>NC_138140.1:44331115-44945208 GCF_964188305.1 Podarcis bocagei | reverse complement strand
TGAACAGAGGGGGGCGGAAGTAACTATCCATGAAATGTGTAGTTTGAGCCTGAGATTTCAGCCTTAGTTATGCTCAGGAAGGTTGAAAGCATTTTCTTGCCTTGGGGGAGATTTGACAAGGTTTTGAGGACCCCCTGCCTTTTGATTAAGAGAGCTCATCAGGCATTGTAGTGATCAGTATTCTAGACACTTCTTTGTCCTCCTTATGTAAAACTCAGGTCTAAGTCTCCTTTGACATTTTAATAACTAAATGGGGAAGGCCACTTGTGTTTTTATGATAACCCAGTACATCTCTCTCTCTCTCTCTCTCTCTCTCTCTCTCTCTCTCTCTCTCTCTCTCTCTCTCTCTCTCTCTCTTCTCTCTCTCTCTCTCTGATGTACACGCTGCAGATTTGAAACATGTCCAAATTGTCTACTCTTAGACGCTTGCTACACGATTCCATTATTCTTAACTTCAAATGCTGTCATAAAAAAAGATTACAGCCGCTTACAAACTCAACACCATTGTCTACAAGAAAGCACCCGTTACTTTACTTAGACCTTGTCTTGGTCTGCGATTTCTAAATCCAACATCTGATTTCGACGCAGCTGCAAAATGGGGGTGAAAGCCAATGTTTAAAAAGTAGGGGAGCGGTTTTCTTATGGCTGCTGGTTCAAGGTGCAAGCAAGTGTGTATGAATAAGAGAGTTGCTGCATTTTGCTCTTGTGGACCATAGCAAGCTTCACACCACTTTGGCAGTGATTAAAATGCTGATAAATATGCTTATCTCTATCATACGTGCTTCATATCAGCCCTCTGCCTTTTTGTTTTTAAAATGTGGTATAACAGTTCGTTCTATTGTGTATTCATTCGGCAACTAGGTTTTTTTGTTTTTGGTTTTTTTTAACTTGTTGAAAGCTGCTCCGGAAAGTGTTTATGGGGTGGGCTGGCGACCTTGTAACATCACAGGGCCCAGCCAATCAGTGCTGGCCACAGCCAGCTTCATTTGCAAATGAAAAGAATTTTTGATGAAGCTGATCCTGAAAAAAACATATGTTTGTGCAAAATGCTGCATGTGCACTTTTCAGTGACTCACCACTCAAATTATGTTATCTATGTACGTATCCTTATTATTCTTCTGTGCTGGAATGCCAGAGTTCCTTCTCCCCACCCCCACCCCCCTTTCCTCAAATGAGCCTGGCTTTGTTGACTAGAAACAACTGTTTTGTTCCTTTGGACTATAGAGGTTGCATTCAAAACTGCTTAGGGTGTGACCAGCATTGTTATTTCACGTGGGTGTGGGCATAATTTTTGTCACACATGACCTCCGTTGATGAATGAGCAGTATCACTTCTAAATCCCATTAACTTCCTAGCATCATACTGCAAGTGTGATTTTCCCCCCTTCCAGTTTCTCAAAAGCAATAATTTTTATGTCCTAATGACCTTCACAAGTCTTTCCGAGTTCTAATGAAACAGAAATGTCTCCAGATTAATAGGATGGCAAGGTCCATGTTAGCATGCAACCACAGGCACAAGGGCTGACAGGCTGACAGCTGCAGGTGCCAATGTGCCCACTTGTATGTCCTGTGGTCTCAGTAAAAACAAACAAACAAACAAACATAAATAAATCCACAGTGCAGAAGAGACTGTTTGCTCTCCTTGCTCAGTTCCTGTTTGCACTAGTTCAGCCTTTCCTGAATTGAACAAGCCCACATTTCATTCAGTTCCAGAATTAAACACTCATCTGCCTATGACTGGGGGTGGGAGGTCTCTCTGTGAGCGAATGCAGTACTAGCATTCCCAGGAGCCACGTGTTGCTGGTGGGCAGGACTTGAGGTGAAAGCAGGCAGAGCAATTAATGTAAATTTCACCTTTGCATAGTGGGCAAGTTTCTACATGCAATTACAGACCCCTCCCTTTCCTCCATACTCCATGGAAACGCCGTTTACCTTCCCGCTGGAGCAGTACCTATTTATCTACTTACACTTTTATGTGCTTTCGAACTGCTAGGTTGGCAGGAGCTGGGACCGAGCAACGGGAGCTCACCCCGTCGCAGGGATTCAAACCGCCGACCTTCTGATTGGCAAGTCCTAGGCTCAGTGGTTTAACCTACAGTGCCACCCGCGTCCCCTAATTCATACATTACTGTTTAGTAAAAGTAATGTTATTTCACACAGTGTGTGTGTGTGGGGGGGGTAAATTTGTGGAAAAATCAGCCTCCATTAGTGGATATGCTTATCATAATAACAAATATCAGAAATAAGATTGTCTTAAGCCAGTGTTTCCCAACCACTGTTCCGCGGCACACTAGTGTGCCGCGAGATGTTGCCTGGTGTGCCGCGAGATGTTGCCTGGAGGGAGGCGGGCGAGTCAGGCGGCGAGAGGCGGGGCGGCGGCGGCGAGGAGAGGCCGCCCAGCGCGGGGCTCTCGCCGTCTGCCTGCCTGGCTGCCTGCGAGCTCGGCGGGCAGCGCCTCCGTCCGCAGCGCCCGCCTCGCGGCTCTCATTCCCTGGCCCTGCCAAAGCTCACCCAGCCAAGCCGCGCTCTCCTTCCTGCCTCGCTTTGCTGCCTCCTCCCCCCCACCCCCAAAGCTTGGAGGTTCCCCGGCAAGGGGGAGGGAAAAAAATTGAAACTTACACTTTCGTGCGTCCCTCCCGGCGTGACGCTGCACGCTGACGTCACGGGGCTGTAATGGTGGTGTGCCTCAAGATTTTTTTCATCAAACAAGTGTGCCTTTGCCCCAAAAAGGTTGGGAAACACTGTCTTAAGCCAAGGACAATGGCCACACACGGTTTATGACCAGCTGCTCAATGTAGTGGTTGAGTAGGCCAAAAGGAGAAGGTAATAAGTGAAATTAAAAAGGGAGAGCACAGGGTTTCTGCCAATTTTGAAATAATCAGACAGGCAGGTAGAAGAGTTAAGACTAAAATATGTAACCTTCTTCAAATGTGGATTGAAATCTTTCCAAATATCAATTAATCCCTAATCTAACATGCATTTCTTAGTTGCTTCCTGTGCATTATTAATGGGCTGGTCACCCTGAGACGAAGGTAGGAAGTGAAAAGCAATTAAATCCCTCTGCCACCCCTGAAGATATGGCTGACCTAGAGAATTCAAGTAAAAGAAGAAGAAAAATGATAAAAGGACACAAAATTAATAAAGATATCTCTCATAAGCTATTTCTGTAGAGGCAGGGATAGCAAAGCCATCTTTAGGATCGTGAGAGTCCTGCCTTCGGATCTGCAACAGATAAAGGGAAATCCAGAAGTATTTCCTCTAATTATATGTCTGATTTTGATGTGATTTAGTAGTAGTGGCAGTAGTAAGTCTGGTTTTTCTGAAGCAGAACTGAAGGCAGCAGCTTTTTTTCCAAATCATGACAAAAGGGAAAGACTCAACTCTTTCTTGGGAGCAACTGATCCCATTCAAAACACAAGTGATACTTTGAGCTTTACCAAAAGTTACTGTTTTTTGCATTAGGCACCCAAATCTACTTAAAGGTCTTTGTAAAGATCCAAGTTGTCCACACCTCTCTCATTCACCATAAGAATTGGAAATAATAATAATAATAATAATAATAATAATAATAATAATAATAAATGTATTATTTTTATGCTGCCCATAATGTTGCCCCAGCCACTCTTGGCAACTCCCAACAAAAAATAGTAAAAGCACAGTACAACACCACACACTAAAAACTTCCCTTCACTGTATTGATTTTGGGTTGGGGTGGGGGGATATGCCAAACAGCCAAATAAAATCCTTATGGTGTGCTTACTTCAGTTCATAGCTAATTAGGTCTAAGCTATGAAGTGTTTTTTTTTTAACCAAAACAAGGTTTATAAGAGAAGTATTGACACAGCCTTAACTATAGCCCTGTGAATGGGGCTACTGTGATATTGTTTGGAAATACAGTCCTAAAAGGGAATCTTTTATTAAAAGAAATGCCAGCTGTTCTCTTTGGAAACATCTAGTTCAATGGCTTACAGTAAAACTGGCTGTGGAAGAAATACAACAACTCTTTAGTCTTATTAAGTTTTAAGATCACAACAAGGCCTAAAACATGCATGGATCCAGGAATATCATTGCTGCTTTTTTATCATAGGATTTGAATACTTATTGGCTTAGATTTCAAGGCTGGGAGATTAACTGGTTAGAGGTGGGTAACTGATTCCTTCATTATTGTATACCCTGCAAATGTCCAGGGGCGACGGGACATCCTGGCAGTCATTTTGGGTGCCATGATCTCACATGATTTTGCACCGTGATTCCTACCCCAAAACAGTGCCCCCAAATGTGTGATTTTGGCCGCCATACCCAGAAACGTGCTTTTTTGGGGGGAGGGGATTGTGGCATGAAATTACGTGAGATCATGATGTCCTAGGCTGTATGAATTGTGTATTGCTTTGTAACGATTTGTTGGGTCTCTGGACCGCAATAAAGGTTGATGATGATGATGTCCCAAATGGCCATTGTCTTTTCACAAGAAAAAGCAGGAAGATGACTTCCTGGAAGATGATTTTGCCTTCGATGCATTGGAAGGTAACTATTTAACACTGGTTTGTGTTAAATGTCCTTTGTAAACATAGACCTGAAAAAGGTCAATAATAATGATGGCCAGTCTGAAAGCCAACAGAGTACATCTCTTGATCTGAGCTGTGTATTTCAACACCTCATCCCTTGCAACAATGCTGACAGTGCTCTGGATTTGGACCTCTGAGAGGCTGTGCTAGGGTGCAGTGAGTGACACACGCACCCCACTGACACCTTTAATGGTAAGTCCCACCAAACATGGCTCACCTTCTACACTGAGGTGGGGGCATTGGCACAAGATCTCCTCTGCCTGCATGCCTGATTTGAATCAGAACAGCTGGCATGGATCTTTCTGTTTGCACCACCACTTTTTTAACAACCTTGTGAGATGTTAGACTGAGAGATGGCGACTTAGCCTACAAGCTTTGTGTCTGAGTGGGTATTGGAACCCAGCTCTCCATAGTTCAAGTCTGGCACTCTGTCCACTGAATCACCCTCACTTTGGCCACATGTTGGTGTTGGCGCTAGGACAGGTCCTTCTCCTGGTATATTGTCAAAAGTTGCGACTGTCCACTAACATTGTAGCTGGTGTCAAATGTTCATTGTGCCTTGCCTTAATTAGGGAGCAGGTCACTGTGCAGTAGCTAAAGGTTTTGAGCAGTCACTGCCCTGCCCTTAGAAGTTTTGCATGGACAGCTCTGAATTTTTTTGGCTTAAAATCAAGCAGAGTTTTAGCTGGGCTGTCAGTCAGTGCCTATGCCTAACATATGCTGGGGCTGTTTAATTCCCCTTCCTGCCAATTGCTACGTTAGCTGGTTTCTTTTGCCCTTAATCAATCTATCATCTCTGTCTTTTGCCATGTCATTGAACTTTCGCTGCCTCTGGATTCATTAACAATCATTGTTTTGGTACAGAAAATAAATCCTGTACTGCACATTACGGGATGACCTGAGGCCATTCTGTAATGTTCCCATATGGGTATTCTGTATACCATATATCAATGTGCTGAGAAAATATCCTTTGTCCCAGGTCATGTAACCAATGTGGCTGTTAAATGTTTTAAAAGCAGTTATATAACAGGCATTTAAAATGTTTTATTGAAAAACCTTAATGCTACTGTAACTGAAATGACCTTAAGCCCAGTAAAAGGCATCCCATCTTAAAATGGAATTTGATTAGAAATATCACACAGGAATATGATACACCTATTTCTCTTTTTGCACACCACCATTGTTCAGTCCTCACCAGTGGACGAACTAGTGCTCTCCAGCACAGTTTCAGTCCGTGTCAGTCTGTGTTGGAGCTGAGACTTCTATTATTTGCCTTTCAACCTAATGCATTCCTTAAACTTATAAACAATATTGATAATCAATGCTTTCAATTTGCATTTTTAACATGGGTACAAACAGACTGGGAATTAAATGGCGAAAGACACATGCCTCAATAATACAGTTTCCATGTAATAATCCGTCAAAGAGCGAGCCAGCAGTAAATCACACCATTCAAAGTTTTATTAGCAAAAGCATGTTCTTCATAGTCTTGGCTAAGTGTCAGGCCTAATGAGCACAGCAGATCCTCCCTGATAGGTCTTACCCCATGAATCAGTTGCTGAGATTGAAAGTCCCTGCCTCCCCTCCTCTCCAGGGCTTTCCCCAAGCAATCAGATACTGTGTCTGTGTGCCTGTCTTGTTCCTCTCATTTCATGCCTCTCCTGGTTCTGGGAGATCAGGGGCAAGGGAGATTGCCACAGCACCAAGTGGAGACACCAGCTTGACTCATCTCTGTCTCTTGGCCTCCCTCCTCTCCTGCTTCAGCTTCTGCCTCTGATTCTGGACCCCCACCACAGACTCTCCCAGCTCACTAAGCCCTGTTACCTCCAAGGAAAGTGCATATAGGATTGCAGCCTTCGTGAGGATGAAGCTGTTGCCAGCCCAAGACATTTTATGACCCCATACGAGACAGGATCATGTTGTGGCTGCAGCTCCACAAGTGTTGTAGAGAAGCTGCTGCAAGACTTGCAAGCTTTGCCAAAGTCCCCAGCCAAGCAGCATGGCAGCAGCATGGCAGCAGCTGGCAGGGAGGCATGGTTGCTTTGGCTTCCCAGTGGGGGCTTGGGCAGGCAGACAGGAGGTGACTCGCTGCTGTTTCAAATCTGCTGCCTGATACAGATATGTGTGATTCAAAAGCAGGGCCAGTCCTGGACACATCCTATGTCATTCCTTCACCGTTCTCATCATCCACCCTCTTCTTCCACCTGCAGGACTGTAATTTTGCCTTGGCCCCACGACTTTTACTTGAGATATCAGGACTGCTCCATCCCTAGCGTTTGTCTCAAATGCACCTGAAATATCTAATAATAATAATAAATCTGGCTGAATGAATTGTATGTTGAAACTCCACTTCCTGTTAGCACTTTAATTCAGACAGAAGCATCCTTCAGTGCTTCCCAAAGAGGCATTTTATGGCGCTTGGCAAATCTTTGAATGCAAAATCTCTGCTACAGCTTACCATGAAAGATGGCCCTCTTACGGTACGAACAAAGGAAAAAGGAGGCACAATTATGACAGGACATAGAGAGAGAGAGATCTATAAAGACTGAGATTCCCTCAATATCCTCCTTCCCCTGTGTCCTATTGAGACCCTATTGAGATCACCTAATGAAGCTGATTTTCAGTATACACAGACGAAAGAAAGTATACCTCTTCACACAATGCAAACTAGCTTGCAAAATTCACTACAAATGTGGATACCGAGATAGCTTAAAAAAAAAAGTTCAAAATCTTATGGAGGATAGGTAAGTTAGCACTGGCTACTAACCATAATGTACAAGGTAGTGTACTTATGAATACCAATTGCTGAAGATGAAGACCATCACCTTCATGCTTTGCTTATGAGTTCCCAGACACATTTGTCTGATGGGAAACAAAATGTTGGACTAGATGGGACTTTTGGACTGACCCAGTAAGGTTATGAACACCATTATCTGTTGAGTACAAGCGTAGCCGTACTCATGATGTATTATATTTAAACAATGCTAAACCATGGAAATGTTAAACTATGGAAATTGCCTCCACAGGACAGTGATGCTCACCAGTTTAATGAGGGATTAGACAAATTATTGGAGGATAAGGCTATCAATGGCTTCCTAGTCGTGGTGTTGGCTGTACAGTGGTACCTCAGGTTACATACGCTTCAGGTTACATACGCTTCAGGTTACAGACTCCGCTAACCCAGAAATAGTGCTTCAGGTTAAGAACTTTGCTTCAGGATGAGAACAGAAATTGTGCTCTGGCGGCGCGACGGCAGCAGGAGGCCCCATTAGCTAAAGTGGTGCTTCAGGTTAAGAACAGTTTCAGGTTAAGTACAGACCTCCGGAACGAATTAAGTACTTAACCCGAGGTACCATTGTATATTAATTCCAAGATCAGCAGCATAGCAATAGCTGTCAACCATCCCTTATTTGGCGGGAAAGTCCCTTATCCCAGTGCTGTGACCCGCTGCTGTCCCTTATTGATGATGTCCCTTAAATTTCCCGGGTTTCAAAGGAAGCAGCTCCTCTCCCTCCCTCCCTGCCGGCCAGGGAGGAGGGAGGCTCCAGCTGTGTTGCTTGGCTGCGTTGCTCACCCAATAAGGAGTCTAAGAACGACTGGGGGGGTGGAGCTTGCATGCCTTGTGCCGATCAAATCGGCCGCGTTGCCTGGGGACTCGCCTTTGCTCAGCGCTTCCCATCGGAGAGGTGACGGTGGTTTCCTTGCTGCATCCCCTTTGCCGGGTTGCTGCGCTGTGGGAACCACCGCTTGAGGCTTTGTTTGGATGCTGGCTGGGCTTTCTGCCTTTGGCTCGGAGGGGCTCAGAAGTTGAACATACCTGTGCTCTGAAAATCCCTTATTTTGGTTGCTGATCCCTTATTTTCAAGGCTGCTGGCCCCTTATTTTCAAATTTGTAAGTTGACAGCTATGAGCATAGCATAGCTGCTAGAGTGTGAGACTCTTAATCTCATGGTTGTGGGTTCGAGCCCCATGTTGGTCAAAAGACTCCTGCATTGCAGGGGGTTGCATGAGATGACCCTCATGGTCCCTTCCAACTCTTCAATTCTATGATTCTGTGAATGCCAGCCACCAAGGAAGAATATCAGGAAATGGTTGTTGGAGTCATGTCCTGCTGGGTTTCCCATAGTCACCTGGTTGGACACTGTAGGATACAAGGTGCTCTGGGCTATTGGTCTGATCCAACATGGCTTTTCATGTGTGTGTGTGTGTGTGTGTGTGTGTGTGTGTGTATCTGAGCTGCAAGGTCAGTGAAAATGCCACAGAATAATGGGTGGTTGCCAAGCCCCAGTCTGAGCATCTCCCGTAAGCTATGTTCCATCTAAGATTTGATGGCTGATATTAAGAAATATTTTATTTGGTATATTTTTGAAATGATTTTATCATTCACCATGTACTATGTGCCCTGAGCCCCAGCATGGGACACATATCACACTTCAGAAATCAATGTCTGTTAAGTGTCTGTTAAGGGATGCATGGCCCTGCGTGTTTGTCATGGAACACAACATGTGGAAAGAATCAAAAACAGTACATTCCAATGGATGTTTGGTCAATACACTGTTCCCTTTCACTGTGGTGTCCTAGCAGGGAGGTAGCAGTTAATACGCAATTTCTTGGGAATAATTCACAGTGGAAGGGTGCTTGGTGATTTGTCAGTGTAGTGAGAGAGGAAGCCTTGGACTGGCAACAAAGGAAATGTCAGTAGCTTAAAAAATAATTCTCCTGATACCGGGTCATATAATCAACACCGAGAGAGAAATGTTCAACTTAATAAATAACACAAAACCAAATTGTCCAATAATGCAGCTAAGCAATGTTTGCAGCATCATACCTTCCTTAGAAGCAGCAAGAATTGAGCAGAGGAGGGTAGAATAAGAGAGAGATACCACCATAACAATAGATGTATATTATGTGTCCTAAGAGCACATGATATGGAGCCAGATGGAGGGAATGAACTGGGGAGAAATCTTCACGGTCTCTCAGAATGCAAAAACTAAATCATCTGTTGACAAATTACAGGTTCAAGACAAGCTGAAGAAAGTATATACTTCATACTGTGCACAACAGACTTTTGGAATACATTGCTGTTATATAGGACACTCATGATTGTCTTTAAAATAAATGGCTCACAGAATGTTCCAAGAAGTTATCGGGCATATAAAATGCACTACTTCCATGCTTAGAGATAATAGACTTTTGACTGTCAGGTGATGAGAACTAACAACAGAGAAAGGATATCACCATCATGCTTGTGGGTCTGCTGCACTTTGGGTCCAAGACATCATTCTTAGGTGGATAAGTGGTCCTGTGGCATAATATGGTTACGGCACAGAGGGGGTTGTGTTGTTGTTGTATTGATTCATGGATCACCTTTCATATAAATTTCAAGGTGATTTACAAGCAAACAATGAAAACGACTAAAAATAAGTTTAGAAACAATGCATAATACAGCCAAAGATACCGTAGGTTTTAAAACAAAACAAAGCAAAGCAAAACACCCAACTCAGAGACCTAAATCCCACCCCAACCACTCCCAATCAACATGGAAAAGCTTGTTGAAAAAAACGTCTCTTCAACTGCAAATAGTGAGTGGCTGTCATATCTCAACAGAGATGCTGTTGCACAGAACAGGGGCAGCCACACTGAAAAGCTTCCTCCAAGTTGCAACAGGGTAGGGACTTGGAGAGACTCTCCTGAAGCACACAGTAGCCCAAGAATAGTGCAAGTCTTGGGCTATCTCTGCAGCGGGAAAGCTAACTTAGCAACTTTGCCATACTCTTTCACACTTCAAGCACTGTTAGAAACTGGAAGAGAGACAGAATTCTAATTCAGAGTGAATTTGGAAAGAAGGGAGCAAGTGACAGATAATTAAAATTCAAACTTTGGTCCTCAGTTGGACTTAGTACCTCCTCAGTTAATTACCTGGTATACAGTGGGCATCCTGAAGTATTGACAACCTGTGGTTTCATTGCTGTTGTGGAAGTGTACATTCATATCTTCCAACACAGCAATTCCTTGCCTTGGATTTAACACATATACAGATATCTTTACCCATGCCTGTTTAAAAAATTGTAGTTAAGTGGTTTTGCCGTATTTTGAATGCCAAGATGTCTGGAGGAAGATTGATGGAAGAGTGCACAATTGTTCTCTCTGGGAGTGCCAGGCATCTACCTCATTATGTCAGCCAATTAGCAAGCCAGCTCTCTAAACCTGACAATCCGTTATGGCGGCTGTCAGTCAGTCAGTCATTGCTTAGCATATGCTTCTTGTGTTCTCCTTAGTGTGCTTATTTTTAAAATTGACGATTTACGGGTCTGCCTCATTCCAGACTGTAAATTATTTGTGGGCATATACTTCAGCTCACTATATAAAGAGGGGCACTGGCTCTCTATATTTAACTCCTTTGTCACATACTTTTACTTACACTGTCTCCTTTGAAGGGGGAGGGGAGGGTTTGATTGATGAATATTGATTCCAACTCAGGTTGGGTTTTGCGGCTGGGGCTGTGAGTGAATATGCCCAAATCTCATCCTTGAATATGTGTTCTTCGGCCCAGAGTTCTTAAAATCACTAGTTGAAAGGAGTGATTTGTGGAGTGTTCTTTTCCCCCCTCCTGGTCACATTTAATGTTCTTCCAACCCAAGTGCTTTGGGGCAGGTATACTGGCGGCACCCCTCCTTCCTTAAGGGCAAGAATCTATACAGTGCATCCTTCTGTTTTGTTCTTTCTATGCTGGATTTTAGCAGTATACTATTGGCCCTTTGGCTCTTGCCAACCTAGCAGTTTGAAAGCACGTCAAAGTGCAAGTAGATAAATAGGTACCGCTCTGGCGGGAAGGTAAATGGCGTTTCCGTGCGCTGCTCTGGTTTGCCAGGAGTGGCTTAGTCATGCTGGCCTCATGACCCAGAAGCTGTATGCCGGCTCCCTCGGCCAATAAAGTGAGATGAGCGCCGCAACCCCAGAGTCGTCTGCGACTGGACCTAATGGTCAGGGGTCCCTTTACCTTTTATTGGCCCTTTGCTGACCAAACTGCTGTTCAATTTAATTTTAACGGAAGATAAAAACTCAAAGCTTTGTGTCACACTTTATAATTTGTTTTGCTATGGGATTATTGTGTATTGTATGCTTTTAATTTTGGCCTATTGACTGCAATAAATGAATTGATTGACTTACTGAAAACTAAAATGCAGCAGGCAGAAGTGCTGTAAGCCAGGCAAGTGCAGAAAGCTGGGCTCTTAGTATATCCATAGCAGACCTGGCCTATAGAAGCACCTGTCCAATCACAACAGTTGGTGTTTGTTTGTTTACATCTTTATCCTGTCCTTGCTCCAAGGAACTTAGGTGTCATGGACTGGTTGGGCACAGATGATTAGTGGGATGAAACAGTTGGGGAACCACCAGGGGAAGAAGGCTCAGAGCCAGGGGTGGGGATGGGACAACGATGAGTGGCCAGAGGGAGAAGAAGACGTGTTGGAAGCTGAAGAGGTAGCAGGGTTTAGTGAGCTGGGAGAATCTGTGACAGAGAGAAGTCCAGAATCAGAGGCAGAAGCTGAAGCAGAAGCGTGGAATGAGGGAGGCCAAGAAGCAGATATGAGTCCAGCTGGTAAAGAGTCATGGTTGTCTCCCCATCCTGCTGCAACAGCCTGCCCTTCCCCCTGGTCTCCCAGAACCAGGAGAGGCAATAAACGGGAGGAGCAAAGACAGGCAAGCAGGCAGAGTCTCCTGATTGCTTAAAAAAGGCCTGGGGAGTATTGTTAGGCCTGATACTGCACCAGGTCCAGGCAGATCATGTTTTTGCTAATAAAGAGTTACGGTAACTCCAACTTGCACAATGTGATTTACTGCCAGCCTGCTTCTGACATTAAGCCAGCATGCACAGTCTCCTTTCTCCCTCATTTTTTCATCGCAAAAACCCTGCAAGACACATTAAGCAGAGACCTGATGACTGGTGCATTAAGCTTCATGGCTGAAAGAGGATCTGAACCTGCATTTCCCTGTTCCTACTCCAGCACAGTGGCTGCTACACCATAGTGGCTCTCTCCAGGTGTATCAGACAGTGCTGTGCTTTCTGTGTGGGCTCAAGGTAGCTCCCTTGGCTAGGTTTCAGCCACAGGAGATTCAGTTCCTGTCTCAGCCTTGAAATCCCTGCCACTAAAGACTAAGTAACTAATCACAAGGACTTTTTCAGCGGATGTGCAGCTGTTCGTTCTGTCTTGTGGGAGAGTCAGCACAGGTCTAGGTGGAAACACATTACTGCCAAATATGAACTGTTCACATTTCTGCTTCTTCAGCTGATTTGAAGACTAAATGTGTACATAGCGAACCAGTCATCTGAGCACTACACTATGGTCCTAACCAGTGCTTTTTGTTCTGGGGGGATGTGGGCGTACACATACCCCTAAACATTTTGTGAATCTAAGTTTGACCTCATTGAGGGGCAGTATTTCAATATGAGTAGGAAAATGAGAGTACCCCAAAACATTTCTTTAGAAAAAAAGCACTGGTTTTACCGCCTGCAGCGATGGTCGCATCGGGGAGGGCCCTCTGCGGGCCGGCCTGCTGACCGGTGCTAAGGCAAAGCAGACGCCTCCCCTTCCCCGCGTCTGTCCGGTGTTCCGGTGGCCTTTGTAGCGACCTGATCTAGGTGCGGCGCCCGCTCCCAGGTGGCACCGCATCCCACCCTGCCTGCGCGCAGCCGTGCCATGCCAACAGCTTCCCCTCGCCCACCACCGCCCGATGTTGGGGTGGGGTCCAGAGGCCCGCCGAGCCAGAGACGATGGCATGGCTGCCGTGCGCCTGCTGCCCCCTCAGTGTCCGCATCCCCCCGGTGCCTGCCTGTCTCCACGGGTGCATCCTTCTCTCACTCCCCCGGCTGCATTGTTGTCGTTCTCCCAGCTAGCCATCCCAGCATGTCACGGGCCCCCTTGGCTGCTCCCCGCACAGGGAACCGGAGCAGCTCCGCTCTCCAGGGTCCCTGCCGAGGGGCCAGCCCAAGGGTGCGGCACGGCCAAACCGACCACTACGACCCGTCCCCCACGAGCAAGGGTCCAGGGCGGCTAGCTGGTTGATCCTGCCAGTAGCATATGCTTGTCTGAAAGATTAAGCCATGCATGTCTAAGTACACACGGGCGTTACAGTGAAACTGCGAATGGCTCATTAAATCAGTCATGGTTCCCTTGGTCGCTCCCACCGTTCCTTGGATAACTGTGGTAATTCTAGAGCTAATGCACAAAAGGGGGGGGGGGAGAAAAGATAAAAAAGCAAAAAAGCACTGGTCCTAACTAGTAAGTGTTTCAATGTGTTTTGCTTGGGAGCCTTTTTCCACCAATTGTTCAGATATTTCCAAGCTTTTATGCGTGGGATTTAGGAGCTTGCCTTTAGAAAAAACGAGGAAGCTACTGGAAATTTGCTTTTTAAAAAGTACCCACGTTCTCTTACTCCTCGGGAAACCCACTTTTCAGGATGACCACTGGGCGAGAAGTAAGTGCTAAAGTGTTAAGGACAATAGTAGGTTGACCCTCTCAGGGTAGAACGGCGCATCTCTTTCCCAAGTTGCAATGCACCAACTGCTGGTGGTGCCAGAGACACAACAGGTGAAAGCAACACCCCAGGAAGTTAAGGTCATGCTGCTGTTTGTTTTTTAAAGATCAAACCATTCTGCATTTGCAAGCAAATGGACTACTTACAGGGATTGATAGTTTTCAGGGCCTGTGTATCATTCCCTTGACGGTGTGCATGGTATGCTTTTGCGATATCATTTGTGTATTCAGATTATTAAAAAGGGACAGGGACTGGATGAATAGCTTCTTTTTGAAATGCTTAGAGACTTTTACACACAGTCATGCGAGAAGAAAAGAAAGCCTGTAGGTCCAATGAGATTAGAAGTTCTCTGGTGCACATCTGGCTTGCCAACTTCCTTTCTTTCCGGGTCTCTTTCTTCCCTTTCTCCCCAGGGTGCTCCCAGATTCCTCTGGGATGGCATGAAAAATAACGCTTCCACAAAGCTCCAGTGACAGGAGGGCGGAGGCACAGGTATTCCCGGTAAACAGGAGGACTTGAAATGCAGCTGATCAAAAGAAAAATATAATAAAGCTGCATTCACATCATAAGATAAATATTCAGAGAAGTGCCAGAATGTGGAGAGAAGCAAAAGGAGATGAAGTAGGGAAAGTTCTTTCCACAGTGGAAGTTTAGGGCACCTCTGACCTTTTCTAAAATATGTCCTTTTTACAAAAAAGAAAGCAAGCAAAATAACTGAGATCTTCTAATCCAAAACACATGAGGCACTTTAAAGAAAGTGCTGCCTCGCTATTAGCCACCTTGGGTACCTTAACATAGAAAGGCAGAATATAAATAATAAATGGATGGATGTCCTCCTAGTGAGAGGGGCTGTTTAAAATAGTTGTTTGCAAGCATTTTTCCAGAGGGCGCACCAGTTGAGTGTTGTCTTCACTCAGGACAATGATCCAATCAAGACTTCCCTGTTTGGGATAACCTACAGTGCTCAGTGATAAAGCCAGGATGGGTGAACAAACTCTTACCTCTGTCTACAGTTGTACCTTGGTTCTCGAACGGAATCTGTTCCGGAAGTCTGTTCAACTTCCGAAAACGTTCAAAAACCAAGGCACGGCTTCCGATTGGCTACAGGAGCTTCCTGCACTCAATCAGAAGCCGTGGAAGCCGCAATGGACATTCAGCTTCCAAAAAAACATTTGCAAACCAGAACACTCACTTCCAGGGTTGTGGCATTCGGGAGCCAAATGTTCAAGTCGCAAGGCGTTCCAGAACCAAGGTACGGCTGTACTGAGTTTTCCTTGGGCTATATACCTTTCTGGATGGAAAGTCATAAACATCAATGGTTCTATCTATCTATCTATCTATCTATCTATCTATCTATCTATCTATCTATACCAGTCATTATTATAGCTGTTTGTATTCCTAAACCTGCTAGAAATACTTTGTGTATACCAATTCCAGACTCTCCAAGTGTCCCTATTTTCCAGGGACAGTCCCAGATTTATAGTAGCCATCCCGGTTTCTGATTTGATCCCAGAACATTGCACTCTTCTTTAGGTTGTCCCCATTTTCATCAGAGAAATATTTGAGGGTATGAAATTATGCAACACCCGAGCCAAGGAAATAAGTATAGAACCTTTTAGAAGACATCTGAAGGCAGCCCTTTATAGGGAAAGTTTTTTTTAAATAATGTTTTAATGTTTTATAATGTTTTTATATCTGTTGCAAGCCACCCAGAGTGGCTGGGGCAACCCAGTAAGATGTGTGGGGCATAAATGTTAATGTTGTTGTTGTTATTATTGTTGTTGTTACTGAATAGGATGTCCCTATTTTCATCAGAGAAATGTTGGAGGGTATGCAATTCTTTTTTGGGGGAGAGAGGGGTGTACAAAGATCTTTCTAGCTCCCACCTACTGTTGTTGAAAGTGAAGAGTGAAGAAGGGGAGGAGACCACACAAGAAGAATCCTGGGGATTTGATTTTATAATTCCCAGTGCTACTGAACTCTGAGTCAGAGGAAGCATGTGGGGCAAACCCAGTCAGTATTGCAAAAATCCCCCACTCACTCTCTTTCTTGCAAAGCTCTGAACTCTTGAAATCCATGGGAAGATGGTGCTTCCTACACTTGGGTCCTTAACCCAACAGTGAGCCTGTTCTGCCCTCCTGATTAGACCCTGGGGTTTAAGGAGCTCTCTGATACGCTTCTATAAAGCAGCCATGTCTGTGGCAAAGCGCAGCAGCAGCAGCCCTTGCTTTGTCACACTTAACAATGCTTCACTCAATAAAACAGTTTGACACCGCAGGTGAAAGATTCTGAAACATTTTAATTAACTAGCTGGAGCACCTTTTGATTTTATCTTCCTGGGGGTGGCAGAAACCCCCAGAAGCTCGGTTCTTTGACTGCTGATGAATAAAATCCCTAAATATGCCTGGAACAGGTTTGCTCTTAGAGGAGACATACTGAAATCTACAGCAGAGTTTGCATCGAGGTGGAGGAAGCGATGGCTTGCCCATCTAGAAATTTCCATCAGCAAGATTTTTTTATCCCAAAAGCAAAGCAAAACAGCAGTTTAGGGCTCAGCTGTGTAGGCTCCTGCAAATATATTATGCGGTACATTCGTTCTCTCCGTTTATGCTTATAAAATCAATTAATTAGGGCATACATCCCCAATGTCCTTGAGCCAGGCAGTGGTTTTTTGATGGACCTGTGACATTAGGCTTCTGAAAACAAGGGAAAACAGGCTGGGGGAGGGGGGACAATCCGAAGATGAGAGCAGCTTGCCTGTGCAGTTTCAAATGAGATGCTATTTTTATTTTTTGAAATGGTTCATTTTTTAAAAAAAAGTTATATAAGAGCATGCATTTCCATGGGCTGACATCGCACAGATGTAATAAGGGTTCTGAGTCATCATCAAAGAACCTCGCTTCCATACAATGAAATAATTATTCAACTGTTCCTGGCCTTTTAATTTAACTGAACCCAGTGGGTCATGGTGTCCCTGTACAAGATCTCCAGGGGACAGGAACAAGCAGAACAAGTGCAGAAACTTCCAGAAAACTAAAGGGAAAGGGACAAGAGGGGAGGAGGCTGTCCATTGTCTCCTCTCATCCCAGTTCCTTCACAGCCAGGTAACAGCCAAGGGTGAGAGAAGGAAAAGGCAGTAAGAGTGAGGAACAGAGGAGCAATTAAACTCCTTATCAAGTCTCTACTTAAAGTCTCCACTAGTTGTGAGGAAACCCCTGCCAATGACTATAATGGGGGCCACCAAACTAGCTAAGAAAAACTTTTAGATTGCAACTTTAAGCTTCCTTAAGTAAATCTCAATGAACTCTGTAGAACTCGCTGAACATGCTTCAGAGATGGCGAGGCACCTAAAGCTCTCCCATCACTTTCTAGAGATGTGTGGCTATTGGATTCTTTCGCCCCATCTTTTTGTGCCTGCCAAACAGCTGTGTCATGCTTATGATAATATTTTACAGTCATACCTTGGGTTAAATATGCTTCAGGTTGAGTGCTTTCGGGTTGCGCTCTGCGGCAACCCGGAAGTAACAGAACACGTTACTTCCAGGTTTCACCACTTGTGCATGCGCAGACAGTCAAAATGACGTCACGTGCATGCACGGAAGCAGCGAACCGTGACCCATGCACACACGGACGCGGATTGCATTCGCTTCAGGTTGTGTACAGGGATCCAGAACGGATCCCGTTCATATCCAGAGGTACCACTGTATTCTCTTGTTAATTATGCCGTTTTAAATGTGCATTTTATATTTGACTTCACTTAGCAATGGGTTGTTGCTGTTTTTTGGAAATGTTTAAGATTTTATTTTATTTTCGTTACCTTTGTTTCTGTTAAATATGTATTCTGTAGTTGGCCTCCTTTGTAATGTTTTACTTCGAAATCTTTTAATTTCAGTCTTCTGTTAATTATGTTGCTTTGACCATATATATTTGACTTTCTTCCAAAATGTTTGATTCTGGATTGTTTTATTGATGTTTTAATATGCTGTAAACCGCTTTGAGATTTTTCTTTAAAATATAAAGCGCTATAGAAATGAAATAAATAATAATAAAACAATAATAAGTGTGCAGTGGTACCTCGGGTTAAGTACTTAATTCGTTCTGGAGGTCCGTTCTTAACCTGAAACTGTTCTTAACCTGAAGCACCACTTTAGCTAATGGGGTCTCCTGCTGCTGCCATGCCGCTGGAGCACGATTTCTGTTCTCATTCTGAAGCAAAGTTCTTAACCCGAGATACTATTTCTTGGTTAGCGGAGTCTGTAACCTGAAGCGTATGTAACCTGAAGCGTATGTAACCTGAGGTACCACTGTACCTGTTTTCTGAACATGCCTGTGACATGACACAGCTGCTGTGTAACTGTTAGAAGTTTAATGTGGTTGAAAGGTATATCTGTGCTCCTTTACAAAGCTGCAGTTCTGTATGCATTTATCCTGTTGAACTTGGTGGCACTTACTGTATTTTTCACTCTATAAAATGCACCAGACCATAAGACGCACCTAGTTTTTGGAGGAGGAAAACAAGAAAAAAAATATTCTGAATCCCAGAAGCCAGAACAGCAAGAGGAATCGCTGCTTTCGCTGCGCAGCGATCCCTCTTTCTGTTCTGGCTTCTGGGATAGCTGCGCAGCCTGCATTCGCTCCATAAGACACACACACATTTTCCACTTACTTTTTAGGAGGGAAGACATGCGTCTTATAGAGCGAAAAATACGAGTGCGTCTTATAGAGCGAAAAATACGATACTTTTGAGTAATATTGCATTGTCAGTGTTGGGTTTCTGGGCTGCACTATATAGCTGTGACCTCTTCAGCCTCTTTTCCCAGATACATGAAAGGCTGTGAAGTATGTTTTCTAAACTTGGCTGTCTTTTCTCTTGGAGAACTTAGAAATGCAAGCGTTCTTGCTTTCCTCCAAGCAGCGTGCTTTCTTGAATGTAAACTAGCATATTTAATCAGTGAGGGATCATGCTTTTAATTTCTCTCTTTTCAGGTTATAAGAAACTAGGCATTCATATTGGGGGAATACTTGAATCAGGAATTCCCTAATGGGTAATTCCGCCTTAAATAAATAACAAAAACATCAAAGCAGAGTAGTGCAATTGTAAGATTTGCCATTTGCTCTGCAGAAGTGATTACATGAATCATAAGAAGAGATTTTGCATGTTATTCAGGTACAGGTCCGTGGGCAGAATTCTCAGGTGCCTTCCACTCAGTTTGCATCAGCCTTTCAAAAAGGAAGGCAAATAGTTTTAATAGCCCACCAAAACAATATTATCACTGGAATATTATATTATATTATACTGGAAGGTTTTTGCTTTTAGAAGTCATGCCACGGCTGTGAAATGTCTAGGTTTCTAGGACCTCCAAGTCTCGCTTTTTCCCAGGGACAGTCCTGGATTTACAGAAGCCATCTGATTTGATCCTGAAATGTCCTGCTCTTCCTTAGGATGTCCATATTTACATTGGAGAAATGCTGGAGGGTATGGCAGGGCACCCCAATTTTCATCAGAAATGTTGGGATGTCTCTATTTTCGTCAGAGAAATGATGGAGGGTATGGGTTTCCTCTGGCCTTGGCCCTCACACCTTAATTCCAGCCTTTCCCCAAACCCATAAGGAGTTTTTGTTCTTTCTATGTCTTTGCTGTCACATCTGACTGCCCAGTTAAGCTCTGTGAGGGTCAGTTCACACTTGCAGATTGTGTGAACTGTCTCAGTTGAGCAGCTTAGTTTAATGGGGCAATAGGAAGTTTTGCCTGTAGCTAGATGGTTGTTCCTTCACACAAGCATGCCATTAATACAGTCATCATGCAGTGAATATGCACATGTGAACTAGTCCTTGAATGCCTTTCTGTAGCCTTAGGCTCATGCAGGTGGGAATGGATGAGAAAGCAAAACAGGAACAGAGCTGGGCTTCCATGGTCACCAAGTGGGGCACTGCTTAAATGTCTTACCCCCTGATAAATTATGCAAAATAAACAGACATGCAGGTGTGCCTAGATTGTGCACTTTATTCAGAATCCAGGTCGCATTGTTTGGGTTGTGCTGGTGCTTGTGTGAATCCAAGCTCTGCCTGTCATGAGCCAAGAGTCCAGAGGCAACCAAGACTCAGAGCCTGCTGCTGGAGACTGGGAACCTGAGATGGAGAGGAGCCCCAGAACAACCTCCCAAACCACCAAGGGCTATGGGGCCAGAACCAGCTCCCTCATGGGTGCCGTCACCTGAGGAACCAAACACCCCACCTCAATGGGTCCGCAGCAAAAGGAGCACAACAGATGAGAGGCGATGAAGAAGAGAAGGAGTGCCTGCCCTCGGGCCAAAAGGCTGGCCCTTTAGGAATCTAAAGTCATCCAGAAGTTATTTTCACTCAAAGAATTCTGGGAACTGTAGTTTATTAAGCCTGCTGGGAATTGCAGCTCTCGAGGGGGGAGGGTAAACTACAGTTCTGAAGTTTCCTTGGGGGAAGCCATGTGCCTTTAATGTACATTGTGTACACTGTCTCTGTCTGCTCCCAAACTTTGTGGGAGCAATTTGCTCTCTCAGAGCTATCTGTGGACTGACTCAACTACATTAGTAAAGAAAAAGTGTTTTAAATGCGTTATAACACTGTGACACCAGATGGTGCTGTGGAGTCCCGTCTTTTGGCAACACGGTTTCCCATTTTGAGGTTTACAATGTGCTTTCCTAAAACATTTTTTTTATGCACCTAGATCCAGTCTTAGGCCCTGTTGCTCCTGCCTTGCCATGGCACGTGAGACCTAGCATCAGACCAGGGCAGGACACTGCCCTGCTCTGCCTGTAAGGCACTATTACCCTCAACCTGAAGGCCATCAGAATTGGTCCAAAACAAGAGAGGCCTTTCTGTCATATGTCATCCATAGGTCAGTGGTCTGCTTACTTTACCACAAATCTAATCCCTGTATACAACTATGAAAAAATCAACAAGATCTCTACAAAAATCTGGAAATATGTAGGTGCTGTGTGGGAATCTAACCATCCAGGACACAGCTGTAATTGCACTCTCTGATTTATAAAATATGTATCAACATTAGAGCGAACTGTAACATGATCTGTAGCAATTTTTCTACATCACAAAAATGCTTCCACTTTTGTCTTTTTTTTTCTTCTTCAAGGATCTGCTTTCTCATTCTGTTGCATATCTTTCTGAGCCTCCCCCTGGAAATATTGAAATCAACAGTTAAAATGGAAATATGCTAAAGACGCATAGTTTTGTCTTTATTTGCCTTGGCTAGGGGCAAAGTGTTAGTACATTATGTGGCTGAGATGCAACAGAGCAGACAACAGCAAAGAAAGGAACATTAGATGTTTATGTATAGATGCAAATCACATTGCTAACAGAGAGCCCAATGCAGAATAATTCTGGAGGGTTTAGCATAGCTGTTCATCATGATGTTGCATAACTGTTGGACAAGTCTTTCTTCTGCTGCTCAAGCTGAGCAAAGCAAAGCCAAAAGGCTTCATGTTGAAGAACTGGTGCTTGGGACACAGCGTCCAGATTCTGGACACTTTTGTCCTTCTCCCCATAACATGGGACCTGCATGCTTGCGCAGTGTTTACTGTACTGCAGATAGTGCACTGCTGTATACCTGCTTCCTCCTTGGAGTTCAGATACCTTAACCAAAGGGGAAGCCCCAGTGGTGTAGTGTGGGGGGCCATGGGGGACAGGGCACTGGGCACAAATTTCTGAGAGGGTGCAACCAGGCACCTCCATAACAGGCTCATTCATTGACGTCAGAGCTGAAGGGAGGCAAGCCATACCTGGGCCAGGCCTTCGGGGCTGGTGCAGTGCCTCTTTCTCGTGGCCAGTGAAGGGATACCCATGCACACCCCTGGGTCAGCTAAGAGGGAGGGAGGGAAGGAAGGCAGGAAAGTACTGCCAGAGCTGTGTGCGTTGCCCAGAGAGCTTCGATGCAAGGATAAGAGAGTGAGACAATACAGTGGAGCTTTGGAAATTTGTGTTTCTCTGTCTTATCTCTGCTCCCAGGTTGGGACTAGTTTGCAAGGAGAGACACCCTGGCAGGGGAAGGGACTGACCACTGCCCAGTCCACCAGGGGGCGCAACATCTGCCCTACCCCAGGCACTGGCAACCCATGCTAAGCCCCTGGGAGGCCCTGCTCCTGTGTGCATTTCACAAATGTAGGCTGCAGTCCTTTCCAGCCCCTCCAGAAACAGTCCAGCAGTTTATAAGATACAGCAGTCCCAGGGCTCCCAATACATAGGGCTATCTCCATTTAACATTGGTTACCAGCTGAAGCTGTGGCTACCAGAACAAACCGTCCTGCCAATGACAGCCAATTAAATGGCCTATCAGGAGATAGAACAAGCCAAGGAAGGCAGAAAAACCTAACAGTTGTCATCTCTGGGCGGGGGTGGGGGGGAGAGTGTGAGTGAGCAGTGGGATTTGGCAGCAGCTCACGTGAAAGGGTGGTGTTGGTTCATTGGCAACCTCTGCCACCATCACTCATTCCACTGCCCAGCCAACCCTCCATCAAAGTTAGCTACTGAATGGGGGTTCTGCTTCCTGTCGTTAATTTCTTCCAGCAACAAAACGTTCGTGCTTATCTTGAGATGGATGGATAGCACTGGCAATTTTAACTCAAAATCGTCAACTTGTGCAGAGGGAGAGAAGGGAAGTCAGTCCCTTCCTCAGCCTTCTAGGACCAGCACCAGCAAAGGGCACAATAAGGAAGCAGCCAGGGCCACCGGCTTTTCTGAAGGACCAACAACTTTTGGCTCCTCCTCTTGAACTGTTCCCATTCTAGCTGTTCATTATAAGTGTCTGAGTTTGGTCTTTCTCCCCGCATCCCTCTCCAGCCCCTTCCTTTGTGTCTCTGTCTTTTTTCTTTTTTACTGTGAGCTGAAGTGCAAGGAATGTCTTATCCTTGATCTCTGTAAGCCTCTGCGGGAGCCTTTTTCCAGCTGAACAGCAGGGTAAAAACCACTCACGTAAATGAATAGCCTTTCAATAAGCTTGGTGACAGTTGACTTCCAGTGTCAGTGAGTTCCGTAGATCATCAGATTGTTCTACGAACAAAATAAACCATTCATTCCTTGGCTGAATCTGCTTGCACCACGTGAAGTGATGCTGAATTTACAAAAGGGTTTTGTGTGGAGAACTACACAGCAGGTTTCCATACTGTAAGCCCAGATCCCTCTTGAACAGCGCCAAATGTGTCCTCCTCTAGCTTTGCCTGTTCTCACTTTGCTTCCTGCAACACTGTCCAGATCATTGCTCTCCCTAAGGCATTTAGCAGATATTTCCTCTCTCGGAGCACACACTTGTGGGAGATTAGCAGGGAGGAGTTATAATAGGTTTCCCTTCCTTCCCCACCACCCTTCCTTATTCCTCTATGTGGCTCCACCCAAGAGGGGGTGTTGGCATAGGACCAACTTCACCAACTTCAAAAGAGTTCCCTTCTGCCAGTTGCTTTTACTCTCTTTGGGGGGTGGGGGAGATATTGCAAATCATTGATTATTCCAAGAAGTCTTAGACCCAGAGAAAGAAATAAAGAAAATAAATAATAAGCCAGAACAAATAGTGTAGTAAAATGCTTGCCTATCCAGTAGCAGGAATTCAGTGAAATGACCATTTATTTATTTATGCATTTGTTTATTTTTAAATGTTTTTAATCTGTCTTTGCTCCAGCCCTGACTACAGATTGGCTTACGATAGAATTGCTTTAGATAATCTATAAAGCCATTAAACAACATACAATCGAGAAATCAGAAGGCAATTAAAAGCAGCAAGTTATTTTGTTATTGCCTTCTCTCCCCCCCCCTGCCCGCCCCCGGAAAAAAAGATAACAAGGAAAATGGGGGAGATGGCACAAAAGGGAATCCATACTTAGAAGGAATTGTGTCAGAAAATGATATCATGCTGATATATTTTGGTTCCAAACTTAAGATTATCTCACAGACCTTCAAAGATGCTATATTGGATCTTCATTCTCACCCAGAGAATTCTGAAATCAATCAGTCTATTCATGCCTTCACATCTGCTGAGCTTGCAGATGAATAAAACTTTGTCTGCCACTTTAACAGTTCACTGTTTTGGCAAGCAAATTGTTTCGCTCCCCCCCCCCCCCCCGTCCTAGGGACACACTGTGAACCAGCTCCTTATATTTAAAATCTGCATTTTGTTCACTGTTACCTCGGGGTCAATGAATTTTTCATTAGCTACAACCCTGTTCTACTCAGACCATTTCATGGATGTAACATAGGTAGACTCACAACAGGGAAGATTTTACATTTCTTAATTACCGTATTTTTTGCACCATAACACTCACTTTTTTCCTCCTAAAAAGTAAGGGGAAATGTCTGTGCGTGTTATGGAGGGAATGCCTACGGGTGGCATGCCTACGGATTTTCCTCCTCTAAAAACTACGTGCGTGTTATGGTCGGGTGCGTGTTATAGAGCGAAAAATACGGTAATTGCTTGTCGCAGAGGTAACAAAGTTGCTGGGACTTGGGATAAATTAGGAACAGCAGGGCAAGTATCAGGAACCAGTGTAGGGGCCTAAAGCACCAAACAAGGCTCTAGACCAAACTTTGATCACCAGTTCTTTTTGTACCACAACTCCTACCATCCCTAGCCAGCAGGCCCAGTGTTCAGCTCCAAAACAGCTGGAGACACAAATTTGGGAAACTGTGATCTCTAGACTATTCTCAGGATTATGTGCTTGCTGAACCTGCCTCTCTGGATGAAAGCACCTCATAATAATAATAATTTATTATTTTTACCCCGCCCATCTAACTGGGTTTCCCCAGCCACTCTGGGGGGCTTCCAACAGAATATTAAAATACAATATCCTATTAAACATTAAAAGCTTTCCTAAAAAGGGTTGCCTTCAGATGTCTTCTAAAAGTCTGGTAGTTGTTTTTCTCTTTGACATCTGGTGGGAGGGGGTTCTACAGGGCAGGTGCCACTACCGAGAAGGCCCTCTGCCTGGTTCCCTGTAGCGGTAGAGCTGGGTATCATCTGCATACTGATGAACACCCAGCCCAAACCCCCTGATGATCTCTCCCAGTGGCTGCATGTAGATGTTGAAAAGCATGGGGGAGAGGACAGAACCCTGAGGCACCCACAAGCGAGATCCCAGGGGTCTGAACATTCATCCCCCCACCATCACTTTCTGCACACGTCCCAGGAGGAAGGAGTGGAACCACTGTATAACAGTGCCCCCAGCTCCCAGCCCCTCTAGACGGTCTGGAAGGATGTTATGGTTGTTATGGTTGATGGTTGATAGTGTCAAAAGCCGCTGAGAGATCCAGCAGAACTAGGAAACAGCTCTCACTTTTGTCCCTTGCCCGTCAGAGATCATCAACCCATCATCGACCCATGATGAGGCCTGAATCCCGACTGGAAGGGATCCAAATGGTCCGCTTCTTCCAGGCGTGCCTGGAGTTGTTCAGCAACCACTCACTCAATCACCTTGCCCAAGAATGGAAGATTTGAGACTGGACAATAGTTGGCCATATTGGCAGCATCTAAAGATGGTTTTTAAAGAAGCGGTTTGATAACCACCTCTTTCAGCGGGTCTGGGAAGGCTCCCTCACAGAGAGAAGCATTCACCACCCCGCGAAGCCCACTGCCCAGCCCTTCCCGGCTAGCTTTTATAAGCCAGGATGGGCAAGGATCAAGGAGACAGGTGGTTGGTTTCACTTGTCCAAGCAGCCTATCCACATCCTTGGGGGTAACAGATTGGAATTGATCCCACACAACCTGACTAGACAGGACTCTAGCACTCTCCTGCCCCGGCCCTCCTCCCCCGGTGGAGTCTACCTCTTCCTGAATCTGAGCAACTTTATCTTCGCCATTACTACTGCCACTTGGTAGGCTCGACATTGAGCTCTAACCCGTGTCCAGTCAGCTTCAGAATGAGTTATCTGCTACCGGTGCTCTAGCCATCTCAGTGTTTGTTTCATTGCCCTCAGATCAGTGGAAAATGATGGGGCTGTCTGGGCTCCATGCAATCAGAGAGGGTGCTTTGGAGCCAAACAGTCAATGGCCCTGGTTAACTCCATATTCCAGCGGGTCACCAGGGAATCAGCTGAAAGGCCATCAACATGGGATAAAGCATCCCCTACCACTCTCTGGAAACCATTTGGATCCATTAAGTGGTGGGGGCAGACCATCCAAATTGGTCCCACCTCCCTGCAGAGGGGAAGGGTCGCGGAGAAGTCCAGTTGCACCAGGAAGTGATCTGACCATGGTACTTCTTTCGTTTCGCTTTTACTTAGTGTCAGATCACCAACATCCATAGAGGTAAACCCAAGGCATGTCCACGGCTATGGGTTGGGCCAGACTTATTCAGGGACAGCCCCATGGAGGCCATGCTTTCCACGAAGTCCCGAGCGGCCACTTGTAAGATCGTGTCGGCATGGATGTTAAAATCCCCTAGGACAACCAAACTAGGTGTCTCCAGGAGATCACCTGCCACGACCTGAAGCAGCTCAGGCAGGGAATCCTTGGTGCAGCAGGGAGGTTGGTACACCAAAAGGAATCCAGTACTGCCCCTATTGCCCAACTTCCAGAACATGCACTCAGAGAACTGGGTCTTTCCAACAGGACGTCTGGTGCAAACTAATGTCTTCCTAAAAATCACTGCACCCCCCGCCCCTGCCCACAAGGCCTGGGTTGCTGTGCGTAAGAGAAACCTGGTGGACAAGCAGTAGCAAGTACAGGCCTGTCTGCTTCATCCAACCAAGTCTCTGTTACACATGCCAGGTCAAGTCCTCCATCCATGATCAAGCCATGGATGGCAGTGGTCTTATGAATCATTGACCTGGCATTGCACAGCAGCACCTTCAGTTCATATGGGTATCCCTTGCTGATTCCAGCATCTGTCTGGTCAAGATCAGACCCGGAGGCAGGGATAGTCCTCAAACAACGCCTAAACCTGCCTCCTCGGTAATGACATGGTCTGGTCTTAGTGTAACTCCTCCTCCTACCCGTGATCACTGAGATAGGTTTTTCCAGTGCATCTCCCCCTGTGGAACCTGCCCCAGCCATTTTGTTGGCTGGGACCCACTCCCAGGCAGCCCTGACCCCTCTCCTTAAGAACAAAATAAAACCTTAAGGGGGGGGGACAATAAAACAATACAAACCAAAAACAGTAAAAATTACAGATATACCAAAATTAAACAAACTCCCGAACCCGACTAAACATTCATCCCACCCACCCCCACACAAAAAAATTAAAAGGGAAAAAAGAAATTTTAAAAACATTTTTAAAAGAACTCTGCGCTGTTCTGAGTCCTCCTGGGCAGCAGCAGCAGTGGCAACACTCCTTATGAGGCCTGTCAGGCCCTGCCCTGGGCCAGGTGGTGAGTGAGAGGAACGGGCCCTTAGGCACTCACGCAGGCGAGTCCTCCTGGACAAGCCAGTAATGGTTATGAAGAATCGAAAGCTTCTACATAAGATAAGTTGAAGACAGGAGATGGGGGGGGCAGAATCCAATTTAGCCTTTATGCACAGATTCAGGGTGTTCCAGCACCCAAAAGCCCACCCAGAACAAACAAATTGTTCCATCAGTTTCAAGGTAAATTAATGAATGGTTTTTGACTCTGCAAAACAGGAAGTTTTAATTTGTATGCTGACGCTATTGCTTCAAAATGGCACTCTGACATTCAGCTGCTATGACAACAAATTACCTATACCTCGCTAACTCTTTAGTTATGGAAAGGCCCGTTTTCCCAGAAAAAGGGGAATGTGCTAGGCTATCTATTTGACAAAAACAACAATTGCTTTGACCACCTTTTGCAAATCCTTCTCTTCTGTGGACTCAGATCTTTAGAGCTGTACAATCACAGGGATGGAGAGGGTTTAGTATGTATGCTTAAGAGGGTGAGGTTCTCAAATTCAACAGGATCAAACATATTGGGGCACCTTATTGATTAATTGCTAACAGCATCTCTAATCATTGGCTTCTTTGGCAACAAATCACCTATACTTGGCCAACCCATTCTCCCAAGCAAACGGAAATATGCTGGGCTATCTACTTAACAGAGGAAACTGGTTTGCCTTTTTTCTCTCTTTTGCAACCTTCCTCTTCTTAAGCAGTAAAGATTAAAACAGATTGTTGTTGTCCTTGGCATCCATCTGTCTCAGGAGACAATGGAGTATGCCTCCAGGGGTGAAGTCAGACTGCTGGAGAATCATGGCACTCTCTGTAGCTTCAGAGACTGGTAAGTCCTAACTGCTGCTTCTTGCATTGTTTTTGCTGCAGCACTGAAGCAGCTTCTCTAGGGCAGTGTCTCTGGAGGTCCTGGGCTGCCCAGAAAAAAGGCCCCCTCTCTCAGCCTTGCTAATGTGGTCCAAAGGAAAGCAGAGCAATAAATTTGGCACCAGCTTGGCTGCAAGAGTTGCCAGAAGGAGACGTACAAGACGCCATCCAACTGTCTTAGGGACTCCACTCTGCATTTGTGTAAGTTTTACTCCTGAGCCTTTTCTTCTCCCCAATATATCCTGCAAGGTAGTGGAGGTTTAAGGAATGCAGGTGGCGCTGTGGGTTAAACCACTGAGCCTAGGACTTGCCGATCAGAAGGTCGGCGGTTTGAATCCCTGCGACGGGGTGAGCTCCCATTGCTCAGTCCCTGCTCCTGCCAACCTAACAGTTCAAAAGCACATCAGAGTGCAAGTAGATAAATAGGTACCGCTCTGGCGGGAAGGTAAACGGCTTTTCCGTGCGCTGCTCTGGTTCGCCAGAAGCGGCTTAGTCATGCTGGCCACATGACCCGGAAGCTGTACGCAGGCTCCCTCGGCCAATAAAGCGAGATGAACGGCGCAACCCGAGTTGTCCATGACAGGACCTAATGGTCAGGGGTCCCTTTACCTTTACTAGTGGAGGTTTAGGATCAGAATTTTCCTTCTCTCGATGGGCTAACTTCCCAAGTTGATGAGAGTCACCTGCTCCTCTCTTCTATCTACAGTACATGCAGAAGCCGCCATCTTGACCATTGGACCCACTCTTAGTCTCGTCCACTCAATCCGCTGGAGCCTGGCCTGCAAACACTTCCAATCCTGTGCCTGTCAAGGAAGAGAGTCTGGGCGCAGGCTCACAGTGACGCTCGCCCTGCTCCAAGGATGTGCCTCATTGGTTGCAGCGGCCTCTTCGTGTTGTTTCCTGCCCTGCAAAACCCACTGTGTCTGCACATCTCTCTCTCGCTCTCAATAGGTACTGCTCAACCGTAATGAAAGTATTATGGAGAATCTAAATGCAAGCATTGTGGACAGTAAAAAAAAAAAAAATCTACATTTTGACGTATGGGGGAAATAGTTTTATATGCATGCGGCAAAGGACAAAGCGGGTAGGAAGTCAGTCTATACATGGGATGGCAAGGTGGGGATCCATACACTTGCAGGACTCATATCTGGAGTATCACTGGGGCCATTCTTGTACCCACCTAACTTATTATCATCGTTAAAAAGTTTATCTTACTTTGTAAAAGTACGTGAAGTTGTGTGTCTATAAAAATTATATCATCTCATTGGAGTAAACCTATGTCAAAGATGTGTAAACAAGGGAGAATGATCCCTGTGATTTGCTTGAACAAATATCATGCTATATAAAATCTGTGCTGTTATAGTAAGGGTTAGGCAGCGATCCTCTGTACACTTACTTGGAAATATTCATTAATCTAACTTTCTGTTGTTAGCTAACCTACAATCTTCAGGATCAATGGAGGAGGCATACAAATCTAATTAATAATAATAATAGTAATACTCAAATATGTATCTCCTACTTTCCAGATCAATTGTTTTAGTTTTGTACTGTAGGCTACTTGGAGTATTCATTCCACAGACAAAAAAGAGTCAAGGTATTTAAAAAGAGACACAACAGTTAATTTTTACCGAAATATCGTCTGCCTCTCAGGCTTGTTGAGCAATGTAAAATAAAAAGATATTCAGGAAGCAGCAAAACAAAAACAAAAAAAATCAAGGAAGAGGCAAGGTGGGCCTCCCTAAGCAGGGAGTTGCCTAACGAAAGGTGCTGCCGCAGAAAAGTCTCTGCCCTCTGTCCCCACCAACCATACTGCTGATTTCAGGACATGAAGAAAAGCTTCCCATGCACAGGCAAGTTTCATATGGGTGACTCCCATTTAGATCTGGGAGACTGACTTTTGAGTAAATAAGCGCAGCCAGGCTCTTACTCTATGCCTAAGCTTTTAGCACATGTAAGATTTACATCAGGAACAAACAGGATGGGGGAGAAAGAAAGATTGGCATTGGGATCTGCTGCCACCTGAGGTGGTCCCCTCACCTTGCTGCGCAGGTGGACTGGGCCTGATCACAGGTGCATTGAATTGAAAAGTTGGAACATGCACACTACGGACAGTGGTCTTAGTCGTTCAGTGACACTCAGGATGAGGAGTATGGGTCTTCTATATCATTCACAGTTGCCTAGCCTCTCTGGCACCCTTTAACTGCCACACTGTCTTTGCTACCAGAAGGCTTTATTATGCACAGGTTTGACTTTATGCTCTCTTGTTTTTTACACTGTTGCTTTAAAAATACTTTCTCCTTCCTTTTTTAAAAAAAAATAATAGAAAACTAAAGCCAGCCTCAGCTTGTGCAAAAGCAAAACGACCCCGTGTATCTTCCGCCACAGAAAGCTGACAGAATGGAAGGTGTGTGTATGGAGGGGTGTCTTTTGAGATTTTCTTACTTTTTTGCTTTGTGATGACTGGCTTCAAGCCCACACATTTATTGAATACACAATAGGGAGTTGGGTACGACTGCAGAAATAAATTTTATTAACACACATTTGCTGCTGCTGCTGCTGCTGCTGCTGCAGAAGGAGCAGACAGAGAGAGACAGACAGAATAATCTCTTTAGCCTTCTCTGGCTTGCAGAGTTGGCATCATAGCTGGTCAAGTCAATTAGTGGTATAATGTACGACAGGTTTTATTTAAAGGGGGCTTTAATTAAAGTTTTGATACAATGCTCATGCAAACCAACAATCTGTCTTTGTGGGATACATATTATCCAGAAATTGATTTTAACTTCAGCACTAATTTATAGGCTGTCCCCTTCAATAAGTGTGATTCCTTGGGAGATATTAAAATCCCCTTGCCCCAGATAATTTAGGCCGTGTTCAGGGTTTGAGAACACACTTAACCTAAAGCAAATAATATACCTGATTGTTGAGCAAAGAATCTGAATGATTTTCAATTATCCTTTTTCACATGTGGCAGGAGTGCAAAAGGCACAAAACATGTTTTGTGAATCCCACAAAAAAGGGAGTAGATCCATTCTCCAGTATCTTGTGTAATTAGTGCTCTAGATTTAACTATCCATTTTAGTTTAGTTCGGAATATTTTTTTTTATTATTTGTATATGCTAGGAAGCTTAACAGCTCTTAAGAGAGGTTTCCTTCTTTCCCTATGGGATTTTAAGATGGTCAGTGAGAGAAAACTTCCATTTACACGCCCTGCTAAAATATAAAAAGGTGCTTCAGGTTCCTATGTCCTTAGCAAGTCCCTTGCCATTTGCTGACAAATATTTGCAAAACAACCCCCCCCCCAAAAAAAACCCCCAAACCATATGTTTCTCACTTACAGTTGTTGTCCTTCAGTAGAAAAATAGATCAGTTCAATAGGACTTAACTAAGTAGCTCTTGGAAGAAGAAACAACAGCGCCCCAAATATGAAGAGCAGTTCTTGGGAGAAAGCAGCTACAGAAACAAATTTGTTCAAATTAAAAAAAATTGTTTTTGAGAGGTTTGTAGCCATCAGTTCCATGTGGTTAGCTCAGTTCCAAGAAGCGGTGATCACCACACTGATTAAAAATGAGATGCTGGGACTATTAACCTCTTTATAAAAGCCAAACAAGCCAGCTCTTTCTTCAACAAACAAACAAACCCCAAAACAAAACCCACCCCTTCACAGGTGCGTGCACACACACACACACACACACACACACACACACACACACAGAGCGCACACAATATGATTTGTGGTTCTAATGTAAGAGCCAAAAGACTCAGGTGAATAGCTGAAGGCTCACCCCGCAGTAGTAACATAGGCTACAAGACAAGGTAGGGGATTGACCTGGGCAATTAAACTGAAATATTTTTATGGATTGGAATTCTAACTAGTGAGCCAAGAGGCGGCTTTTTTAAACTTGACATTTTAACAAGTGCAAGGCATAAATCTATGTATGACCGTTTGCTCCCAGTGTGTGGAGTGTGTGAGAAATGGAACAGGAACGAGGCCTGGAGATTCAGAGGCAGCATTTTCCTTCTGTGCTTGTAAAGAGCTTTGACAGACTAAGAACCAATATATGTAGACATTACCGCATTACAGCAGTAACATCAATGGGGTTCCCCCTTCCCCGCCCTTTTTGGTTTTGGTTTTTTATGAGGTTGAGTACATGCTGGCATCAAAGTTACTTTAACTACACTCGGGACATAATTCAGCCTACGGTTGTTGTTGTTGTTTAGTCGTTTAGTCGTGTCCGACTCTTCGTGACCCCATGGACCAGAGCACGCCAGGCACTCCTATCTTCCACTGCCTCCCGCAGTTTGGTCAGACTCATGTTTGTAGCTTTGAGAACGCTGTCTAGCCATCTTGTCCTCTGTCGTCCCCTTCTTCTTGTGCCCTCAATCTTTCCTAACATCAGGGTCTTTCCCAAGGAGTCTTCTCTTCTCATGAGGTGGCCAAAGTATTGGAGCCTCAGCTTCACGATCTGTCCTTCCAGTGAGCACTCAGGGCTGATTTCCTTAAGAATGGAGAGGTTTGATCTTCTTGCAGTCCATGGGACTCTCAAGAGTCTCCTCCAGCACCACAGTTCAAAAGCCTCAATTCTTCGGCGATCAGCCTTCTTTATGGTCCAGCTCTCACTTCCATACATCACTACTGGGAAAACCATGGCTTTTAGTATACGGACCTTTGTTGGCAAGGTAATGTCTCTGCTTTTTAAGATGTTGTCTAGGTTTGCCATCGCCTTTCTCCCAAGGAGCAGGCGTCTTTTAATTTCGTGACTGCTGTCACCATCTGCAGTGATCATGGAGCCCAAGAAAGTAAAATCTCTCACTGCCTCCATTTCTTCCCCTTCTATTTGCCAGGAGGTGATGGGCCCAGTGGCCATGATCTTAGTTTTTTTGATGTTGAGCTTCAGACCATATTTTGTGCTCTCCTCTTTCACCCTCATTAAAAGGTTCTTTAATTCCTCCTCACTTTCTGCCATCAAGGTTGTGTCATCTGCATATCTGAGGTTGTTGATATTTCTTCCGGCAATCTTAATTCCGGTTTGGGATTCATCCAGCCCAGCCTTTCGCATGATGAATTCTGCATATAAGTTAAATAAGCAGGGAGACAATATACAGCCTTGCCGTACTCCTTTCCCAATTTTGAACCAATCAGTTGTTCCATATCCAGTTCTAACTGTAGCTTCTTGTCCCACATAGAGATTTCTCAGGAGACAGATGAGGTGATCAGGCACTCCCATTTCTTTAAGAACTTGCCATAGTTTGCTGTGGTCGACACAGTCAAAGGCTTTTGCATAGTCAATGAAGCAGAAGTAGATGTCTTTCTGGAACTCTCTAGCTTTCTCCATAATGCAGCACATGTTTGCAATTTGGTCTCTGGTTCCTCTGCCCCTTTGAAATCCAGCTTGCACTTCTGGGAGTTCTCAGTCCACATACTGCTTAAGCCTTCCTTGTAGAATTTTAAGCATAACCTTGCTAGCGTGTGAAATGAGTGCAATTGTGCGGTAGTTGGAGCATTCTTTGGCACGTCCCTTCTTTGGGATTGGGATGTAGACTGATCTTCTCCAATCCTCTGGCCACTGCTGAGTTTTCCAAATTTGCTGGCATATTGAGTGTAGCACTTTAACAGCATCATCTTTTAAAATTTTAAATAGTTCAGCTGGATTATCATCACTTCCACTGGCCTTGTTATTAGCAGTGCTTTCTAAGGCCCATTTGACTTCACTCTCCAGGATGTCTGGCTCAAGGTCAGCAACCACACTACCTGGGGTATACGAGGCATCCATTTCTTTCTGGTATAGTTCCTCTGTGTATTCTTGCCACCTCTTCTTGATGTCTTCTGCTTCTGTTAGGACCTTTCCACTTTTGTCTTTTATTATAGCAATCTTTGTACGAAATGTTCCTTTCATATCTCCAATTTTCTTGAACAGATCTCTGGTTTTTCCCATTCTATTGTTTTCCTCTATTTCTTTGCATTGCTCGTTTAAGAAGGCCTTCTTGTCTCCCCTTGCTATTTTTTGGAAATCTGCATTCAATTTCCTGTATCTTTCACTATCTCCCTCACATTTTGCTTGCCTTCTCTCCCCCACTATTTGTAAGGCCTAATTGGACAGCCACTTTGCTTTCTTGCATTTCCTTTTCATTGGGATGGTTTTAGTTGCTGCCTCCTGTATAATGTTGCGAGCCTCCACCCATAGTTCTTCAGGCACTCTGTCCACCAAATCTAAATCCTTAAACCTGTTCCTCACTTCCACTGTGTATTCATAAGGGATTTGACTTAGATTGTATCTTACTGGCCCAGTGGTTTTTCCTACTTTCTTCAGTTTAAGCTTGAATTTTGCTATAAGAAGCTGATGATCTGAGCCACAGTTAGCTCCAGGTCTTGTTTTTGCTGACTGTATAGAGCTTCTCCATCTTTGGCTGCAGAGAATATAATCAATCAGATTTCGATGCTGCCCATCTGGTGATGTCCATGTGTAGAGTCGTCTCTTGTGTTGTTGGAAAAGAGTGTTTGTGATGACCAGCTTGTTCTCTTGGCAGAACTCTATTAGCCTTTGCCCTGCTTCGTTTTGAACTCCAAGGCCAAACTTGCCAGTTGTTCCTTTTATCTCTTGACTCCCTACTTTAGCATTCCAATCCCCTATAATGAGAAGAACGTCCTTCTTTGGTGTCATTTCTATAAGGTGTTGTAAGTCTTCATAGAATTGATCAATTTCAGTTTCTTCAGCAGCAGTAGTTGGTGCATAAACATGGATTACTGTGATGTTAAAAGGTCTGGCTTGGATTCGTATCGAGATCATTCTATCATTTTTGAGATTGCATTCCAGTACAGCTTTCGCCACTCTTTTGTTGACTATGAGGGCCACTCCATTTCTTTTACGGGATTCTTGCCCACAGTAGTAGATGTGATGGTCATCTGAACTGAATTCGCCCATTCCCGTCCATTCAGTCTACGGTTAAGTGTGCTTAAGTGCCATTGATTTATTTTAGGATCTTTCCCGCGATCCACTTCCACCTGGTGCAGTCCATAAATTGACCTAGAGGGTAGAAAGTAATCGAATCTAAATAAACAGGCTTTCCCACCCTCAGATTACTTACGTTTCTGTCTAAAACCTGCAAATTCAAAAGCGTGAAGAGTTTTCTCACCAAGAAAAGTTAGGTTTGGCGCGAACCACAACAAACTGGTGAACATTTGCCATGCTTAAGCTGAATAGGTTTTGAAATGAGATTACTAATTTGCATAGGTTTTGAAATAGATTGTTGCAGCACATTATACATGGGGCTGCCTCTGAAGACTGTTCAGAAACTTCAGTTAGTGCAGAATTCAGCGGCCAGATTGCTCACCGGCGCAAGATGTTTTGAGAATATTGTGCTGATCCTGACCCAACTGCACTGGCTGCCAGTTGGCTTCTGGGCCCAATTCAAAGTGCTGGTTTTGACCTATAAAGCTTTAAAGGCCTCAGGATCACAACACCTCAAGGACCACCCCTTTCTATATGAACCAACCCAAACTCTGCAATTACCTTCTGAGGCCCTTCTTCACAAGAGGCCCAGAGGGTGGCAATACGAAAACGAACCTTCCCTGTGTTGGCTCCCCGCTTGTGGCATGCTCTCCCAAGTGAGGCTTGCCTGACACCTTTTTTAGGTGCCAGGAAAAAAACCTTCTCTACAACCGAGCCTTTGGTTGATTCAGATTCTATGGCCTTTCCTTTTAAATGTGTGGGTTGTGGGTTTTTTTGTTTGATTTTGTTACGTATCTTGTGTTCTCATTTTGTATTTCTATATTGTGAACCACCCTGTAATCTTCAGATGAAGGATGGTATACAAATTTAATTAATTAAATAAATAGGGTTGCCAGATGGCTGGGAGATTGTACTTTGTAGAGTTAAACTACGCATAAAACAGAACATAACATTTCCTGAAATTGTTGGGGAAATGCGATACTTGAAAAGTTTGCTTACTTTCAATACTAAACTTGAGTGGAGGAGAGCGGAAATTCTCCCTCCTACTTTGATTGTCATATGTGGTTCATGTTTACATTGTTAGGTTTTTTTAAATCAATACTAATTAAATTTATATTCTGCCTTTGCTCCAAGTAGCTTAACATGGTGTGCACAGTCCCCCTCCTCATTTTATTCTCACAACAGTTCTCTGAGGTAGATTATGCAAATAAAAAATAAATCTGTGAACTGCCCTGAGACCTCTGGGTATAGGGTGGTATATAAATTCAATAAATAATAATAAAAATACAGTAATAATAATAAAACTACGACTGTCCCAAGGCCATACAGTCAACTCCATGGCTGAGCGGAGATTTGAAATGGAAGCTTCCCAGTCTTGATCTGTTATTTTGTCCACTAGATTGACTTAATGAACCTTCCTAGTTCTGGAAGTTATTACTTAAATTTATATCCCAGCTTTCCTCCAAAGAGCTCAAGGCAGGTGTACAGAGTTCCCCCCCCCCAAAAAAAATTCATCTTTACAACAACCCTGTGAGGTAGGCAGGTATGAGAAACAGCGACTGTCCCAAGGTCACCCAGTGAGATCTATGGCTGAATGAGGATTTGATTCCAGGTCTGGCACTCTAACCACTAGGCCACGCGGACTTTTGCAAGCGCAGCGTCATTCCTTTTCTAAATTGTTCACCTTCAAGCATAAAGAACACTGAGCCTTCCCCTGAGAAATCTTATCTGCTGGGCTGAAAATGTTTAACATAATGATTTTTTAATTCCTTTCATTTGTTTTTGAAACTCAGTTTGTTCCATCCAGATTTAGCTCTGAGGCTTTGAGGACTAGTAACTTATTCTTTTAAAGGGGAGGAAAAATGAGTTCCGAGGATTTTACCAGGAGCTTGTGGGCCTCAGATGGAGCTGCTGTGGCTTTTTTCCTTTTCTTTTTTGCATTCCTCTGTATACCAACTTAACCCTTCAAATGCTGCTCTTGTCTAAGTTAGAAATAAAAATAAAATAAAAACCCCACCCAGTTTTGTAAGAAGGAAATGGAGTATGTAAACTAGAGTGCTCTGGGGTAGCTGCTTCTATTTTTTAAATATATATATATATTTTAAAAAGGTCCCTTGGAGCTTTCTGCCATATGCTTTCAAATGCTCTTTGCTCAGCCAAAGCAATCATGTGGTATTAAAAAAAATAATACACAGATTATTGCTGAAGGAAATAGGGGTGTGTGATAATGATTGCAACAAGAATTGAAATGTTTGTAAATGAATTAAGCTAGTGTCTATCAGCCTTTATTAGACTGATCTCTCATGGAAAATGGGGGCGGGGAAAGGTCAGCGCACAAGATTTCCTCTGCTTCCTGGAATTCTTACATTTTTTCACTATGATAACATTGTGTGTGTGTGTGTGTGTGTGTGTGTGTGTGTGTGTGTGTGTGTGCGCGCGCGCGCGCGCGCATAAACACTGGCTGGAAGCTCCCCTCCCTCAATGCAGTCCTGGGTGAATGCCTGAAGCATGAGCTCAGATGTTCAGGCCGCTCCATGCATGGTGTCATACACTTCCACAAGCAAATTCACAGTGACATTAAAGAAAATAAGAACAGAAGCATAATCTGTTAGGGAAGATGTTCTGCGTGAAAAACATTAAGAGGTGTGCCAATGCAACTCTCCTAGTGGTGCTTGTGCACATCTTCCGTACATTTCAAAGAGGCATGTGCAGGAGAACTTCCCATGAGATTGCATCCCTTTGCATCCTGTTCTGCAAAACATTCGGAACCCCGGGGTGGGGGAATTATTTTGGAAGGCGGTTTGGCTTATCAAAGTATCCGGTTGGCAGCCTGATCCTATGCATGTTTCACTCAGAAGCATTTTATTATGGCGATTATTATTTATTAAATTTATATGCCACTCTTCATCGTAAGATCTTAGGGCGCTTCACATAATAAAATGCAAGATTAAAAACAAAACAATGACCTCTCCCCGTTCCCACAGACAGATTTAAAAGGCTGGAGAAGGCCTGGTTGAAGAGGAAGGTTTTCCTGAGGTGTAGTGGGACATATTCCCAAGTAAGTGATAGGGGTTGCAGTCTGATATAAGAGAGAGATGGAGGTGTGCAGGGCTTTTTTTCAGCTGGAACTCGCCGGAATTCAGTTCCAGCACCTCTCAGGTGGGCGCCATTGCCATTATAAGAGAACAAGGGAGGCATTCCTGGTGAGTTCTGGCACCTCTTTTTCTAGAAAAATAACACTGGGTGTGTGGATCTGGTATCTCCACACACACACACACACACACACACACACACACACACACCTCAATACGCAGAAATGCAGTTTTATGAAATCTCATCTTCAGTCCCCTCCTAAACACCTCCACTTTGTGTGCACAAAGACCAAACAGGGTGGGCATGGAAAGGCCTGGGAGAATTGCCACACTTTTGTGCCTGTTAATGAATTCCCCTTTTGTGGAATAAAAAATAAAAGGTGGACAAAAGCTTCACAATAAGATGTGAGTACAAAGGGATGCACTGCTGTGGTATGTGCTTCTTAGGAACAGATTTAAATGATTTGCATATGGCCACCTAAATATTTAATGCCTGTGCCGTTGAGAAAGAAAGGTTTGGAACTCAAATGCATGAGCAAATGACAGTCTCACTTACTGACTTTGTTTGTGCTTCTACTGAAATGTGGAAGCCATTCCTGAGACTCCATATGGCGGGGAGGGGGGGGGGGAGCTTGCAGCAGCACACAGCATTTTTGACCCCTTCAGCACCACACCAGATCAAACTCTCTAGCTTGCAGTTTTATTCCTGATGAGCTTGCATACTAACAGAGATTTGAGTTTTGAACACTCTTACAACTTAATGTTGAGGGAAAGTATGCAGCAATTGCTTGGTGGCTGGAAATAACATTTTGCTGAAAAATTTGTATCAGCCCTCAGGCTACAGGCACATATATAATTTATTTATATTTTAAATTTTTTTACATGCTGTTATTCATAAATGTGTGTGTGTGTATAAAAATAGCAACCAGGTTATTTTATTTTAAAAAATTACAATCAGAAAGATGTATTTTTAATTGGGAACTGTCTAAGGCTTAAGCCTATTAACATTTATTGCCATGGTACACCCTTGAGTCTAAAATGCACACCTCCTGGCCTCCCAATCAGTTATTCAGCTGCCACACAAGTCACATTCATATCACATATTTAAAATACTTTAATGCCTCTTTAAACAGTCACGGCTTCCCCCCCCCCCAAGTATCCTGGAAACTGTGGTTTGTTAAGGGTTCAGACAGTTGTTAGGAAAACCCTCACATGACTACAGATCCTACAAAGCACAGTTCCTGGGATTCTTTGAGGGAAGCCATGGCAGTTAAAACGGTGTTAGAGTAATTTAAATAGCATCCAGAACTTTCTAGTGGTTTTTGCACTATGTAATTCCGAATGAACTAGGCGCGTCTCCCTTTCCGTTTGTTTCTCCTGCTCCATCTTTCCTATTCTTCATGCCATCTTCTTGCTTAGTGCATTGACTAAGAAAGTGCAAGGGGGTGGCTTGGGAAACTACTGACTATGGGTGACCAACATTGTACCAACCTCTTGAGCTCATCTCCTGCAAACAGTGACTTGCAGTGGTGATAACAGCTGAGCACAGGTGACAGACCATAAACAAGTCTACTGTGAGGTGGTGAGGGCAGCAAAGAAAGCTTACTTCTCTGCCTCTGAAGTGGCCATCCAGCAGAGGTCTTCAGAGTGGTGAATGGACTGATAAACACCAGTCCATGGTTGGGACCATCAGAGCACTCCGAGACCTGCTGTGACAAATTTGCAGAGCACGTGGAGGACAGAGAAGTTTTTACTGGCTCTGAACCAGACTACACTGTTGAAACAGTTTTCAAGCAGATGCCCAGAGCACTATCAAAGTCAAATTGTTTGGAACCAGTTTCAGCTCCTGCAGAGGCGTAGCTAGGGGGAGCGGGAGGTGTGGTGGCACTGGGCGCCACACCACGGGGGGCAGCACTTACCAGGGGGCCTTAAGTGCGCCTGAACCACGCACCTCTCCTGGGATTGAGGCGGTGGTTTGTGCGCCTGCAGGCTCTGCACTGCCCAAAACTGCAATGTGGGGCTTGCGTCTGCCCACCACCTCCCCCTCAGCCGCCCTACAGCTGAGGGAGAGGCAGTGAGCAGACTCCTTGGAGGCCACTGGGCTCCTGTGACCTGAGGATATGGTTCAGCCTCTCTCAATTCTTGCCCATTTTGGCTTGTATGAGCTTGCTGGAAGAGCTTTACTGGGTGGGTCAAGGGACAGTTTCTCTTTGCCAGAGGTGGATTTGCCAGCTGACTTGAAAGAAGCAGTTGTTCAGTCCATTCTTGGACCCTTAAGGGGTATAAAAACTGTCGCCCTGTCACAGACAAGATACTTGAGAAGGTTCTAGCTATTTAACCTCATGAAATGAGTTGGCAAGGACCATTTCAAATGGGTTTCAGAGACTGTTTCCATTACCTTTATCAGAAGAGAAACAGGTCCTCCTTTCTGACCCTGCTGATTCTTCACCTCCCAGCATTATTTGATCCAATTGTTCCTTGCATTCTTCTGCAGAAGCACTTCGTATTAGGAGTTGGAGGTACAGTGATGCAGTGCTTCTAATCCTGCCTCTGCTTTGGCACCTTGGGAATTGCACCGTGCGTTTCCACAGGATTACATCTCATCCATCTGTGTCCATGCTGTTTAACATCTATATGAAGCTGTTGGGAGAAGTCAGCAGGAGATACAGAGTTCTGTGTGATCAGTATGTGGCCTTTGGCTGTGGTTTGCAGGGGATCCCAAATTTTGGGGTTCGTAGTTAATGAAGCTTATGCATGATATGCAGCCCTGCTTCTCCATAACATCAGGGTTATGTGATAATGGGCTGGATGAGAGTCATTAAACTGAGACTGAACCCTGACAAAGCAAAGTTACTGTGGGCTGGTGGTTCTCAGGTCTGGGAACTGGAAGCGCGATGCAAACCCATATTTATTGTTGGGGGAAAGTTTAATACCATAAAATCAGTTGCAATTTGGGATTTAGCTCAGAGAAGAATAAGGTGAACTGAGAAAATATGTCTAATGAACATAAAAAGGAAAATGCACTTTTGGTTGATGTTAATATTTGTAGGTATATTTATATACCGCTTGGTAGTATATTTAAATTTATTATATTAGACATACAGAACTGTGCTATTTGTGTTTATATTTGCACTTAACTTTATTCGTGTTTTAATTATATGATATTAAATGTAAGGGCTTTTATAAAGGCAAGATGGCATGCATGTTCTTTTCTGCTCTTCCAGCATCAGAAAAAGTGCCATATGAGTTCTGTCTAATTGGCTTGTTAAAAATAGTTCCACCACATGCTGATCCTTGCTTCAAAATAAAGACAGAAGCAGGCACACTCTCACTTAAGCTTCCCAGTTGTCCTTCCTCCTCAGCCTGTATTATGTCACAACAGAAATGGTCAACAGTCTAAGAGTCCTTTGGCATGTTGTCTGTGTTTCTGGAGCTGTCAATCAGGCAGAATCTCACACAGAATCCTTTAGCCACCATCAGCATCATTATATTTTTCCTGGAGGCGGTTTTCAGGTGCACCTTGGCAAGCCTGTGAAAGAGACCTCATGAATTTGTGTACCTATTTTATTGAGTAATTTTGTGGCATAATTGTGGGCTTTAAGCCTAAGGGGAAAGGGAACAACGGGCAGGCACAGAAACCCTTTAACATCGTAACTCTCCTTCCAGCACTGACTTCAGAGGCTGATTCCCCAGAGATTGTGGCATGATACCATGAGAGGAGGCGTGGCTTTATCCACGGCAGTATGTCATGCCTCAACTCACTGTCCTTTCAGTGCCAAGGATAAACAACAGAAGATTGGCGACAGGGTGTAAATTGCATTCATACGTATCTTGTAATAAAATCATCTGTTACTCTATTATCTTTGGAGCATGTGTAAGGTAAAGGTAAAGTCCAGTCAAAGGCGACTATGGGGTTGCGGCACTCATCTTGCTTTCAGGCCGAGGAAGCCGGCATTTGTCCACAGACAGCTTTCTGGGTCATGTGGCCAGCATGACTAAACTGCTTCTGGCACAATGGAAAACGATGACAGAAACCAGAGCGCATGGAAACGCCGTTTACCTTCCCGCCGCAGCGGTACCTATTTATCTACTTGCACTGGCATGTTTCCAAACTGCTAGGTTGGCAGGAGTTGGGACCGAGCAATGGGAGCGCACTCCTTCATGGGGATTCAAACCGCTGACCTTCCAATCAGCAAGCCCAAGAGGCTCAGTGGTTTACGCCACAGCTCCACCCACTTATATCACAGTGGCATTGTATGCATTCTTCAGCATGCACATGAATGCCTCATTTCACTGTTAACTGACTGTGTTTTTAACTAAAACAAAAACAAAAAAGACACTGTTTGTAGTCTGTGTCCATTGCTATCCCTTGGGGCTCAATTGGCCTTGGTAGCATGGCTTCCATCAGCTTTGGCTGCTGGCCCAAGAGCATCCCTATCTGGACGGAGATAGCCTAATTACTGTTATCCGTGCTCTGGTAACCTCTAGGTTAGATTATTGCAACACTATACATATTTGAACGTTATACATAAGGCTGTCTCTGACACTAGTTAAGAAACTTCACTTGATCAGCAAGCCCAAGAGGCTCAGTGGTTTAGACACCAGCGTCACCCACTCCCTATTAGAGGATGTGTAGCTCCCAGTGGAGGCTGATCCCTTTGGACAAGTGGGGCACTGGCCCACCCAACTGTTCGCCCTCAGCCAGCCACCACCTGCTTGCTGTCTTATTTACAACCAGTCAGTTCTTCGACCAATGTCATTGGCTCTGGATCCAGCAGCTGTTGATCTCTCCTCAGTGGTGTAGCGTGGGGGGTGCAGGGGGGGCCGACTGCACCAGGCGCAACATCTGGGGTTAGGATTAGGGGGCGCAAATCCACGGGTTGGGGGCGCAAATTACTTGCCTTGCCCCGGGTGCTGACAACCCACGCTACGCCACTGTCTCTCCTGCTTTCTGCCCTGCGAGTTTCAGTGAGCACCAGCCATGCCTGCTAACCCCAGATGGGTTTGTGCAAGAGAACCCCTTGATAGATTGCTCACTCTGGGTCACACCTCTGCCTCCTATTCCGCTGTTCTTAATAGCATCCCAAAATCCCCCACCTGAGCCAGGTGCCTTTATTTGCTTCATAACAGGGCTGTCTCTGTGTCATAAGGTTGGCACCATGAACCAACCTGCATTCAGTCCAGTGGTGGACAAGACTGAAAATGTGAACTACCGAACTCTGACCCACCTTCAAGTGGATTGAGTGTTGAACTACTCACAATGAGCAAGGGACACTTCTGTTGTGCACTTTATGCTGTGCACCTAAAAATAACAAAATTGCTTTAAAGGGTGATTACGTCCCATCATTTGTGTTATAGATTCAGTGGCCTGTGTTTGCCTGACCTTGAGTCTGGACTAAGGATTCTGAGCCCCTGTGTTCCGATTCAATACACATATCCAATCAGAGAACATTTCAGGATTTGGACCATTGCCATTGGCCCTTAAACTCTGATTTATGATTCGCAGCTTGGGAGCTTAGACAGCCAATCACGTTGAGAGTGGGAGTGGACCAGGCCTTCAGAAATGTATATAAACAGTTGCCTTGCCCCTGTTGTCCAGCTCTGTTAGTTCAATAAAGGTTCTTGCTGTTATCACTGTGTCTTGCCTTGTGGGAACCCACCTGCACTTCAGTTTGGTCACAAATAACATTTTTCATAGCCTGTCTTGTATCAGCCATAGAAACAGTGACTTTCATTGTGCTGATGGGATTAGAGACGGTTCTTATCTTCACAGAATTTATTTGAGAGAGGGAAAAGAATCAGGGGCAGTTGGGGATATTAAGAAGCCATAACCTTTTCTTCATAAATGGAGGTACCCTGTGAAATCGTTTTGGGTTGTTCTGAGTTTTCGAAAGGTCTTTTTCTTGTAATTCAAAGGGAGGCAGGTGCCGTGCAACTCTCTAAAACATATTGTTTTGGATCAGACACAATGTTTTCCCGTCCAACAAACCATGGCGCATACAAGGAAATTAAAATACATAATACAACAACATGCTTGGAATCACAAGAAACAAATCTAATAATTATATTAAAGGTAAAGGGACCCCTGACCATTAGGTCCAGTCGTGACTGACTCTGGGGTTGCGGCACTCATCTCGCTTTACTGGCCGAGGGAGCCGGCGTACAGCTTCCGGGTCATGTGGCCAGCATGACTAAGCCGCTTCTGGCAAACCAGAGCAGCGCACGGAAACGCTGTTTACCTTCCTGCTGGAGCGGTACCTATTTATCTACTTGCACTTTGACGTGCTTTCGAACTGCTAAGTTGGCAGGAGCTGGGACTGAGCAACGGGAGCTCACCCTGTCGCGGGGATTCGAACCGCTGACCTTCTGATCAGCAAGTCCTAGGCTCTGTGGTTTAACCCACAGCGCCACCCACGTCCCCTAATAATTATATTACTATGTTATAAATTTAGGTGGCCAGCATTAAAGAAACAGTCATTTATTTTTTTTAAAGGTCATTCTAAAAATCCTACTAGAAAAGAATAGTCTTTATCATCTGCCAAAAGGGGGAAAATGACTTATTCCCAACTTATTCCCTGCATCACAACAGGGAGTTCCAGGGCCTGGGCTGGGCTACTGCTATGAAGATATTGTCCTATGTACTCACTGATCTGACCTCAAACAATGGTGAGACAGAAGACAGCTCCCTACAAATATATTGTCAGATAGGTGATATCCAAGCTGTTTATGGCTTTTAAAAGTAAGACTCCTTCAGGATGTTGTTGGCTCTCCTTCACTGGAGGTTTTTAAGCGGAGTTTGCATGGCCATCTGCCTTGGTTGCTTTAACTGAGATTCCTGCATTGCAGGGGGGGTTGGACTAGATGGCCTTTGAGGTTCCTTCCAACTCTACAATTCTAGAATTCTATGAACCAGCCTGAGAAGAGCCTGCTGGGTCAGGCCAATGGCCCATCTTGTCTAGTAGCATCCTTTTCTTACAGTGGCCACCCAGAGGCCTGTGGAAAACCTGCAGGCAGGACCTAAATACAAGAACACACTCTCCTCCTGTGGTTTCTAGCAGCTGGTATTCAGAAGCTATGTTGCCTCGACTGGGGAGCCAGACCTTAGCCATCCTGGCTAGCAGCCATTGAGAGCTTTGTCTCATCCTCATTTAAAGCCATCCGAGTTAGTGGCCATCACTGTTTTCTGTTCTGTAGTGTCACTGTGTGCTGCCTGAATAAATTATTTCTTTTATCTATTCTGAATCTTCTTATTTTCAGCTTCATTGGAACTCCATGAGTTCTAGTGATATGGGGGGGGGGGGTGAAAGCTTTAATCCGGGCTTCACGGATAAACTAACTGGAAGCCAGTCCAGTTTCGTTTTGTTTTTAATGGAGTTAAAACTCCAAATAACCAGCCCTTAATATCAACCAGGCACCGCCATTTTGTACCAGTTTTACTTTTCAAAGGTAGCCTTATGTACAGTCATACCTCGGGATAAATGTGCTTCAAGGTAAGTATTTTCGGGTTGCACTTCGTAGCGACCCAGAAGTAATGGAGTGCGTTACTTCCGGGTTTCGCCGCGCGTGCATGCGCAGACGGTCAAAATTACGTCACACGCGTAAGCGACGAAATGCAACTCGCGCACACTCAGAAGCGGGTTGTGTTCGCTTCAGGATGCGAACGGGGCTCCGGAACAGATCCCGTTCGCATCCCAAGGTACCACTGTACAGTGATTTACAGCAGTCTAACCTGAAACTCAATTTTGCCTAAAGTGATTTGGAGAAGCTTCTGAGGAATTTCAGGGAAATCCAAGAGTTTTGATTAACATTTCTCTAAGGAGGGTTTGTACTTAACAAAAAGGAACAGGACTTAATTTTTTCAACTGAAGGGTGCATTTTTTTCCTATTAAAAGGCCGTGTGCAGTTGGATGTCCTAGCAATTTCTCTGCTTTGCCTGTTAATAATATTATTATGAAGGCTAATCGGTACCATTGCTACTTTTGGATCTTATCTATGGCTTCATAGTTTGTGTTAGATCAGATAAATTAAGCGGAAAGAGTTAGAAACTGTAAACTCTTTCTTCGAACTCAAAATCTTCTAACAGTGTTGCTCATATTCAATGAAAAGCAAAGAAAGGGTTTGTTGGATCATCTTGAGGTTGTTTCTTATGATTTTAAAGATAATAATTATTAGCATTTATTTAGAATGTTCCAGGAAGAAGAAGAAGAAGAAGAAGAAGAAGAAGAAGAAGAAGAAGAAGAAGAGGAGGAGGAGGAGGAGGAGGAGGAGGAGGAGGAGGAGGAGGAAGAAGAGTTTGGATTTGATATCCCGCTTTTCGTGTTGAGGTCCCCAGGGCCACCCCAATAACTCACACATCACACAGAATTTTTGTTTAAGATTTTTGGCATAATTTTGGCCACAACTTTATTAAAATACAAATTAGTGAGTGGTTGCTTAGGCATTGGTTGCGACTATCTCCCCCCCCCCCCGTTTTGACCTTGCTATGCCTGTCATGGGGTCGTCTGCTTTCGATGCGAAAGTCAGAAAAGGGGAATACACTTGGGGGTAGCAACAGAGCAGGGAACCTGCCCTCACCCCTCCCCAAATGCAGCCAGGAGCTCTTGCAGTGGCCCGAGCCCCCTTGACAGGGTGGACAAGCAATAGTTAGCCCCCGATTCCTTTAACGGATTCCCTTGCAGCAGCAGCATTGGAGGGGCAGGCACAGCCAATCCATACCCCTCAACCAACCAAACCATAAACCAATGCCTAACCGCAACCTTACAAGTTGTGACGATTTGCTACGCAGTAGGCAAAAACCAAAGGGCCCCAGCCAATCAGCCAGATGGACAAAATTCCTACCGGGCCCCTGCCCCAAAGCAGACGACCCCATGACAGGCATAGCAAGGTCAAAACGAACAACCCTAATTCTAAAGGGGGGGGGACGGGCAATCCGATGCACGGGTGAAAAGAGGAAGCCCTAGCCTCGTGCAAGAAGTTTTAGCATTTCTGGCTGTCAATCAACAAATGGCAACATTAACTTCTTCCCAACAACAAGGAAAGCCCCAATCGCATCAGTGGCCAACGATCAATTAGCCCGCCCCCAACTTTGGAGTGTCCTGGCGGCCCCCACCGCAATACGTGCTCTCCGTGAAGGAGAACACACTTTATCACTACCCTAAGGAGTATCAAAGCGGCTAACAATCTCCTTTCCCACCCTCCCCCACAACACTCTGTGAAGTGATTGGGGCCGAGAGACTTCAAAGAAGTGTGACTGGCCCAAGGTCACCCAGCAGCTGCATGTGGAGGAGCAGAGACACGAACCCGGTTTCCCAGATTATGAGTCCACCACTCTTAACCACTACACTCACAAGAGCTTGAGAACGTACATTTACAGTGGTACCTCAGGTTATATTTGCTTCAGGTTACATACGCTTCAGGTTACAGACTCCACTAACCCAGAAATAGTGCTTCAGGTTAAGAACTTTGCTTCAGGATGAGAACAGAAATTGTGCTCCGGCAGCGTGGAAGCAGCGGGAGCCCCATTGGCTAAAGTGGTGCTTCAGGTTAAGAACAATTTCAGGTTAAGAATGGACCTCCAGAACGAATTAAGTACTTAACCCGAGGTACCACTGTACATTCTAAAATCAATTCATTCTAAAAGGTACGACGTGCAGGTGAACGATGGTATTCAAATATACCATATTTTTCTGTCTCTAAGATGCCCCTTATTTGGGGGGGACTCAGATTTAAGAAAATGGGGGGATATGTAACCGTGTATAAGACACCCCCTAATTTTTAACATTTTTTGGGGGGATGACCTAGCCTTATACACAGAAAAATACGGTAATATCATCAAGGCTGGTTGGTTGCAGGTGTTAAGACAGAAGTTTCACAAATTGGAGGTTTTTCTGGAAAACACACAGAGGAAAAGGAAGATGTCGAAAAAAGTGAGACTATTGCAAAGTCTGCAGAGAGGGTGCCTGCTTTGCATTACAGTGACCCTGCTAAGTAGCCTAACTATTGCAGTGAAAATTTGCAACAGCTTATAATACAACTTGGACCACGGCAGGTTGTATCACATGATTTTCTCAAAGACTAAAAAGCAGAGTATTTTCTCCTATACACCACAAAAGGAGACTAGGAAATGGTGAAGAAGTGTACCATCAGTGGCTGATATATTCAACCTAAAATGATGTGGCCTTTTGTTTTTGCTGTGGGATGTTAAACCAAAAATGGTACATCAATCTTATAAGAAACAGGTTAAAAAAACTGGAAGAGCATTGGAGCAATGCTGTCTTGCATGAGAGGAATACTGACTAGAAAACTATCAGACCTGGAGCTAACTTGAAGTGTGCTTGTTTAAAGGAACACCAACTGAAACACCAGCAGAAATTTAGGCAAGAACAATATTGGCAACAAATCTTGGAACAATTGATGGCTTTAGTCAGAGTTCTTGGCATGCAAAACTTGCCATTCCATGGTACAACTGAAAAGTTGTACAGTGTTGCCAAAGGATTTTTTTTTTAAGTTTGTAGAATATTTTTCCTTTTTTGATCCTATCATGAATAATAATAATAATAATAATAATAATAATAATAATAATAATAATTTTATTTATATCCCAGCCAATGCCGGGCTCAGAGCAGCTAACAACAGTAAAAATAGCACAATTTACATAAAATCATAGTCAATTAATTGAAATACATCCTAAAATCAGTTCAGAATCAAATTAATGGCACCATTGGGCTAGAGTTCTGAGAAGATTACAGAAGGAGAGAGTGGGTCAGGCTGTGCCCTGGCCAAAGACCTGATGGAACAGCTCTGTCTTGCAGGCCCTGCAGAAAGATGTCAAGTCCCGCAGGGCCCTAGTCTCTTGTGACAGAGCGTTCCACCAGATCGGGGCCACGGCCGAAAAAGCCCTGGCTTTGGTTGAGGCCAGCCTAACCGGGAGCCAGTGCAGCTGGTATAGCACCGGGTGAATGTGATCCCGCGGCGAGGATCCCGTAAGGAGTCTCGCTGCAGCATTCTGCACCCGCTGGAGTTTCTGGGTCAGTCTCAAGGGCAGCCCCATGTAGAGTGAGTTACAGTAATCAAGCCTGGAGGTGACCGTCACGTGGATCACATTGGCTAAGTCAGGGCAAGAGAATTAACACTTGCACAGAGTTAAAGATCAAGAAACAATGGTTTGCTACCTAGGAAAAGATACCCAAAATGAGTTTATACAGCTTCTAGCAGGTGCTATAAAGCAGAAAGTTTTAGCACGTGCAAAGTCAGTCAAATACTACTCAATTATCCTGGACTGCACACCTGGTGTTAGTCATGAACAAATGTCCATGGTTGTACATTATGTCAATCATGTATCTTTGATGACACAAACCTAAAAGGTTTATCTGGAAATACTTCCTGAGTTGAAGCTAAGGCTCTCGTTGATGCAATTTGTAAGTTCAAGTTTGTGGTGTCCCTGGTCGCATGGTATACCATCTTAGAAGCAAGCTGCTACAAAATAAGGATGCTGATTTAAATTCAGCTGCAAGCCAATTGTAAGTGACCGAGTATTACCTTCTGGGCTGCAGGTGTGATGAGCGTTTTTAACAAGTTTTGATAGATGATACTGAGATTGCAAAGGAGCTAGAAACTCTTTCAGGCTTTGAGACAGAACAAATTGGAAAAACGAGAAAGAAATGGCAGCTTGCATAAGAGGCCCAAGAAGAGTCACTGTAAGATGTAAAGTACAAATTCAAAGCAGTTTTTTGCTTTGCCGTCTTAGTCATGGCCATACAATCTGGTGAAGAGAGCCACCAACAGCTACAACAGTATAATGCCCTATTTGGCTTCCTTTATGTTATATATACAGTACAGGCTGCAACCGTTTGTAGTGTATCCAATTGACGTGCGATTGCCAGTGCACAGGTCCTTTTGGACCTGGAAGAAAGCAGAACAGGGATGGAATATGGTGGAACAGAGGGCAGAGTGGGGCATAACAGGGTGGCATGTGCTTATGCATGTGTGGTAGGGGGGCAGGAACAGAACCTGAATATACTGAAATATACTTAAGATACACTGAATAGTGAAAATATGCTGAATAGGTACTTAAGGCCTGCAAGGATTTGGAAAAACCATTGATGCACAATGGAAACAAAGATATTGATGCTGAAGATCTGTACCGTGAATATATAGCAGTCGCTCGAAGACTCCCAAAGTCCATGCTGTCGCAAGGAATGCTTGTCTTCATACTACAACAAAAACTCCTGAATAGCGCGCCTAATGTTTCTGTTGCTCTAAGGATTCTTCTCACACTTCCAGTGTCAGTGGCAAGTGGTAGACACAGTTTCTGAAAGCTCAGCCTTATATAAACTTGTGTACGCTGAATAATATTGCAAAAGAGACCAGTTGGCTTGGCAACTATTACCAGCTGAACATGCCCAAGCATCAGTGCTTGACCTGAAGAAATGGGTGACAAAATTTGCAGAGGAAACAACACACAAAGTGGCATTTTGATGTGCCTGGAATTGAAACTTTGAAGAGATTTAAATTTTAACATCACAATTCAAAAGATTATTCAGAATGATTTGTGTACTAAAACATTTCCTATTGTATTTGAGAAATCCTCTGGAAAAGACCGCCCAAATAGGACTGGTACTGCCGCAAAAAAGTGCCATTCACTCCTAACTCTGACTGTCGCTCTAGAAGGATACCATTGTCAGTGGTGTGGATAAACCTGGCACTGTATTATTTCTGATTACATGTGCATATCTTTTTAGATGTGATTTCAATATTCTGTAACACACTTTGGGATATAATGCTGGATAAAAGTACGCATAATTAAATGCCACCAACTATTATATCCTTCTAGACCATATTTCCCAGGATAAGAATGGACTGGACAATTGTAGGGCCCCATCTTATTATCCACACTATTTATTGTCTACATGAAATTGCTGCGCGAGGTCATCCGGAGGTTTTGATTGTCGTAAGCATTCAAATGGCTCCTAGATTGGCCCCCACTTTTGTTCCTGAGCCCAAGGTTTTCTTAGTAGACAATCAGTATCTGGAATCAATGTCAAACTGTTTGTGCAAAAAAGAAGTTACACTTAATCCAGACAAGGACACATCTCTAGCTGGCAGGAGGAAAACAGGTACTCAGTGTCCTTCAGAATGGAGGCGGGGGCTGGCAGTGCCACGCCACCATCCGTGACCCTAAGACACCCCAATGCTCCTCTTGGGGTTTTTGGGGGAGGCACGTCCTCTAGCACTCTTCCCCAGAAGCCCTGCAAAGCCGAATCCGCCATGTTGTGGGAACCCGGAAGTGTGTTTTCTTCAAGATTCAATCACATTCCATCAGAATTACTGAGATACCTTTTAGCATTCACTTTTGTTTAACTTCTCACGTGGATCTCACACTGATTTGAGCCACTCTGTATTTCTCCACGTGGAATTACACCCATTATAAACAGATTCTGCTGTATCTTATTCACTGTGCCAAAAGTTGCCCCCTTTTAACAGCACAGGCATGAATGGACAGGTAAGAAACACAGGTATAGGCTGAAGTTTTCTATGCATGTTCACTGAATGCACACCTAAAGTGCTTTGAAACCATAGTAGGAAAAGGCTCTTCTAGAATGGAGCGTCTTATTACAATCCGATGGTAAAACAGAAAATGGCTTGATATCCAACAACTGCACCCCCATGTGTAGAAAACCCCATCCAGTGTGTGTACTGCAATCAGCACACCCACACAGGGTCTTATAGGAGTATCAGAAAAATCTAAAGTGAATCCATATGCAAATAGGTTGAAACTGAAGGAAAGCCTTCCATTAGTACATGTTTTCGATCTATTGTTATTACCAAAGCCTCTGCATTTAAAATGTTACGTTACTGTTCAAAGGCATCATCTTTTTTAAAATGGAAAATCTTATTAGTGGCAAAGAGGAGACGACAGTATCTCCTTTAGAAAAACATTAAAATCAGCTGCACAGTCTTTAATATTCTTTATAGCTCCACCTTCCTAACCCCGAATATGCCACTGATCCAGCCTAGACACACCCAGTGACTTCGGCGCATGAAATGATTACAGCAGTGGTTAATAAGGAAAGGAATGCAGGAGGGAGAACATCAAAATGCATCTAGCAATCTTTACTAGTCTATTGGGAAAGGGAAAGACAAAAATATTCCTTTATTCTGCAGTGTTGTTGCTTACATCCATGTTGTTGCTTACACCCCTTGGATGCACAAAGTTGACTTGTTGTATGATGAGTATGGCCAGGCCTACCCTTAGACACAGTGAGAAAACTACTATGTGCAGCAAATACTATGGCACAGCAGAGGCGGCCCTCTCAGGTGTTCCTCCTAAGCCAGGGGTCAGCAAACTTTTTCAGCAGAGGGCCTCAGACCTTGTGGGGGGCCAGACTATATTTTTTTTTGGGGGGGGAGAACAAATTCCTGTGCTCCACAAATAACCAGAGATGCATTTTAAATAAAAGGACACATTCTACTCATGTAAAAACACCCTGATTCCTGGAGTGTCCACAGGCCAGATTTAGAAGGCGATTTGGCCGCATCTGGCCCCCGGGCCTTAGTTTGCCTACCCAAGCTCGTCAGCTATTCCCCACTGTTGTGTATGCCCTGCAGCCTGGCCTGAACCCCTATAAACTAGCTTGCTGAACTCAGGTTTGGTGGCGGATGCTGGTGTTGAAATGAAACACAGCTTCCTGACCAGTAAGCTTCTATAACTGGAAGAGGCAGCGGCATTTCATCCTTTGGCTCAGGCAGCAAAATGTCTTGTGCCAGCCCAACTGGCAAGAGTTGCCACATAGACCCAGCTCCAAGGGCTCCCAGGTGATGGAGATTACTTGGGTACTTTTTGGTTTTGTTTCTCTCTTTGTTTTAGACATGAAATTGCCTTAATTTCCCTGGTTTCCCTACCAAGCACTAGGCATGTGGCATGTGTTTTGGCTGGACATCTTTTGATACCTTGGCCTTGGAGGTCCCATTGGACCCGCTGCTAGCAACACAAAATAATACCAAGAGTGTGCGCAAAACATATTGCTTGGAATAAACCTGGCACTGTATTATTTCTGATTACACATGCATATTTTTTTGGATGTAATTGCAATCTTCTGTAAGACACTTTGGGACATAATGCTGGATAAAAGTACGCCGCATAATTAAATGCCATCAACTATTATATCCTTCCAGGCCATCTTTCTCAGGATGGGACTGGACTAGACAATTGTAGGGCCCCATCTTATTATCCACACTATTTAATATCTACATGAAATTGCTGTGGGAAGTCATCCAGAGGTTTTGATTGTCGTAAACATTCAAATGGCTCCCAGCTTGACCCTTCTTTTGTTCCTGAGCCCAAGGATTTCTTAGCACACAATCAGTTTCTGAAATCAATGTCAAACTGTATGTGCATAAATGAAGTTACAGTTAATCCAGGCAAGGACACATCTCTAGCTGGCAGTAGAAAAGCAGGTGCACCATCTTTATCCATAGTCACTCCCACTCAAGCAGTTCAGAGATCTGGAGCACTCTCGATCTGGCTCTCTGCTGGCAGGTGGCAGGTGTCACTTAAGAGACAGCAGCTCCGCGGAGCTTGTGCACTCACGATGTCCGACTCAAACATGGTAAGTTTGGCAACTAAAACTTAATAATCCAATGAAGCTCACTAGGATTTTCTTCCAGTTTAGTGGGTGGGATGGGTTTTACTAACTTGGGAGTAACTCTCACTGGGGATAATTACTTCTCTGTGGATGTGCTGTATACAGGATAAAACTATTGCGGGAGCGATCGCTTTTGAGCAGACATTCATAGGATTGCACTTAGGTATGGGCTGGATGTGACCTCGCAGTTTTCTCGCAGTTTTCTCCCCGAGCATCCGCTGGCCGGCTCGGAGGAAACCTCTTGGGTACAAGGATGTTTTGCAAGCATAAAAAGCATCCAGATTTTTTGGCAGCCGCCTGCATAATCCTATGCTATGCACCTCTGGAAGCAAAGGGACGCGCTTTACTGGCCTGTCTTGTTAGTAAACTGGAGTGAGGGGCTGGCGGCCAGTGAAGTTAGTTAGCCGTCGGCTGCGCGGAAAGTGGCTACCTACACCGGGCTCTTCCTTAAGCCTCCCAGACATGCTCCAAAGCAGAGAGAGAATGAATGAACCTTATTCCACATGCGGTCTATCTTACGATATTATTTTTGTTGGTTTCTAATTAGTTTGGTTAAGTATATAAATGAGGTTATCACCTTTGTGTGTTGCGGGGGCGGGAGTTGCTTCTGCGCCTTTAACATCAAGCATCCTGGCACCGTTTAAATGAAGCAAATGTGCATTTTTATTTTCCTGGCAGGGGAATAAGGGATGATACGGAAAGCGTCGCCTCTTGTGCCGTTTATGGGGAGGCAGATTTATGTTGGAAACAAGGCACCGGGAGCGGGGCAACTTTTTCTTTTTAAGGTGACAATTCTGCGCGGAACTCAGCAGCCCTCCTAGCCGAATTAAGCGGCTCTTTGCGCGTTAAAATGCAGCGCGGAGCTCTCTGGACTTGTCGCTTTTTATGTTAAGGTGGCACAACGATGTGCTCCTTCCCCTTTAAGACTGGAGTTAGACTGCCTGTGTGTAAGAGTAAGGGAAAGAGAGCGAGCGGCGCCGTGTCTCCTCCTCTCCGAGTGACACAGCAGTTAGATATGCCCTATCAGTAACTTCAAGCCCACAAACTCCACCTCTGACTGAGGAAACTGTGGGCTGAGGGAAATGTAGTGCGCGAAATGAGACAGACAGTGAATCATTAGCAAACTGCAACGCCAGGATGAACTTGTCGGGAACCTAAGAGGCGAGGGGAAACAAGCGCCGAGAGTCCCTCTCTCTTTCCCCACCTCCCTCCCTCCCTCCTTTCTTTCTTTCTTTTTTTTTTTCTTTTCCTTTGAGCGCTGCTGGGTTTCGTCCAAAACAATCAAACTGGATGTAAAAGCTGGTGGATCACCAGTCCAAGATGCTTCTGGTTTCCCCGCGGGTAGATGCACCACGCATGGAGCCGCATATTCCAGTAAGTAGACTTCAGCCGGGCGGGCAGGAAGGAACGAAAAGTCTCGTTCTTAGCGAACGTCTCTGGGCACCAGGATCCCAAGAGAGACTCTGATGAGAGGGATTTAGTTCCTGGGATGGGGAAAGTGATCCTTTCCCACCCCCTTCCCGATCCGTGCTGAGGCTGTGCGTATAGACAACCGGGGCAGACGGCGCTTTCGCATTTTGGTGGTGACTTGGAAGCTTCCTGTATTTATTATTATTATTTATTTTATTTTATTTTATTTTTTCCCGTCCAGAGTGCGCTTGTACGCCTGCGTGTGTCTATGTCTGTGTGTCCGTTTCAGCGTCCTAGTGCAATTTCTCGCTATGCTGTGTTTGTGTTTTAAAATGGTGGTAGATGGAGATGATTTCTTGCCGTCGTGTGGCTCCTAGAAAGGAAGAAAGGAGAGAGCGGGGGGGAAAGTAGGACAGGCTGGCGTGCCTGTGGAAGAAGATCGGTTTCAAGGGAGGCAGACAGAAGTGCAGCCCTTTCCTGCATGTCTGGCTGGGAAGCAGCTGCCGCTGGCAGTGGGAGAAAAAGAGGGGCGACGACGCGCTCAGCCCGCGCGCGCACAAACACACATACAGTTTTCGTCTCCCATCTGTGTGCTCGCCTGCCACAATCCCGGAATAGTTTTCTTCCTTAGGCAGACACACTGTGCTCGACCTACACATCTCCTCCTCGCCGTTCCACCCACCCGCGCCGGCGCTTGGGTCGGATGAGCAGTTTACAAACGCAGACCTCCCCGCAAATAGCCCCTGGCTCCCCGGGCACGAAGGTGCAGTGATGAATGCAAAACGATACTTTTTATTGTGATGGAGGATATATTACGGCTTCCCTTTCGACATGAAAAATGTGTCTCAGAATCAAGTCTGGAAAGGAAGTAGCCTCTGTCTGACTTTTTTTTTAAAAAAAATTATTATTATCCTAGATTAAATGCTGACTGCACAGAAGACTTAATAGGATTAGGAAACTGCCAATACTCCCAGACCTCGAAGCTGCGGTGGTACCCCTGTGTAAACAGAGTCATACAGGAAGGCTTGTTTTAGCCTGATTACTGGGGTGGGGGGCTTTCCTTAAAACTTGCATCAAACAGAAAAGCATGAATGAACAAAACGTGGTGGGGAGATGTTCTCTAAAGGCGCCTCCCATGGAGCGTTGCTATATGAGATGCTCTAAAAAAACGACCTGATCGGTGGGTACCTAAAAGGCTAGATCATCGCTGTCTCGCTTTCAAAGGTGAGAAGTGTGATAAATATATTAAAGTCAGAATCTTCCTTACATTCCCGTTTCTCTTCTCCCTCCGCCCCCCGAAAAACAAAACAAACCATCACACTAGTTTGCGAGCTCTTTGGGGCAGGGACTCTTCCTGCGCTCCGCTGTGCTCTCAGTGTGATGCACCTTGGTAGAGTTATATTAATAAAGATGTTAAACAAACCGTCAAGTGAAGCAGCCTGCCAAAGTTACCCCGCGGGGGTAGGGGTGGGGGTTTCTGCAAAAAAATACAAAAGAATTACGTGTGACTGAAAAGCTGTCTTCCGGCATTTTAAACACTAATTAGTCCAAACTCTGACTGTGTCTTTCTTGCCTTGTGGTGAGTTCTTCCTCGTTGGGTTTTTTTTTTTTTAAATCCACCCATGCTGACTCACTTTTTTTTTAAAGTATTTTGATTTCTCACCCTGTGATTAAGAGGTGAGGTGGAAGGAGCCACTTTGCGGGGTAAACAAGCTGCTTGTTGTTGATTGGGCTCTCCAGCTGTCTCCCTTGTTTAACCCAGAGGAGGAGGAGGAGGCTGTTGCTGCTGCTGCTGCTGCTATTGCTATTGCTATTGCTATGTTTGGCTGATTAATTATTAGGCTCGCTCTTCTTCCTCTATTACAGTCTTTGACCCCCTCCCCCGCTAAATTAACTCACCACCCTAGTTGCTGGGACCCCCCTCCTTCCCCAATAAGAGACTGCTGGGGAAATTGGGGGGGATTTGTTTGGGTGGCCTTTGGCTGCTAGTTAGTCTTATATTCCCAGGCAGTACAGCATGCTTTTGTTATGGGTTTACTAAAGGGGAAGGAGAGAGGTGTGTGTGTGTGTTTTGGGGGGTGTCCTGTAACCAGGGTGACTAGGGGGAGAGTATTCCTGCTTGGAGCGGAGGGGGGTGGCAGTTCTCCTTGGAAGAAGCCCGCTTGTGCTTTCTTTTCAGAGTCCTCCTCCTTCCTGGAATAATAAATTTAAAAGCTGCTTTCTCTCTCTTTCTCCTTCTCCCTCCTCAGCAGGCTGAAGCTGGGAAGGGAGGGGAGGAAGGGAGGGGAGATGGCACAACGTCTGCAAAAGATCCTGGCGTTTGTAACAGGAGATTAATAGGTTGCAGGGGCGTCTCTGTTGCCATTCTAGCACGACCAGCTCGGTGCTTCCCCTCTCTACGATTCGGAAAGGCTTGGGGTGAGAGTGTGATGGGGGCTAGTATCTTTCTTTATTCTCCTCCACCTCTGACAACTGAAAACAAGGTAAGAGTCTTACCAGCTTTGCAAAGATGGTACCCAGAGGAGCCTCCTCCCTACCCCTGCGCAAGAGGTGGGGAGCATGACCTCTGACATAAACCCCAGTGTGTTCCCATATTTCCCTTGCCTATGAGATTTGCAAAGGTGGGGATTAATGATTGGACTGATAATGCTATTCTTTCGCCACCTATCTGGAAGGTGTACTCTCTGCTAAAGTTGGAGAGAGGGGACTAGGCTGCTTGCCTGCTTGTCTACCTGTAACACCACTGCTTTAAGCGATTCTCTCTTCTTTTCCTGTTCTTCCCATTCCTGGCTGTTCTGGTTATGGGGTGTGAGAAACAAGAAGCCATGTTTCAACGCAGAAACCACTCTTTATACAGGGCCAACAGCATGCATGATGCTAAACATGTGTGCTGAATAAACTGGCAGGTGTCTGTCCCAAAGAGCTTACAACTGGAACTGGGAAAGGAAAGAGGTAAGGGTTATTAAGTGACCCACTGCCTCCTTTGCTCTAGAGAAGGGATGCAGCACCTGTGCTCCTCCGAATGTTGTCTGATTGCTGTCATCACTGACCATCAGCAACTCCGGCTGGAGATTGGAGGTTCTGGAGGGTCACAAGAACTGTGTCGCAAGTTCAGAGGCTCTGAGGTCAGATGTGAGAGCCTTGGCTTGGACTGCCCACAGGTGAAGCAATACAACTCTGTAGATCTGGACAATATATTGCCCAAAGCCAGTTTGAAGTTCAGATTGTGATATTGGTTTCATAATTTTTGACCTGGCAATATATCACAAATCATGACGTGTTTGTGTTTGTGTTTGTGTTTGTGTTTGTGTGTGTGTGTGTGTGTTCCATGCAAAAATCACAATGTGGGAAAGATGAAGCCAGCCCATGCTTCTCTCAATCCCTCCAGCCCTGTTAACTCTGCTGGCTCAGCTCTCTCTTGTCTCCTGCAGGGGGCAGCGAATCACAAAGTCAGGTGTTGGCAAAAATCACGATGCAGGAAAAACAGTGAAGGCAGCCTCCCCACAGCTCCATCCTTATTCCAGGCATTGTGATATATCAGTATATTGCAATGTTTAGCTGGTGATAAATCACAATGTTGAAAACCAGATATTTCCCAACCCTATTCTGAACATGCTCCAAAGTCAGGACAAAACTCTTAATGTTCTAGCCTTGGTGAGTTGATCAGATCAAACTCAATAATGAGCCTTTCTAACAGATAGTTCTTTATCTTATGGCAAGCTTCCCAAAGTTGACTGGGATTGTATAACTTATTTATTTCTGAGAGAATGGGCCAAGAAGTGACCATGTTTTATTTTTTCCTACTCTTTGCAGTACAGTGGTACCTCGGGTTAAGAACTTAATTCGTTCCAGAGGTCCGTTCTTAACCTGAAACTGTTCTTAGCCTGAAGCACCACTTTAGCTAATGGGGCCTCCTGCTGTCGCCACACCACCGGAGAAGGATTTCTATTCTCATCCTGAAGCAAAGTTCTTAACCCGAGGTAATATTTCTGGGTTAGCGGAGTCTGTAACCTGAAGCGTATGTAACCTGAAGTGTATGTAACCCGAGGTACCACTGTACTGGTGGAGGGGAGTCAGGGCTGCAGAATTTACTCACTCTAGCTATCCTGACAAGCCTGATCACACCTTCCTGAGTTAAAAAATAAAAATAAAAATCCACCCATCAGAGAAGCTCACTCACCTGTGAACTGAAGAGAATTCCTGTGTTTCCTTTTTGTTGTTTGTTAACCTCCTTCCACATGTACTTTATACTAAGGCAATAGACAAAATATAACAAAAACTGCTTTAAAAAGTTTCAGAACAGTTGCAAATATAATAGAAGCTGAAAAACAATACCAAGCAGGACCCCAGTGGCAGAGACCTATTCATCCAACTTGGAAAGAAAGGACAAGATTTGGTACCTCCTCCTTAAATATTTCTCCTTTTGACAATAATTTGTTTTTGTATAGTTGCTTTTTAAAATGAATCTTCTCAGTAGGTTCCCTGTATAAATACAGTGGTACCTCGGGTTACATACGCTTCAGGTTACAGACTCCGCTAACCCAGAAATATTACCTTGGGTTAAGAACTTTGCTTCAGGATGAGAACAGAAATCGTGCTCCGGTGGCGCGGCGGCAGCAGGAGGCCCCATTAGCTAAAGTGGTGCTTCAGGTTAAGAACAGTTTCAGGTTAAGTACAGACCTCCAGAACAAATTAAGTTCTTAACCCAAGGTACCACTGTATAGGTGGTATCATCATCATCATCATCTTTTGAAATTCACCAGGCACATTTTGTACCTGGCTATCAGCCACTTGTGACCAAGTGAAGATACCCAGGTGCCATGAATACACCTGATGTCTCCCCCATCCTGGAGGTGCATGCCTGGGGATCCTTAGATCTTGACTGTTTTCACACACTAGCAATGCATCCTGTAGAATTCTGTCTACTATATTTTATCTGTACAGTCAGAATGAAATTCAGGAACCAAAGAGTCTTATTGAAAATTAAGACTTGAGAGCCGTCTTGCTTCAAAATGGCAACTAGACATTCCACTTTGGGTGACTGTAATTTAAGGAGCCATTTGGTGCCTAGCATACACACACACACACAGTTTCTAACACTTATTATTATCTTGTCGTCCCCCCTTCCCCCCCCAGCTCAGTGCCCTGTGTGGGGGAACTGCCCGCACCGCCTTAAAACTGGGGCTGCCCTATGTCACCCTTTCACCAAACAAGATTCCCGGTAATACATTGTGTTTCTTTCATCTTATCCACCCCTCTCCCATGCAGCATAGTTCTCTCCTAACCCCATCACCATTTTATCTCCAATCTGTGAAGAGGGTGGGTCTTCCAGATAGGGATTGGCCCAAGGCTACTTGGAGAGCTTTATGGCTGGAAAGGGAGCTCAGTCCCGGGTCTCTCCAGTTCTGGTATGTCGCAATGCATTGTAAACGCCCTTCCCTCCAAAGCGTTTAGTGGTGGGGGTGGTATCTGTGGAATGAAGGCTGATCACCTAATACTGGCTTGAGACACCTCCACTCCACAGCCATATATATGGCTATGGGAGTCAGGCACCAGAAATGGCCTCATCAGCTGTTGCCTGAAAACCTAGCTTTTTCAATTAGCAAGGAGTTAAGCAGAGTAACTTGGAGAGAAAAAAATATCATTTGACTATTATATAATTCTCTAGTGTTTCTATGTTTAGCTCTTTAATCCCTTGTTAATTCCTAATGCATGCCAATTTTTGAGGCCCCCTTGCTTGGGGGAGGAATTGGCCAGTGAGTCCTAAGGGCACTCACTCAGATGGCTTGAAACTTTGCTGGTTGAAGGAAATTTATAGGCCACTCCCTAGAATCCCGATTAAAGAAGATGGGAAATCATTGTGCCCTGTAGAAGTGTTAGCTGATGTCACCAAATGAGGTATGAAGGGCTGTGCATGGTCCACGATTCTATAACAAATTATGAAAAAGCACAGAGTTTGATACTGACCACTTAATTGGGCATACATATAGTGTGCCTGTTGGTTTAGTGGATAATGTCTGGTATTGGGCACCAGGGTGCTAATGGCACACATAAGGAACATCTTAAAAGTGATGCCAAAAGGTCACAGAAGATGGGGACTGCGAAAGAGAAGGAGTCATATTGTCGCTGAGAGACCACCATGTCTGGCTCCTGAGTTGGTAACAAGTCCTAATGGTGGTCCACCATGTCTGCCCTTTCCAGGAAAATCTTATTAAAGGTAAATTGATGCAGAATCTTGATAGATATCAGAAGCTTGTTGGAGTGTTAGTTAACCTAGGGCAGGAGCTGCCACATTTGGCAGGGATATGCGATGTGACTTGTTCACAGTATGTTCCGCCTCCCATATGGAGGCAGTTTTAAAATCATATCTGTTGTGGTCCATTGTGGGGATCAGACAGCCTTCATTTAAGCCTCTTTAAGCAAGCTACATAGAGAAGCTTGTTCTGGTGTGAAAGTTTCCCAGTCACTGCAACGATCTGCGATACATGACTGACTGACCATGCCACAACAATTGGCACATAGTGCAATTGAAAGCGGCTTCCACAAGGCAGCCACAGTGTAGGCATGGGCCAGGTCTGCCCTACCCCCATTATATAGGGGAACAAGCACCTTCCAGTGCACTGTCCATTAACAAATGCCCCCTGAGACATTTGAGCTAACTGGAAGCCCTGATGTTCAGATTACTCCATGACCCTGTTGATTTCTTGCAACAATCCTGGGCCAGGGCCAGTTGTCACCTTTCTGCTCTATCCTCTGCATGAACTCTCTGGTTAAGCTGGGACTTCACACTTAAGATTTCCAGTTTATCCAGGGGACCATGCATTGGTGACTCTGCAACTCTGCAACAGCAAAAAACGAGCATTGAAAACTGGAGGCTTCTTTTGTTGTTTGTTGTTCCTCCTATAACATGAAGCTAGCAGGAACATCTCTCTCTCTCTCTCTCTCTCTCTCTCTCTCTCTCTCTCTCTCTCTCTCTGTGTGTGTGTGTGTGTGTGCGCACATGCATGCATGCAGTAAGTGTCACTAAGCATAATGTGAGCAAATACCAAATCAAGTGCAAAACACAAGCTTCCCACCTATATTTCCCACGTCCCTCCTCCTTCCGCCTCTCCCTGCCTTTGTGCTTCCCTTCTGGAGCAAGATTATTGGAAACTAAAGCTGCTGATGTGAGAGATGTGACATATGGTGTCTCCATAAGAGAGAGAGCTGAAATGGCCTTGAACCTGCCGGACTGACCAGCTGTTTATTGCCCACAAGAGCAGTTAATAAGCCCTTCCCTTAAAGAAACATCTCTCTTTCTCCCCCACCCCCCAGGTGCTCACTAGTTTGCATACTAAAGAGTGGGGTTCTCAATAGGAAGAAAAAGTAATGGTCTTGTGTACTGCTTAGCTGCTGGCATTCTTCCCTTTCCCCTGGGCACTTGTTTGCATACGGCACACCCCCAGTATGCAAGCCACTCTCTGACTTGTATATCTTTATGATTTAAAAAAACCCAGTTGCAAACCTCTCGTTTGTGGATTTTAATGCTTGTGAGACAATTATAACTGTGAAGAAAGTATTGATTGACTAGCAAACACCTAGACTTCAGTAACTTCCACCCTACCCTTTCATGGGGATAAAATATTCCTTAAATAATATGAGCTGCGCATGAGCGCAGCTGTTCTCTTTGTCACCCTCCCCCACCCCAAAATTCTATTCCTGCCATCTCCCTTGCCCACCTTTTGTTAGATGCCGCACAGCCCAGGTTGTGTGGTGATATATAACCTGGAGCATGTAGAACTGCACCGGCACTTGTGCAAACACTTTAAGCCGCAGCATGAAGGAAGAGGCAGGCAAGAGCAGAAAGGAAGCCAAAATTCTCATAGTTTTGGCAGTGACCCCTTTCAGTGCTCCTGTATGTTGTGTGTGAGGGGAAACAATTTAAGGAAAAGATGCTTCTGGTTGGGAGGAACGGGGAGAAAAGGTGACAGGGAAATTCCACGTTAGGAAAGCATTAGCAAAGGGCGACTTTAATGTTTTCCTGCTGCTGACGTGGGTAGTGACACAGTTGTGTGGGCTGAGAAGGGAACGTCGTCGCGAAGCTTTAAAACTCAACCAGGAAGTAGTCTTGTTGCTGAGGGATGGAAAACAAATATGAACCAGCGTGTCTTCTAGGTGAGGTTTGCAGCTGCGCTCCAGTGCAGGGAAGGCTGTTTCATGTACAAGCGAAAGCAGAATTCTAATTCTCCCTTCTGTTTTATTTTTTTTTAAGCAAACCCTTCTGAATAATAAGCAACAATTTGAAAGGGGAAAGAAACTCATATTTGGCATCTTAGAAACAAAGTGTAGCAGAGTTTCCCCAATATGCCTACGGCAGAAAGAGGTAAAAATATGTGGCACCTTGGGGAGTAATGGGTTCATTGCGGCATAAACTGCCTTAAGCAACAGCCTGTTCTGTCAAAAACAAGAACGGACTCCCTATCCAACTTTCCATTGCATTCAAAAGACACTTCATTGTCTAAGAAATATGTTTAAAGAATGGAGAGTGTGGGTAGAAACAATTAATACACAATAGGCTGAACCCTGTGTTTTGGTATCTGAATCACTTTGCCTATTTTCCACCCCTTTAGACTTGCTAAAACCATGCTTTGTTTTGTAAGCTCTCTATCCACCATGAACTTGTCTTTACCAGATATTGCTGTCAGAGTTTTGTTTCAGCAACAACTGGTTATATCTAATTGCTATTCATTGGATATTTTGTGAATACAGTGGTACCTCGGGTTACAAATGCTTTAGGTTACAAACTCCGCTAACCCGGAAGTAGTACCTTGCCCCAGGATGAGAACAGAAATCACGCACCAGCGGCAGCGGGAGGCCCCATTAACGAAAGCGTGCCTCAGGTTAAGAACGGTTTCGGGTTAAGAACGGACCTCCGGAACGAATTAAGTTCGTAACCCGAGGTACCACTGTACTGACAACTGGCAGCATGCAGAGGTCAGGCAAAATTTGGCCCGCTACATTTTCTTTCCATTTAAAAATGTAAACTCATATGGAGCCTCTGAAAACTCATAGAGGCACAAGAACATCCCCTTATTTCACACCCTAGGATTATTCTCCCAGACTTTCCCTGTGCTACTGCAATATTTTTGCAGGTGTGGAGGACAATTATTATAGATCAAGGTGGGTTGGGTGATTGTGGACACTGCGGTCACAGAGGAATGCAGAAAGATTTGGCTCATGGGATTAAAATCCACTAGGATTCAGTAGGGCTTGCACAGGAGAATTTGCAGTGAAGTGTAACCATGTTAACAGAGGGGAGAAGGATTTGGTTTTTCTAACTAGGGCACCAAACTGTGTTGAGCTGGGTCTTTTTCTGATTACTCCCACTGGTCCTAAGAAGTATGCAACCAACCAGCCATGATGGTATTCAGGAAAAAGCACCCAAACAGAATTGTATTCCAAGTTAATAAACATTGCATGAACTCACAGCTCCTGGGTTGAATTGATAGTTAAGATTAAGACCTATTCAGATATTCTGCAGATATCTGAATATGTCTTAATCTCTGCAATTAAAAAAACACCCTAGTCTTATTGTTCCTCAAACAAACTAATTCAAATAAAGAAATGTTGAGGCAAGCTGAGCTATCCATGAGCAAACTTACCAAATGTGGATTCTAAAATCAAAATCTGATCTCAGATTTCCAGGTGTTGTTTTTTTTTTGGTGTGTGTACACAAATACCTTCTGCTTTGGATCTGTTTTTAAAGGAAATGCTGGATGCAAACTGTCTCATTGTCCTCCCTCCACTATTCAAGAGTGGCTAGCGATGCAAAAATGTGCAGGGCAAGGTGCTTGTAGGTTATGATTCATTACTAACTGGTTTGCTTATTTAAGGAAAGATTAATATTGTATATTGCTCAGTTCTTCTTATTCCTTTCTGTAGAGGGAGCAATATCCAATCACTGCTCATTAGCAAGCTCTGCTGCCCAGTTCTCTTGCATGGCCTTTAAAAGAAAAAGAAGTACAGGTATTTCAAATTGAAAGATTTGTGTGTCTACAGCTGTGCATCAAAATATTTTATATCAATATTGATTTATTTATTTTCAAGGGGGGTTGTTATAAAGAGGGTGCTTTTATCCCCCTGAGCTCTTGGGCAATTATCTCAGTGCCATAAATGTTGATACGCACATAATGGATGCAACTAAAAAATCTCCTTATCCAAGCAGAAAATGCTGGGTGTTTGTTGGAGCAGATAGAATGCTGAGAGTGTGAATAGACAAACCCATATGTTGTTGGTGAAAGAGATAAATGATGGACGAACAAGAGTTGGTTACTATGGATCAGCAGAGTACAACCATTTCCTGTCATTCCCATCTCTTAAAAATATACCTGCTTCAATGCTATTGATGGGTAATCCAGTTGCACCAGGTGACTGCAAGCCCACACACCCTTGTTTTTCTGTTCTTTGTTTATAATGGTTCTTGGGACCCAGGCTGCAGGGAAGGTCTCCTGCACAATCTCAGTTTTCCATAAAGAGAATATTAGTTGCAATGGAGCATGCACAATCCTGGTAATCTTATGTCCTTGAGAATCTTAAAATATTTCAGATAATCCATCCAAATGAGGCAGGCAGCCTATCCATCCACCTGTTTTTCTTTTTATTTATTACCTTTAAGTCCCAGGGTGGATTGCAGCATGGAAACAACAATTTTAAAAAGCAATTTGAAACAACTTACAATCACAAAAAGTGTCAAAAGTGTCAATAGGAATGGCTTCAGCATTCTCCGCAAGCTATATAATGAAGGTGCCAGACATACCTCTGTGAGGAGGGGGGTTCCACATTTCAGGAGTCCACACCTGAGCCTCCGAGCACAGACCAAGGGGGCTGCCTCTGCTGATTTGCAGCGGGGCAAGAAAAGAGAAGAGAACAGACACGGACCAGGAAAGTGTGAAGCTTATGGGGCGTAAGGTGAGTGTGAATGAGCACTCTTAAAGACGTTTCCACTTCTTTCTCATGCAAGAGGGAAGTTTGCCAAGTCCTCTTCAAGGACAGCCCCACATAGACCACATTGCAGTAATCCAGTCGGGAAGTTGCCAGAGCATGGAGTACAGGGGCCAAGCCTGAAAAGAAAAATCACTTAAAGCAAGATATACCGGTACTGGGGTGGTGCTCTGGAATGGCAACCGTTTTATTGCTTGACCTATGGCCCTCGAGATGTTGTTTGACTCTGACTCCCATCAGCCACAGCCAAGCAGGGCCAGTGGAAGGATCAAGTTAGCCACCTGTGCTTTATTGTGATAGGAATTTCAGATTGGAGGATTCCCAAAAAGTTTGGATGGCTCCAAAACAGTTTTGGAACTTTGGAAGTTCCAAAAAAGTATTAATTTGTATGTAACAATTACTGGTTTTCACTGCTTTTTTATGACACCTAAAACAGAACGAAGGCCAGAACTATCAATTTCCTATATGGTAGCTTGGAGGTAGCTTGTGTTTTTCTTTAGGGAGAGGGAGTGGTCTTAAGGTATGTGTGTGTTTTTTCTTCTTAAGTCACTAATTTGTCTCAGATTTCAACAGTTTGCTTTTTTATGCAGGTGTGTCTGTTCTTATCTGAAGGATTTTTATCCTTCTCTTAAGCAACAATGGGGCTCCCAGAGCTGGTTGCAAATGCTGGTGATAAGATGGTCCCTGCCCTCTGGGCTTATGAACCAAAATAGAGACACACAAAAGGAAAAAGGGATTGGGAGGAAGGAGGGAGGGAGAATCAAGCTGGGGAAGCACTCGTCCTTGTAATGCCCAGCTGGAAGGAAAAGATTTGGACAAGGAGGAGACGCCCTGCAACCCCATCTCTGCAGCAGCCTGATGGGGATGGCCATGGAAATCAAATGAATTGGCCTGCAGTTTGGCAAGTTCTCTTGGAACAGAACTGCATATGCTTACTGAGGTTGGGAAGAAGAAAAGGAGTCATGGAAGGCCTGATTAATCCACACTGCCTGTACGGTCAGGCCTGCCTGCCTGATCCCTCTGGCCATGGTTAAAGGAACACCCTGCTCCTGTTCTAGACTGTCCCTTAATGCCTTCACTCTAAATAGTGTGGTGCAGTGGTTAGAGGGTTGGATTGTGACCTGGGAGAGACTAGGGTTCGAATCCCCACTCAGCTAGGAAGCTCACTGGGGACCTTGGGCCAGTCACAACCACCATCTCTTTAGCCTAAACTACACCACTGGGTTGCTGTGAGGATGAAATGGGGAGGAGAACCATATGCACCACATTGACATCCTTGCAAGTTAAAGGTGGTATAGAAATGTAATCAATCAATCACTCAATCAATCAATAGCCTGTTAGTGCTGCATGTATCATGCCCCAAGACCTACAGGCAGGCTCATGCTGGCGGGGGAGGGGGACGGCAACTGGGTACACTCAGTCTGGGCCTCGGAGGGCTAAGCTGGCCAGGGGTGGGGCACCAAGGGCCTGCTGGACTTATGCTGTCATGCCAAGAACAAGACTCTGGTCACAGACCTCGGACATGCTCTGCACAAGCCTGTCTTTAGTTCTGCACTGGGTATTGCCAATGCAATGCACGCACAAATTAGTAGTGAATTATCCATATACAGTGGTATCTTGGGATGCAAACGGGATCTGTTCCGGAGCCCTGTTTGCATCCTGAACGGAACGCAAGACGTGTCTGCACGTGCACGGGTCATGATTCATGACGTCATTTTGACCACCTGTGCATGCGTGAGTGGTGAAACCCGGAAGTAACGTGCTCCGTTACTTCCGGGTCGCCACGGAGCATAACCCGAAAGCGCTCAACCTGAAGCATATTTATCCCAAGGTCTGACTGTACTACTGGTGTGTCCCTTTGCTCTGGACCAGGCTACCAATTTGCATTTGTTGAACCACAGCTTGGATTTCTCCTTGCAAGATCCTCAACTTTTATGAGGCTTTTGCTTTCAGTGCTGGCCTGGCAGAGCGTGCTGGGAATGCCTGTATTTTTTAGCATGCTAGGCAGGCAGAAATGCACCACAATATCTTTTGCAACTCTGCACTGATCCTGGAGTGCGACTTTGCATTGTGCTGGTCACAGTCTGGAACTTGGGCCCCATCATCTTATCCTGTACTGACTGCCATAGGATCTTGGGACATTTGGTTGGGGCAGCAAAATGCACCAGGCCAGCCCTCCTTTGTCAAGTAATATCACAGCCACTGCTGCTGCTGAAGTAAGCATTGGAGAGCTTGACTCTGCATGCTGCTTTGATGTTCCAGTACTGTGCAACTGGATTGGCAGATCAGCATTTTTGAAGGTGTGGGGTGGGTGTGGGGAAGGCAAAACTGCAAAACTGCTTTTCCTTCCCCTGTGGAGATTCACAGAGCTCTGGAACAAAGGCAGAAAGAGTTAGTTTACATAGTGTGCTAAGCCAAAACCAGTGCGTCCCTTTAACTAGGACTATGGGATGAAGCTCTCTTAACACTAAGCATGAGCTGTTGCCAAGGTTTGTTTGACTTCCTAATTAAGATGGCATGCTAAGCCCAACCTTGGCTTAGCTCAGCGAGGCCCCGGCAGCAAAAAGGTATGGGAGCCCATTCATTGGCACGGCCTCACTAAACTAAGGTTTGTGTTGTGGTTGTGGTTGTTATCATAAACAACACTCATATACCACCTTTACCTTCCAGTGGTGTCAAGATGATGTACATGATTCTCCTCCTCCACATTCATCCTCTCAACAAACCTGTGAGGTAAGAGATGGTGACTGGCCCTGTTGCCCTTGCCATCATGGTGGCAGCACGGGCACAATTACAAGTGAAGGGTACATTTGTGACAGGATTGGCAGCACTGTGGGTGTGACAATGGGGGCAGTGCATGGGGGGCTGGAGTTATGGGGCAAGGGCAGTGTCCGGGTGTTTTGCCAACAGCGACAAAATTTATTGGACCAGCCAGGCCTAAACTCAGCCTAGACCAGGAAACTGCAGCTTGCCCAAAGTCAGGGAAAAACCTCCGCTGCTGAAGAGGGTTTTGAACCAACTCTCTGGCTACTGGCCAGTCCTACTGAGGCACTTGAGCTGCTGACATGGTTGTTCTGTGGAGGGAGAGCCCTGGGGCCCTGGTGTGGTTCTCTCCCACGAGTGCATGCAATCCCTGTGATTATCTCAAAAGTGGCTTGCAGAGGTAATAATCAAATTTGCACAGCCCCAAGTCAAGCCACAGCGGTTAGGCTAGTGAAGAATGTTCTGCACGTTTACTTAACAAGCTGCCTGGGCTCTCATATTTCATCAACAAATAGGCTTCTGTCACCAATCAGTGATAAATCTGGTACTTCCGAGGGTTCATTTCAAGCCCTTGCTGTTCTCTTTGCCAGCTTGTACCATGTGAAAGGCTTGGCAGCCTTACTGATAAAGTGGTATTTATCCAAACGCTTCCTTGGGCATATCCTGGAGTGTTAATGATTTGGTGATCTGATATTTCAGCAGTATGCAGAATCATAAATGGATGCTGCAATGTCAGAGGTATCTCTCTCTCTCCCTCTCCCCTTGGAATTTTCTTTAAACAAAAAACAAAAAACTACTTGCTGACTTTGCCTCTGCCATTCTTTGCACTCTTCTGTTTGAAAAGAGACAGCTGGAGGTTCAGTCTGTTGCAGCCATGATAGGGATTACCTCTGCAGGGGGAGGGGGCATTGAGGTGGACACAGTAGGAAAGCTATAATCACTGCTGAAGTCTAGATTTGTATGTTTTCAGAGGTGGTGGTATGCAACAGAAGTGAGCCAAGCGAGAGGAGAATGATTTCTTCTGGTTCTGGTTCATGGTACTTCTGTGACTCCTATGCAAGCATAATTTTAACCATGGTTTGTTTTTCCCAAACTACGGTTGAATATTATGTCTGACAACACTTGATACATGTTCTAGGCAGTTTCCCCGTCTTCCCAGCTCTCTGCTTGCAAAGCAACAAGCCACTTTTGTGGGTGTCTTCCTCTATATTAGTGGGGTAGGAGAGCTGAAAAATATGTCACATCCGGCAACCAATGTGCCCCTTTGGTTTCAGAGAGTATGTGGGTAGCAGTCTAAAAATTTTCGTGGCCATGGTGGCTCATTTACCAGAAGTAATGTATTTAGCGTTAACTGGAAGTGTATACTCAATTCTGACCAAACTAAGCCACCTAGAGCAAAATATAAATCCCAGGGGCTTAGTTTGGTCAAAATCAAGCACTGCATTTTTCGCTCTATAGAACGCACCTGACCATAGGACGCACCTTGTTTTAGAGGGGGAAAACACGAGAGAAAAAAATTCTCCCCCTCTCTGCTCAGCGCCCCTTCAGCGAAGCGGCAGGAGAAACGGAGCCCCTTCTATTTCTCCTCCTGCTTTGCTGAAGGGGCTTTGCTGAAGCGAAGAGAGTCTTGCTCTCCCGGCTTCAGCAAAAGGAACCCAAAGCCTGCGGAGCGCAGTGGGAACTCGTGCTGCGCTCCGAAGGCTTCAGGCGGCTATCCTTGAAGCCTGGAGAGCGAGAGGGGTCGGTTCGCATCAACCCCTCTTGCTTTCCAGGCTTCAGCGAAAGCAACGCGAAGCCTCCGGAGCGCGGAGGGAGCGCTCCCTCTGTGCTTCGGAGGCTTTGCATTGTTATCGCTGAAGCCAAGGAGCCTGTATTCGCTCCATAGGACGCACACACATTTCCCCTTAATTTTTGGAGGGGAAAAAGTGTGTCCAATAGAGCGAAAAATACGGTATATAGTTCCAGAGGTAACACTAAATACATTACTTCTGGTAAATGATCCATCACAGCCACTAGAGGGCCATGAGCTTTTTAGACTCATCTACCCATGTACTATCTGAAACCAAAGGGGAGCATTGGGGGGGAGCCAGGAGAGAAGAATAAACGTGCAGAGAATAATGTGGACACCTTCTGCTTTTCAGCACATACTGCCGCAATTAGCTGAAAAGCAGAAGGTGGTCCACATTATTCTCTACACATGTTTATTTTTCTCTCCTGGCTGCCCCCCACCCTACGCAGACACACATCTTCAGAGGATAAAAATATAAGACACTTTCTTTTAGTAAATCAGACTTATTTTCTTAAGCCTGCTGAATCAGGCTAGTGTCCCATCTACCATCTAGTCCGGCATCCTGTTCTCACAGTGGCCAACCAAATGCTTATGAGAAGCCTTGCAAGCTGGACATTAGACATGGCCCTGTTCTGGAGTATCTTCTTTTAACTGGAACTGCCAGGCAATGCCAGGAGTTCATGCATGCTTCCACTGCCCTTCTCTTACCATTTTTTGACACACAAAAAATGCTCATTGTGTTCCAAGCTTAGCTTTAGCCAATCCTACCTGTTGGAGTTCACCTACCTTTATTGGAGACAATTTGTCTTACACAGACACACCCACCAAATTTGAGCCAAATCGAACCTCATGTTACCTCTGCCCTTGATCATCCAGTTTAGCGAGTAATTATAAGGTAATGTCAGTCTATCAATAAGAATTAGCTTAATACCAACAGCTGCCAAATGAATTAAGTTGATGAGAGAGAGAGAGAGAGAGAGAGAGAGAGAGAGAGAGAGAGAGAGAGAGAGAGAGGACTACACCGGAACTCATAGGCTCTTACTAACTGCTTTACTTAAGCTTTTATAATGAGTAGCTAACCTGTGGCTCTATAGATGATGCTGGACTACAGCGCCCTGACCATTGGTGAAAGCTAATAGGGTTTGTAATCCCAACACCTCATAGAATCTCATGGAAGGGACCCTGAGGATCATCTAGTCCAACCCCCTGCAATGCAGGAATATGCAGCTGGATTGAACCTGCAACCTTATTGAGTGTGTGTGTGTGTGTGTGTGAGAGAGAGAGAGAGAGAGAGAGAGAGAGAGAGAGAGAGAGAGAGAGAGAGAGATCTGCCTTATTTTTCCAAACTTAGTTCTGGTGGAGGGTTTTCTAATAACTAAACATGTTACATGTTCAAACAAAGCATGCACTTCTTGGAAATCATGTCCTCCCTTAAAGAGGGCACGTGTTGCAGTGAGACCTGGAAACCGATCCCCTGTGTTGTGGGTGAGTAAGATTGGTCAGCCACAACACCCAATTGGTAGGTCCCTCGATGCTGGGTTTAATCTGGCCAATGGGGTGCAGTCCAAATGGATCGAGGGACCTATATATGCCCATGCACGTGACCCAGAGCTTCCTCTTTCGGCTCGTGTATTAAGAAACACCCACCCTCCTCTCCCTACTTTTAGAGCATTTTGCGCTTGACCTTGCTATGCCATCGTGTGTCGTCTGTTGTTGGGACAGGGGCACAGCAGGAATTTCCCCCACTTGGCTGATTGGCTGTTGCCATTTGGGTTTCACCTGCCGCATAGCAAATCGTCACAACTTGTAAGGTTGTGGATAGGCTCTGGTTCAGGTGATAGCGATGGGGGAATGGTCTCGCCATCCCTATGCGAAGGGTATTCCATTAAAGGAATCCAGGGACTCAACTTGGTTTGGTCAACCCCTGAGAGGGGGTTGTGCCCATGCCTGAGTCCAGGGGGACATCTGGGTGGCGGAGATAGTCCGTTCCCGATTTTTCACTTATCCAGGTGTTCACCCTTGGCTGACCTATGCTAGAACCCTGGGTCAGCGCTACCTGCATGGCAGGGAGCTAGTCAAACCAGAGCCTATGCAACCGTTCACTTTGTGTAATCAATAAAGTTGTGGCCTAAATTCTGCTAAAAACCAAAACTAAAATTTGAATCAAGTGTGAATTTATTTAGGGGGGAGGTTTCTTCAGGAAAGGAGGTACTGTACATTACTATATAGTGGAATCTCGGTTGTCGAACATAATCCATTCCGGAAGACCGTTCGACTTCCGAAACGTTCTACAACCGAGGTGCAATTGCTGGTCGGCAAAATCCATTGAAAAAAAATGGAGAAATGTACCTCGGAAGCTGTCCGACTTCCAAGGCATGTTCGAAAATGGAAGCATTCACTTCCAGGTTGTCGGCGTTCAACTGCATTACAATTTGTAAAAAGACAGCTGTGTAATTGTATTGCCTACTTTAAACTGACCAGTAGTGGCTCTCTGGGAATCTTTCCCCACCCTAATGTGTGTCACACCCCCAGTGTTAGAAATTAGCCAGGCATCAGGCGCATTTGGCACGTGGCTTCTGACCACTTTTGACTAAGTGAAGATGACTTGGTGCCAGGATGGCGCTTGGCATCTCCACCATCGGGAGGTGCATGCCTGGGGATCCTTGGATCTGGACTGTTTTCACACACTAGTACCCCATCCTGTAGAATTATATCAGTTATAGTTTATCTGCACAATTGGAATGAATTTCTGGAAGCAAAATGCCTTTTCTTACAGCATGTATAAAATATAGTAAAAAGAGGTCAGAATAGGCCAATATATATGTGGACTGTCCCTGGATCAATGACTTTTCTTCTTTAAGTTCTCAAACTTCTTAACTTAATACAAGGTTGCCAGCTGAACTAGCCAGATGTTTAACTGGTAATCAATCACAGTCAGTCCCATCATTTGAAAAATAATACTTTGGAGCCGTCTTGCCCCAAAATGGCAACTAGACATTCCGTAACCTTAGTTTAAAGAGTCATTTGGCACCTAGTTTATATACTGTATCTGAGTTTCTAATGCTGCCCACCACTGATGTGTAATCTGTGATGTGTAATCAAGCTCACGTTGGAGGATGCTTGTCTACCATCACTCCTCTGCTCTTTGAGAATCCTTGATGGACTGCAGCCCAATGACAAAGTTTTCTCTTTATGTGAGTAAATAATTCCAGGATGTTTCTGTTGCAATAACAGGGGCCATTCACATTCAAGAAGTTACTGTGTTTTCCTCTGTGGAACTCTGAAACCAGAGAGATCAACCCTGTTAAATGTGTTTACATGATCATTATATTCCAGGTTGAACCAAAGGTGCCTGATCTTGGCAAAGGCAAGTTTGCCTGTCTGACGCTTCCCACTCATCTCAGCCTCTGATTCATCCCTTAAACATATACACAGATTAGAGGTTGAATTGAGTTCAAGCATCGTTAACTCAGGATAACTGATTGTGTAAATGGGTCCCTGGTGGCAGGAAGTGTTTATGCAACTTACATAGCTAAGTGGGCTACATTAGAATTTGGAGTGAGTGGAAGGGCACTGCTAATTTACATATTTAGTTACATTTAATTGTTATTCCTGTACTGCTACCCAAACTTCAAACTCCACATTAGATGTGTCCTACTGTTTCAGAATTAAAAAGAAAAAAGAAAACAAAGGGGGGGGGAAGAATTCTATAAACTTCATGCCCCCATCCTCAGAATTGTGCAATCTTGTTGAAAAACATTGATGGGATATAACTCGAGAGCTATAACAAAATACATAATAGATGATAGAATTGTAGAGTTTGAAGGGGCGCTGGGGATCATCTAGTTCAGGAGTCCCCAAACTAAGGCCCGAGGGACTCGTTTATCCGGCCCACAGCGACCCCCACTGCCTGCTGCTGCCGCCTACTCTTACTGGCACTGTGCTGCGCGGCTGCCCACTTCTGGGTCGGAGCACCGGAAATAGCTTGTGCACATGCGCAAGTGTTATTTGCGCATGCACAAGCGTTATTTGCGCATGTGCAAGCATTATTTCCGGTGCACATCTGGGTCGGAGGAGGCCCGTGCACATGCGCACAAGCTATTTCTGGTGCTCCTCCCACCCGGAAGTGTGCCGGAAATAGCGTGTGTGCATGCGTATGGGCATGCGTTCCCCCGCCCTCCGGGGCCCACCGCATGATCGGTGCTGGAGACCCCGGCCCAAGGTGCGGCAAGTTTGCTAACCCCTGATCTAGTTCATGGGTAGGCAAACTAAGGCCCGGGGGCCGGATCCAGCCCAATTGCCTTCTCAATCAAACCTGCAGACAGTCTGGGAATCAGCGTGTTTTTACATGAATAGAATGTATCCTTTTATTTAAAATGCATCTCTGGGCTATTTGTGGGGCATAGAAATTTGTTCATTTCCCCCCCAAAAACATAGTCCGGCCCCTATAAATTCTGAGGGACAGTGGACTGGCCCCCTGCTGAAAAAGTTTGCTGACCCCTGTTCCAGTTCAACCCTTTGCAATGCAGGCATATGCAGTTGTCCCAGACGAGGATCAAACCAGCAACCCAGAGCACCACTCTCTAACCAACTGAGCTATAATTCTCAAACTGAGCTCTATATTTTCTGTAATTTCACCCCCAAAGTTACTACCATTCTGGTTTCCAATTGCTTTCCACAGCACATCTTATCCAGGAACACACTGATTATTATTTTTTTTAAAAACCACTGGGATTTTTTTTTTGGAAGACTGCTGTTTAATGACTCTTAGTGCTCCCCTAAAATATCTTGGGATGGCTGCATGTCATTTGTAAGCATCCAGCGTAAAGCTGCATCAGAGGCTCATGTCAGCCCAAGTTGTTGATTCTGAGCTGATTACAGTGCCTCTCGTAATTGCACTGCACTGTAACTTAGCATTATTTTTTTTAGGAGGTCTAGATGTGGCTGTTGGGCTTTTGAAGCCTTTCCCCAATTGCTTACATCTCCACTCTTTTGTGTGAAGATTGACAAAGTGCATTACAGCTGCAAATGGTCTTTGTGCCTAATTCTGCAAGACTGGCGAGCTCCCGTGCACTGCTTTGTGAAGAGGTCCTGGATTTACTAAGCCGCTTGTCTGTCAGGGATTAATTTAACCTCTAATTACTACATTTTCTTCACAGTTTGCTACACATGAGCATGTTATAACAAAAACACAATGAGGGATGTGGTCTTACTTAGCTGTGGCTCTGGAATTAATTTAGAGGGTATAAAGTCAAACCTAACATACTTGGTGCTGCAATATTTGTGCTGATTAAAGAATATAATCTTAATTTTCTAATGATTCCAGCAGCAGTAGAGCAAATAGTAGTATCCTTTTTCTTTTTTTGGCTTGTTGGAAAAGCAGCTCAGCAAAGGCTCATTCTGCCTCAATCTGGTTAGGGATCGCTATGTAAACCTATCACTACACTTGGTTTTATTGTTCTTTCCTATATGGCTGGTTCTTCTTTCTGTACAAGAGATTATATCTTATTTTCAAAGCTAAACATTTTAGATATGTTTCTAAACCGTTGCAGCCACACTGATAAGGCGGAAGTCTCTTCACCTTTGGGGACTGATCTTGAGACTTTTTTTTAAAAAAAAAAAAGGGAAGGAAGTTTTAGTTTTTAATGAATCGTGCTGCATGTTTTATTTGCTGATCTTTTTAGCTTTTCTGCCTTTTCGTCAGGTTCTGAGAGTGAAGGGCTTTGGAGAAAACATGTGAGATGAGAGAGAGAGAGAGAGATTGGAAAAAAGATATTCTTAGCTATGTTTTGAAAATCTAAAATTTGCTTTTAATGATTCATATCCTGTTTTCCTCCATCAATGAAGAAGCTAAAGAGATGTGCAGAAACGAACCTGGGTTACGATATCAAATTGCAACACTAAATGCAAGTGGAAAGAATACAAAAAACTTAGAAGGTGCAAAAGCAGAGTCAGCAGTACCAATAACCACTCCTAGAAGTTCACAGAGCTTCTCGCTGTCATCTCCTTAACCCATTTTGAACAGATACATTATTTTTAATAGCATTGCATAGAGAGTATATATAGCATGTCAGTCGTTCAGTGGCAGGGAATATGCCTTACATGTCAAATATCTCTGGTTTAATCCTTAGTTAAGAACATAAGAAGACTCTGCTGATTCTGGCCAGTAGCCCATCTAGTCTAGCATCTTGCTCTCATGGTGGCCAACTTGCTGCCTATGATAAGCACACAAAAGCAGGACATGAGCAACAACACACTTCCCAAGTGTGATTCCTAGCAACTGGCCATGGTTATAGCAGAAAGTAAGAGAAATGGAGTGGCTCTACCTACCATATATATATATATATATATATATATATATATATATATATATATATATTTTTCAGGATTTTCTTGTTTTACAGAAGTGTAGTGCCTCGTTTTTTTTTCATGTAACATTTTTACAAATCCGTTTCATTTGTTGAGGCATTAGGGGGAGAAAAAAGAAAAAAAGGGAGGGTGGAGAGAGGGAAGATGGATAGGGGTGGGGTCGGGTGGCGGTGTTTCTATTATGTTTAATGTATGTAGAGTTTGGTGTCAGCGGGCTTTACCTACCTTTGACTCTGCCCCACTCACTGCCAGGGTGAGGCCTACAGATTTTTGTCTGAGAAAAGGTTGATGACCCTTGCTAAAGATGGGTGTCTGGTGTCCATGGCCTGGTTTGTACACCACATACCCGTCAACTGGCCCGGAAAAACTGGGACATCTTGCCCTGAAAAGAAGCATTGGGGGTGTCCCACAATCTCTTGCGGTGCCCCAAAATGTGTTTTTTTGGGCACCATGCCTGTAAAAAGCACCTTTTATTTCTGTTGTCAAAGGCAGGGGTCAGCAAACTTTTTCAGCAGGGGGCCTGTCCACTGTCCCTCAGACCTTGTGGGGGGCTGGATTATATTTTTGGGGGGGAAATGAACCAATTCCTATGCCACACAAATAACCCAGAGATGCATTTTAATTAAAAGGGACACTTTTTACTCATGTAAAAACATGCTGATTCCCAGACTGTCCACAGGCCGGATTGAGGGATCCGGCCCCTGGGCGTTAGTTTGCCTACCCATTGTCAAAGGGATTGTCTATAAAGGTGGACAACCTTTCTTCTTTTTCTGTCAAGGGTCATATTATTTCCTCAGGAAATTTCGCAGAGGGGTGTAACCTGCCAGTGGTGAACAGAGCCAGAGCTGAAGATGATCTGAGATAGTGACAAAAGTGGTCTGAATTCAGTAACCTGGAATAAGGACCCTACCCCCACAGATTACACCATGGCTACCTCAGATTGGCATCCATTGGTCTAATCAAGAAGGAAGGAACAAAGTGATGGGATGGAAGAATGGGGTGGCTTTAGGAGGTGTCAGAGACTTCATAAAATTAGGTTGTCTGCAGGTTGCCCACCTGTTATATAAAGAGAAGTAGGCAATCCTAATTCATGTTAATATATGGAAAACAAAACAAAAGATTTCTATTCTGCACGTTCCTCTGTTTGTCATCCTGGAATAAAATGATTTCGTGGGCATTCAGTGGATCTGCATTATGGGAACACCTCTCTCTCTTTTTGGCAGAGGAATCCTCTACTGTTACTAGAAGGGGGGGGGGGGGAGAGAGAGAAGGCTAGGGAATGAACACATTTCCAGGCCTGCATCTTAATGACTGACCTTCAGGGTTAAATTTTCCACAGGTGACCAAGCTAAGTGGGCTCCAGTTCCGTATCATTCCACTCAACCCCTAAAAGCAATCTTCCAATACGGTTAGATAATTGTTTCCAAATAGCTATCAGGTACTCATCTGGTACAGTCAGCAGAAGGATACAGAACTGATAGCGGATTTAATTCAATTTTGTTCTTTCCAGCTGCTTCTGCTTTTGTTAGAGTGCTCTGAACAGTTTCCTCATATGAAAGCAATTGCTGCATTCTTTTAGTTTTTTAGAAACCAAGTAGATTAAGTGATCCTGGTTTTTATTCTTATTTTTTTTACTTACTAGACTTTCTCCAGCTTGCTCCTTTAGGATTGCTTGTGCTTTCTTAACTTACCCTTAACTTATCCCTTTTCATTTTTCAAAAATCACAAGGGCTACAAAAACAGCTCCGTTCAATGCAGCCATCAGAAACACAGGCCAAAGGGGTTCATCTTTGGCTGCCCAGTGATGACTCATTGGGATGGAATTTCTGTTCCTCCCTTGTCAAAGAGTGCAACTTACTCCAAAAGGAGCAAGTATCTGTTTCTGATGCTGCTGCTTTTAAATGCTTTGCATTGCTGATTTAAAGCCACAGGCTTCTGTCATGAGACCTTGTTCTACATGAGGAGACAGTTGCAGTTTCTTTTATGTGTTCAGCCAAAATGAATGTAAAAGATAAACATATTATCCATGCTAAAGTAGTCAGGGCACCTGAGTCTTCTCCTAAGCGTAGGAGTCTTCTCTCTTAAGCTGAGTCAAATGGGATGGGTGCTGATGCCAGAGCCAGGCTGCCCATCAGTGATGTGCAGTGAAATTTTCCATAGGGGAACAGTTAGGGTCAGAGGAGCCAGCTTACAAAGGCTTCCTGGGCTTTGGAAAGGAGGCGCCAGGCCTCAGACCCCTTTTAGAGACTTTGGGGGCATTTAAAAAAAATCCAGTGTTTCCTAGTGAGCATTTATGATTGCTTGGGGTGGGTGGGTGTTCAACCACTTGGCTAATAGAGTTGCATTTTCCTCAGGAAATAATCCAGTCTTAATGTATCAAAGTATATGGTAGAGCTGCTTTTCAGTTATAAAGAAGTCTTGTGTCAGCATTCCCAGCTTTTTTGCTTACCTGCCTTGTCTGCAAAGCTCCGCTGACAAGAAGTGACTTGCCGGTGCTGCTCGAAATTCCAGGCATTGTTTCTTGAAAACGAAATGCCACCCAAGGCACAGGTTCGGAAGTTGCCTGCTTCCGTGTGCCATTGCGTCATGAGTAGCCTCTCTGTCATCCTCATGGTGTTCATTCCTTGCATTGGTTTGGCATGCATCCTCCACCCATGCTTATTTGCTCAGCAAATGAGGTTAATTAAGTGTATGTTTCATCACAGAACTATGAGAGTGCTCTTCATGATGCACAAACCTGTTGCTTTCTGAACTATCCTGTAGCAGCATTTAACATTATTTATTCATTGCATTTCTTTCTCCCCTTTTTCTCCAAAGAGTTCAGTGTGGCATACAGAGTTCTCCCCCTCTTCATTTAGTCCCCACAATAACCCTGTGAGGTAGTGTTACAGGCCCAGGTTGGGATGGAAGTGGACTGTGAACTTTAAACAACAGCCTTGTAGTGTATGCCAATTTGATCCAAGTTTGAGACATGCACAACTCACAGATCTTTATTTGAAAAAGGGAGCGCAAAGATCCCAGGATAAACAGCCAGACGACCCAAAAAAAAAAGTAAAAAAGTTCAAAGCTTTTTTCTTTTGCTAACCAAATGTTACAGCCAGAGGGTTCTCTTGCTAATGAAGAGTAACCGTGGAAATGAGGGATAGAAATGGGAGTGAAGGAATTATTCTGGCTAGACAGACTAAAACTTAATTTGTACACACAAAGAACCAGTATTCTCACATATACACATACCAAGGTAATTAAGGCAAGAGTGCTCTGTGCTGTGTTAAAGTATAGTTTAAAAATTGCTACTATGGCCTACTGAGCATTTTCCTGCACTGTGTAATATGAAATTGGGTGATAACCAACTCTGGAAAGCAGCTTGTAAATATGTTTTAGAATATTATTTTTTCCCAGAACTGAGCTCTGCTTTGACTTTGAATGAGTGTCAGCTAAGGGATTGCCTCTTCTGGATAGAATCCCAAAGGGAGCTGCAACTAATTAGAAACACCGAATTTTCCTCAGGGTATCCACTCATGAGAACAGAGCATTTTAGAGCTGGTTATCTGACCAAACTCTCACCAGTTTCCTTAAGAAAGGCCTTTATTGAGCTATATTTCCAAGTGATGCCCACCACAGTCTTGGATGGCCAAACACAGATGGACTCTGTATTTGTGGTCAACCCCAGGTGGAAGACATCACTCATTATCCGTTAGCCTGCAGCTTATATAGAGACCCAAGAGATTCTGAAACCTTTGTTCACGCAAGCAAATAGTTACACCCTGGCAGAAATGGTTCAGTTTCTTATGAGTGAGAATAATAGCTTTGTAACACAGAGTGGCTCTCTATGCACCGACTGCAGAAAAAAACCAGGAAAAAGGAGTTAGATAAAATTGCTATAAATAGTTGTGATGATTCGGAGATTTAATCTGAAAACAAGCTGGATTTGAGTTTGTTGGTATCTCTGCTAACTTCTTACTCTTACATCGTGGATGTTGGCTTAATGTTATGTTCTGCATTGTTTTATTAATACTATCGTATAAATATCGTATAAATAAATTTATGAAACTGAAACATACCAAGGATCTGGGCTAGGGATCCTATAACAAGCAAAAATAAGAGGGAAATGTAAATGCTGCAGACAAGTGTCTCCTTGGGTTTTGCTGATTTAGGTATTGTAATCCTTTTTTGTGAATTGTAATCCTTTTCCCAGTTGGCCTCCTCAGTTAACACTAGGTCTTCTTCACAATTGCCTTCACCATCCTAATTGGCTTCTCCAAATTGGTCCTGAGAGAGAACTGCTCACCTGTCTCAGTAGGTAAAAGTTATTTCCAATAGAATCCATAATGCCAGTTGGCTTGTGAAAGCAGCACTCTTCTCTACCAAGGTCTAGGTTTGAATTGTCTCGATATTGTTATTTTGCATGCATGGAAGCATCCGCCATTTATGTAGGGCCAAAGGTTAAAGTAGCAAAAGTCCAGATTGACTATGGATGTGAACTGTGATGCAAGCCATCTTGCTTACTTCTTAGCCCTCTGAAAGCAAAACCCATTCATACACAAAGACGCACGCAAACGTAATTTTCATTCCCTGCTTGCCATGCAATCGCTAAGGCTTGAATTATTTCTTATCGAAGTACATATATTCTGTTCTGAAAGGCTCACAACTTAAGTTTTCAACCCAGCTAGGTTAAAACACAGCTTTACTTAACTGTTAAAAGGATAGAATAGTATAAATATGTTTGATACACATTTTAAAAGCATTGTATATGAATATATCATAAGCATAAATAAATGAAACGGTTGGCTGGCAACCCATTTGTCCCAAGAGACAGTAGAATATATCTCCAAGGGTCAAGTCAAACTGCTGCATTAGCAGCCCCAAAGCAACCTCCCTGGAGCGCAAGTCTGGGCAGCATGTATGGAGGTCCTGGGCTACCCAGGTGACAAAGGCCTCCTCTTGGGCTCACTGGTGTGGTCCAAGGAAAAGCAGATCAATACGTTTGGCATCACCTTGCCTGCAGGAGTTGCTGGAAGGAGGCACCATCCAGCCATCTTAGAGACTCCACTATGTATTTCTGTAGAGTTTACTCCTTAGCCATCTCCTCTCCCAAAGGTATCCCACAAGGCAGCATAGTTTCTTCCTTCTCCTGGATGGGCTACCTTCCCAGATCGACAAGCCCCATCCGTCCCTCACTTCCCTCTACAGCACGTGCAGAAACCTCCTTCTTGTCCATTGGACCCACTACAGTCTCGTCTGCTCAATCCACCAGAGCCTGTCTTCAAATGCAGGGGAAATCCCTAACTCACTCAGGGTTTGAGACCCATCGACTGACCTCTTAGTAACTTAATAGATTGCCAAATCCACAGTTTGGCCCTAGTGCTTCTGCGCATTAGGTTTGCCAACTTGTTATTATTATTATTTTTTTAAAAAAAGGTTTAGAAGTATAAATAGGAAATAATAGGAATGCAAAACCAAACCCCCACCCTCAAAATAGCACTCTTAAGTAATGTGCTGTCTTAGCTTAAATGTCAAATGCTACATGACACAGCCTAAAATGTAACTCCATTGATTTTATTTGGGGCATTTGCTCCCCGCTCTCTAAGATTTAATAGGCTTTGTTGAAGTCAGGCAGACCAAAGTATGTGAGGCAACTTCTTAGAAAAGTTTAAAAAGTGATCCAGAGTGATATCATATTCCTGCTTGGGGCAACGCCAGTTGCAAGTCATTGTTTGAATAAGTCCATTTTAATGTGCATTGAAATCCAAAAAGGAAAATCTGGCGAATACAGCCCAGTCTAGTTGTATATGGAACATGTAAGGACAGCACAGTCTGGAGACCTCAATATTCTGACCTAATGCAGTTTTGGCCTGCAATGAGAACTGTTCTTTGTACTTTCAAAATGGCTTAAAATCTTCCAAACCAACATTTAAATAATCACATGTGTGGGGCTAATGATGCATCATCTAAGGTGACTTTTTCCACACAAACGAGGCAGCTGAAATGAAGGCTCATTGCTCTGTGAAAAGACCATGAGCTCTGAGTAATAATACTGAAAATAAATAAGAATATGTTCAGAATATGTCTGCAGTTCCCCTGTTCTTTGATTCCAGTGATGTGGCTTATGCATCTGGCTCTGACCGGTAGCTCATTTGGGCAAAAGATTCCTGCATTCCAGGAGGTAGTACTACATGGCCCTTGTGCTTCCTTTCATGTTGATAACAATGTGAACTCTATAAGCTCAGACCCCACATTTTCACTAACTTTAGTGCTGTGTAAGCAGGGATTCTCTACTACGGATGCAAGTGGCTGGATAGCTCAGTTGGTGAGAGTGTAGTGCTGACAACACCAAGGCAGCTGATTCAATCCCCATATGGGACTGCTGAATATTCCTTCATTGCAGGGGGTTGGACTAGATGATCCTCAGGGTCCCTTACAACTCCACAATTCTACGATTCTATGACCAATCTTTCAAAAATAAGATAAATTCAAAGAGTTGTGATGTAGCAAGGGGCATCACAGGTTTTATGGGTTCCTGATGTTCTGCGATACGGGATCATTCTTGACAATATGGGGATGTAAGTTTAAAATGATAGCTTTCTGGTCTTTCTTGTTTCTTGTTAAGATCTGGCATTTAAGTGTGCAGCCGGACAAGCCATGACTCTATTTCCTTTCCTGTTTTCTTTATTCCTGTATTGGCTTGTTTGCTGGAACATCCTGTTGCCCCAAATGCTTACTTCCTTTTGGTTGCAAAAAAAGATGTTTGGGTTTGGCTTGAAGCAAAAAGAGAAGAAAGAGGCTGCACGAGAACTTTTTGTTTTCAATCAGAAGTGAATCTTGGTCAACAATCTCAGAAGGTAGATCAAGTTTAATTTCAGCTGAGAGTTGTACGTCCTTCTTACATCAGTCATTAAAGTTAAGTGTTTCGACATTTCATGAAAGGAGGCAAGAGGAATATGAACTTTAGGATTAACTGATGAAACAACTTACTCTATACATGACTGCCACAGAAAGGCCCCGCCTTTTCCACTTCCCTCCAGGCTGTCTAAAGCCTTTCAACTGTAATGGAGCAATTTGATTACTTTGTAGTGTTAAACTAAGAGGATAAATCTTGCTGCCTAGGGAGTGAGGAACCAGCCAAACAATCAGAACACAAACAAGCTAATGAATGGCCAGCATTTCTGCATAGAGTCCAGCAGGAACACAATTCCTGGGATAGTCTGCTAGCAGCCATGCTTATTGGCCTCTTTTGTTTTATTTTTTTGCTATGACCACTTTTATCATTCTTTGTAAATGGAGAGACTGTGTCAGCTTACAATGGATCATTATTGTATTCTGCTTTAGGGTGGGGAGGAGACTGAGGTGCAGAGGACTATTCTGGCCTGTTGTAGTTTAGAAACTTCCTAGCTGATCTCGCTTGACTAGAGCATAGGAATGGTGTTCAGCCTGGCGTTATCTCCTATGCACCCACATGCTCGCAGTTCCCAGTGCAGGAGCAAATCTTAAACACTTTATAATAGGGGTTAAGGGAGACTTGAAAGATTAAGCTGCTGATTTCTTCTTCTTTTTACTTTGCACTTCCTGGCTTTAAACATCTACTATGAGCTCCTTATTATGCCTGTTCTATTCCCCACCCCCCTCCCTTCATACTACCTAGATATACAACATTTCAATTAATCTCCATAGAGACCGGCTGAAGTCAAAATTAGGCCATTTAAAATTGTTTCTGAGACTCATGTGCCTAAGCCCACTGTTGGACAAAATTAATTTGAAAGAGCTGTGAGGCTGGAAATAGTTCCAAGTGGCAACAAAGGACCGTGTTGGAAATGGCTATACAGTGTAAACCTACATCGCTTGCCTGAATAGAGAAGGTTTTGTGACATTATGGGGTTTTCTGATACTGTGTGTGCTGCTTGCCAGAGGTTTTGGGCAAGGCAGTGGCTTAAATTTTTTAGAGAAGCCGACAAAAAGGTAGCAATTTAAATAGCCTTGTTAAAAAAATAGCCACCCAGAATGAGCCGACTTGAAACTTGATTTATAATAGAAATTTTATGCAGCATTGGTACTCCCCCCCCCCCATATGCTTTAGGTGCATTATATTTTTGTAGCCCTTAACAACAAATGTGTGTAGCGAATCAGGATTATTTCCTCACCATCATATTGCAGATGGGAGGAAGTCAGCCTGGACAGTTCGGTTGCTTATTGTGTGGTGCTGATGACACCAAGGTTGCAGGTTTCATGGGGGTTTGGCTAGATGATCCTTAGGGCGCCAACTCTGCAATCCTATGATTCTATGACTGGGGATGGGAAAATGAGTTGCCTACAGTCATCTTAATAGTTAAGGGCAGGTGCAAGAAGGGACGTGAGGATTTGTAGCCTAGCCCTTTCCACCGCCGCCCCAGTTGTGCTACATCAACTCGTTTAAAATTTGCCCTAGTGGGCACACTTATCACCGCCTTCTCAGGCTACCTGCAGATGAATCATGAAAACTATACATGGGAACTACGCAGTGGCATAGGGAGCCCCAGTGACACTGCTCCATAGGGCAGGGCACCCAGAGGCAAGACATCCCAGGGGTGGGGGGCGCCGCCAGAGCTGCATCCCTCCCTGGTGCCCTCCACCTGTAGGAAGCTGAGGGGGGCATGGCATGCGTGCCCGCTGCCCGTAAAAGCAGCGTGGGGCAAAGCGCTGCTTCCCTCCCAGGCACCCCCTGCAGTGTATCATTCACTGGGTTGACTTCCTGATCTGTACTTGCAGTTCTTTATATTTAGCACTGGGTCCAGTTAGTCTCAGAGGTCTTTGGCTATCTTGGCTACCCTGCTTTGGCTACCCTGCTACCTTTGAAGGTATGGGACTTGATTCCTGGTTGAAAGAAATGCCTTGGTTGTCCTACCCACTTGTTTTACAACAACTGTACAGTGGTACCTCGGGTTACAGATGCTTCAGGTTACAGACGCTTCAGGTTACAGACTCCGCTAACCCAGAAATAGTACCTCGGGTTAAAAACTTTGCTTCAGGATGAGAACCAAAATCGCATGGCAGTGGCGCGGTAGCAGCAGGAGGCCCCATTAGCTAAAGTGGAGTTTCAGGTTAAGAACGGACTTCTGGAACGAATTAAGTTCTTAACCCGAGGTACCACTGTACAGGTTGCGGGTTTGTTTTGTGGTACCAATTCAAGATGCTCATGTTTGTGTTTAAAGCCATAAATGCCTCAGGCCCCTAATAACCAAAAGTCCACCACTTTCTGTACAGACCCTCCCAGGTACTTAGACTGGCAAAGAAAACCTTTTAGGAGCTTCCACAACCATCGTATGCTAGGGCAGTGGTAGCCCTTAAGAGGGCATTCTCGTGGCAACCCCTAAGTTGTGGAACTTGCTCAACACACTGGAGTTGCTACCATTATTGACTTTAGCGATACCCTACCACTAGCAGAGGCTTTGATTCCATAGTGAGCTGATTTTCTGTATGTTATTTTCTTACTTATTTTCTGTATCTTAATTCCTTGCCAACAAAGTTGTTATCATTCCAGTTACACAGTGCGGCCCAGATCTTGCATGGTTGTGTAGAACCTTGAGTTCCTACCTACTGAGAAACCTGGTAGAATCCCACAAAATCAAAACCCATTATCTGATAATCTCATTTGTTTGATTTGGTTGTTAGAACTAGTTTCCAAATTGCTTTTCTCCCTTTTGTTACGTTGCTATTGTTCAGTTTCCGCTTGTAGCATTGTGCCGCAGATATTTAAAAAATTGCTAGAGTATGCTGCTCTAAAAACAGCTTTTAAATGCTTTTCAAGGAGGACAGTAGATAATAGGAATAAAAGAATAGCTATGTAATGGCATTATTAATAGGGAAATAATTTAGGGGCGATTAAGGAAGAACAATTTTTTATTGTATGGAGAGGATCCAGAAGAATGGACTGATTACCTTCTGCTCTAGGCTCTTCTAGCAATCAATTTTCCTTTCTAGTGTTCAGTTGCTTGCTAATTGCATCGATTTTATCAAATATGTGTACAAATCAATTCTGTATTTTAGTACTGTTAAAAGCTTCCTTTTTCCCTAGCAGGCACAGGTGATTTGATCATACTAATCATATTCATTGTCTTTCTCTAAAATGTTAATTGTTACTATAGCTTGCCCTTGTTTCTTTGCAACCTTCAAGGCATGTGTGTTAATATGGCTTCTGTCCAGTTCCCATTTAAACATTTGTTGATTGCTCCCAGTATGTGAGATGGGTCTAGACAACCAGTTGAAAACTGGAGTTGCTTGATGTTGTTGTTGTTGATGATGATGATGAATACCAAGCACTAACAGCAAAGAGAGAATTTGTATATTGCATGCAGTAATTGGCTAGAAAGGCCCAGTATTCAGAACCCTGCCCTGGAGAAAGTTCACAAATATATGCTCCAACCCACATGCTCATGCTGTTGCTGAGACAAAGTGAGTTCAGAATGTGGGGGGAATCTCACATGGGACTGCTCTTCTACATCATAGAATCATAGAGTTGTTGAGTTGGAAGGGACCACAAGAATCATCTAGTCCAACCCCCCTGCAATGCAGGGATCTTTTGCCCAACATGGGGCTTGAGCCATGATTAAGAGTCTCATGCTCTACCGACTGAGCTACCAAGCTGGATTTCAGAAGTGCATTGCTTGTGGCAATCTCCCATACTAGGGAGAAGAGTTACAGACTGTGTACACACCACTCATTTAAAGCATCCTCAAAAAGAATCTTATGAACTGTAATTTACACCTCATAGGGCTACAACCCTCAACGAACCACAGTTCCCCGGATTTAGGGTGTGCGTGTGCTTTAGATACCTATATGGTTTGTACACAGCCTTTTTTAGCCTATCACCTAGACCACCGAGATCTCCATAAGCAGGGATTTATTTATTTTTTACCAAGGGGGGGCACCTGCAAGTGGGATTTCCCACCTGCCATTCTGAAGATCAATTCCAAGATCAAGCAAGCATGCAGGAGCAGTCAAGGTGCACCCATTGTTAGAAACTCACATATGCTAGGCACCAAATGGCTCCTTAAACCAAGGTTACAGTTGCCAAAATGGAGTGTCTAGTTGCTATTTTGGGGTCTGATGGCTCAAAAATCGAATTTTTCAATATTACTTTTTTGGTTCCTGACATTTGTTTTGATTGTGTAGGTAAAATATAATGGATAGAATTTGGCAGGATGTGAAAAGAGGCAAGATCCAGGCATGCACCTCCAGATGGTAGAGACTTCAGGTACCCTCCAGGTGCCTAGGCCTGGGCGCAAGTGGCCGATAGCCAGATGCAAAAATGCGCCTGGCAAATTCCAGATGCTGTGCACCACGTTCTGATGTGCATTAGCAACTGGGGTGGCAGGAAAGGGTTGCAGGAGACTGGCGAATTTGACCTGCCTCCATCCCACTCCAACCTGCAGCTCCAGATCCTGACTTTGAACCACAGCCAGATGTTCTAAGCAAATTGAGACAGAAGTCCTGCCCTGCCAGTCAAGCTTTCTCTTACTTTGATCAGCTGAGAGAACTGTACAGTGGTACCTCGGGTTACATATGCTTCAAGTTACATACGCTTCAGGTTACAGACTCCGCTAGCCCAGAAATAGTGCTTCAGGTTAATAACTTTGCTTCAAGATGAGAACAGAAATAGTGCTCTGGCGGTGCGACGGCAGCAGGAGGCCCCTTAGCTAAAGTGGTGCTTCAGGTTAAGAACAGTTTCAGGTTAAGAACGGACCTCCGGAATGAATTAAGTACTTAACCTGAGGTACCACTTTGCTTATTATAAAGGTGAACCCCCACCCCGAAGGAACTATGGCTTTGTCAATATAAGTTTAGATAGCTGTATTTCCGCAGTTCTAAATTCAGTGTGGAACATACATCATATTTATATAAAGTATCATATATTTATATGATGTATGTAGATAATAATCTCCCTTTCTTCAAGTCCCTCCTCAAGTCTACCTTTTCCATGGAGCATGGAAAATATCCATTCCCAGCTGCAAGGAAATTAAAGGATATATAGCAGCATTTTCTCCATTCTTCATGTCTTCATTTCTTTTTCCTCTCCCATCCTCCCTCTTATTTTCTCCCCATTGTCAGAGGTTAGACTATAATCCTTGGGGCCCTGTCTTTCTTCTGTCTTACGCCATAAGGTGCTATGTTTATCAATGCCACAGTATAAATAACTCCCCCCGTATAACTGAATATATGTGAACTAGGATTGCAAAAACATTTAAAAAGAAAAAAACAAGTGAAATTTATATGGCCAATCTTTCCAGTTTCAAAGAACTCTACGGACTATACATTTAAAACCAAGTCACCGCCTGAGACCTTTCTGTATTGCAGAAAACGTACAGAGTGTAAAGCAAAAAGAAAGAAAGAAAACAACCTTATCCATTTGTGTTTGTTTATGCCCATGGCAGTTTAAATTGTTCCTGTCAAACATACCTCTTTTCTAAGATATACGTTCTTTAAGTAGAAGCTACCCAGTTCTGCACAGGGGAACAATCTCTGGGCTGTTCTATAAGTAAACCCAAGAAACAGATTTACAAAATTGACACCGGCTCTTTTGTTTCTCTCTGTTGGCTTTGTTTTGTTTTTGGTTTGTGAACCAGGCTGCCAAGGAGAGTTTTCTGTAGTTTGAACTTCTAATGGTAGGTTTACAAAGCAATTTCATTTTCCTCCAAATGAAAATTCGCTGGATTTTATGACATTCTGACACTTGCTCTTGTCAAAGCAACCCTGGAGGTAGATTTTTTAAAATTCTCCTTTTACATCTGGAGACATCAAATGCAGTGATAGTAAGGAAGTAAACATTTGATTGAGACACATCCTTAATTCATGTACGTGGGCTTGCCAAGGTTTGCAGCCTTATGGCTAACAAAGCCCATTGAGGTCTTAAGTAGAAATCCTTTACTATCTTATGTGGATTGAATTATACCTTTCAGCTGATAAATTTTAAGCCCCCCCCCCCTTAAAAAGTGCTTTATTTGTAAGCAGTTCACAGCCATTGGTTTTAGAATGGTGTACTCAAAAGATCTGTGCAGCTGGAACATGGCACAAATCCCTTAGTCTTTGTGTGTAATTTGACTTTGCTGTGAGCTATGTGTTGGAGGATCACAGCAATGGATAGGGAAAGCCCTAGTGTATATGCCAGCAATAATCTCAGCACACGCCACTCACAGGCAGGAGGATGTCCCCAGTCTAATTAATTCCAGTATTCAGTACCAAATCTAATCCAAAATAACACCAATAATTTGGCAAGGAATCTCCCACCATGGACAAAATCGTCTCCAAGCAGCAAGCATGCCCAACCATACCTGAATTAATCACAGATGAGTAAGGGCACCTTGCTAAGAAGCTATGAATAATCAAAGCAAGAAGTTTCCTTTTTGCTTTTATTTAGAGCTTCCGGTTTTAACCACTTTGTGTAGGGGGCACAAGAACTTCACTTAAAAGAGGAAGCCCTCTTATGCCACATTTGTTAATGAAGTCAAGTCGGGATATCCCAATAATTTCTCCACCTATGTCATTGTCATGAAATGTCACGTGGGTATAACCCTCAACACCCTCTTAAAAAAGGCTGTTTCTTGGCTCTCTGCTCCATGACAACCCTGTCCTTGCTGCAGACCGCGAGAGCTGTTTTCTTGATTTCCTCTGCTGTATGTTTCTGTACAGTGGTACCTCGGGTTAAGAACTTAATTTGTTCCGGAGGTCTGTTCTTAACCTGAAGCACCACTTTAGCTAATGGAGCCTCCCTCTGCCACTGCGTGATTTTTGTTCTCATCCTGAAGCAAAGTTCTTAACCCAAGGTACTATTTCTGGGTTAGCAGAGTCTGTAACCTGAAGCGTCTGTAACCCAAGATACCGCTGTACTGGCATTTCAAGCAGCAAAACAGCTCCTAAATCTTGCATATCAGCATGTTGTAATCTTTGAACCTTTATTTATAAATAAATATTAAATTGCAGCTGTGGTGCTAGCTTTCTGGAGTGAGTGCAGTAGGATTGATCTATGCTGAATTTCACAAATTAATCAAGGTTACTGAAGGCACCGCAATTCTATGTGTGCACAGCGGTCTCCAGGACATATTGCTATGTCCTCAAAATTAGCCTTTTAATAAATACATGTGTAAGATGTGTCTGCAGTGGTGCACTAACAGATCTGGTAACAATGATGAGTTTTTGCCACACACCATGATTTGTCATACTAGCCTGGTACTCATTCTTAAGGCAATACAATGTCCCCATGAAAGATAAATTGATGCATATTTATAATTTTCTGGCATAATGGATGGGTGGATAGTCCCAAACTTTGGGTGCAGGTCATTGCTGGCATGGGATGATGGGATCTGCTATATTCATATCCACTGCAAGTTGTGCAAAAATGGAGGGGAGGTTACTACTACAGTGGTACCTCCGGTTACGAATGGGATCCGTTCTGGAGGCCCAGCCGTATCCCGAAAACTTTGTAACCAGAGGTGCACTTCTGTGCACACATGCATGCGGCGAAACCCAGAAGTATACACTTCTGGGGGTGCTGCGTTCGCAACCCGAGGTTTGCATTACCCGAAGGTAACGTAACCAGAGGGTCCACTGTATAGTAAAAACTTCTCTTTTTTTGTGCTGCATTTCATACCTCAGACAAATCCTATACAAACCTACTCAGATCTTGCATTCATTTCAGCAGAACTTGTACCCATCTTTATGGCATCCGTCTTGGGAGACAATGGAGGAGTGTACCTTTGAGGGAGAACTGATGGTGAGTTACCTTGCCTGTTATGGGTATAGAGGCTGAAATGGGAGAGATATGTTTTGTTGCAGCTGGGGCAGAGGAAGACATCTGGTTGCTCTGCTGCAGATGTACCACGCCACTTCTTCTCTCTGCATTATTCCCATCTAAATGTGTATTTAAACATTAGACGAGTGGCATAGCGGTTATTTTTCTTTGGGTTTATCCCATGGTACTTGTGGGAGCATTAAAGGCTTGCAACTACGTAGCCTTTCTCCAAGAAGTGGTACAGAACTTTTGCAGCAGAACAGTGAAACTATAAACATTGCACTCGTGCCAATGGATGAGCCTGGGGGAAAGTGGCACAGGCAGCACATCCATTATTTACTAAAGGGCATTTTAGGGGCTGGTGATGGGGGCTGTCCTCTACATATGGTAGGGTTGCCATAATTCAAAAAGTGAAAATCCAGAAACAAAACTTGTTGAGCTTGTTTTGTTTTGACCAAAGTTGTTGAGCGTTCTTTTTTGAAAAATCTGAAAATTAAGTTTTAAAGCTATTTTTAAAGGAAATTCACCAAACAGTCAACACTTCCGATATGGGCTGCCATTCGCCCAGATTTCCACAGACATTGTAACTGGTATCAGAAAATTCTGCCCAGATGCTATTTTTGGCAGACAAATGCCAGATATGTCCAGGAAATTCTGGGTGTATGGCAGCCCTGTATGCTCTGTAAAAACCAATGTGCAGGGCAGATTACAGGATGCACAGTGTAGTTTGTGCTGGATGTGAGCCTTCTCTTCATGCTGGAACAGAGTACAATGATACCTCCGGTTATGAACTTAATTTGTTATGGAGGTCCATTCTTAACCTGAAACCTTTCTTAACCTGAGGTACCGCTTTAGCAAATGGGGCCTCCTGCTGCCACCACGTGATTTCTGTTCTCATTCTGAGGTAAAGTTCTTAACCCGAGGTACAGCTTCCGGGTTAGCAGAGTCTGTAACCCGAAGTGTTTGTAACCCGAGGTGTTTGTAACCAGAGGTACCATTGTATCTTAACTGTAGGAGATGGCCAAACTTAGACAAATGGTTAGTTTTTGCATGTAGCGGGGTTTTGTTTAGGGGTTTTTGCTTGAGTCAGTGTGGTCAAGCAATATGTAGATTAGGGCAGCTTCAGACCAGACCAGACGCTTCTGCTAGGCATCCCAAATACAAAACAGCCTGAAACAGCAGGCAAGAATTCTACCACGGAACCACCAAGGCCTTAATAAAAGGCCTAAATGTAAACTTCATATTAAAGGAAAAGAAAACAATAAACAGTTGCCTACCACCCTGATCTGCGTTGAGCAATCCTAGGGGAAAATATTGTTGTGTACTTGTACAATTATGCCCAAGTACAGTACAGTACAAGTACAAGTACAGCCCAAACACAGTGTGAACAAATTCCTTTTACCTTGGCTGATGCCTATCTGCAAGTCACACTTTCTAACCTGAAGGATCCGCCTCCATTCTGCAATATGTGCAAGGCAGCTGGCGTTCAGATACTCTCTGCTTTATTTTAATTTTGCGTGCTTTCAGTTCTGAGCCTGGAGAGCCTAAGCTTAAGCACATATTTGAGCTGGCATTCCATGGATTTTAAACAGAAACTGAGCGCACACCTTTCTGAAAGGCATAAGCAGTATTATTTTCCCTTTCCAAGCTTGCTAAGCCAGAGTTAGCCAATGTGGAGCCCCCCCAGATGTTGGAGCCCCCACCAACCCCAGACAGTGTTCAGGAACAATGGGAGTTTTAGTCCAGGAACATCTGAAGGCGTTGGCTGCCCCTGTGCCAAGCTATTTTTAAGGTTATGTTTTACATACATCTGTGGATAGACAGTCACTTCAAAACTGTGTTGAGACCGTCCCTTAATGTCTGAGCTAGGGCAAAGCAGAACTACAGTACAAAGCTTGGCTTGTGGGCTGCCCTGAGAACAGGCTTATTCTGTTTATTTTAAGTAGGCTAAATATCCATAGAATTTGCTATGCCCCTTTCCCCCTCCCAGATATCAGGGCTCTGCAGTCTCTGGGAAGTGCAGCTCCGCCCCCGCCCTTCCCGCTTTGCATAATTTCACACACTTCAAGTCCATCTTTTGTATTAGGACTCCCAAACAACTAGATAAGCTATTGGGGCGGGGTGGAGAGAGAGAGAGAAAGAGAGAGAAGAATGACAAGGGGTGTTACAACACAGAGAAGATAAATGTACCGGCTGCGCTAGAGGCTGTCCTCAGGCTGTTTGTTATGTGTCTCAAACACTGTCGCTACATTACACACTTCCTCGATCTCCGTATTACCCTACAAGCTTGTCGAACGGGATCCTCTGTTGCAGATTCTAGCTTACTCTGACCTACTTCTTTCCTGTGTCCCAGCAAGCTGTCAGGAACTATCAGAGCACTGGGAGCTGAAACAAACACTCACCGAGGGCGAAAGCAAGCTAGTCTCGAGCGAATGTAATTAGCTGCGTTCTAACTGGTTTGTTTGCTTTATAAATGACATCGTTTTTATTTCTCTAGACTTGGAGTAATTGTGTTATTGTGACGGGGTGTTGTTTTTAAAACCACCCCCCCAAACCCTGTAACTAAAATTTAAAATATAATAATGAACTGCTGTGTTTAAAATTTAGGAATGGTTAATTGGTGATATACAACAGATAAACCACACTAGAACTTACTTCGTCAGAGGAAAATAAATTAACCCAAGATTTATTTATGCACTGCAAAGACAGTGGCTCATTACTTAAAGCCCTGACATCCTTCATTTTCTTTTCTTTTTGGGCTGAAGAATTCATTAGCGTTATGATTCACAGCTTCCAAGGTAATCCAGTATTGCATGACAGCAAAACAAAAAAATATTGAGGGCCATACAACCCCCTGGCTGGCCCCCACTTCTATTTTTTCTCATTGTTTGCTATTGCAAAGCCTTAAGATGCCACCTAATGGTTGACAATCTACTATTCTAATAACACGTGGCTTATAATATGACATCTTTCAATATATTCTACCAGTCTACAAAGGATGCCAGGGTGGAAGTGAAACTGTCAGAAACGCTTGCCTATTGTTCTAAGTGTAAAGTTCAATTTCTGTGATAACTCACTGTGGGAAGAAGGAGACTCTCTGCCACATGTTGGCTTTCATATGTTCCATGGCCGTAACCTAACTATCAAACTGGTTCTGTAACTGAGCTTTGATCAGATTTTAGGCCAGGTTTCCACTGGCATTTAAAGGTAAAGGTAAAGGTACCCCTGCCCGTACGGGCCAGTCGTGACCGACTCTGGGGTTGTGCGCTCATCTCACTCTAGAGGCCGGGAGCCGGCGCCATCCGAAGACACTTCCGGGTCACGTGGCCAGCGTGACGAAGCTGACTGGTGAGCCAGCACCAGTGCCACACACGGAAACACCGTTTACCTTCCCACTATAAAGCGGTACCTATTTATCTACTTACACTTAGGGGTGCTTTCGAACTGCTAGGTGGGCAGGAGCTGGGACCGAACGACGGGAGCTCACCCCGCCACAGGGATTCGAACCGCCGACCATACGATCAGCAAGTCCTAGGCACTGAGGTTTTACCCACAGCGCCATTGGCATTTAGTCTCTTAGAATAAAGGGTACAGGTACTTGGGTAATAAATACATTCTTGTTCAGCCAACTGCTGTTGGTGAAAGTTTACAGACCGAAGTAGTTATGTGTATATTTTATTTACCAAGTGATGCTTACTCTAGCTCCACGAATGGTTTGATACAGGTATAATGCCAAAACCCACTGTTTAGTGTTACGTGTCTAAGCCTTATGCGTGAGCACACTTCTTTCCTCTTGTCAAATACACCATTCTCTTCCTAGTTTGAGGCAAGCCATGGTTTGCTGTTGCATCCAATCCAGCCAACTACATTCTGTTCTTGCCCTACAAACCACAGTTCAAAAGCAGCCATGGTTTGGCTCAAGCCAGGAAAGGAAGAGACTTGCCATGGGTGAAGGGAGGAAGAAGGAGTACACTATGAAGTTTTGTTCCTGATAGCTGGGCTTAACCATGGTTTGGCATTTCCTCTAACCATGCCTCTGTCTCTTTTTAAGGTTCTAGACCTTGTGATGATATGTACATAGCTTGGGGGCAGTTCTGGATCCTTTACTGTTGCTTGAGGCTCCGGAGGCCTCAGTGGTACACAGTGCTTCTATCAGCTTTGCCTGGTGGTCCAGCTACACCCCCATCTGGACAGGGATAGACTAACATCTGTTGTCTCTGCTCTGACAACCTCTAGGTTAGATTGCTATAATGTTTTATACATGGGGTTGTCCCTGAAGACAGTTCAGAAACTTCAGCTGCTGCAGAATTTAGCAGCCTGGCAACTCACGGGGGTGGGGGGTGGGGAGAGACAAGACAGTTTGATCGTATGAATTGGCATGACTTTTCCAGGCCCAATTCAAAGTGCTGGTTTTGACCTATGGAGCCTTAATTGGCTCAGGATGGCAATACTTCAATAACCTACCCAGACCCCGCAATCATCCTCTGAGGCCCTTCTTCGTGTCGTGTGCCTCCTTTGTGAGAGGTTCAGAGGATGGCCTTTTCTGCAGTGGCTCCCTGTCTGTGAAACGCTCTCCCCAGGGAGGTTTGCCTGGCACCTTCATTATACAACTTTAGGCTAGGGCTGAGTGATAATCTGGTTTTCAACACTGTGATATGTCACCAACTAAATATTGTGATATACTGATATATCACGATGCCTGAAGTAAGGACGGAGCTATGCAGAAGCATTGGCTGGCTTCACAGTTTTTCCTATATTGTGATTTTTGCGTAGCACACGTACACCAATATCACGATATGGACATCAAACCAGTTTTGAACGATATATCAATATATTGCCTAGCCTTACTTTAGGCACTAGATGAAAGTGTTCCCCCTCAACCTGGGTCTTTGGCTGATTAACATCCTATAGCCTTGTGGGAGGGAGTGGAAGGGAAAGAATAATAATAATAATAATAATAATAATAACAACAACAACAACAACAACAACAACAACAACAACAACAACAACAACAACAATAATTTATTATTATTATTATTATTATTATTATTATTATTATTAATATCCCAGCCATCTGGCTGAGTTTCCCCAGCCACTCTGGGTGGCTCCCAATCAAGTGTTAAAAACAATACAGCATTAAATATTAAAAACTTCCCTAAACAGGGCTGCCTTCAGATGTCTTTTAAAGATAGGATAGCTGCTTATTTCCTTCACATCTGAAGGGAGGGCGTTCCACAGGGCGGGTGCCACTACCGAGAAGGCCCTCTGCCTGGTTCCCTGTAACCTCACTTTTTGCAATGAGGGAACTGCCAGAAGGCCCTCTGCGCTGCATCTCAGTGTCTGGGCAGAATGATGGAGGTGGAGACATTGTCCCTTCTTGTTATTGTTTTTATTTTGTATTTTGTGTTTTTATGTTCTGAACTGTCTGAGATCTACAGATGAAGGGCACTGTACAAATTAAATAAATAAATGAGTGCTTGGCAATGTGCGGGATTCCACCCCCATCCCACCTCCCGCAGCCTGTCCTGGCATGGATGTGTAGGGTATAAATTTCTTCAACAAGCAAATGGCATCTGACACCTTGGAATTCAAGGGCCAAATTAGACATGAACAGCTACCTATTTTGCTTTTGTGAACTAATTACTGAGGCGTGGGAGCCTGATTCTCTCTGTGAAAGCGGGGGGTGGGAAGAGGAGGCTTATATTACCCTTCCCCCCATCTCCCATGGCTAGGAGCCCGTGGCTAGTCTGGTCCTTAGGCCAAAAACTTTTTCTGCCCCTCCTCTTGCTGTCAGCTTCTGCAAAATGCTGTGAAGTGGGTATACAGTGTGCAGTTCATCATAGATCTGTCTCGGGTACCTTCATCACAGAATTGTAGAGTTGGAAGGGACCATGAGAGTCATCTAGTCTGTCCCCTGCTGCAATGCAGGAACCTTTCGCCCATTGTGGAGCTAGAACCCTTGGCCCTGAGATTAAAGATTATCTTGCTCTCTACCAACTGAGCTATCCCACTTCATTCAGCTTGCAGAGCATGGGCTACTCCTGGCACCATTATGGCAGCAGAATATTCCCAGCCCGATTTTATAATAGAATTTGCCTGCTTCTGTTTTGTTAACCTGTGTTTCCTCACAGGACACAGAGGTGGAATATTCACGGTTGCTCTCCTTGTTTAACTTAATCAGTCACCTCCTACCCACTACTGACATATCTGGAGAGCCAATGAAGTGTGTTTAATTGCACATGTGTGGACTCTGCAATTTGGTGGGCAGATGGTGGCTGATAGGCCCTCCCCAAATACTTCTCTCTGTGTTAGAATATATTTGATACCACAAGAGGTCATATTAGACTAATGTGAGCAGTTTTGCCATTTCTAAATTTAAGTGGAAGGGTGTTTTTTCTCTCCCCCCCTTTTTTGGCTTCTAGTTCAAATGATTTTAATTGGATGCTTTCATATTAGAGGGACACCAATCTTGTATCCCCTTCTGTTTGTAATAAGAGCTGAGAGGAGGCCTTGCTGCTTGATAAATGGGTTAATTTTATTCACCAAGCAGGTAATGGTAATCCGTATTAATAGGTGCAAATAGGCTCTTGATACCCAAAGGGGGGGGCATCTAATTAACATATTATTGTTGGTTTCAGCTCTCTGCATATTTGTGAGCAGAAAGGCAAAAGCGACTATTACAGTCTTATAACCTATTTGTCACACCACATAGCAGAGTGGGTGGGTGTCCAATCACTTCCGTGTTTCATGCTTGTTTTTGAATTTACCTTTATTTCGCTGGATGTGTTCACTGAGTGATTCCGAAAGCGTGCACTTTCCTTTCCTTTCCTTTCCTTCTTCATGCACTTCTTGCTGTTGGCATCTGTTGGTACACAAGGAACCTAAGAATTAACCCCTTCTCGCTGTGTTTTTTTATTTTTAAGTTGTAGCATGCCTTTTGCAGGCTTCCATCATTTCTAAGTTAAAAGTAAATAAACCATATACAGTATAACATTTCAGCCAATTTCACTGTAATTCTATATAGTATTAAAACGAGATGTTTCTGCAGGTATACATTGTTCTTCGTGTCGAATGCATTAAGTGCTTGGGTTTCTTCCGAGACTGCGCAGAGACTTCCTGAATGCACTACTGGTAGATAATGGGGAAAGTGGTCATCTTTTATAGGAAGAAAGACAAAGGATTCAGAATCATCTGCTTTCCCTCGCCTCATCTCGCTGTCCTCTTTCCTGTTCCTTAATCACAAATCTCTATCTCTCTCCCCCCCCCCCAGCATTGCATCATTAAGCATATTTCCTCTATTGGGGGAGCTAAGAGGGAGCGGAATATATACCCAGAGAAATATACTTGCAATTATATTAGCACTTCTGTAATATACTTACAGAATATTCACACACACAAGTTAGGTGTGCGTGCTTATGTGCATATCAAAACTTCTAGAGTGTTGGACATAAATCACTTTATCTCACGGTGGAAGCACCGTCAAATAGATCACTCCTCTAATTACCGTATGGGGCAGTTAAGAGATGAGTTCTGAACCAAGGGATTCCCAGTTTATGCTTTTCTGCTGCCCTAACCCTAACGATGCATTTAGATACCTGGGGAACAATAATTAAAATGTTCCTGAGGAACATCAGGGCAAAAGCCTTCCCACTCCTGGTTCAAAGTATAACCTCAGGGTCTATTGTTTCCCAGCAAAGCAGTTTGGTCAAGCTATAGACTGCTACACTTTTCTTTCTCCACCCCCACTCCCTTTATTCTAATAGTTTCTCCTCTTCTGAAACTGAACAAGGCATATGCACCAGTCACATCTATTTTTAGTTCCTCTCTAATCATTTTCACTTCTAATTTCTCATCCACCAAGCTAAAGCACTGCAATAGTTGAGCTGTAAACACTGCAAGGGAACCTGGCTTTTTTCTCCTTTAGAATTGTTTTGTTTCTCCCGTCTTTCCTTCCTTTCTGTCTGCCTTGGTTTTGAGTGGTGTTAAAATATTGAAGTATTTAAAAGGCGGGGGTGTGGCGGCAGCTGAAGAGTGGATGCTTCCTCCCTTACAATATAATACCTCTATTATACTATTATGCAACTTGAAAAAGCCACGTGGCATCGTATTTACAGAGCAACATTAGAGCCCATGGAACCAAAGGTGTCAAAGTCCTTTCTTCTTCGTCACTTCTTGGTTCTCTCCCCTGCTATCAAAACTGCAGGTGTGCAATTGTGGTGGGAAGGAAGGCACATTGGGTAGAGTAACCCCTTGTGCTGCTTCCTCCTCATGTAGCTCATGCTCTTCCTAGTCCACCAAACAGCTCTTGGGCAAGCTGGGGAGGGGGAGGCATGGGAAGGAAGGTACATGGGGTGGAGAGAGCCCCCCCCCCGGTGTGCCTTTTTCACATTGTAGACCAAGTTGATCCCCAAAGAGCTCTATGGCGGGCTGGGAAGAAGTATCTCTCCCTGATAGAGGTGAAGAGGGGTCTGCCCTCCTCTTCTCCACTGGGGGGGGGGGGGAAGGAGAGACAGTTTCTATGCCCAGTGCCAGATTACCAAATAGGCACTGGCTTATGGGCCCCAGGCATCTTAGGGGCCCCATGACAACAGATCAAAATATTGGAAGGAAATTACAATCAAGCTTTTCTTAGTTCAATGCCATCCCACTAGAACACACACATGAGGGGTGGGGGTGAGATTTGGACTGCCTACTGTGGCCTCCGCAGAGTTTAATCTGGCACTGTCCATGCCCGCTGATTCCTGAGTGCCCACCCAACCACTGTTTGTGTGAGGGGATGCACTGCCTCTGAATCAGGGCGTTCTACTTAGTTGTCCTAGTTGTCTTTCATGAAAGCCAAATGGCTGTCTCATGCTTTCCATTTGTGTACTCCTTAATTAACATGCATTGTCACTCAAGAGAGTGACATCTGGGATCTGAAGCAGAATTATTTCTCATGTCTGTTGTGATCAGTGGTTTGGCAGGGATGCAGAAAACCCTCTACTGAGTCACACGATTCTGTGTGGGGCATGCGAGCCAGATGTTTGTGATGTCCTCCCTGCTGCTTGGCAGGCCACTGCCACTGTTCTGCTCCCCCAGATGTCTGGTCAAGTGTGACAATTCTTCTTGGTCTGCATGCAACCTGTATTGATTCCTGCTTACTGGTGTACTGGTTAGAGTGTCAGACTAGAACCCAGCAGACCAGAGTTCAAATCCCCCGCTAAGCCTTGAGGTCGCTGGGTCACCTTGAGGTAGCGGCTGCCTCTCAGTTTAACTTACCCTGCAGGGTTGTTGTGGGTATTTAAATGAGGAGGGGGAAACCATGCATGCCACCTTGAGCTCCTTGTGGAAAAGGTGCAAGAAATTAATAAACATCCCAGCAACATAAGGTGCTTAAGGACTTCAGTGCAGAGTTTTCTGCTCTCTGCTTTCGGGACAGGTGAAATAAAACAGCTGTGAAAAACTTTCAGCAGCACACAAATTTAGCTTGTCGCAAGCTAACACAAATTTGTAAAAACTATCTGCCAATCTCCCATTCCCACCACCCTTCTGAGTAATACCCCTCCCCACCTTCTTACTATATAGAAGGGTCTGGCAACTTCTGTTTCAGTGTATCTGAAGAAGTGTGCATGCACACGAAAGCTCATACCAAGAACTAACTTAGTTGGTCTTTAAGGTGCTACTGGAAGGAATTTTTTTATTTTTATTTTGTAAAAATAAGGAACAGGATGTTAACTGTGGTGTGTATGCTGTGCAGTCTAAACCGAGCTCTAAAAAATGGGATTATTGTGATGCTTCATTGGAACCATGGACAGGGACCAGCAGTTTAAAATGGAAAGGGCACATTTAAAAGCACCACTGCAAAGCCTACCTTAGTGCCATTAAAGGAGCAAGGCTCTCTTTGAATGAAATTTCTGCAGTCTTCAGAGGGCTGCCTGTAGCCCAGAGCAAAAGATTTACTGTGATTTGCTGTTGGTGCTGGGTAGGGGGGCGGGGCTTCATTGCATCATTTTTAAGCCCAGCAGAATCTTAGGAGAGAAAATTGTTAAAAACAGCAGCAGCAACAAAAAGGCAATAGTTGGGGGACACTTAAAAAAGGAAAGAAAGGCAAACCGTTGCTTGGAATGTTTCTATTCAAATAGGTTGTAGGCTGTTTATTGACTGCGCAGGTCATTGGTGAAAGGTCAACAGCTCTGCTGTGTTGGCAGATAAAGACTGAGGGAAGCATGTCTGAGGTCACATTGCAAAGGAATTCAGTCGTGCTAAAGGAGGGACGTTTTGGGTCTTTATTTCCTCAAAGGAGGGTGGGGGCTAAGGAGTCTGCACATTTACAATCCAAGTCTATATTAGATTAAGGACCCCCTCGCCCCTGGTTTTATTTTGCTTTGCTTTAATAAGCTATTTTTAGAGCTTAAGTGTTTAAAAGCAGACAGATGTAATTATTTATCTACCATTTTGTTTTTGGCAAAAGATGCCTTTTAAGCATAGACAGATTTGACCATTTATTATGAACTGTTAAGCCTTGGACGCCCATCTGAGCTGCCCAATTTGTTAGCAATTCCACCCCCCCCCCTTTTCTCTCCTTAATATTCCTTCAAGGAGCCCTGCAGTTTTTGAAGATGCACACAACATTCTTTGTTTCCCTAGTAAATAATTGGTCTTTAACCTAGATGAAGTGGAAGAGCAGTTACTTAACACTCTTTTCTCCTGGGGTCTTCATTCTGTTTTTGGCCCAGACTGAGAAGGCATTTCTTTTACAGAAACACTTTAGGCATGTGCTGAGATCCTTCTAACTTGGCACGGCTGTAAGTGAAGTATCAGTTTAAATAGTTCCTTGAACTTGAAACTAATTTGATGCTTTGAGTGAAGAGGGGTGTGTGGGTATTTTCCCAAGGTAGAGAGAACTAGTCCAATGCCTTTGCTTTCCTTCTACCTTGCATGTGCTAATCTCAAAAGAGAAACTTCCTTTATATGCACATTTTTAATTTGGAGTGAGGAGAAAAAAATCTAACCAAAGTAGCTCAGTGGTCATGGTCATGTTGGCTTAATCTTTAAAACAGGAACAGTGTCTTCCCTTACAGGGAACTGCTGTCAATGTGAATAAACTAAAGACTGTAAAGAATCGTTTTGTCACAACACATAGCTCAATTTTTCACAGCACTGAGGGAGTAACCTTGCTGCAAGTGGAACTAAACTGTTTTTAAGTGCTAGCAATCCACCTTAATCTTCCATGTTTTAATCTTCCTTGTGGTCCTCGTGTAAGGGCAACCGTGGTAGTCTGTATGTGCTCAGAGCAACATTTCAAACCTTTAGAGCAATGATGGGAGTTTCCTGTGTCCTCCCAGGTGAAAACTTCCATCATCCCTGACCATTGGCAGGCTGGCTGGGGCTTATGGGAAGTGGAGTCAAGCAGCATCATAAAGATTTTTTCTAAGCGAGAAAGATATGCTTTTCCCCCTCTCTCTCTCCCACTCTACTCCACCCAGACAGCTCTTTATTCATTTTGTGGTTTCTTGCAATTTGTTTGGCACAGAGTCTTTTCACTACCTTTGCTGCTTAGTGCACAGTAGAATAGTTGCCTGCAATTAAGGGCCAGGTTGCTGCCACCTCTGCCTTGGAGAACAGACACCTGCACTCGTTGCCAGAATTTCACAAAGCAGCCTTCTTGAACTGGATCCAAGTCCTTGCAGGCTGCACTTGGCTGGCTGGCTAAGCAGGGCCATGGGGGTGTTGTTTTAAAATCTTGTTTAAGCAGAGATTGGGTATCAGGTACCTGTCACCCTTCTGGATTCTCATCCCCCATGGAATGCTGATTCCTTCCCACCATTTCCCAGAGGGCTTCTCCATTCCTTCAAGCATAATAGCTCTCGTGCAGCAGGAACTCTTTTTCTGTGGTGTGAGCAAGGCATGGGACCACTTCCTTAAACGTGTTTTAAAAAGCTGCCTCTTTCCGGAGAAGTTGGAATCAAAAATGAGGAGAGAGGTTGTGGTACCAGGCCAAGAACATCCTGCAAGAGATTATTCTTGTACTTTATATCAGCGTTGGGCAGGCAGATATGAGCCTGAAATGTGGGGTGGCATTCTTTATTATGGCTCTTGGGCAATGAAAACCAGAATGAGTGCATCGCCTTTATTGTTTGCTATTCCATTCAAAAGGTGCATATTGTGGGTGTAGCTGCAGAAACAGCAGGGCCAGTGATTTAAAGCTCTGAAACTGGCTGCAGGTTTGAGGGGACCCTCCCCCCCTTCCCTGGCCCTGGCAACAGTGCTCTTGGGGAATGGCTATAACTCAGTGGTTTGCATGGAGAAGGTTCTGCATTCACTCTCCAGCAGCATCTTCAGAGAGGGCTGAGACTGAAAACCTGGAGAGCTACTGCTGTCAAGTGCAGACCAAGACTGGGCGATACCTGGTTTTCACAACCTAAATATTGTGATATATCAATATATGACAATGTCTTAAACAGTGATACAGCTATGTAGAGGCATTGGCTGGCTTCACAGTTTCTCCCATATGGTGATTTTTTGTGTAGCGCACACCCACACCCCATGATTCGCGATATGTTGCCAGGTCAAAAATTATGATATGGACTTCAAACCCATTTTGTATGACCTATAACCCAGACCAACACCCATCATAATTCGTGATACATTGCCAGGCCAAAAATCCCAAAACCAGTATCACAGTATGGACTTCAAACCAGTTTTGGATGACACATATATATCACCTGGCCCTAATGTAGATAGTACTGAGCTTGGTGAACCAACGGGATGGCTCGGTTATAAGGCAGCTTCTGGTGTTGAGTAGTGCTGGCTGTTTGGGAGCCACCATTTAAACTGACCACAATGGCCTTGGGTGATGCTATATTGGAGCGTTGTAGGAAATGAAAGTACCTATGAGACTGAGCCCCCAGGTGCTCACATATGCATGCTGCTTAAGTAGTTTGGCATCTCCAAAGCACTAAAGGGTAACATCTATCTACCTATGTAATGAAAACACCCCTAGCTACTCCCACTCTGTGAATGCATGCTGCAAAGGAGGCATTCCTCTCCCCCCGCCCTCGATTCCTTCCATCCTCCTTTACTCTCCTATACTTGTAACAGTGTTGATGACTTTTCTGTTCAGTCTCTCAGCGTGTTTGCAGGCTAATGGGTTGGGTGTGCCGGAAAGGTGGCCGATCTACTAATGATTTACTGTTCAGCGCACCCCCCACCTCTGACAAAGTGGTATTTCCTCTGTCGGTTAACTGGGGGGGTGGAGAAAGGGAGGGAGAGCTCTTTGCGCCAACGCTAGGACACTCAGTCTGAACTTCCTTTGACTTTTCGAGACTGCTAAAGATCACTCAACAATTTGTTCAGGGAAAGCATATTTGAAAATGCGCTGTTGGAACGAAGTCCGTCAAGCAGTAATGTAGCAAGGGGGTTGATTCACATGACCAGAGGAAATTCACCATTATATTCATATAGTATGGGAGATAGTTTTTCTTTCTTTCCATGTGGCAAAATCACAAGTTCACATAGCCCGAAAGTTGCTTTTGCAGTCTGACCACATGGGGTCCCAGTCACAAGACCGTTGTGCTCTATGAATATTGAATGCAAAGAGATGCCTTGTGGTATGGATGGATGCCTGCCTTTTAACTTTAAAAAAAACAATAAAAAGAGGATAAGATTGTGCAAACTGGGCAGGGAATCTGGAAGCCAGGATCTGGATGCCTTTAAAAAAGATGGTTATCAAAAAATTTCTTTGTGTAGAATTCTCTTTAACAACAATTTCCTGACACACCACAACCACAACCAAAAGTCCGTCTAGGACTTTTAAAATGGAAACACAGCACATGTTGGGAAAGAACATATTTTCAGTGTGATACTTAGGAAAATGAGATCAGCTAATAAAAAAGAGGTTGTCTTTGAACATGCACAGAGTGCCCTTTGCAGAGTGTTTGCAAACAGCCGGGGTTGGGAGGACAGTTTCCCTTTGGTCTTACAGGAAAAATTACTGACGTTGTCACTTGAGAAATTAAACACTGTGGTCTTTAGAAATTCTCTGTCTGCCTCTATGAATTCCCTTTAAGAGCTTTAAATGACGGATGAGAAATGAAAGGTGCATTCTCTTTGAGGAGAGGAGAATTCTGCAGCACTTGCCACACCAAATAGATGAAAAACAGAGCCATTGTATTAGCAGCAGCTCCTATCTTGCTCTGCTATGGCACAAAGGAGTGGCTTGCTTGACTCCAGAATTAATAGAGCAGAGAGGAAATGGCTCTTAAAGAGATGTGTGCCGGTTTCCTTCCTGTTCAGAGAATTGGAAAGCCTAGAGCAGTGAGGTAATGTCATTTCACATAACTTAGAGGGCTCTTCTGATAAAGGACAATTGCAGTAAATGAAGTGAGCCTGGGATTTTTTTTTTTTTTTAAAAGAAAGAAAAATTGTTTTAACTTCTAAAGGGTTTAGAGAGAGAAAATTCCTGGTAGCAGGCTGCATGCAAGGGTAGATAGATTTCTTAATTAAATGACTGTGCAAATAGCACAATATTCAGTGATGGTTATACCATGTCTTGGAGAATCCTTGACACCTAAAAAGTTTGTGTTGGTACCTAGATATTTTGTATGTTTTGTTGATTCGACATCATTCCATGGGTGTTAAATGGTTCAAAACAGTTAACGAAATTTGAACTAATGAGGTAGCTTTTGTTATAAGAATTATAAGGTTTTGAATATAGAAGAAATGAAGTATTTACCATCTCGAAAGAATGGCCAGACTGCCCAGGTAATACAAACAGTAAAACATTATCTTGACAGACAGGAAAGAAGAATCATGCTTAGGGTTGTTGAGCTTCTTTTGGCAAAGTTGTGGAGCCTTTTTAAATTAAAATCAGCAAAAAACGACACTGCTAACATGGGTTGCCACGTGTCATATTTCTGTTGGAGACTGCCTCCTTCTGTGATGTATGTAGGATGTTTTTTGGGTGGTCTTTGGTTAAGGGGTGAGGAATTTTTAAAGTCTTTAAAGGGGTTTGCAGACCTTTGTTCTTGGTCTCTCACCTCCTTGCAAGGAGGGGGGCGCTCTGTTTCAACAGAAAATAACGATCTTCCTTGCCTCCATCCAATTTTCTCTGCCCTATCACAGACTTAAGGGATACTGAATCCCTTAATGCAGAGTTGGGCTGTAAAAGCCAATCCCAGATTTTTCTAAAACACTCTCAATAATCTATGCCATTCAAGCGATAACTAAGGTATTTGGACTCCATTTGAATTCGGAGGTATTCTCTCAGCTGTCAGTTCAGCCCCAGTTCAGCATCAGAACAACTTAAGCACTTGAGGAACACCAAGGCCACTGATTACACTGATAAAACATATCTTAAGGCCACATTCAAATGTCAAAACAAATCCTGTAAGACATACTATGAAATCACAGGATTTCAGAGCTGGAAGCATCCAAGGGTCATCTAGCCCAGCCTCTTGCAATTCGGGAGAAACTGGTACTTTCTAGGTACATAACAAGGTAAAGGTAAAGGGACCCCTGACCATTAGGTCCAGTTGTGGCCGACTCTGGGGTTGCAGCGCTCATCTCACTTTACTGGCCGAGGGAGCTGGCGTACAGCTTCCGAGTCATGTGGCGAGCATGACTAAGCCACTTCTGGCAAACCAGAGCAGCACACAGAAATGCCGTTTACCTTCCCGTGCTTTAGACGTTTAGCTCCCGTGCTTTTGACGTGCTTTCGAACTGCTAGGTTGGCAGGAGCAGGGACTGAGCAACGGGAGCTCACCCCGTCACGGGGATTCGAACCGCTGACCTTCTGATCGGCAAGTCCTAGGCTCTGTGGTTTAACCCACAGCGCCACCCATGTCCCTTCTGGGTACATAACTCCTGATAAATTGGCCATCAACTGAAACAAATAATGTTCTCCCTCTATTTCTGGCATTTGCGCTGTGATTGTTTTGGTTACGCAGCAAGGACAGCAGCGCCCAGGGACAAGAGCTAGGTGTTGGCGGGCTTGCAGGAACCGTCGGGTTTTCAGAAATATAAAAACGTATTTTTGCGGGGGGCGGTGGCAAAAAAAGAGCCCAACAAAGACTGAACATTTTCAGGGGCCATGAAATGTTGACTGGCTGCTGGCTGGGGTGGGAGATGTAACGGGTTGATGGAATTGTGGACATGCATATGCTGCAGCCTGACCTCTAAATAAGGAATTGCAATGTTTGTAGTCCTTAAACCTGCAGTGGTAGTTTTGAAATCTTGTGGGCAACGCCTGATGAAATCTTTGCAACCAAAAGAAATAATTGATCAGGCTTTGGGATGCCAGGAACAGGCACTGAATCTCTGTGTGAGGGATCCCTCTGAACAGCAGCACTCCTGGCTTGCAGCAAGAAAATCCATATCCATGTAGCTCTTTGCTTATATTTGTTTTCTGAATCACCCATCGGGCAAATCTCTAATAAAATACCTCTCTACAATTGAAAGGCAGGAGCAATTTTTCCTGAACAGCAGCGTGGTGGTATACTTTACATATTGAACAATAGCGCAATGCATTGCAGAAAATGTGTTCTTGATATAAAGATTACACCACCCGTGCCTCCCACGTTTATTATCTGATTCATCATAGCAAAATCACAGACCTACAAGGGCCGTTTTCAAGCATTCATTCATCTGCATGATTTGTAATGACAGTTGTAATCCAGTGAAAAGAGGAAGTTTAAATTTTGAGTAGTTGTGCATCTCTCTGCAGTTAACGAGGCATCTAATTTCAGGGCAGATTCAATCCAGCCTGTCCTTTGTCCTGGGTTGCAGACGTCGTATTTTTCAGTTTTGCTTCCACACCTCTCGCTGCTGATTTCTATCTGTGTTAAGACCAATCTCATTTCAGAATTATTATTTTAATTTCCTTTGGAAAGAGACCAGAGGCCTAACATTGCTCCTGGATGGATCAGGGATGATGGGAAATTACTAGGTTCCTAATTCTAAACTTGCTAGTGTGCATTAATGCTATTAATCATTACAGTGGTACCTTGGTTCTCAAACATAATCCGTTCCGGAACACTTACTTCCAGGTTTGCAGTGTTCGGGTTCCAAGTTGTTTGAGTACCAAGGCATTTGAGAAATCAAGGTACCACTGTAGTGGCAATTGCGTCTCAATACAGCACCCTTTTAAGAAAGAATATTAATAACCTCCTCTCCCATAAACAATTTAGGAAAGGAAGGAAGGAACCCCGGGCGCCTTTTTAGGAGTTGGAGGGGTTTTCTTTGGGGGGTGGGGTTTGCAAATCTGGTTTTCAAGCAAATATTATGAATAAGATGCATCAGAATAGGACAATTACTAAGCTGGCATGAGGTGATGGGTAGTATGCTGTATTTGCGTTCAGGGAGACCTACATTGACATCCATACTCTGATATGAACCTCACAAATCATTTATCTCTTGACAACCCTACCTTAGATGGTTGATGTGAGGCCAAGCAGAAACGTTCCTCTAAGTATTCTCTCCTGAGCTTTCATTATGAATTTTTGGGATACAAATGCTGTGGCAATTGACACAAGTAGCTGCACTATATTGTCCCTTTTTACATTTTTGGTCCATTCTCCTCAGGCCTCCTGCCTCAGAAGCAAGAGAGGCAGCAGAAATGGTGAAGAACCATTGCTCAATATGAAGTCCACTTGCTTGGGCTCCTGATTGGGTGGCATGTACTGTACTTTTAATGCATTTTCTGAAAGCCAGAGATGGAGAAATGGTAGCACTCTTTTTTACAGGGAATAGCCCTTGAGTAGGAATGTTTGAGGAAGCCTTTGTGCGAACTGACCTGATCTGTGCTGCCTGAACTCAAGCGATGACCAGGCCTAAGCTACCAACTGGCCTTCTCACTTTCTAAATGTTCAGATATAGTTCTTGACTCTAAAACTGTGTCAAAATAAGTTCTGAAAATGTGTGTTTTGAGAAAGGATACATAAAGAACTATGTAGTTTGAAGGAGCTTCCTATATTCCTACGTTCTTCCCAGTGCTTTCCCCCCCTAGAAAAACAGGTGCTGGTACTCACCATGAAGTTGTTACAATAAGTGTCACACTTTTTAACAATGACAAAAAGAGGTGCCAGTACCGTGTACCCTTGTGTACCCCCTGGGGGAAAAAAGCACTGGTTCCTCCTAACATTCATAAAATAGGATTTTTAATGTGGGGAACAAATGGCAGCTTAATGGCTCAGTCAGTAGAGCATGTGGCTCTTAATCTCAGGGTCATGGAATTGAGCCCCACATGGGGCAAAAAGATTCCTGCATTGCAGGGGCCTGGACTAGATGACCCTCAGGGTCCCTTCCAGCTCTGTGATTCTTTTATTCTAATGCAGAAATTGGTGCACGGTGACACAAACTGGAAAGAAGATTCACCCATCCTGCTTTTGAAGAGATTTGGGGTGCATTTTATTTAAAAAGTCATTGTACCTGTCTAGCTATAGGGCATGTGTTGCTTGACCCTAGTCCAATGCTCTAACCCAGAGATTGACAACCTAAGGCCCATGGGCCGATTCCGGCCCATGAGCTTCCTGAAACTGGCCCATGGCTGTTCTGTGGATTCGCGTAGGGATTCTGAGCTTTTCCCCCTGCAGCACCATTTTTTTTTCTCACTGCGGGGACCGACTTCTGTCCCGGAAGTGCGCCGGAAATAGCATGTTCACACGCCTGGAGGAGCTCCTGTACGTGTGCGTACACACTATTTCGGGCACACTTCCGGGACGTAGAAGCACCCGTGGGCATGTGCACTATTTCCGGAGCTCTTCCGACCTGGAAGAGCACTGGAAATGCTTCAGCACACGCACGGGCATGCACGCTCCAGCCTACCAAGAGGTCTGCGGGGGAGTGGACTGCCCGGCCTCAAAAAACATTGCTGACCCCTGCTATAATCACTATTGTTTTCAACACTTGATTGGAAGCCGCCCAGAGTGGCTGGGGAGACTCAGCTAGATGGGCGGGGTATAAATAATAAATTATTATTATTATTATATTACACCGCACAAAATCAACTACACAGGAGACAATGGAGTAGCCTGTGGGATCCTGACTTACTCTTCCCCCTCCCAATACTTTCTGTGTGTTTTGTTTCCATTCTAAACAGTGATCTTAAAACGAATAGCCTTCCCTTAAATTAATAACCACCATTCCCCATGAATTGTCACCTCTGTGGGAACACGAAAAACTATCACACTTTAAAAATATCATCTTCTCCCACCTTTGTTCAGGAACGATGGCCTGGATTAGATATATTTTAGTGCAAAATGAGTAAGGAAGCCTGGGAGGAAGTGGCTTGACACTTTTACACTGAACTGCGTTCTCGGAGCACAATGGTTTTGAAAAATAAGGAAATGCTCTCTGAAAGGAAAACAATATGAGATGCTGAAAGGGGAACTTCCTTGAGCCAAGCCTTCACCTGTGATGTCATTGTGGTTCTTCCGCACATGTTCTGGCTTCCAACTTAAGCCAAGCCTGTTGAAGAAAATAATCACATGAGCTTATTAGGGGAAAGTCGGGAGATGGTAAGACACAAACTTCTAAAACTGGTTGCTCTTGTTTGGTCAACAATTTTAGGCCCCAGAGCCCTGTCCTTCAATGCAGACCACTTACTGAGATAATGAGGAGTTGGTTTGGGCATGATGACCTGCAATCTTTGTACTCTGTAAATTGGGGGTGCAACTTCCAATTTGGGAATGAGATAGGCCTCTCCTACCAAAAAGAGGACTTTGCTCCATAACCATGGCTACTCAATGCAATCCATAGTGTGTTGCAACTAGAGCAAATAGGTTCAATGCCTCGTTTTCTTGAGCCAAATGTCATGAGGACAACAATTAAGTGTTCTTTGCACTTACCAAGTTGGGGACATTTCACTCTTAAGCTTTGTTCCCCCTTTATAAATATTAATATGTTATACCTGTGGCCCTTAGTGTTACCACAGATGTTAGCACTGTAAACAGCAAAAGGCGAGTAACAAACTCTGCTTTCAGTTTACTGCTCTTTCACATGCTCCTATGTTAATACAAGCAGTTCAGCATTTGGATCTGTTTTTTACTTTGGAGTGAATGTAATGGGTACTTCACTGAGCATAAACATATAATGAATAATACTAGATAGGCAGAAATAAATGGCAGCCATTGCCACTCTGTTTGATATTTGTGTGTGTGTTCGCACACTTTTTCCTGTGTGTGTTCAGCCATCATGTGGCATGGTGAGATAACTGGTATCTTGGAAAATCATCCATTAAAACGGCTCATTTTGATTTCTCCCACTTTAAAAACACACACACACCTTAAGGCTGATCCTCACAAACACCTCTGATATTAGGTTAAACCCTTTGTGAACAAACCTCTGTGTCCCTTGATGAACCCTCAGACTTGTTGACAGATGTGATGAGTTAATGTACGTAAGTAAAATTGCATTAAAAGAGTGATACTTTCATTGTTTTGTGTGAAACAGAATTGGCCTCCCAAGCTTCCAAGGGGGACAAAGGAATTCCTGGGGAGGGGGGGTAGAGATGAAATGTCATAACTAAGAGTCGACAGCAGTTCTTTCATCCTAAACTAAGTATGTGCAGCTTAAATGGTCTGACCTTTTAGCACTCTGTTTATTCAGCTCTAGGCATAATCTCTGCATCAGAAATGGAAGGGTAGCTTCCTAGTCATGCCGACAAAAGATTCAGAATACATGTCTGAAGTATCTTCTTGTGAGGGCAACAAAGACAACAACAACAATGAAAGGCCTTTTGGAACATATCAGTGAATTTCTTGATTTGTGTTTGGAGCTCCTTGGCAAGTTCTCCATCCTGCTTTTGTGTAATTTGGCTTGTTGTGGAATATTCAGACAGCTGCTTTGCAATGGCTTTGGAAGGTCACAGAGGAGCTAAGAGGGGCTTGTTGACACATCACAGTAAGACATGGTTAATAGTTTATACTCTAAGAGAGAATATTGTTCTCGCTTTGCTCGCCCCCACCCCACCACATGTGAATGAAAGCAACAAATTGCTTAGGATTGGCTTTGTGTTATGTCCAAAAAGGAGCCATGGTTTGTTTCACTCCAAACCATGATCTGAAGCCTAGCCAGGCCTAGCCATGGATTGCTTGGCTCAGGAGAGGTGCAAAGTGGGAGTGATCTGCTCATTCACAATAAATCTCATTAACCATATGCTGTGGGAACACTTCCACCTTGGTTACTGCACCTCCATTCTAAACGTTTCCTTCCCGAAGCTGCTACTCTTTGAACAAGATGAAGTTACATTTGCTTGTAAAATGTATTTTTTGGTTCACACTGTTGGGTTTTTATGTAGTTAGTCATAGAGTTCCTAGTCTTTATCCATGTTTTTTGGTTTGTTTGCAACTAACAAAAACAAACACCAAACCAAACTAAACTCCAAGAGGAGCATTTATTGTGCAAATATGAGTAGCAAGAAATAATTCCTTTTTTGAGTCTCTATTTCCACAAAGCACCCAAAGTAACTGCAATAAGGAACCTTTTTAACTGTTACCTGCTCTTGCAATATGAGTTGTTTAAAATATTAGTGCCTGGGTTACTGGCTCTATGTGATTGTTAGCCCAGATGTGGGGGTTATGGCTGACGATAGGAGAAACCTTTTTTTGGTCAAGGAGAGCAGTCTGTACTTCCCTGCTTTAGAATCTGTAGATGTCAGCCGGTATAATGGATTTACCTGGGACACACATGCACTGGCTACTCAGCATGCAAGTAAGATGCCGCCTCAGCTAATTTCATGGCTCCTGCTGATTCCAATGGGGCTGCAACATCAAATGGTGCTAGAACATTTGCAGCTTTCTGAGCTGTCAGGAAAGCTGCAAAATAACCTACCATAACGTCATGGAGTATTGATTTCCCAAGAACAATCAAGGCTAGAACTGTGTTTTTTTCCATACACACTACTTTATCTATTCCGGACCAAGAACGTTTTGTTTCAAGGTTGGCCTTTGCTGAGATTGGGGGACCCTGTGTCAAGTCCCAGAGTGTTCCAACCCCTGTCCCCATGCCCTAGTTCTGGAGCCGGATGTTCTTAGCAGTACAGTCATACCTCGAGTTGAATGTGCTTCGGGTTGAGCGCGTTCGAATTGTGCTCCGTGGCAACCCGCAAGTAACGGAGCCATTACTTCCGGGTTTCGCCGCATGCGCAGACGCTCAAAATGACATCATGTGCGGAAGCGGCGAAATGCAACCCACGCACACGCAGACGTGCTGCTGCGTCTTGCATTCCATTCGGGATGCGAATGGGGCTCTGGAATGGATCCCGTTCGCATCCCGAGGTACCACTGTACCACTGTACTTCGTTCCCCTTTGCCCTTGCTTTCTCTCAGTGTGCAATGATCCCCCAGCCCCCCAGTGCTCCTATAGTCTCTGCTGACCCTTCACCCAACAAATGTCGTTCTGCTCACCTCTGCACTCCGACATCTTACAGTGCTTCCTTATGCCTACCCTGGAGAGTTGTGTTGACACTTGGGACTTGCCTCTTCCCTCCTTAAATTGTTGCTGGCATCCATCTGTCTTGAGAAAGATTAGAATAATGTTGGATAAAAAAGATATTTGATCTTTTCTTTTCTTTGTAAACTCATATATATATATATATATATATATGCTTTCGTAGATTTTCACGGGTACAGGAATGCAGGTTTTGGTGTCTTCGGGTGTCTTCCCGTGTAAGAGTTGGGGTGTCTAGGCGACGTTTCGACGAGGTCTCACTCGTCATCTTCAGGCTGGTGCTTTCGGCTTCTTGTTACTGGAACAGAGCAGGATCTCAGTGTTTGAGTTCCTATAAATACTGTTGAGGGGGTGTGGTGTATAGCCTCCAACGTTCTGGGCAGAGAGGAAGTTCCCAGGTTAGTGTGTCTTTTCTTCTTTTGTTCATTAATTACTTGAGGGATATCTTGAGTGATTTCTTGAGTGATATTCTGAGTACCACTTAGGAGGGTCATTAGGTGTGGATTAGTTGCTAAAGCTTTCGTGTCTTGACCTCTTGACCTTGTGAAGAGTTTTTTCTGAGAAGATGGCTGTACTGCACTTAGTTGTGCTCTGGCTTGGCTTCGTGTATAGGGGCGAGCTGTGGTTTTGTGCCCTGTGCCAGCCAGATCTGTGTAGGGATTGCAGGGGGGTGCAGCATCCGGAGGTGCCACTATGGTTTGGCTACTGGATGGTGTCTGTAATTTATCTGTGGAGAGGGTCTGGGTTTGGGTCTGGTGTGGTTGATTGGAGATGGCGTTCTGTGTGCCTCTGGTTCTGGTGTCGGTTTTTGTGGGGAGGGCTATTTTCCAGATGTCTGGCAGGCGGGACGTATCGTCACGCTTGTTCATGTTGTGAGGGTGTTTCTCTATCTCGATGGCTTCCATGATTATTCTCTTGTGGTGGTGTTCCATGTTAAAGAGCAATTTGGAATCTGAAAAATTAATTTCGTGTCCTGTTTCTTTCATGTGTTGGTAAAGAGAGGAAGTTTTTTCTTCTTTTTTGACGGCATTCTTGTGTTCTGCGATACGTGCATTTATTCGTCTGTTTGTTTGTCCAATGTACGTGGCTGGGCAGACCTACCAACCTATAAAAACAGATCCCACCACCTATCTGGAAAAAACCACCAAATCCAAAATAAAAGCCTCTCCTATCAGTGAAGAAATCCAGCTAAGAATCATCCCCAGAGAAAAATCATCCAGATGCCCCAAACTCTACGGTCTCCCCAAGATACACAAAGAAGGAACACCACTCAGACCAATAGTCAGCTCCATAGGCTCACCTCTACAAAATCTCGCTAAATTTCTCGCTAAGCAACTTCAGCCCTATGCAGAATCTATCGCTTCACACGTTACAAACTCCTTCCAGTTCATAGAAACAATAAAGAAGCAAAACCTACATCCCGACGACCTACTTGTGAGCTTCGATGTTGTATCTCTCTTCACACAAGTGCCCATTAATGAAGCCTTGACAGCCATTCAAAACAAATACAATCCCCCCGAATACATCCTGGACCTGACCAACCACTGCCTAACCAACACGTACTTCATCCACAATGGACAAAGATACAAACAGATAGAAGGAGCACCTATGGGATCACCCCTCTCACCGGTCATCGCAAATCTGTACATGGAACACTTTGAAACCAATGCTTTAGACAAGTCAGAACACAAACCCAAACTTTGGCTCAGGTATGTTGACGACACCTTTGTAATTTGGCCACACGGGAAGAAAAAACTAGATAGCTTCCTCACACATCTCAACAGCCTACACCCCAAAATACAATTCACTATGGAAATAGAAGCCAACAACCAACTTCCCTTCCTTGACGTCCTAATCTACAAAAAACCTGATGGCTCCCTAGGACACACTATCTACCGGAAAAAAACACACACCAACCGCTACTTACATGCACAATCACACCACCACCCTGCACAAATAAACTCCGTAGCCAAGACTCTCATCTCCAGAACCAAACGCCTGGCTGACAAAGACCACTTGACAACTGAGTTACAGAATCTTTCAAATGTGTTAATCGCCAACGGATACCAGCAAAACAGGGTTACGAAGCTAATCCAAAAAGAAACACCCCCCAAAAAGCAAGACACAGAAGAAAACAATGGCATGGCCCTCCTTCCTTATATCAAGGGCACTACAGATAAAATTAGCAAAATCCTCCATAAACACAATATCAAAACAGCCTTTTGCACCAACCAAAAAATAGCCAATATCCTCAGAAACCCCAAAGATAAAATCCAGTTAGAAAACCAAGGGGTCTATGAAATACCCTGCAAAGTCTGCCCAGCCACGTACATTGGACAAACAAACAGACGAATAAATGCACGTATCGCAGAACACAAGAATGCCGTCAAAAAAGAAGAAAAAACTTCCTCTCTTTACCAACACATGAAAGAAACAGGACACGAAATTAATTTTTCAGATTCCAAATTGCTCTTTAACATGGAACACCACCACAAGAGAATAATCATGGAAGCCATCGAGATAGAGAAACACCCTCACAACATGAACAAGCGTGACGATACGTCCCGCCTGCCAGACATCTGGAAAATAGCCCTCCCCACAAAAACCGACACCAGAACCAGAGGCACACAGAACGCCATCTCCAATCAACCACACCAGACCCAAACCCAGACCCTCTCCACAGATAAATTACAGACACCATCCAGTAGCCAAACCATAGTGGCACCTCCGGATGCTGCACCCCCCTGCAATCCCTACACAGATCTGGCTGGCACAGGGCACAAAACCACAGCTCGCCCCTATACACGAAGCCAAGCCAGAGCACAACTAAGTGCAGTACAGCCATCTTCTCAGAAAAAACTCTTCACAAGGTCAAGAGGTCAAGACACGAAAGCTTTAGCAACTAATCCACACCTAATGACCCTCCTAAGTGGTACTCAGAATATCACTCAAGAAATCACTCAAGATATCCCTCAAGTAATTAATGAACAAAAGAAGAAAAGACACACTAACCTGGGAACTTCCTCTCTGCCCAGAACGTTGGAGGCTATACACCACACCCCCTCAACAGTATTTATAGGAACTCAAACACTGAGATCCTGCTCTGTTCCAGTAACAAGAAGCCGAAAGCACCAGCCTGAAGATGACGAGTGAGACCTCGTCGAAACGTCGCCTAGACACCCCAACTCTTACACGGGAAGACACCCGAAGACACCAAAACCTGCGCATATATATATATATATATATGAGAATATGAAACAATGGAGTGTGTGGCCTCCAGGGGCAGAGTCAAACTGCTGTGTTAGCAGCACTGAAGTAGACCTCAACCAGCGCACAAGCCTGGGCAGTGTGCATGGAGGTCCTGGGCTGCCCAGATGACAAGACCCATCTCTCAGACTTGCTGATGTGGTCCAAAGGAAAGCAGAACAAGATGTTTGGCACCAGCTCAGCTGCAGGTGTTGCCAGAAGGAGGCGTACAAGACACCATCCAACCATCTTAGGGACTCCTCTCTGGATCTGTGTATACCCTGTGTACAGATCCAGAGAGGAGTCCCTAAGATGGTTGGATGGTGCCTGAGGCTTTGCTTCTCTTGAAGATGTCCTGCAAGGCAGGGGAACGGGGGAGCCTTCTCATGAATAAGGCCACAAGGCAGCAGTGGTTTGGGATCAGAGTTCTCCTTCTAGATGGGCTACCTTCCCAGGCTGACAATCCCTCAACTTCCCACTACAGCACATGCAGAAACTGCCTTCTAGACAATTGGCCCCATTCTTGGTCTTGCCTTCTCCATCTTCATATGCAGGGGAAGTCCCTAACTCATTGAAGGTTTGAGACCCACTGGCTGCCCTCACCTTGTTTGAGCCAGCCAGTTGTGAAGCTATTCCTATTCCCAGGGTGAGGCCACTGCAAAGGTGCAGCATGGGCTGTTGCCCAAGGCACACACACACTGGCGCACCCCCCCAATGCCAGAAAGACATGTGCCACCACTGGGCCACTGTCACACGCTGACAGCTTCTAGGAGCCACAGGTGGGAGCTGAGTGCAGGGTGGAGACCAAAGGTGGACACATTAGCCAGAACAATAATCCCTCCCGTAACACCCCATACACCCCATCTCCTTAAATAGGACACTACTATTAGTGTGGGTCCCAAACTGGGTCAGCTGCAAATACAGAGACCACATGCTCTGTGCTTCCAGCCTACCAGTGCCTGGCAAAGCACAGCTGTGAACATTTCCTCAGACATTTGCCACCTGTGTTTAGCTTTCATTCCCTCCAGGCTGCTGACCACATGCAGGCGGCCACTTGCTCCTTCTGTTAGACAAACAACATTGTTCTCTCCTTGCCTGCCTATTGATTGGGCTTGAGGTGAAAGCAGCAGCGGGGAAGAGGCTGTTTGGGCTGTTTTCTTGCTTTGACCAGGCTCCACTGGTCCCAGTCCCCTCTTCCAGGTCCCTCATTTCTGTTTCATCCTGACAATTTTGTGTAGGGCACTCTTTGTATAGGACTGGACACTTTTGTGTAGGGCTGACACTTTCCCCTGGCGGTGATCCTGAGCATCATTCTCCTTTTCTGAGGCACTCCCCCGCATCCCCTGCCCTCTCTGGCACCCTCCTGCATGCCCTCTGTGTATGGCCAATCATAGGGCGCAGAGTGACCCATGACACTTTTGTCCTTTGCAGCCCAGTGCCCAAAACTCTGTATCAGAGACACCAAGGTTTGGCAGAAATCTTGGGCACAACTGGGGTCTCTGCTTTCAGGTGTTTTTTTTTTGGATCCAGGATATTAAATTACTCACCCCCCACCTCATTAGGGCAAGTTAGCCCTCAACCTAATGGAAGTTAGAAGTTAAAGTGGTGATGAGAAATAAAGTTCATGATGGATGGACCTATATCCAACTACTGGCTGTGGTGGATAGATGGAATCAGATTTTTCTTCATTTGAGTTCCTGTGGGACATCAGCAAGACTGGGCTGCGGCCTTCACGTTTTATGTATGGGGTTTCTGGAGATAATGACATGCTGGATGTTGGACAAGGCAGAGCCTTGTTTTGTTCTAGCGGGACATGTTTTGGTTAGGTTTATATGTTTTCACATTTTTTTTACAGTAGTCCTTGATAAGAATGGTTTATGGCGTATGGTTTAAGCTAAAGAGGATGATAAGAAAAGAATTTATTAATGAGGAATCCCATACTTAAGCTTCCAACACTGCCGAGTTCGCTCTCTTGGTGTGCAGACTTAGAGCATGGACAGTAACTTTGGGCAAGAGAAGCTGAGCTCGCTTTTGGCTTCTTACGCCCTCAGAGAATTGGGAAAGATGAAGCGCAAATGGCCAGGCAAGAGGATGGTAAGTTCTAGGGTTTACTGAAGAAATCTATTTATTTCTGTAGTGGTTGTTTTGGAGTGCAAAACTCCTTCGGGAGATACAAAGATAGCAAGCAACAGCATAGAGATAAAAAATAATTAGAAGCTTAAAACTGTCCAGTATTGACATGTGTAAACTTCTTACATGAACTGTGGGCGGCTGGGAAAGCACAATGTTAAGGATTCCTTGTTCTTTCCATGTGGAGGACTTGGGCATACAATGCACAGGTAGATGTGTTCCTCCTAGGGCTCTGTATAGAAACAGCCTTGGTGCTCCCTAGGGAGTCAAAAAAGATCAGACCCCTTAGAAATCCCATTTGGGGTGTTTGTGTATGTAAACCTCTCCATTTTTTATTTATTGGTGGAGGATATCCACATTGTGGCATCACAGAAATTAATGTAGTCTAAGAAATTACTGTAAAGAGTGCCAGAGGACTTTGAAATTAATAGACTATAAAAGAAAGTGACATAAAATGTTACTACAAGCATTTAGAAAAGAGGTAAAGTGAGGCAGTAGTGATGGGAAAGCATTGAGTTTGGAGATTGATCTTAATTTACAGCCACAAATAAAAGAATTGTGCTTTGCAGCTAGAGAAAATAGGAGAAGGGGGGGAAAAAGGCGGGGGGGGGGGAGAGCCGTTCTTTCTTCAACTGTCAAGTTAATAACACTTGTCAGTAAATGAAATGTGAAAGTTACAACTAAACAATATGCCCAGTGTGGCTGCCGTTAAGTCTTCGGATGACTAATTAAGAGGCATATTCTGCAAAGAAGATGTTACGGGGAGGAAACAGTGTTGTCTGGTTCTTTACAACTATGTTTGTCAAATGCAATTTTTGCGATGCTACTTTGTGCTTATTGGTGGTTTCTGGTGGGTCTGTTTTAGAGTGTGGCTTTTTAGTGAAATTGGGAGTTTGCAGACCTTTTATCCAAAGAAAGATATTTCTCAACTGTGGATTTTAAAATTTGTCTTATGGGCAAACTCATTTCACAGACTTTTTTTTTAGTTACACAAAACTCTAAAATAAAATAAAAACTGCTAAGACATCTTTTCCACAGTTTATGAGTTGTGCCTGTTTTGGTTTGTCTGGATTGCTGACAGTTAGTAGATGAGCAAATGTGTTTGGTGATCTTAGCAAAGACTGTTGCATTGGGGGCTTTGGGGTGGGAGGTTGAAAAAAGAAATGAGGAAGAGGGAAAGGTAGTTAAAGACAGATATAATAGAGGTTATTGATATACAAGATGAAGATTTGAATTGATATGCAAGATGAAGATTTGGAAACGTAGTTTGAGTTGTAGTTTGAGATTAAAGGTGGGTCTTGAAGACAACTTTGGTGGAAGTCCTTTATATTCTTTAACAGAAGTCTGTGAAAAGATCCCACATCTATTCGTTTTGCATTTCTTCTGCGTGCACTGACACAATAAATATGTTTGCATCTGCTGGAATCTTTGCAATATATTTTAAAGTGATGCAGGGAGTTAAAGCTCACCCTGAGATATTAATGCTAAAATGCTCTGAAATGTGTTTTGAAAATGAAAGGTTCTCATTTTCTAGCCTGCCACTATTGGAGTTGTCTATGCACTCTGCAACAACTTGCTTCTTTTCTGCCTGTGTGCCATACAGCTTAGAGGCTGTTCTAGCTGGGGTTGCCTGCTGAAGAAATGTGCCTTCTTGTAGCTGTTATGCAAGACAGGATGTGAATTAGTCTGGAGGAAGTGACACAGCCTATGGTCATAATTTAAGAAGGCATCTATCATTAACAGTTTTGAAGGATGCAGTGTTCTGCCTAGTTACAAGCTCGTGTGGGGAGGGTGGTGATCATCCTGTCAGATACCGAGGAGAATGTTTTCAGTGCTGTTAAACTGCCTGATAGTGGGCTCTTCAAATGTAAGCTTCAACTTGCTGTCACATCAGCCCAGATCAAAGTGATGTTGACAGGCAGGTTGTGATCCTGGAAGGCAGATCTGATTAGGCATTGCTTGTTAAGAGGGAGGAGAGAAGACCTCTTTTGTTGTTTAGTGTAGTACAAATACATAAGGCAATAAAAATGTCGGCAACACTGCAGTCGCTGATAAGGGATGAATAAGAGAAGACGGCTAAGTTTTCAAATGTATATTGTATATTCTTTGGATTGCTGCAAGGTTAGGCTAAGCTTGGACAAAATGTCAACTGCAGACTTGTGAGAAATGGGGATAAAAGCCAATAAGAGAGTGGAACCGAGACTTCCACCTCTCTCCAAATGCTTTGACAGCCGCTTTGCAAAACAAACTAAGCTGTGAGCTGGCCCTGGACAGAATCCTAACTTACCCCTGCTATTTTTAAAGGGTAGGTACCCCTCTCTCTTACTCACATCCACCTTGGAGTAATTGTACCAAGTCATAACATGACTCACGACTCAGGAATTTCTCTACCTGTGTTAATCCTAGAGTGTCTTCAGAGGTACGGTAACTAGATCGCTTATTTGCACTGGGATCTGAAACACACTGACAGTTGAGGTGCAACTGCTTCTTGTCTTAATGTTGTTCTGCTTTTTGCAGCCTGCCAGCGTTAAAAAGAAAAGTCAGTCAGTTCCACTCTTTAAATGACTCTTTCAGAGCAAGAGAAATATTAAGGATGAAGTGCAGGTTTATGCTTGGGTTGCACTGAAGTGGTAGAAATTAAGGGATGGTCTGCTCCTACTCTTTCAAACAGCAGTATTTCACTTCAGCAACAACTTCAGTAATAAAGTGCTACTTTTCACAATTATCCAAACTGCTAGCTCCTAGGTTCAATCACTGGTGTCTCAATGTCAGGCTGGGAGAGATCCCTACCTGATATTTTGTGGAGCCATTGCCGGTCTGTGTAGACCAGGATTTTCTAAACTTGGGGTCTCCAGCTGTTTTTGAACTACAATTCCCATCATCTCTGACCACTGGCCAACTAGCTAGGGATGATGGTTATAGTCCAAAGACAGATGAAGAACCAACTTTGGGAAACCCTGGTGTAGACAATTATTAGCTAGATATAGACCAGTAGTCTGAATTGGTGTAAGGCAGCTTCCTGTGTCCCTACGTTCCTCAGCCAAATTCTCAGGGCAGTTTACAAGCTTTTAAATCAATAAAATCAATTCTGTAAAAATGGTATCAACTAGCTACATAAAGATCAGTACAAGATAAACCTACAAGCCAGCACAAAATGACAGAACACTTCACAAACTATTTACCAGTTTATTTTGCTGTGTCCTACTTAAAGTAGGAGGCTTTTTGCTTTTAAAATAAACTATTTTTTTCTTTTGCAAAAACACCATCTACCTTGGCATACATGCTTGCAGAAGAGCTGTAGCACCAAATTCTAAAAACTAGGGTAGCCTAGTGGACAGAGTGATGGTTTTGTTTTTGGGAGACTTGTACCTATCACCCCCAGTTACTCTGAGCTATGGTGTATCCAGAAAACATATTTTGAAGGGGCCCAATAAATTCTGCTATGGTCTGTTGCAATTTGTGTGCATAGTGTAGGCTTTTCCAAACTTAGATCTCCAGCTGTTTTGTACTACATTTCCCATCATCCCTGACCACTGGTCCTGCTAGGTAGGGATGATGGGAGTTGTAGTCCAAAAACAGATGGAGGCCCAAGTTTGAAAAACGCTGGCATAGTGTATGCTGTTACAACACACTTATGCATTTCATTGGCCCAGTTTGTGTGTAATGCTAAGCCAAAGCATGGATACCTTGAACAAAACTCCCCCCTCTCCCGATCCTGCTGTTGTTGTGCTACCCAAAGCTAAGCCATGGTTTGGTTTGGTGTAACGCAATCTGTGAGCCCAGGCTTGTGATTTGTCTATATAAAAATACCTAAACACCTGTTGGCTTGGTAGTTAAAAGGGTATGTATCTCTTTCCCAATTACTTCTTTTCTTCCAATGCAAGATTTGGATAAGCATTACAGTACATGGAAAACCTCGAGTTGTTAAAATGACTGACGGAGGAAGCTGGTTTCTGGCCTTCCTCCTGTAAATATATTCTGGAAGGGTACCAAACAGCATTGCTCCTGAAAACAAGCAACTGAGGGAGAGATATTTCTAGAATACTCCATCTGTAGCATAGGACTTTTCTTGCTGCAGGCAACCCAAGACGACTTTACAAAAAAAATACACCGAAACACCCCTCACATCTGTTTTATAAGGCTATAGATTGTTAACAGCCAACTGCCTGGTTGAAAAGGATTGTTTTTGCCTGGTACCTCTGCCAAGTTGGTGCCCACCAGATTTTTTAGACTCCGACTTCTGTCATGGGAGTTCTGTTGATGACACACAAAGGGCTCCAAATTAGCAAGGTTGATTTAATCCGTATCAGTCCAGTTTGGGGCTAAATTTTAAAAAGTTGTTCCAGATTGATAAGGAGGCTTAAATATATACCGGTATATCAATTTATTGTTAAAAGTTTTCAACATAAAATACAGTAACAGTCAAATTCAAATTCAAAACTTTATTAGCAAAGCCAACAGGCCACAGCTGTACAAGAGTTAAAAGTGAGAATAGGGATAAAAGGAAGAAAAGAACAGGCAAAAGGAGGTCCGTCGGGTGAACAGGTCTGTCACTCAGATGGTGGCCCTCAATTTCGCAGCTCTCTCGATGTACCTCGCGACCTTCTCTGTTATCTGACTATCCGTATCAGATAATAGAAAATACAGTGTAATGTCTGGTGAACGGCCGGGGTTGGAGAGAATGAGTGGAGTAATAATCTCATTCCTTAGGTCTTTATAAAGGGGGCAAGTAAGAAGGACGTGGGACACTGTTTCCGTGTTACCATCTCCACATGGGCAGAGTCGTTTTTCAAATGGAGTCTTTTGGTAACGACCTTCGAGTACAGCAGAGGGAAGAACATCCCATCTAGCCAATGTAAAGGCACGTCTGTATTTTGGGATGGTTAGTTTAGACAAATATGAAGCTGGAGAATCAAAATGAGAAGGGGGAAAATAGGTATACCATGGGCACAGTTTCTTTAAGATAGTCAGGTTGTTTTGTCGTTCAATGTCTTTCAGGCACAGTAACAGTCAATCTGTCTCCCATATAGTGGTGGCAGGCTTTGAGCTTTCCAGCCAGGCGTCTGCCATTGGACATGTGTGAGGGCTCTTCTGAGCTGTCCAAGCCATCTGCTTGAATCCCATGACACCCTAGACTTTAGCCAGGTCTTATTCTCCGCAAGGTACTGAATGACTGCTCTAGGAGTACAATTGCTGCGTGAGCAAGAGAGATGGCCAGTTAGACCCACCGCTGTAGTACAGTGGTACCTTGGTTTACAAACTTAATTTGTTCCGAAGTCCGTTCTTATACCAAAGTGTTCTTAAACCAAAGCGTGCTTTCCCATAGCAGTGGGGGACTCAACAGGAAGCGGAACATGTTCTGCTTCCAAGGCAAAGTTCACAAACCAAAACACTTACTTCCAGGTTTTCAGCGTTCTTAATCCAAGTTGTTCATAAACTAAGCTGTTCTTAAACCAAGGTACCACAGTATCCTAAATTCTGATGTTCTGCAGAGAATGGCTCACACCTTTCAACGATATGCTACATGCATAAGTGTAACAAAAGCAGGCACTGACTTTTACTTGATTTGGGCCCCCTTGATTACGCCCATGTTTCTTAAGGTGGAATCTTAAGGTGCAACTAGGTTGAAGGATTGTGGAGGAAGATTAAATTTACATTGTGTAATGTAAGAGATCACTTTTTATTTTGTATGACAAATAAATTAAAACATAACACCCCCCACCAACAGCCAGACTTTTTAGAAGGTAATCTTAATAAAGACTACAAAGCATTTTGAAGTGCTACGTAGATTATGTTGCTAAAGAGCCTTCCTGCCTCCTTTCGGAATATCGTTGAGTACAGTCTCTTCTTTTTATAAAAGTGAAGGCCAGTCTTTAGATAATTTCCAAAGGCACTATCTCCCTCTTGATAAATAAGAGCATAATTTTAATACCCTTAACTCAAAGCAGCAGCATTAATAAATGATTTAATCCTGTTGGCACCTAGGTCATGCTTATTAACATGGTGGGCCACAGATAATTGCATTTTGACGAGATTGACAAGCCATCTCAAGTGGCCCTGATTGAAACGTTGTACAGTGGTACCTCTGGTTACGAACTTAATTCGTTCTGGAGGTCCGTTCTTAACCTGAAACTGTCCTTAACCTGAGGTACCACTTTAGCTAATGGGGCCTCCTGCTGCCACCACATGATTTCTTTTCTCATCCTGAGGTAAAGTTCTTAACCCAAGGTACTACTTCCGGGTTAGCAGAGTCTGTAACCCAAAGTGTTTGTAACCCGAGGTACCACTGTATTCTGCTTTAATAATTAATAATATTGAGATCCTATGGCGGGGGGGGGGAGTTACTTTTTCTCTTGCTGGTTTCTGGTTTCCCAAATTGCTCTGTTACAGAGGTCCTTCTTTTCATAAAATCTATGCTATGCTAACGTTTTTTGTTTAATAAATTAATATAATATTTACAACCCTCCCCCCCCCAAGTAACAACAGGTTGACTGGTATGGATTGCGGATGGCTAAAATAAATTAAGTCCTTAGCTGTCAGTTGCTGTTTTTGAGCAGGCGGGAAACATCTGTTGGTTAGGTAGCTTGAAAGATTATAGTCTGTTTAAATAGCTGAGACTGTTTTTTTTCCCCTGGTTTAAAAAGTATGCTGATTATTTCAAATGCTCTGCCTGTAAGGAATGTAAAATAGTTGAGCTGCTTCAGTATGGACTTAATATCCCTTTCTGGCTATGCGTTGCCAGCTTTGGTCCATGTTTTCATTCAAACCTGCTATTGTTTGAACAAAAAATTAATTTCTATAGAATGGGTGGTTAGTTTGTTCACTGGGAACACAAAGAGTTCTCTCTTAATTATGACAGCGTGACAGAAAATGCTAAACATTTCTAAGAATATGTGTTATAAAAATACAATATACAGAGTTTTATAGTATAAGAAACAAAGATAGGTCTCTGCCCTCAATCAGCTAGCAGTCCTTAGAAGCTGAGAGGGTGAAAATGAAAGGGGCAGGATAATGGGAGAAGCAATAGGAAACCCGAACCTAACTGCATACTTAGATCATTTTTGGAGATCAAGAAGACTGGGAGCTAAACAAGGACTTAATTGAAGGTGGTTTTGAGGAGGGAATCGTTTAAATGGAACTTTGCCTTATGCCTGGATGTTTTGGGTAATCCTGAATTGATCTGTCCTGATATTTATTTATTTTTAGAATATTTCAGGTATATTTCCTTTGCAGGTTTAGAATTCCCTGTCAGGTTAATAAAAATGTTTTTGTCTTACGGTTGCAGGGACCCATTAAGAGAAAGCTAGACGATGACGGTTCTCCAACCTCTACCACCATGCCTGAGGCCAGCTTTCCAAGCGACAGTAAGAGACTCTGTCTTGACGATGTCACCCTTTCCATGGGACATGGGGCCAATCCTGTTTCGTGCGCAGATATGCAGCAGTCCCCATTCTCCACCAGCCACAGTGCATCCTCTATGGGAGTGGCAGGGCATGGAATGCTGCTTGAAAACAACCACATGAGTGGTAGCAGTATAGGTTCTCCATTTCAAGTGCCACCTAACAATGAAGTAGCACAGAAGGGGCCCTTAGGTGGCCATTTTGATGAGAAAGCAGGAAACATTCATGCTGTGGACCAGGAGCTGCAAGATCTGCTGGAGGAGCTGACGAAAATGCCTGATCCTTCTCCCAACGAGTTGGACCTTGACAACATCTTGGAGAAAGATCCCCTTGGTGGCCCATGCCACCCACAGCAATCCGTCAGCAGCACTCCAAGGGCCTCTCCGCAGACCCCGCAATTCGACAGCCATGTGCCCAACAAAGACTTATCGCAGGGGTCTCCTCAAATGAGGCCTTCATCAGCTGGCGCAAGCTACCTGGTTCCGAACCAAATCAAGAACATTGGTTCACCGGTTTCTTCAAACAACGCACCAAGCAAGAGCCAAGCTCAGTCTATGCTCCAAGGAGCTATGCCCAGCATGCCTGGCACCAACTGGCATGCGCAGCAGCTAAAGCAACTGGCTGCGAGCAAGCAAGGCCCAACTGCTAAGCCTCAAGCTTCCAGTTGGCCTGCTATGTCATCACAAGGCCTCTCTCCTCCTTATCAACAAGGATCGTCCCCTCACCACCAGCCATTCAGCCCTCAGAATGTCATGGTGTCTGGCATGAGCTCTAGCAGTGTGCCAGGGAGCAGCATTCAGAGTCCTCAGAACTCCCTGCTCTCCAGCATAACATCTGGTAACAACCCGTCCGGCGGTCCATCTCCTCCTTATGGCTCCGAGAAGCTTTCTAGCCCAGTTCTCAACCAGCAGCCGTTCAGCCCGCCAAATCCTATCCTGACCAACATATCCGGCAGCAGCATCAAAAGCCCACAGAGTACCAGGCCCTCCCCACCATACAGGCCAGAGAAGTTGTCGAGCCCTGCTCTGCACCAGCAGCCCTTCAGCCCTCAGGGCACCATGATGCCAAGCGCCGCCTCTACAAGCAGCTCAGCCAGCATGCAGGGCTCTCTCTACAAACCCATGTCGGCAACCCAGGCCAAAAGTATGGGCATGATGATGCAGCAGCCCTCCAACAACATGCAGTCGGGCTTGATGAACGAAAGCGACCTGGGCAGCCAAGACCAGTTCTCCTTCAGTAACACCAAGCCGCTGTCCCATTTCAGCTCTGAGCCCCCAGCTCCAGCTCCTCAGAAGATAAATTTCCCTACAGCCCATAGGAAGACGCTCCTGCACTATCTGCAGGCAACGGGGCCGGTGCCCCCGCCACCGCCAAAATCTTCTCAGCAGCCCCAGCAAGTTAACAGCAGCCAAGGCCAAGTCATGCAGCAGCAGCAGCAGCAGCAGCAGCAGCAGCAGCAACAACAACAACAAATGATGCACCAGGCTCCAGTTCAGCGGCCTCGACAGGTACAAACGTCTTCTTCTGCTTTTTGTTCTGCACTCCTATACCATATGCCCTTAGCTACCGGTGGCGGACCTGTTAGTATGTTCTTTGCTTCTACCCCGTGTTACGTGGATGCCTGCTGTCTAACTGTGCATTTCTGACTGCATCTACCCTGCAAGGATGCCCTGACTCAGGATGGGGTGGGTGACTGGGGGTGGTGTATGTCTGTCTCTCTCGCTCTCTCTCTCTCTGTGTGCATTTAAATTGATGGGGTCTTTTGGGGAGTGGGGGCTATGTTGCTGTCCATTTCTCTATTATTATTTTTAAAGTTAATTTCTTAACATGTATGAAATCTGATTTTATTTAAGCTACCCAGGTTAGTGCATCCGGCTGTTAACCAGAAAGTTGGTGGTTCAAGCCCACCCAGGGATGGCAGGGGGCGGCATTGCGGAGGGTTGGATCAGGATGTCTTCCCACCTTACAATTCTGTGATTCTATTCAAGGTGGTGCACCGGGCCAGGTGGGGAGTGGGGAGAGGATAATTAAAAATATAAAGGGCTAAATATAAAGGACTACGAGGATTCATGCTGTTTATCACAGCGTCATTTATTTTTCTTTAAATATATGGATTGCTGGGGTGGAGGTCAGGCTGGTCCATGATGACAGATGCCCATTGCATTATGTGTTACCTTAAAACACAACAATTCTTTACAGCACAATGGCACTCATTCTCCCTCGAACGTGTTTGCCATCACAGCAGCAGACTCATACCCATTTTATTCCCATATTCATGACTGTGCTATGATCTAATTTGGTTTAAAATGCAAAGCTGCACGTATTCAAGGTAGAAATACATATAAAGCATGGGACTGGGTGGTGGGAAGGCAAGAGCGGCATTATTTACCCAATTCATATGCTTCGAGCTTAAAGAGTCCAGGGTCTAAAATTGTCCAGCTGCACCCAGCCCGTTAGAAGATGAATTTCATAAAACTAAGCCGTGTGTTGACTTGGCAGACTTCCTCGGGGAAGGCATTAATCAGCTTTGGCTGTGTCTTGGAGACAACTTTGTCCTGCAAGCAGCCAGGCTCTACTTTTCAAAAGAAAGAAAGAAAGAAAGAAAGAAAGAAAGAAAGAAAGAAAGAAAGAAAGGAAGAAAGGAAGGAAGGAAGGGGGGTCCTGAAGCAACAGTCCTGAGTCCCTGGAGGGTGGTGAAACATCTTTTTTTTTTCAAGCAAACAAACAAACAAACAAACAAACAAACAGGCAGAGCCTTGTGCTGCTAGACTTCTATCCAGATGTGGTTATATAGGAGGGCTTTTTTTAAGACAAAAGAAGATGTCGGACCCTGGAAAACAATTCAGCATTGGATCCCATAACTTGAATATGGTTGTGATATGCTGTGAGTTCTGCTATGATTGAAGCCAAGTTTCAATTTTAGGTTCTTTATAAGAGCTTCATGGTGTTGTGAAGCCAAATGAGCCCTGCAGATGATGTTTTGAATAGGAGCAAGTAGGACTTGAAATACTTGATGCAGCCATTCTTCCAGAATGACCTTTGGGGGGGGGGGAGCAAATAACCTTATTTGCCTGTTCTGCAAGGGATCTGGTTGCACATAGAGCAATAACCTGCCACAGGCAGGTTAGCTTCTTGGGAGTTATCTTACAAGGAGCTCTCTGGTGACTGGTTGATTGCAAAGGATTATTGCAGAGTAGCTGGTGGTATCTGCCGTGAGGCTTTTGAGACAGAAAAAATGGCGAAAGCCCTGTATTCTATTTGGGAACAAAGCAATTTACATTAAGCATAATTTCTCATACATTTCCAGATTTGGCACATGCCGGCAAAGCTGTAGAACCTTTGCTCAACTGGCTATGATCTCCTGATCTTCTTCTTGAGAGGTATGGACTGAAATTTGTCCATACAGAAGAAGTCAGGGGTAGCAAAGCGCTAGGTTTGACACGCAAACAGTTTTGGACCTTGAGTTTCCCTAAGGTGGCCGGCAACATCCCACAATGGGAAGGGAAACGACCCTCTTCAACCGTCAGGTCAATTTCTTCCCATTGTAGTTTGTCTATCTGCACAGATCAGCTGAGGAACGGGACGGGGGGGCTGTAGCAGCTTCTGGAGCACTTGAGTTGCAGTTGCACTCATGCTTGCTACAGTGATTTTTTTTTTAAAAAAAACACCCTCTTCTCCATGGGTCTTTATTTCTCCTGGACTATTTCCCCCTGTTTAAGTTTGTTCTTGAAACTACCAAACTGGGAATGCAGGAATCTTCTGTGCTGATGAGCTATAAGAATCCAAGTCTATTGTGACAATAAACATGAGCAAAGACAATTTCACATTTTCAAATCGGTTAGGTAAGCTCATGACGCCTGACTGGTTTTACTAGGGAAGACTTATAACATTAATTATGTACTAAACGACAGCTCTGCTCTAGATTTTATATAGCTTGTTAAGCTGCCTCTGAATAACAAGTGAGTGGAGGATCAGGGCATTTATTTTTAAGAGCTTAATGGCTTTTATCACAAAACGTGGATTCTGAGTGCAAACCTTGGAACAGCCCGTGGAGACATAAATGGATTATCACAATTCTGGTATTGCTCAAAAAGTTCTCTTTCATATTGCAGTGTGTCTGTTTCTCATGGGCTAAGGGTAAAAGCATCAATTGATTAATAGGATGGAATAATCAACTAATTAATCACAAGTCAATGGTGTGAGTTTTTAAACAGAGTTTTTTTAAGATGAATGACCCTTGGTGCAACTGTGTTCAGAGCTTGTGACCTGACTGTGAAACCCAAACACATACTCTGCCTAAGAGTCTTGATTCTTGCAATTCTGTTTGAGGGGGGCTGTTCTCAAAACTAGGAATGATCTTTCTACCTGGTTTGATCTAAAAAACATGGTATTTCAATGAAATATTTTTTTAAAATTCCATCCTGATGCAGTAATTAAATTCAGTTCATTTGTCATTTGAGAGCAAGATGAGAGTTTCTTTAGGTTTTAGATTGTACCTTCATAGCTGGGTCACCACAGGGCTTTTTTCAGGTGGAACTCTCCAGAACTCAGTTCCGGCACCTCTAAGCTGGGCACCATTGCCATTATAAGAGAACAAGGGAGGCATTCATTGTGAGTTCTGGCACCATTTTTTCTAGAAAATAAATAGTACTGGGTCATCATTGACTTTTGCTTTCCTAGTCTTCCAAACCTATTAAAGGAGTACACACACACTTCGTGTCCGTGGCTTGGCCCACTTTCGTAATGTGAGTTCACTCACTGCTTCTCCAGAAAACAAAAGTGGGAAAGCTGTGGGGGATTTCAGTTGACTTGACTGAGTCTGATCCTCCTTGAAGGAGAAGAATGGGGAGTTTGCCATCCTTTTTTACACAACATATTTATTTAAAGCATTTTTAACCACACTCCTTAGCCAAAAAGCTTCCAGAGTAGCTTACATATGATCAATAAAAACAAGTTGGTTCTGCCCACAAGCTTACAGTCTAAAAACCACAACGGGAAAAGGGGATAGGAAGGGAAATGAGGGGGAGAAGCAAACTGGAGCATCGGTTCTTAAAGTTAAATAGTAGTTCTTATAATCCCATCTGGAAAGGAGACAGTTCAGGCAGAAGAGGAAGCAAATGGAGCTGGTCTCTTAAGCTGATGGCATGGCCCACTCCCATATCTCCCTTGCCTGCAGCTTGATTGAATGGCAGCTGTCAGGCAACAGCCAAGGGAAGGAAGGCCCAGTTGAGCTGGTCATTCATCAGAGCCATTGCAGTGGCCCTGTTTAACCACCTCTCCCTGTTGAATTGTCAAGGCAGGAGTCAGGAGCAAGTCAGCAATAAGTCACAAGGTGTCATTGAAGTTAACTCTTTATTCAAAGAAACCAAAACGGTGCAGGGCTAGCAATCACAGCAATGTTTCCCAGTAGGTCTTGCCCCAATGAGGCACTTGCAAGGACTGAAGGCCTTCCGACTGCTCTCAAAGGTTCCTCCTTCCCCAGCAGCCTATGGCTCCTTTGCCTTGTCTCTCATTGCACCCCCCTCTTCATTTCTCTCTGTGTTCTGGGAGACTGGGGGGAGAGAAGCTGGTCACAGCAAGAGGGGGAGGCTCCTTGGCTTCTTCAGCTGCCTGCTTCCACTCTGCCACCTGGCCCCCCTCCTCTCCCGCCTCTGAGTCTGAACCACTCTCTTCCCCAGCCTCTTCCTGCTCACCAAACCCTGTTGCCTCTTCAGCTTCCAACACCACCTCCTCCCAGTCTGCTCCCTCTTCTCCCTCTGGCCACTCATGATCTTCCCACCACCAGTCCCCTGGCTCTGAGCCACCTTCTCCTGGGGGTTCCCTTGGGAGTTCCCCAGCTGGTTCCTCCCACCACTTCTCTGCATCCAGTTAGTCTATGACATGAAGGAACAGTGGAAACTAGTTTGGTACAGTGGTACTTCAACAGCACAATGTTTTGTCACGATGGAGACACTCTGAGGAAGTGTTAGTACTGATCTATGCAATATAGTCCTCTTTTCATACCTTCTGAAAGTGTGTAGAATGGAGGCTTTGTGACCAAAGAACCCATTGATATATGGAGGTTGGGGTCCATAGACCCAGTTTCAGTTTCCTTCCTCCTCTTTGTGTTGATTCTACCCACATTTTCGGAACATATAAAAGAGTGATTGCAGGGGATGCTGAGGCTGTGGCCCTTCAGATATTGTTGGACTACAGTTCCCATCAGCTCTAGCCAGTATAGCCAATGGTCAAGGATGAGGTGGGTTGCAGTCCAAGAACATCTGGAAAGCTACAGGTTCCTCATCCTTGACTTACAGTCTGGAATCATTCTACAGTCTTTGGGAGGCAACACCCTCCAACTAGTGGAAGGCGAAATAAACGGGAAACAACATTTAAATTCGCAGAGGGTAAGAAGGATAGAAAGAGAGTTGTGGAAGTAGTGATGACCCAGTGGTACAGCTTGCATGGAGGCGAAGCGCCTTCCTTTGGGAAATCTGATGCACTATTATGCAGCTCACTTCCCAAAGTATAGTGCTTATTTACTTGCATCTAAAACAAATATTCTGGAGACACCATAAATCTGTCTGGTGCACTCTCTCGCAATGAAAGGCAATAAAATTTTCCTGTTACTACCCTTTGGTTTCTTGTGCTTGAGGAAGTGAATAAAACTTTGTCATTACTTACATGGATAACCTGTCCTTCTTCCAAGAGTGGGCAAAGTATACCACCAACACCACCTGATTTCATCTGAGAGACAGTGGCCTGGTTTGCACTTTGCTTTCAGACACAGTTAAGCTTCACTTTGATTTAGAAGTCAACACACAGCATAAAGGGCTAAAACACGGGTCTGCAACCTTTAAGACAAAAAGAGCCACTTGGGCCCGTTTCCGAAGGAAAAAAACCCTGGGAGCTGCAAAACCATTGCGACATTTAAAACAAATATATCTCCGGAGCCGCGATCTGACAGCGGGCGGGAAGGTGACGTCGGGAAGGTGCGTGACTAACGCACGCACCGCCCCCATGCGACGTCACAGCCAGTACAGCGCCTGCCACAGTGGGGAGTCTCGGGGCGCACAATGCGCCTGCTCCCCTCGCTAGTATCCGCCCCGGAGCCGCGGCAAAGGTGTAAAAGAGCCACATGCGGCTCCGGAGCCGCGGGTTGCAGACCCCTGGGCTAAAATCACAGTGACTTTGCCCCCCTCCCCCGCTCCTGTTGCGCTTCCACAAGTTAAGTGATGATTTGGCTTAGTGTTGTTATGTATTTTGTACTTTTTAATATTGTAATTTTGTGTTGTGAGCCACCCTGATGTAGGTCAGTAGACAAATTTTAATAATAATAATAATAATAATAATAATAATAATAATAATAATAGCAAAGGATTGTTCCTGGGTTTGGGAGAAACAACAACCATGACTCAGGGTTCAGGCATAATTCTAAGCCAAATCATACCTTCCCTGTAGTGAATAAGAGGTTGGGGAGAGGAGCAAAACAGCCATGATTTTATACCTGGGCACTATTAGTGTGATGTGCCTTCATCTTTAAACCTTCAAACCACAATTAAATATAGGTGACCATTAGGTCCAGCCGTGACCGACTCTGGGGTTGCGGCGCACATCTTGCTTTATTGGCTGAGGGAGCCGGCGTACAGCTTCCGGGTCATGTGGCTAGCATGACTAAGCCGCTTCTGGAGAACCAGAGCAGTGCATGGAAACGCCGTTTACCTCCCCACCGGAGTGGTACCTATTTATCTACTTGCACTTTGATGTGCTTTTGAACTGCTAGGTTGGCAGGAGCAGGGACCAAGCAACGGGAGCTCACCCCTTCGTGGGGATTTGAACTGTCAACCTTCTGATCGGCATAGTCCTAGGCTCTGTTGTTTAACCCACAGTGCCACCATACAATTAAATATAGCTGTGGTTAAATGTGACTTTTGAACCAGCCATTGACTGGCCAAAGGTGAGCCTCACAGCCAAGTGTGGACTTGGATTCTGAGTCTCTTTCATCCTTGTCACTACTTTGCCACATTGGCTAGAGCAGGCACGTCCAACTCCCAAGAGACTGTGATCAACTCACAATATAAAAAGACCAGCTGTGATCTACCCATTTTCACTGCCAGTTGTTGTTGAGCTTTTTTTAGGGGAGGGTTGGCTAAAGGCGATTACTAAACTTCATGCCACGATCTACCTGGGACCCCCGCAATCTACCAGTAGATCGCAATCTACCTGTTGGAAATGCCTGGGCTAGAGCATACTACTAGACAAGTGGCAATTTTTAGATCCCCTAATAAAAAGCAGAGCTAGAGTTAGCATCTGGTAAAGAGAGGTCATTTGGTGAGGCAGGAGGCCACTTCTACATGTTTGGGATTAACCGTTGATGCACTTTCCTGTTTGCCAGTTCTGCAGGAGCCCTGAAGTGTTGTGGTGATGCTTTTTCATAGCTGACCCGGTTCTCTTCTGTACATGCATTTTGCAAATGTAGCTTAGACTGGCTTACTCCTATCCTCCCTTCTTCTCCCCTTGCTCCTCCTTGAAGCAGGAAGTGAAGTCTTGTGGAGGAAAGAATGTGGCTAGTAGCCAGTAGGGGGGAAAAGAACAATATGCATAAAACGGGACATTTGTAGCAGGCCCAAGAAGGTGGAGGAAGGAGCAGCTGCTCTCTTTTGTGTGTGTTTTCATCCTTCCTTCCTTCCTTGCTTTTTGTGGCTTTTAAAGCATATTTTAAAGGGATGAGTTTGCATTCCGAAGAGTAACCTTCTTGAGGCTATATGTGCTTTTTTGTTTTGTTTTGTTCTTAACACCCTTATCTTGGATCTCTGATTTTTTGTAGCCCAGCCAGACAGTTCATAAAACCCCAGATTGCCTGGACAATTGGTAGATCTGATAATGCCTAATCTTTTCTCATTTGATGCTCAGTGTCTTTATTGTTACGCATTGACAGGTATTGATTTGGCCACTGAAGGTTTGCATCACGATAGTGGAAAGCTGAGCCCTGGAGGATATATTCTGTGTTAATGCAGCCATTTGAGTGAAATGATGTTCAAAAGAAACAGGGTTTGTGTGGGAGGATTTCAGTACAGTAGTTCACTCTACAAATACTTTGCACTTCATAGCATTGGGGGAGGGGGTCCTTCGGATTTTGTTGGACTACAATTCCCATCATCCCTGATCATTGGCCATGTTGGCTCGGACTGATGGGAGTTGGAGGCCACCTGAACCTGGAGCACTGCAAGCGTAGCTCAGTTCTGGTGTAGCCATTCTTGATCCATGAACACTGGTCGGACAGGAATCTAGGATCCTATTCAGTCGATGTGTAACACTTGGTTAGATAAAATCCTTTGGGAAAATTTATTCTGTGACAGATCTATTTCACACATTACCTTTTTAAAAAAAAAGTTTATACCAAAGAAAGTTCACAGCTAAATTCATAAAGTTGTGTGAATGCAGCTTGCAATGTGTTTGAATATGTGAGATCTCCTTGACCAGAGAGCTGCAGATCCTTTGCTGAGTGCACACCACCAGGGAAAACTTGGGTTTGCTGTTGTGAAATGAGAGAAGTGGCCCTTAAGACACAGCCGTAGCAGTAAAACTGGGGTGGGGTGAGTGGTGGATTTCTGCATGATGGGTGAGAACACGCAATCTTAATTTGGCTCATTTCTGATCCATCAACACCAAAGTGGGTACTTGCCCTTTGTTGCTCATTCTGTGGGTTTGGTGTTTTTTCTTGTAGAAATGTTTCTCTCCCCCGCTCCCTTTAACATCACAGAGGAAGGGAGAAACCTATATTTGATTTCAAAGCCTCCTAGTAGTGATAGCACAATGGCTGAAGATTAGCCTTGGAAGGGGGTGGGAAGCTTTTGAAGGAAGGCAGAAAGCTCTTCAGCTAATTAAGTGCCTTTTGAGTCCACAAATAAAAGATGTTGGTGATGAATTGGAATGATAGGAAGCAGTAAGTCTGATCCAAGAGTATGCCCTGTCCACAGATGTGGAAATGTTGTCTTGAATGGTAATTTCTACTCAGTTTCTGCAGCTGAAACTGTTGCAGAGGGCTTATGCCCCATCCATCTGTTCAGTTTTTGCCAGATTTCAAAAGGGGCCCTTCATGAGGTATGCATGAAACATATTTTGCAAAAGCAATAGCTAGATGCAGTGTGAATGGCAGAAATGAGAATCCAATGTGGATTCCTATTTTTAAAAGTTTTATAAGCCAGGGTTTTTTCAGGATGCTTTGAAAGCAAAAAGAGGACCAGTTCAGAGGAGTCTTAGACATGTGGGTATACATATGGTTTTTGACACCTTTTGGCCTGGGTGGGTGGTTTAGGGGACAGAAATGCAAGCCTCCTTTCTTGCACAATCTTTTCCTTTCCTTTTTCCCTAACTGCAAAATGATTTAATGCTATAATAGTAGTAGTAGTAGTAGTAGTAGTAGTAGTAGTAGTAGTAGTAATAATAATAATAATAATAATAATAATAATAATAATAATAATAATAATTTATACCCCGCCCATCTGGTTGGGTTTCCCCAGCCACTCTGGGTGGCTTCCAACAGAATATTAAAAACACGATAAAACATCAAACATTGAAAACTTCCTGATACAGAGTTGCCTTCAGATGTCTTCTGAAAATCAGATAGTTGTTTATTTCCTTGACATCTACTGGGAGGCGCTCCACAGGATGGGCGCCACTACCGAGAAGGCCCTCTGCCTGGTTCACTGTAACTTCCCTTCGCACAGTGAGGGAACTACCAGACCGTGGCAGAGCTTCATGCTCCAGCACAGGGGGGGAGCGAGAGTGAACAGGGGTGGGGCTGGCACATGTCCCTGGGTGTGGCATGCCGCCTGCAGGGGCGTGGCTCCCAGCACGGGGGGGGGGCAGCCACGATGGCACCCCACTGGGACCGCGCTGCTGGGGGCAGTGCGCTACCGCCGCACTCCTCTTCCTTTGCCAGTGGCGCCAGAACTGGCGCCAGAAGACCCTCAGCACTGGACCTCAGTGTCCAGGCTGAATGATGGGGGTGGAGATGCTTGGTATTTGCCACCTTCCACCACAGTGTAAACCAAAGTAGTAGAGTATTGACTCCAGTTTGGGATGGGGAGAGGTCTCTTCCAAGAGAGGGTCAGGTTGAAGCCCCTAAGCTGTGTCACATTTGCCCCATAAAATGTACATTTAACAGAAAGGTTTTTTATTATTATTATTATTATTATTATTATTATTATTATTATTATTATTATTATTAATGCCACCCGTCTGACTGAAATCATCCAGTGTTTTCACTCAAAGGTATTTGATATGCCAATAAGTTTGCTGCGAGGGAGGATGCAACTGCAAACATATTCCTTGCAGGAAACTTACTGTATTTGCATATGAAATTCCCTTGAGTGGGAATACTTGACTGCACTAGTCCCAGTTCTTGATTTCCTTGTTCAAAACACCAGGCAAACCCCACTGTCAGAACCAAGCCCCCCTGAGTGGATGCCTGCCTCTTTAAAAGCATTAAACCCTGTCCTAGATTTATCCTCTCCTCTTCCTTCCTGCCCTGCTTCCTGTCCGGAAACTTGGTCTGCAATGGCAGCGCTTTTTTCTGGGAGTACGCAGGCCTACCCCTAAACATTTTGCAAATCTTTGTACTTTTGTCCATTTATTGTATTTAGTTTTCCCAATTTGAACTATAAAAATGGGTGATTTTCATGAGTCAAATTTTTTTTTAAAGAAAAAAAGCGCTGTGCAATGGTACAATCTGCTCTGGCACTGAGCTGCTCAATATCCCTTGTTTTCATCTGAGGAATGTTGGAGGGTATGAGCTTCTCTGCCGAACTTTGATTGACCAGATGTTCTTCTTCACATTACTTCATTGGGCAGGTTTTTAAATTACTTGTCCAGCCCCTCAGCTGACAACTCGAGTTGTCTTTATAACTGTGGTTTTTAATTGGGCATTCAAAGAATATATTCATTGTGTGTTCAGGGATGGGCTTTCTCTGGGCAAAAGACTATGCCCCATTCCCCCAGAAGAGGCAGGCTTCATAATGAGATTTAGCAAGTGTTTTCATGACCAGAAAAGGCACCCTGGACTGGGGGAATAGCTGTTCCTTCTTCCATTTGTAAAATGGTTAAATCCCAGGCCGAATTCAGAAGCTGTGAGGGGAAGGGAGCTGTAACTGAATGCTGAATAAAAACAAATTAGCAATTCATTCTTTGTTTAAGAAATTGTTATAATGCATTTCATGTATGTAAACCTCACAGGGTGGCTTACACAGATATTGTAAAACAATAAGCATTGATCGAAATGAGTAATAAAGCATCAAAGACAAGGCAGAAGGCCTGGGGGAAGTTTGCTGGAAACCCCCGCAACCCTTCAGGGCAAAATGCTCATTAGGTAGCCCAGTAGCGGCAGTTTGGGGAGGCAAAGGTCAGTGGATAATTGCAATGGATCCCTATGTGACAGATGAAGGTGTGAAGCTTAGGTGGTTCCCATTTATGTCTTGTCCAAAAATTAACTTTTGCAAGGAGTTTGGGTGTAGAGCTAGGTGCACTGGTGCTGTGGGTGCGTGTCCCCCCCCCCACCTCCATTTTTTCCTTTCCCTTTTAATAGAACAAGATGCACCCATTTGAATAACAGTTTCCAGGAAGCTCTATAATGGCCTCCTTCCCAATATTTTATTACATGTGCTTTCTTTTAAAATTATTTTTCTTTAAAGTGCACTCCAGTGCAGAGCACACTGGTGCATCTTACTACTCTGTCCAGGCACAAAGACGCCTGAAAGCCAGAACGGCTTTCTACGTAACTTTTAAATTGTCACTCGAGTTCGGAAACAGTGAGAGGGTGGGAAAGCATGTTGCGAGCAGCAGAACGGCTCGGTGGAGGCGCAGAAGACCAGAAGGCAAGGTTAGCGCTAACCCTGGTTGGTTGCTGTAATGATTCTGGTTCAAAAAGCAAACTAGAGGAATGACTTGAAACAACTTGAGTCTTAAGAGCTTCTAAGACAAAACTTGTTCTGCCAATTTAATGCCTTTGCATCACGTGACCTTAGGACAACTCTTCAAATTACTGACTTCTAAGCACCATGGGGAATATCTCTAAATAATAAACTCTATCATTACCATTGCTGCTAATCCTGTTTAAAGTCCCAAGCATACAGCAAAACAGTTCCCCCCCCTCATTTATTCACTTATCTATAGGCTACTCCATATCAAATTTTCATTCAGGGCAGCTCACAACAATGCTTCTGAGTGTTACGCCATAGGACTGTGAACACAAACTCTAGTTTGCAAACCAGTCCTACAATGGGTTCACAGCCTGGTTATGCAGTCAACCCTGGTTTAGATGACTTGTCTTCAACTGGATGCACTACCAGTTGATGGCCTGATCTAAGGTTAGTCACAACAGCAGTGCTACTACCATGGAAATGTGTGCTTTTAAAAAAAAGGTAATAAAAGGGCTCCTCAGTGCATGGTTGGTTTAAAGGCAGGTCCAGGACTTGAAAAGGTTGAAGAGTACTGGACTGAACGTTTTAACTGTTGGTAAGTTAAGCATTATTCGGTATAATGTCAGAATATGGCTGTTTTAATGTATGTTATCTCGCCACTTTCTAGTAGCATAACTATTTGGTTCAAAAACGAAATCCTGAAAACTCCAGAAGAGAATAAAATGCTAATTCTGCTTTCATGTGAATTCAGTAGGAAAGAGAGGGCAGGGAAATTACAGGAGTTTTGTTTCTTCATTCTTGCGTTCTTGTTTTCTGTTTCATTTTTTTAAAAAAACGGTGTTATAAGATTCCATTCCCCTCAGAAAACTTTCTTAGTAAAGTAAACTAAATTTCTCTCTCTCTCTCTCTCTCTCTCTCTCTCTCTCTCCTGTCTGGGCATTTTGGAGAAATTTCAGCATATGGGTGGGGAAAACAAAGAAGTGTCTGTGAACAGGAACTGGCATTGTCTCTCTCTCTGAATAGGGAGGGAAGACTGAACTAACTTCATTTGGTTCTCTTGCACATCTGCAACTCTAGAAACAGAGGGATGATTCATGGTTTGCCTACAATACAAGAGCAAGCAAAACACTGTAAATTAACAGCCATTCTGAATTTGTGTTGAAAATACACTCTAGGAACAAAATAATATCCCATAATAATTGAAAATGAGAATTTTTTTTTAAAAAAGGTAATGAGCCATAAGCACAAATCAGGAACAATGCATTCAGAACTACCCATAATGAAATTTGAAGCAGAGTACACGTTCGAAGCAGTTTTCACTCCTTCTCACCAGGGACAGATCCACTAACTTGCCCTGTTTATTTGTCAGCTTTATTTCTCTTCCCTAGACAAATATTCCATCTCTCTGATGAAATGAATGTTCCTGGTTTTTTTTGGGGGGGGGGGCGGATATCATCTTGTTTCAGAATGACTTAACAAATCTAAGAGAGGACATGCCCCCTCTGACGCCATTTGAAATAATGTGTTCAACTTCTGGGTGGTTCTTTTTTTAAAACAAACAAACACAAATCTATGCTTCCTCTGGGTTTCTTTCACTCTGCAGATATTTGTGTGTGGTTTTCAGTAAGAAAATGTGTTAACTGAATAATTGCATAACTAGTTTGAGCTATGGTTTTCCTCCCCCCCCCCCCGCCCGCCTTGCCCAGTTCCCAAGAGGTGTCCTGTGACTTCCTCTGTTACTTCATTAATCACTGCAACTCAAAAATTATTCTGATCAAAGAAGCAGAATGAGGCTGAAGAGGTACAGAATCTGGCAATTGACTTGGCTGTTTGGATTCCCTGCTGAGCTCATTTAGATCTAGAATTAAGCTGTTCCCGCTGTATTTTTCCTCTACGGCTTCTTGGCAGTCGTGCTGTAGCCAGAACCGTCCTCAGCCAGGAGGGCTGGGAGGAAGTTAGGCTGACTTAGCATTCCACTGATTTATTTATTTTTTACCTGCAGCTCTGCTATAAAAAGAATTTGTATGGCACCGGACTGGTACTTTTCTCTCTTTTTAAAAAAATTCCAATTATTTGATGCAGTTGGAAAATAGGGTGAATAGCAACTCACCCACAAAAAATAAATTAAAAAGTGTGTCTAATCATGTTAGTTGTTGTTGTTGTTTAGTCATCTTAGTCGTGTTCGACTCTCCGTGACCCCATGAACCAGAGCATGCCTTGGAAACTCTCACTTTCTTCTCAAAGCTTCTCCTTTTTTATGTCCATGGAGTTTTCTTGGCAAAATACTGGAGTAGTAGTGGGAAAATAAAGTGCCATGAGGTTGAGTGGTTTTGCAAGAGAAGCATGATAATGTTACGGAGGAGAAGTCAGTTCAGCTCCTGCGAGGGTGGGGAGTCTTTGAAGCCTCTTGGGAGATCTAGGGAAAGCCTTTTGTTCAGCATGGAATGGCTCAGTAGAAGAGTTCAGTAGGTTTTAATGTCTGTTTCGTTTTAAGATTTACAGCCTGATCCTGTGCAGGGTTGGTGCACCGGCGGCTATTGGTTTCAATTGACTTAGGTTTTGCCTAACTCTGCTGCACAGTATCAAACTGTTGACACCTTAATGCCTTTGAATTTTAAAGTGTAAAATTTAAGCATCATAATGGCAAGGAGATGCTCTGGAGCTTCTAGAAAAATCTGGCAATGAAGAGCAAAGTGTTCATCCTTTTGTTTACTGTGCGCATGAGTGGTGCCTAAGTGGTTAAAATAAAAAGATCTGAAACTGGAAGCCTCATCCTCTGACAGGAAGTCCAGCCACCTCATCCCAAAATATGAACATATGAAAGTGCCTTACCCTGAGTCAGATTGTCTATCAGAACATTGTCATCTTTGGCTTGCAGTGTGTCCAAGGCTTCGCTATCCAGGATTTTTTTTTGAGCCACAGCCACTGAACTGTGGCTCTCGTGTGCATTGGGCTGGCTTAGGTTGCTCTATGGCAGTGTTTCTCAAAACTGGGTCCCCAGCTGTTGTTGGACTACAACTCCCATTATCCCTGACCGCTAGTCCTACTAGCTAGGGATGATGGGAGTTGTAGTCCAACAACAGCTGGGCACCCATATTCGAGAAACACTGATCTACGGTGATGGAAAGGCACTTTGCACATGTTTAGCCACTCTCTCTTCTCCAGCGGTCAGTGACTGTGGCCAAAACCGTAGTTTCTGTTTTACTGATTTCCTCCTGTTGTTTATCTTGCTGGGGTTGTTAAATCACAGCACCTCGCTTTCAAACCAAAAGTGGGTTTCTCATCCTCTGCATGTTGAATCATCTTTTTAGGTGTTTCCCTCTTAATTTTTTTCGGAGATAGTTTTGGGCGCTATAAACTAAACCTGAAAAGACAAAAGAAGGCAAGGCAACAAATGCAGTCAGGCTGGTTCGGTTGTACCCTGTTATTTTTAGCCACTGAGGCTGGAAGAGAGAGAAGGCACCAGCAACTGCAGGTACTCTGGCTTATCTCTTGTGCTGTCACACGCAACCAGAGGAGGACAAATGGTCGGTAGTTTAATATCCCTTGTTGACAAAACCACACACTTACAGTAGCTCCTCAGGTGCACTAACCCTGCACACAGATGCTTCTGATGATTAGGTAGATGGAGCCACACCCTGGACTTCTGCTCCAAGTTGGACTATTGGAGCAAAGGATGGCGATCCCTACTCCCCCCCCCCTTGGCCAAGCACCTTCAACTTTTCCTACATGAAAGTTACCACTGTGTCTACCTCTTCAAGGCCCTCTTGGTCCTGGGGGGCAGCAGGGCGGGGGACAGAGGAGATTCTGCTGGTCTCCTCCCTTCAGTCACAGTGTCTCCCTCAATCCTGACACGGTCCTGTCCTTCTTCTACCATCTCCAACTGCCCAGACCCCTCCCCATCCTCCAGCTCTTGCACAAACCCCCATAAATTGCTACCCGCTTCCCCTGCATCAGCCTCTGGCCCTGCTACCTCTCCCACCCACTCCTCGGAGCACTGCCAGCCCTGGACATCCGTCTCCAAAATTGTCTGTGAAAGCATACCGCTCTCGCAATAAAGATCCAACTCTGATTGTTCCAACGCGGTGCAAGATAGTAGTTTGCAAGGCACACTGCCTTTTGCCTGGACACACATTATGGGTTGTTTGCAATGTAAAGCCAGAAAAACCCAGTTGGTTTTTTCCCCCTGCTCCTCCTCGTCCTCTGTCCACTTGCATTCTTTTCAGGAAAGAAGGCAAGAGGACGCAATCAGCCAAGCCTTGTTTCTCCCCCGCCCTTGTAAGCCGTAGCTGGGAAAGGACTCCTCTGTCTTGCGAGACAAAGTGGGCTGTCAGACAGCCCCTTTCCTTAAATCCCAGTCAGGCACCAGACAGCTAAAGGAAGAGAGGCACCAGGCTGAATTAGATTGACTGCTTTGGACAGTGAAGCAGAGTTGGTCTTAATTGGCTCACAGCTGTTCACTTTGACCCTTCCACCCCCACCCTCTTTTCTTCCACTACCATCTTCCTCTCTCTGCTTGCATTCTCTTCTCCACCCACCAGTGTTCCAACCAAAGAAAACCTGCCAAGTGTGGGCTGAATTTTCTACATTGGCTAATAATTTTATGAGCCCTCCTTCATGCCTCTTGAGAGGCAGCAGCAATTAAGGAGGAAAACCAGAAAACCTTAAAAAGCAAACACATTGATAAAAAGTTGGTGGTGCAGATGCTTTGCTTTAAAACAAGTCTCCTGCATTTATATACTAAGGCTTGGCTGCTTCTCCCAATCTTCCCTGCACAATACTCCCGGTAGAAGCAGAAGTATACAAAGGAGACTCTTCAGTTTATTATTATTGTTATTATTCATTACATTTGTTCGTCACTTTTTTCTTGCCGAAAACAACTCAAAGTGACTTGCACCAAACATGGGTTTACTCGGGGGCCAGATCGGGCATTAGCGGGTCAGCTCTGTCAGGCACTTGCCCAGAGCCTGAGTCTGGGCCCCCAATATAGTGTCACTTCTGAGTGGACCTTCATCAGGGACCCAGAGGGATTGGGCAGGGAGTGGAGCTTAGCAGTTGCAGCTGCTGCCTTCCTCCTTTCAACTGCTGCTGCTATTAGCACCTTGCATGTAGCTCCCTTGTGGGGAAGGCAGACCAGCAGAGGAAGGGAGGGAGGGAGGGAGGGAGGGAGGGGGAAGCCTGGTAGAGAAGCTGTGGAAGGGTGAATCTTCTCTCTCTCTCTCAGAGTGTGTTTTTGCACTGCTGCAGGGGCAGATTTCCCCCTCCCAGCTGCTACCAGTGTGCCCAGGAAAGGAGCACATTTGCTATTCTGTACCACCAGTGCTCTTTGTCTAGAAAAAGAGGTGTCAGAACTCACCGTGAACATCTCCCTTGTTCTCTTATAATGGCAATGGTGCCTACCTGAGAGATGCCGGAACTGAGTGCTGGTGAACACTGGCTGAAAAAGAAAGCCCTGTGGACCACCACTGCTACTATCACTCAGGTGTGCGGTTCTGCCGGCTCCTCTGTGCTCTCATATAGATTAAAATTAGCTAATGCAGTTTCTGTACAAATCTGTGTCCCATTTTTGCCATGTTCCTGTGGTGACATGTTTCCTTTGGATTTTTTTTTTTTTTTTTTGCAATATGCAACTGGCTGGAATGTGCATTGGGATCGTCTATAATGTGCAGGACCTTCATGAAAATTTGAAAACCGTTTCTTTCAAATGGTTTTTATTTAATTGTGCAGTGGCTATAATTTATGCCTGCTCAACATTCTGCGTAAGCCACTACTTTTGATTCTCCTTGTGGGCTGTATTCTGTTGCACGTACGTTTCTTGCACTAAGGTTACTGGGCCACAGTTGTTTTTTTATTGTATTGCCTCGAGCTTCCTAGTTACTTGAGCTAAAGGAAGTTCCAAGAACAGACTTGGCAGGCCTGGCTTCCTAGCGAGGAGAAAGAACTGGAGGCTCTGGGTGTTTTGCTTTGATTAAACCTGCAAACTGAGTAGGAACAGGCCACCAAGACTGGGCAGCGACAGCCCCAACAGCAAACCCTTGCAGTTCCCAAAGGTTCTTTATTGCCAGTCAGCTGCACAACCGTCCCTCTCCTGTCGGCCAGCCTCTTTATTTCGGCTGTGTGTGTGTCTCCTCCCTGATCTTGCATCCCCAGCTCACCTCAGTTGCCCATTAAACTGCATGTAATGGTTAGCAGCCAAGCTTCTGTGCAGGCTTGTTCTATCAATGGTATAAGTGCAATTGCTGCTTTTTATCAGAGCTCTTCAAATATATGTAAAGAAGAGACTGAAAGAGAAAGAATGATGGGAATTCTTTTCACACAGGTCCTATTAGATGTTGTAGTTGAAGGTACAGGATTGCAGTGTTGGTGTACTTTCTGGAAGTGGTGGACTGTGTTGCACTTAGTGTCACCCATAGCACATGCTTGGACTGCAAAGGTTCCATCTGCAAGTAGAACCAGGCCAGATCCCTGTCTGAAACCCAGGAGAGAAGCTGCCAGACACCGTAGACACTACTGAGCTAGAGGGACCCAGTGGCCTGATTCTGCATGATGCCACTCACTGAGTTCACAGCGAGAGCCAGGGCAGGTAGAAGCTCCTAACAAAGGAAAGGGTAATAAGACAAGAAATCCCATATTCATTGCAAGCCTTTGGTTGCTGGCATCCATCAGTCTCAAGAGACATTGGAGTGTGCTTCCAGGGGTGCATTAGCAGTACTGAAGTGACCTCACTGGGGCGCAAGCCTGGCCAGCAGTCTGCATGGAGGTCTTGGGCTGCCCAGATGACAAGACCCTCTTCTGATGCAGTCCGAAGGAAAGCTGAACAAGAGCGTACAAACGTAAACTCACCCAGATGTTTTGTGTAGGGTTTACTCCTTAGCCTTTTCATCTCCCAAAGGATCAGAGTTTTCTTTCTCCTAGATGGGCTACCTTCCCGAGTTGATGAGCCCCACCTGCCCCTCATTTCTCTCTGCAGCACATCCAGAAACTGCCTTCTTGACTGTTGGACCCACTATCGGTCTCGTCCACTCAATCTGCCAGAGCCTGTCTTCTCATGCAGGGAAAGTCCCTAACTCACCAAGAGTTTGAGACCCATCAATTTCAGTGAAAATCTGCTCAGAATCCTGTTTGGAAGGGTGACATGGAATGTTCAGACATATGGAATTTTTCAGACTGGAGGCCTTACAAGATAGCTTTTATCTTGTCATGTACTCAGGAGTGCCAAAACATTCAGGCTAAGAAAGGTTTTGTTTTGGGTTTGGGCTCTTCCTTTTGTTTGTAGTTACTGCCATTGGCTTGTTCAAGACCTCCCTGCAGTTTCTACCGGAGATAAATTCTCTCTTATGCTATCTTTGTGAAAGGACTTCATAATTGTGCTGGTGTGTGTCTGAGATCTGTACTATCTACATGAAAGCTCTCCACCAGCAAAATCTGGCTAACCTTGCATCTTTCCAGCTGGTGTGTCTTTTGCTGGAGAAAGAATCCGTGGGTATCTCCTTTCCGCTATCCGTACCAGACCGTGGTTTTTGTTTGTCTTCCAGCAGATGTTTGACTCAAGATTTTATGAAGTGGACATTCATCCTGTCCTATGTAGGAGGATTTAAAAAAAGCAATGGCTATTTGATGAAGTTCTCAGATTATATAGGGCAGGGCTTCTCAGGGCTCACTTGAGATGCCTTGGAAATTACTGAGGCCCACCAGTCACAAAATGGTGGCAGATAGAGCCAGAGCTTGGGATAATCAGCTGGAAATCGCTGTCATCATTTTCTACTAATGTCTAGTCCATCAGCAGCTTCCTTCTGGCAAGGAGTTCCATAGCTCAGCTGTCCTCAGGCTAAGTGCAGACATCTGCCCGGGAGCTATTCTGACAGCTTCCACATTTTAGTAAGAATTTACCGATCCAAAGGCTTTTTCTTTTATATTTCCCACAAAGTATTTCTCCAGATCCGCTGTAATTTCTTCTCCTTTCCTCTTGTACTGTGAGCGTGTTCCGCAACCCTCCAAGCACCATTTCTGGCACCTATTCCGTTTCTCCCTTTCCTTATATTTCTTTATAAAGGTTAATCTTTTGTCTCGTTTCCTAATTTCCTTCAATACGTCCTCGGGTCCTTTCCCCTCAGAGAAAGGAGACCTTCCTCTCTCCCCCTCTCGCTTTTCTGCCTCCTGGTCCTTATACCCCTGGCTTTGGGAAGGTGGTAGGAGGGCTTGGGGGGCATCAAATGTTGCAGAGGGCCGCCCAAAAAGTCCTGCTGTTTTGTCCCTCGGTTTGTGCCTTGAACCAGTTTTGCCTAGCCTATCCCACAGAAGCCCTTCCTGGAAGCCCATGATTAGGTTGTTCTCAAAGCACAGTTGTTCCAGGACTGGTCTTTGTACCAACTGTTCTGCATTCCTCTTCTCAGATGTCTTTCCAACAGTGTTGTGAAATGGACCTTGTGCCCCTATGGCACAGATAAGACACAGTGATAAGGAAGGCACAGTGATTGGGAAGCACATCTCTGAAGGCCTGCACAGAAGGCGGTCTTACTGGTTGGGACTGATAGGAGCTGTAGTTCAAAACATCTGAAGGGCACACACCATGTTGGTGGAGGCTGGATTGGCATCATGTGGAAATACAATGTGGGAGGCTATGTGCTGCAGAATAGCAAGTTTGTTCTCTTTGTGCATCCTGTCATGGGTCTACCAGAGAGGAGGAAATGCTAATGTTTGCTCACAACCCTCCAAAGGTTCATGGATACAATCAACATTGACAGTAATTGTTGGGCATGTGGCTCACAGTGTTCTGGTCTTGATTATCCTGGTTTGAATTCCACCTGTTTTTAATTTACTTTTTTTTTTTTTATACGCAGCTGTGTGTCTAAAGCCTAGGCAAGTAGCAAGGTTTGTTGGTTGGTTGCTTTTAATTTTGACACATACTTAATTTTTTTATTAAAAAAATCAGCTAAACTATATATTCCACAAGTACAGATTCTGTCTTGCAAACTTGTTAAAACTGACTTTTCTGTGACATGCTTTTTGAGGCCCCTATGTTTCTTGAACCTGTGATACCTTTTAATAGCTGGGAGGAGTGAAAGCTTTGCCCTAAGATAATGGTGGATTTCTATTTGAAAGAGAACCCTGTAATTTTAAAAAAAGGGGAAGAAAACCTAACTATTTAAGAGTTCAGCACTGAGTTCCAAGCAAGCCTCCTTGGACTCCTCTCTGTGATGTTGCATTCCAAAAGCAAGTGTTCTGTTACGAAGTGTAAAATCTGCTGGAATTCCAGAATGCAGAAAGAGCAAACGAGATGGATGGGTAGATAAAGAAATAAGGGTTTTATTGTAACAGATGAGAGGAATGAGTATACTTTAGGGTACTGCAGCCAGAGGCTGTGGTGGGTAATGGTTGTTTTTTTCCTGGGGAGGGGGGTGTTACTGTACGGTAGCAAATAACAGACTTTTGAAAAGTATGAAATTATGAGGCCATTTTTATCACCATAGCAATTTCTCTTGGGGGAAATATTAGTTACTACAGGATTGTTGTTTTTTAATCATGCAAATGTGTAAAACAAGTTTGTTACCACATAAACACACATACCCCCCCCCCAGAGGCTCACTTCAGTTAAACCTGCTTTATGTAAACCAAAAGCTTGTGATGTTTGGAGTTGGATTCAACAGATAACAGAACTTCTTGCTGGCTAATGCTTTTAAAAAAAAACAAAAAAATTTGGCTGCACATGCACCATATATTTAAAGCACATTCGCTCTCAAGAATCATGGGAACTGCAGCTTACCTCTCACAGTGCTGCAGTTCCCAGCAACTTTAACAAACCACATTTCCCAGGATGTGCATTTGAAAGTGTTTTAAATGTATGGTGTGTGTGTGTGTAGAAAGGCCTACTAATCACATTCAGGCTATTTCCCAGTTTCACTTGTATTTAGCCCTTGTTCTGGGGACATACAAATAGTTTCTATGTAGTCTTCTATCCTGACAGGATTGATAGGAGAGAGGTCTTGATCCCACCTCAGTCGGTAGAGCATGAGACTTTTAATCTCTGGGTTGTGGGTTTGAGCCCCACATTGGGCAAAAAAATTCTGCATTGCAGGGGGTTGGACTAGATGACCTGAGTGGTCCCTCCCAACTCTACAATTCTATGAATCTAATATTCTATGAAAACAAATTTTGTGTGTTTGTCGTTTAGTGACAGAACTTCACAGTGATCTGTGCCCCTTGTTTCCTCCCTGTGGGACTTCTCCTTATACTCTGCCAGCCTCCCTCTCCCAATGTGTTTAATGTTCGCCAGTTGTGTGTGTGTGGTTGGTAACCATCAAAAGAATGGAATGAATCTAATGATTTGTTGGCTGCAGTGCCCAGTATGATTTAAGTCAATAAAGCTGCGGACAGACAGTGCAGTTGCTGGATATGACTTTAACCTTGTTTAATGCAAGCTTCTGTCCTCTTTGCTACTGCATCACCATGCCTTGCATAAAGAAAACCTTGACCAGGCTTTAACCCATTAAATAATTCATAAAGCGAAAGCAGACATCAGCTCCTTGCAAAGCGGATTGGTAGCCCTGGGGTCAGCAGTAACTTTGGGCTCTCAGGATGATCTCCAGAGTGCTTTAACTACAGGGGTGTCACTGAGCAGGCATTCTCTAACCTTAATTCACTTTGTTCAGGGACGGAGGGAAGTTTTAACTGTTGACTTGCTCTGTCTCAGTGGAAGCATTAGTCACTCTCAGCACTCTTGTTTAGAAAAGCCACTTTCGGCGTAGCAATCATAGGGTGTGAAATCGCCTTTTGGAGTGGCAGAGGTCAGAAATAACAACCGTTTTTCACATAATCTGTTTCTCTTTCTTCTGTACATTGTGTCCTTCCTCAGTTACCCCTTGTACTTACAGGGAGTCACTGTTGTCTCTGTTTCTCTAAAAAGTTGCAAATGCGTCAGCATCAGTCTGTCTTGGGAGAGAATGGAGGAGTGATCCTTTGGGAGTGAAGTCAAACTGTTGGTAGGTTGCAGCTCCTCCTTTGGCTGTAGAGACCGATAAGTGAGAGACATGTTTTGTTGCAGCTGGGGCAGACGAAGGTGTCTGGTTGTGCTGCTGCAGATGCACCATGACGTTCCTTCTCTCTGTGCTCCTCCCAGTGCTCATTCATCCTCTGGTCACAGCTATGAATACACAAGTTGACTGCCTGCCTCCAGACACTGTGATCGTCTGCAAGGGGTTCCTACATGGTGGGGTTGATGTTGTCATTATTTACCTGGTGTGAACCCCATCACATTTACCCTTTGCTCTTTGCCCTCAAGTATATGTAGCTTTTTGTGCTACTAAGAGACCCTGTTTGGTCTCAGTTTTTCTGTAAATCAGAGGCACCACCTGCTGTTTCTTTCCTGTCATTGCCCTGAAGCCATGCAATTTGGCCCTCCAAAGGATACTAGAAAAAACTGCTTGTTTGCAAAGTTGAATCTTACTTGAACTTTCTGTAGCTCAGTGCTTCACTAGGTTCTCCCTTTGGAAACTGGTGTTGCCCCCCTCCCCCTTCTCTCCCTCTCCTCCCACTCCTGGGTTTCCTGGCATGAAAATACAGTGATGAGGAAAGTTTGGATTTATGGCTGTCCTGCAGCTGTTTAAAAACATAGTCTCCTGTCGGAGTGATGGGGGAAGAGAAGAGTTAGCTAAGAGACTTCACTTAAACACTTGAGGAGCCCAAACTTGCATGTGGTGAGAGTTATCAACAGTTGCAAGGCAATTAACATAGCACATATATGAAAAGGCATACAGGGTTGACTTGGGGGGCAGGGACAGCCGGGGCTTTGCTTTCATTGAACAAGCTCAGCTCTTAGGCTACCTAATTTGAAAGTGAAATTTATCATAAGAGGCAAAATCAGGACATCCACCTTTTTTCCTGAATCTGGAGGAAAGAAGATTAACTTTTAACAGTCAGTGTGCTAATTCCTGAACTCTGTGCCAGGGCACACTAGTGCTCTGTGAGAACCGCTGGCATGTGGAGAGAAATAAATTAATTTAATTAAAGACTGCTGAGAGCCCAAAGTGCATACCCACTGAGGAGGCATGTCCACCTCTGTGACTTGGGCAGGAATGCTGGGGAGGGGGAAATTGACTTTTACTGTTGCATGCTGCAAAAGTACATGTTTTCAGGTGGAACGTGAAGGTGTACCTCCCAGTTTACTATAAGAAGTTTCGGGAAACTTGCATAGTGTCTCATGTTCAATTAAATGGAGCTGGCATCTCTCGAAAGGTGGGAGCATCCCCACCCCCATTGTCCAGCCTGAACACTGAGGTCCAGTGCCGAGGGCCTTCTGGTGGTTCCCTCACTGTGAGAAGTGAGGTTTCAGGGAACCAGGCAGAGGGCCTTCTCGGTAGTGGCGCCCGCCCTGTGGAATGCCCTCCCAGTAGATGTCAAGGCAATAAGCAACTATTTTACTTTTAAAAGACAACTGAAGGTGGCCCTGGTTAGGGAAGTTTTTAATGTTTGATGCTGTATTGTTTTTAAAACTTGCATAGGGAAACCCAGCCAGATAGGCAGGGTATAAATAAATAAATTATTATTATTATTATTATTATTATTATTATTATTATTATTACTGCAGCTTGAGCGCATGACCAAGGCAACCTGTAATCTGAAAGTAGTACTGTTTTGTTTTTATTTATTTATTAAAATATTTAAACAACTCACCTTGCATCTGTATGGATACCAAGGAAGAGTACAATACGTAGATACTGATATAAGATAACTGTACAGTAAAATGATAAAAACACTAAACCACCCTATAGCAGAATAAACAGAAGCACCAGAAAGCAAGGTTACACCAGCCGATCAGGTAAAACAGTATGTAATAGGCATCCAGTTTCATTTCCCATTCTGGCTGTGCACTAATGCACAAGCCTAGTAAGGGAGCACCCTCATTGTTGAGAAATGCCATATAAACTTTGGGGTGCGGAAAGCTCTCCCATGTTCTGAAGTAAATCTGCATGGCTCTATTTATAATTAAACATGTTAGTCTTCCTTCACGTTTATCTACTTAATTCTCATAGTTTGTTCAGCATTTTGGCTGCCCCATGGGAAAATGGAATACTGTATATGTTTCTGGGGGAGTGGGGGTTTGGGGGTGGGGTGGGGGCAGAGAGGATGGACATTGGCATCTCAGGCCAAATAGCCGAGCTGCTGCCAATTTGCTTCATGGAGATCTATCTGGAAAGCAGGATTGTTCACCCACTCATGTCATGATTCATTTCGCAAGCTGGTGTTGAGAAAGAATGGTCTTGCGGCTACAGTGCGAGGCTCTGGTCCAGGAGATGTCAGTTCTGTTCCAAATGATGCCACAGACTTCTTAAAACAATATGCAGCAAGTTGCTTAAGCTCTTTCTGGGTCTCTTCCCTTCCAGTGCCCCTCAAATCTCTTGTTTCGTGAGGTGGTGCAGTGCTGTAACCCAAACTGCGGAGCTTAGCCCTTGAGCACTTAATAATCATGATGATGATGATGATGATGATACCTGAACACTTTCTGTTTGTACATTGCTTCACATTCTTTCTGTAGGCATCTACTAAAGCCAGAGGTAAGCAATGATTTTTGAGAGCGATGCATTTGGTACATGCTGCTGCTGCTGCTGTCTGTCTTAAGCTCTCACTCATTTTTGCCCAGCTATGTTCTCTGGTCAAGCTGGACTTTCGGTGCTTTTGAACCACTGCAAAGGAAAGAAGTTTTTCAAGGCCAAGGCTTGGATAACTGTCCTAAACCTTTTGCACCCTACCTCCACGGAATAGTCCTTTATGGTTGTGTTCCACTGGCTCTTCAGGGATATCACCTAATATGTTGCAGCAAAACAGTCCTGCGCTTTTCCAACATTTTATTCACATTAGTCTCTTTCCTCTATGAGATTACTTATTTATTTATTTGCAGATGACAGTTTTGGAGCATCGTTTGCAATGCTGCAAATGTTCTCCTGTTTTCCTCCCCCCCTCCCCCGGTTCCCTCTTGACGGAACAGCATGCAGAGGGAAAGCAAGGAGGAGGATGTTTCTTTTAGACCCATAGATAACATGTTTGAAGTTTATAAGCAATTTCCAAGGATTTGTAAGCTACAGCTTTCAAATGCTTTGGTTATCTACAAATAAACATTGTTAATTGCTTTATAGAGTGTGTTATCATGCACTGGTTAAATAATGAGCTTCTTGTCGGTGGGTTTGTGCATTGTTGTGTTTTGAAATGAAAATGCAAACAATTCAAGGTGTTGAAAATTCTGAAAAGTGTGTGTGTGTGCTTGGCAGGTGGAGCGGGGAGCACATTTAACAGTTAAGGCAGAAAGAGCTGTCAGCAGTAGAAAGCCAGCCTTTTTTCCCCTTTCTCCCCAATGTTCTTGTCCCAGATGACATTGCTCCAAGGACAAATCGGAGCTTGATGAAATGAAACTGCAGATGGCTGGTGATCTCAATTCTGTAATAATGAAATGACACAAGGGGAAAAAATTGAGGTGGCTACAGTTTGTAAATACAATCTCAATTGGAGGAATAGAATGGTTTCTTTTTCTTACGTGTCACCTCTTCTCTTCTCTCCTTTGCACAACGCCCCCCCCCCCAAGCACTTGCCTTTTAGGTAATAGGGACTTGACCTAAATAGCATTTCACCTTTTTAAAGTAAACAGTACATTTCTATATCTTCTTTGGTCAGAAAAATCCTTAAAGGTGTGTGTCGTTTAGGGTTTTTTTGAGGCTGTGGAAGAATGCATCAGGTGCTTCCCTTGGTGTCGTGGACCATGCTCGCGTGTGGCACAGCGTGAGAGGTCTGCAAACCAGATAGTCTAAGCTTCAAATCTTGCTTCTGCTGTGAACTCAGAATAGTCTTAGGCAAACTTCAGCCCCACTGCTCCACCCCAAAAAAGATGAGGACAAAGATTATCAGGTGCATTGCAGAATTTCTTTGAGAATGAATGGGGAATGCCTTCAGCTCTTGAACAGCGTGGCGTAAATGCAAAGTATATCATTGCTGTCTTAATTGGTGTGGCAGAAAAGAATGAAGAAAGCCATTGTTGACATTTGTAATGGTGATCTTACATGGCTGTTTCCTGGGTGTGCTTTACCTACAAACTGAAGTAGGAACCGCAAGTATTTTCACCCCTTTAAAACAAAGGGTGATCAACCTCTGGGGCCCATTGCTTCAGGACAAGGGTATCACTAGCAAAAATAACTGGCTTCAATAAAGTGTTAGATGCATTGGCAGGCACCATCTTTTAAAAGGCTTGTAAAGGGTTGTAGTCAGCGCTTGTTTTACTCAATGACCAGTGACCAAGGATGACAGAAGCCATAGTGCAGCAGCATCTGGAAGGTGCGACATTGGCATCCCCAGGCTTAGGGAATGTAGAGCAGAAAGTGTGCCTGCACACGACTCCATCCGCTCTTATGTCCTTCAGCATCTGCCACCTGAGATGGCCTTCTCCCTCTGACTAACAGTAGGGCCGACTGTGGTGACGCTGCTATAACTGCACTGTTGGACAGCCTGTGAAATAGGAATTTATTTCCTGCTGCAAATGGCCATGCTAGGTGCATGAGGTGTGTGTGTGTGTGTGTGTGTGTGTGTGTGTGTGTGTGTGTGTGTTCACCATTCTCTTGACTGGGGATGTAAGACTTGCACTAAGAGGGGGAAGCCTTATTCATCCCAGCAGCCATATGCCAGTAGTGGGTGGGGCCAGAGACAAATGTGGAGGGAGCATTGGGTGTAGCTCATAGAATTACAGAATTGTAGAGTTGGAAGGGACCACAAGGGGTCTTCTAGTCCAACCCCCTCTTAACATTTGTACAGTAGGCTGAATCTCTGCATCCCACATCCAAACAAGCCTGTTGAATTATCCCTTTCTAGCCAGGCAAAAGAATTTGAGGAGGGTGCAGAGCAGGGGAGGGGTTGTAGCCTAGGGAGGGTCCTGAGGGCCAGCTATAGAGGCCTGGAGGCATCTGACTGCTGGGCCAGAAGTCCCACACCATTGGCTTAAACCTTCCCTTACTGTGTGTGCTGCATTCTTAAGGACAATCTCTCCCCTCTGCAGTTATTAGATTTCCAAAGACCCAAGACACAGTTGCAAGTTGCATCACTTGCCTTACATGTAAACACTCTCACTGTAAATATTGGTTTGTTTTTCTTGGGGGCCAAGAGATGGCTCAGTCAGTAGAGTAGGAGACTCTTAATCTCAGGGTTGTGGGTTCGAGCCCCATGTTGGGCAAAAGATTCCAACTATACAATTCTATAATTCTTCAAAAGGCCTGTCCACTCCAAAAACATCTTTTTCTATTGCTCTTTTCCCTTCCCTGTGTCACAGTGATAGAATAGGGCCAGAGAGAGCAGTAGGATACTGCATTTTCTCTGCTTTTCCTAACTATGAGGCCTGTGTTAAGCTTCTCACCAATAATTTTATCAGATTTCCCACCACCACCTCACTTCACACATCCAGCTGTCACTTTCTTTTAAAGGCAGTTTCTGCCGCATGTGCAATTACCTGACTCCTCTGAACCTCATCAGCCTCTTGGTTAGCGAGCACCTGCCACAACACAACAAACTGATTGCATGAGTCAACCCCTCCTTTATAGGCAGGGCCAAGGTGGGGCAGTTTGTCATTGGCGCTACCGCAACCTTGTAGGGAAAACCAGAAGGACTCACCAGACGGAAAGGCAGGAGGGAACCCTGCGTAAGATGAAAAGGGCTTTTAGGTTTTGCTGGATTTATGGGCAAGCTGCCCTCTGCAGGAATGAGAGCGTGGTGCTGTCTGAGGTTGGGTGGTTATGGGGAAAAGTCTCAGTAGTAGCAGGGCAAGAAAACATCTTGCTCTTCGTAGAGGTTCTTTGAAGAGCTGTCGCTCAACAGAAGAGCACCTGCTAGGCATGCAGAAGGCTCCAGGTTCAATCCCTGGCATTTCAAGCTGGTATCAATAACAGTGAACATAGCAGGGCTGCTACGGGCTACTCTCCTTCTCTCAGCATAACTCTCCAATCTGCAATAATAGTATATTTATTTATTTATTTGTTCGTTTATTTAAACACATTACATTTCCTCCAGGGTGTAAGTGCTTTCCCCACTCTTTTGTCCTCACAACAACCTTGCAAGGTGGTTTAGGCTGAGAGGCTGTGACTGGCCCCATGGACTTTATGGCTGAGTGAGGTTCAGTGCAGTGACTGCATTGCAGGCTTCTTCTATACTGCTCTGTCAGCTCAACCTGCAATGGAGGGTTTGTGTGTGTGAAAGCAATAAAAAGCCAGTTCCTTCCCTTCTCTCTGTCCCTTTTAAGAAACTTTCCCTGTGCTCAGAGAAACTCTTTTCTGCCATTAGCTAGAGAGAGAAGCTCTGAAACGAACCCTGGAAACAGACCAAAAGTTTCACACAGAAGATCAAGAATGGAAAAAATATGTGGCTGTGTAAACCAGCCAAATCCATTTATGTGTGCATTGGGGAAATCAGATATAAGCTTGCACACACATGGCATAAAGGCCCCAGTTCAGCATTCCCACATGAGCTCGGACGTAGGACCCACTTGCTGGAGGGGCCACACACACAAAGGAACATATTTCCATCTCTGGTGGGAATGCCCAAAGGTTAAAGGCAGCCCGGGATACAATGAGTTAGGAAAATGTTGAAGACACTCGGGGGAGCAGTCCTCTTTACCCCACAGTTGCTTCCCCTCTCCATCGTCGTCGAGGGAGAGAACAGGCCGCTTAAAAACAAAAAACTGCTGACCATCTTCTTGGCTGCTGCATGGCTGGCAATTGCCCAAGCATGGCTACAGGGCCTTACTTTTGAACTGTGGTACAAAAAACATTTGGAAAACAGCAATATCAGAAGAGATTACACATAGTGTCAAAGTGACCCGTAGGAAAGAAAACCAGATGCCGCTTTTTTGGGGGTTTTTTGCAACATGGTTGTCTTTAGTTACATATGCAGACAACCTTGGACTCATAAAGCAAACTTTCGCAGGCAAATTAGCAAATCTGGAGGTCATAAACAAATATTGGGATTCCTGCTTGTGCGCCACTGCTCACCTGATGACTCTCAGACCGCACTGCTAACTCCATGCTATCTTCACCCGTGCCTCACAGAAGCTAAAATAAGGTGTTCATATAATCGCTTCTTTCTGTAAAATCACTATTGCTGGGGGAAAGGGGAGGTGGAGCAATGAGGGAAATGTCATTATGGTATCTGTGTTGTATTTGTGTTCTTTATAACTAAGAAGAACCTCAGCAACGACTAAAACTCTAGGTATCAGGGAGCAAGTAATTCCCAAAGCACGCTGATTCGTCATGTCTGACAAGAAGCATCAGGAGGAGATTTTGCCCCATTCGCACCTGACTCGTTGGCAAATGCTAATGATCAAATGTCCCCCAGAGTAGCAATGCTAAGGGGGCTGGGGGGCTTCTGCTGACTGGTAAAAGCTACATTCTACTTACCCCCCACATTTTTGAATCTCCTGAGATAAAAAGAGAAAAGTTTGTGATGTTCTAGTTACCCTTTGAACGCTTACCATGCAGGACCAGCCCACCCATGAGGCAAGGTGAGGTGACTGCCTCACACGGCAAAATCCATAGAGGCAGCAGATCCCAATGTTCCCCCTTGTTGCTGATGTAGATCTTCCCTCACCCTTTTCCCCCTGGCAGAGAGGTGGTCACCTTTTGGGGACCTGCCTCATGTGCCTAAATGCTGTGGGCTGGTCCTGTGAATCAGCTGGAATGACTGGTGTTGTTTCACATTTGCAAGTTGGCAAATATATGATGTGTATTTTTCCTCTTCTAAAAACTGCTCTGTCTTGGAGTTCTTCCTGACGTTGAGCCAGAATCTCCTTTCCTGTAACTTGAAGCCATTGGTTCGAGTCCTGCCCTCCAGAGCAGGAGAAAACAAGCTTTCTCTGACTTCCATGTGACAACCCAATTTAAAGATTTGTGAACGTGTGAGGAAGAGACAGGGAGAGATGGGATATAATAAATGGGAATTCGTTATCCTATCCACCGAAAAAGGTTGGGCTCTGTTGTGAGTGTATTACTATTGTGTTTCATAAGCTGAATGGAAAAGGCTGGCTTGAACATAATATGGCACAATATGGTTTTGATGCCTCAGTGCCATAAAATTTCACCTCCCTGCCCTGCCTGTTAATAATTGTTCAGTTATTTTTGGAAGATGTTCTTGAGCAGGGCCTCTCGTATTTGGAATAGGAGACAATATAATAGTCGTTCCATGGAAATTGGTGGCTCTTACTTTTTTTGAGAAGGTAACCCTTGATATAGATGCCAACCAGGTGTTGTGCTCTTGTTGCCATTTTTTTCCCATCAAAGAAATCAGGGCTGGCTTTGTGTGAGACACATTGGGCCAGCCACTTATAAGGGGGGGGGGGGAGAAGGAAGAACTTGAAAGTGCTTCACCTAACAAAACTGTCTACCCCGTCAGATCGCTTACAGACTTCAAACAAAGCCTTCCCTTGACTGGCAGCCTCTGAGATAAGCTTCGAAACCAGAGTCTGACAGTATTTCACATGGTTATATATCAAGTAAATGGGTGGGAGAAGCAGGGGCCCTGCTGAGCTTACATCGTTTTTTATCAATGCTAGTGTTTAAAGAGAAGTGGTGGGGGGGAGAGAAAGGCTGGGAGAAGCGTCAAGAGATTTCAGAACAGAAAGACTCAATTTTTATCTTTAAAAGAATCTCTGAACTGGAGGCAAAGGCAAATAAAGGAAGGAGTCCCTAGCAAACAAGAAAGCAAGTGTAAGGTTGTTTAAGACCATCTGCCTTCCCTGAGAAGAGGATGAGGGATCATCATTATGCCTGGTGCTGAAACAATGATCTCCACGTCTGGCCAAATAATAAAATTGGCTGGGGGGGGGGGCAAGGCAGAGGAAAGGTCTATCTCTTATTACTCTTGAAAAACTTTTCAAGTCTCCAGGAAACTATTGTTTGTATGCAACCACTAAATGCCCTGACACAAAGGGACAAAGTTTTTGATGGGTGTGGGCGGGAGAGCTTCTGAAATAGATAATGCACACACGGTTAGAGGAAAGGCTGTCCTGTATCCATTCTGTAACACACACATACACCCACTTACTCTTTAGGCCCTGAGACCTGATTGGGATGTGTGTTATACCTATGATGTTAAGCTAATTGCAGGTTTCATTTCTTCGTTCCTGCAACTGAGTCACTAATGCAGAACTCTTCGCACATGTCTGCTTAACTACTCTAATTAGCCAAGTCAGGTAAATGTCTTACTAGAAATCAGTGTCCCAAATCTTAGCTTGGGCCTGGAAAAATCCCAGGTACAGTCCTGTGCGTACCTGCATCTTAATAAAATAATATTATTTTTCCAGGCCCAAAATATTATTTTGACTCTTCTCCCCCATCCCACCCTTCAAATTGTCCCAGTGCATGTGTAACAAGATCAGTGTCTGGGGCACCATGACCTATCTGCCACTGTGTCATAAGCTATGATCCATGTTCTAGTAACCTCTGGATTGGATTACTGTAAAAAGCAAGAGTTTCCAAAACTTGGATCTCCAAGCTGCTTTTGGACTACAGTTCCCATCATCCCTGACCACTGGTCCTGCTAGCTAGGGATGATGGGAGCTGTAGTGTGTAATGTGTTGTGCACAGGGCTGCCATTTACTGAAACTTTGTCTAGTATAGCATTCAGCTGGTTTACTATGATGGAGCCAAGTTACACCGGTTTTAAAGGAGTTGCATTGGCTCCCTATTTGCTGCCAAGCCCAGTTGGAGTATCTGAAGGAGCACCTCTGTCCCTGCATTGGGAATGTTGGAGGAGACCCTTCTCTGTGGCTGAATAATGTCCTTCCATGGGAATTGCATCTGGCACTTACACTGTGTACTTCTTGGCAGCAAGTAAAAACCTTTTTCTCTGCCCAGACATTTCAGATTGTGACATTTTTAACTGGTTGAATGGTTTTATTCCTCTTAATTTTACTGTACTGTTCAATTGTCTTAATGTTTTGTTAATGGAGTGTTGTTGTTTTTTGGAGGGGGGGATGTTATTTTTAAATTTCTTTGTATACTACCATAAAAACCATTTTCTGGATGAAGTGCCATTTATAAGATAATAACCCTGCTGGCAACCCACCCTGGGACCTTAAGGTGAAGGGTGGGCAATTAATAAGGCCCCTGGATGGGCTGCAACAATTAAAACACAACTTGCGGTTTAAAAACAACTTGCAGTCACAGAAATAAAGTGGGTCCTAGAAATATACATCTCAAGGGTCAAAAGCCAGTGTAGTGCTACACAGAATTGTAGAATTGGAAGGGAACCCAAAAGTTCATCTAGTACACACCCACACCCCAATTCAGGAATCCCTGCCACAGTTGTCCCTGGGTGGGCTTGAACCACCAGCCTTCTGGTGAACAGCCAGACACACTGACCCATTGCGCCACAGGTAAAGTAGAATGCAGCATGCAGACAGCTCAACATTTAATGCCATGTGTAAGTCAGCAATAGCATGAGCCTGCCTTGCTTTGATTAACTGAATATTCACAGGACACGAGGAGGGGCCGGAGCTTAAGTTGCCTAAAAGCTGAAGCACTGGCAGCAACCTGGAGCCAGAGTAACAAAGCAGGTTACTTCCTGGCAGTGTTGAGTCTGCACCTCCAGAACTCTTGCAACAACAGTGATCAGCCACCTGACGAGGCTTTATAAATGCTGATAGGCCTGGGAAGGTTACTTTTGCTTCTGCCAGTCTTCTTAAAAGGACCACCATGTTATCAGCTTATGGAGCCCTCTGTTGCATCTGCTAAACACCAACTTGTACACATTTGTGGCAGGTATCCAGTTTTGGTAATGTGTGTGTGGTCTGGTGCTCTCTCTGGATGCAGAGTTACATAGGCAGCTCCCGCGGGGCTCCCTCCCTCTCTTAGAATTTCACTTCTAAGAGAGAAGAGTGGCCCACAAACCTTTAATTGTATTTTGATTTCTGTCCCATCTTTGGGTCCAGAAGGATCTTCCCAAGGCAGCTTAATATTGGCTCACAAGCCAATATTAAGACTCCTGTTTTGAAGACCTGGGGCTAATTATTTTCTATCACACAGGGCACAAAGTGGGTTATTTCTGAAGTGCCTGTTACTGACCTGTTGCTTGCTGATGCCAGTAACAGTGAAGAGCCCTCTCCTGGTCCTCGAAATCTGCCAGAAACATATTTTTGCATTGGAAAGTGGCTGTCCCAACTTGTTTACGAACTCAGACTTTCTAAAAATAGTTTGCTTTTAATTAACGGTTCTTCTAATGTGATGCCCTTAAAACTTATTTATGAGAGGAGGGAGGGAGGGAGGGAGGCAGGAAAAGTTTATGTAGCACAGGAAGGAGAGAAAGGCAAGACAACAAGAACCCTAAACTTCCCAAAACATGGGTGCTATCCTGAACTGATCTAACTGTCCTGAGTTGACCTGGCCCCACCAAGTTGTTGTTTTTGAAAATCTTCCCAGTATATCATTTTCCTGTGATTTCAGTGTAATTGTTTGCGCAATAGGGCTGAAAGCTTTTATTTGGAAGATTAATCAAATATGGTGGCAGTTGATTGGGTAACTAATTTTGATCCACAAGAGAAAATAAAACTTGTAGCACCACTGATTACAAAGGAACTTCTTTGTTTGCGGCTGTATATTGGATCTGGTGTGCTCCTGCATTGGGGAATGCCAAGGGGAAGATGAAGAATCGCTTCTCTAAGAAAGCGTGGTGTTTTGTTGTTAATACAGTTGTAAATTACAATTGTACCTATAATGAGGTTTTGGTTGATAGGTTTAACTTTACATCATTAACTGTATAATCTGCTAAAAGGCAGGTGATTGTTTAATTGGTCAAACAGCCCTCTTATTTTGCATTATGCATCATCTTGTTTGACTTAGCCTCTGAATGAGAAGGCAAATGAGTTCCTTTCTAAATGATGAGAGGGGGGAGGGGAATAGGTTCATTAACCTTTGATGCAGATAGCAATGTCGTCTTGATCATGTGCGGTGAGCTATTCTTAGCTGTTATACTTGCATGCCCTTTTTTTTGTCTTAGCAGAAGGGAATACTGTAGTTCCCACTAGCGGTGAAAATAAGGAACTTTCCTTGTTGTTGTTTAATGTAATTTTGCAGGGTGCTGATTGCCAATTGTCATTTCCTCTATTGTTGTGTTTGTTGCAGCGTACAAAAACAATACGTTTCCCCCCTCAGAAGCTAATTACATTTTCTGTATCAAACTTCACTCCAAAGCTTTGCAACTCTTCGCACAACCTTGCAGAGAAATGAATCCAATTGCCTTTATTGCAGTGGGGCATGTACAGAGCACCTTTATATAATTAAAGCCATAATTAGCGCTGAGCTTGAATGCTTACTTTCCCCTACTAATACAGGGAGGGTGGGGGGACATTATTCTTGTGTTCTGAATGAAATTGAGTCAGAAATGAGGTGGGAGTTCTGCCAGCAAGAACAGCCCTCCACAATGGGCTTATTTAATGCAGTTGCCCTCAGCAAAAGGCTCTGTTGATCATCCCAGTGATAAACCTGTTTGCTTCAGCGCATACACAGCCAGACAGATTGGGAGGAAATAGGCATGAGAGCTTTGAGTGCCTTTCAAGTGTAGGGCAAGCAAATTGAATCCTTGCTACTTCAGATCTTCCCCTGCAGGCAGCCTACATTTCTTCAAAACTGAGCTACAGACTGTCATCTGATTTGGAAAGGGGAGGTGGGCTTGCAGCCTCTGTACGTTTTTCTCCTAGAGAGTAATCCTTGTTTATTGCATCAGTGCTGGCTTTAGGATTCAGACCAGGCACCTTCAGGGCGCCCTAGTAACCTGTAAGAGGTCAGATGTGCTGACCAAGAACTCTCTAAAACTGCCTCCAACTTCCAGAGTGCTCCATAAGTGAGAATGGTAGCACTTGTGGGACCGTGGTGCCCTTTCGCTGCAAATTTCTAGCCTTTTTGCTCTTTGGAGCTGGCCCTGATTTTTTCTGTGCAGGTCAGAGGGAAGAGGGTGTGAAACAGGAAACCAGATAGTTAAGGGAGCAAAATGTTCACCAGTATCATGTTCACTGATGCTATCAAAGTGCAGTGTGAGGTAGAGGATTGCATCTTCTAGGAAACTGTATTGTGAGTGATTGTATTCTAGCAATTGTGGACTTTGTATAGGCAACAAGTACGGCAAACATGCACCATAAAAGTAAGTGATTTCAGACACCTCCTTTGGGGGCCTTTTCTTTTCTTCATGGATGTTATTACCAAAGTGGTGTTTCTTTCTTTGCCTTATGCAGCCAGCCCCGCCCACCCACCCACATATCTCTTCCCCCCACCCCCCAAAATCCCTTTTCTGCTTTGCTCTCCAACAACACAATCCAAGGTTTCCTTGCTGACTTCCTGTTTTCTTCATTCTAGCATGATCCTAACTGTCAGATGTCAAAAGGCAGCTACGCTTTTCTTGGTTCCTTATCTTCTGATAACACGGACACTCAAACAAAGGATGCAGGTTTCCATTTGGCAAACAAAGGAAATGTGGCCCAGTTTTGAGCATGCTAGCTGTATAATGTACATATCCTTCTTTGCCAGTAATAACAAAATGTCATCAATAATGTAAAATAGTACTGGAGGCTGAAGCAGATTACGAGGCAGATGGCGACGAAGGAGCAGACAGTATAATTTCCTACCTCGTTGGGCTATTCTGTGTGTTTTGATTCTTCTTTTCCAAGTATCCCCTATGAGATTTTGGTTTAGGTCTCTGCCCTCCTCATCACTGATGGTGAATGGTTTCTAGAGAACCACTCTCACCCCTCACCACTGCCTTCCCCCCACCCAAATACAGCTAGTTCCAGGATATGTAAGACCTTGAGTCGAACAACTTCAGTGGCTCCCCTTTTAATCTGGAGGAATCAGGGTGTGCAAACCGAGAACTCTGATTCTGCCTCCCAACTTTTATGGATGCCCCTGCAATCCAGAATAATGGTGCTGTTGGGACAGTGGGCCCCTTTGCTGTTCTTGGGCTGTTCTGCAGATGCCCAAGACTGCCATCTAAGGGATCCAGCCTTGTGTTAATTCTTAATGAGGGCCCCAGGTGGTGCAAATCAGGCCACTGCTGTTGCTTTCTGTGAAAGGCTTAAGAAACAGAGAAGCACAAACTCTTCAGCTCACCCACTATGGACTGTATCGTCAGTGTTCGAAACTCCCATTATTCTAGGTGCATTTTATGACAGGAAATTTCATTAGCCCAAACGGTTTCTGAGCTCTGAGCACAGTACTGCCCCTAAGATTTGAGAGTAAAACTGCAGAGTGGAAGGAAAGGAGGACCTTTTTCTGCCTCCCCTCTTCCAGCTACACTCTGAAGACTGGCGAAGAGACCCTCTTATGAATATTAGAGAGGTGGGCAAGGGAAGGGCTAGACCATGTGAAAAATGAACATAATATTTCAGCTGCAGATCATTCATTTTCAGCTTTGTATTCTTGTTCTAAAACAGTGCACCTAGACATTCCGTTGTTGTTCCCGTAACCTAGGTGTAAGGTGCCATTTAGCTCCTAGCTTTCATATCTCAGTTTCTAACACCATGTATGATCCAGAGGTGCTTCCTCCTTCCTCTTAGATGAGGGATTTGTAGGAGAACACTGAAGAGCCCTGGCCAAAGTGATGCAAGGTTCTTGCAATGGTAAATTACTTTTCCCTGTGTTTCCTTGCCATTCAAACAAGCTGTAAAGTTAGCTAACTCTGGCATCCTGCCTGACGTTGCTTTGAGTACCTCAAAACGTTCTGCACTCCAGACTAACAGAATGTAGTAGTCAGATATATAGCTCATCTTTGGGTTTCAGATTACAGGAGATGGCATTTTATTAAGCTCTTAATGAGCTGTGAAATAAAGTCTTCTTTTTGCTTGGCACCTAAAAATGTGCCACGAAGGCATTCTACAAATGGGGAGCCACCAAAGAAAAGTTATCCTGTTCTCCTCTCTGGACCTCTTGTGGAAGAAGTACACAGAGAAGGGCCTCAGAGGAAGATTACAGGGTCTGGGCTGGTTCATATGGGGAGAGGCGGTCCTTGAGGTATTGCGGTCCTGAGCTGCTTACGTCCCTGTATGTTAAAACCAGCACTTTAATTGGTGCTGAAGAGCACTCCCCAAGCATAACCCTCTGGAAATGACTGTCCCAGTAGGACTGGAACCACCAGAAACCAGTGCTACCCACCCTTAACTCAGATAGCTGCTCCAGAAAGATACCATGGTTGAAGGTTTTAAAAGCATCTTTAAAGGCATTCCCACAAAGATAGCATTACAACAGTACAGCCTGAAAATGGCCAGTGGATAATTGAGTATAAACATGGGATCAAATAAATGCATGCTTTAAAAATATCTCCTCCTACAGGCTGTTCCTATCTGGGCCAAAATACCAATTCCTGGTTCCAGTAATTCAACACAGATCAGACACATTATATCCTACCTTAAGGTTGACAGTCACTTATATGCTTTGGATACCTGTGGTTATTACCTCATCTAGCCCTCCCTTTTTGAAGGCTTTATTTCACAGCTCATTAAGAGCAGGACTTGGGCTGATTTACACTATGTGGCATTTAAATGTGTTTGTGGGAGGGCCATTATTGGGGTTTTTAAAAATGTATTTTGTGTTCTCCCTTTTTATTTTTATGTTGTAAACCACCCTGTGATCTTCAGATGAAGGGTAGTATACAAATTTAGATGATGGTGATGCTGATAATAATAATAATAATAATAATAATAATAATAATAATTATTAAAATTTAATTGGATGAAAATTTATCTGCCAGGAAACTGATAGGATTAATGTGGCCAGCATCTGTTACACTGATTTTGTGGTGAACTGGTTTGGTCCAGACTGTTTGAAGACTTACCGTATTTTTTGCTCTATAAGACTCACCTTTTCCCTCCTAAAAAGTAAAGGGAAATATGTGTGCATCTTATGGAGCGAATGCAGGCTGCACAGCTATCACAGAAGCCAGAACAGCAAGAGGGATCGCTGCTTTCACTGCGCAGCGATCCCTCTTGCTGTTCTGGCTTCTGAGATTCAGAATATATTTTTTTCTTGTTTTCCTCCTCCAAAAACTAGGTGCGTCTTGTGGTCTGGTATAGAGCGAAAAATACAGTTCCTGTTCTCATAGCAATTTCCTTGGCATTTGCATTTATCTCGGAGGCCGTCTCGTTGATGAAAGTCAAATTGGTATATCCTAGGGACAGGGCCTTCTTAACTGTGGCTCCACAATTGTGGAATTCGCATTCCTCGGAGATCCTCACTTCCACTGGTCTTCAGATGTGGAGTGAAAACTCTTTTATCCCACCGGGCCTTTTTATGGACTAGGTTTAGGCTAGTTCTTGTATTTTTCTGTGGTGGTGTGTAGTTTTAGGGTGCATTTTAACTGTTCTTATTATGTGCATGCAGCCTTGGTGGGATGTAAATAAAATAAAATTTAATTGGCCCAACCCATTCAGCTTTCCACAATGGCCCTCTTGTCCTTCTTTACAGAAATTCACAATCACCTGGTATGGACAAACATGAATGTATTGGGGACAGTTGTTTCTTTTTCTCTGTCTTATAGAGAGAGAGAGAGAGAGAGAGAATGCTTCTGGTAATTTGGATGCTATTTGGCCTTACAAACATTAGATAGATTCCTGGTTTACGGTAATTGCCCAAAAGGGGGTGAAGCCAGACTTCAAGTGGCTTTTCCTCAGTTTGCAAAAGCTCATGTGCCTGGATGCAGAGGATTGGGCGAGTGATTGTTGACAAGCCAGTATGACACATTGTCCTTATTTTGCTTAGATGCACAACAGTTCTTACTTGCCCCATAGACAGGAACTGGAACTTGGTTGCACAATTCAGATACCTCATTATTTCGGAAGCTTAAATATGGGTTGGGGTGACTTCTGAATAGACAAATCATATTTATGATGGGTGGTTCTTCCTCTAGAGGTTCCTGTACCTAGAGATGGGAGAACTGTACTTAGCAAGGCAGATACCGTATTTTTCACTCCATAAGACACACTTTTTCCCTCTTAAAATCTAAGGGGAAATGTCTGTGCATCTTATGGAGTGAATGTGTGTTCCCTGGGGCTGGGGGGGGACCCGGGCTTCCCCCGCCAGCCCCGACAAAGCTCCTTAGCAGCTCTGGGGTAGCCCGCGAAACCTCCGCAGGGCAGCGGGGAGCCTTCATCCCGCTTTCCTGGGGAGGCTTCAAGCGGCTATCCCTGGCTTTTGCGGGAGGTGGGGGAAGGGACAGAGCGAGGCTCTCTCACTTCCCCCACCTCCCGCAAAAGCCCCCAAGAGCCGCGCTCCCTTTAAAGAGCAGCGCGGGGTGTGTGGCTCTTGAGGGCTTTTCCCTGAGGAGGGAGAAGGGCAGCCCGTCAGTGACTGCAAGCGCCGCACACACACAGGCTGTATACAGGCTCTGCTCAGCGCTCCCTTTAAATAATTTTTTTTTCTTGAATCCCCCCCCCCACCCAAAGTAGGTGTGCCTTATGGAGCGAAAAATACGGTAATGTCTAAACCATGGTTGATTGGAAGCTCAGACCATGGTTTTGGTTTTAAACTATGGTTGGTGCACAGCTGGGCTTTGGTGTGATTTTGGAACTGAGAGCCACTCCATCGGTCTTATCTGGAAAGTTTGGACAGATGGTCTAAATGCCCTTTTAGTATTTGTCCTGGTTAAAAGAGTAACAATATTTCCCCCTTTTTTAAAGAGATCTCAAATCATTGCTAGACTTCAGGAGCCACTAGAGATCCCACCTGCAGTCCCAGCCTCAGCCTTGGTGAATGGCTGTAACATAAGGAACCATCTACTGAAGCAGCAGATAATGAGACGGCAGCAGCAGCAGCAGCTACAGGTTGGTCTCTTAGTTTCTCTGGGAAGCCAGATGACTGCTGATAGGGCTGTTATTTCAAGTGACGAGGCTTCTTTAGATTACCACGGCAGAGTGATGGAACTTAAATTGCAATGCTGTTATCCCTAGGGTTAGTTCAGCAGTTGTGGTACTTGATTGAAGTCTTGCAATGGGAGCCATCTTTCCACACGCTTGATCACCAGCCCTCCTTTCTTCGGGAAGCAGTACTGGTGTTCGAAGTCTAACTGGCTCCCAATAACTTATCACCCCCAAGATGGCTCACAAAGAACAACTGCACCAATGCAAATACAAATAATGCAAATGATAAAAAAAAATCAAAACAAAATCTTAAATTCCCAAAGGTATTTTTAAAAAATCAAGATACATTTCTGTTCCTGCCGAAAGGGCAAAGCGTACTCCCCACCAAAAAACAAAGAAAATTAAAAGACAGCAAGAGTAAATACTTAAGCAGTCTTCTAGGGGTCCCAAGGCAGGTAGGAAAGCTTGATGGTTTGAAAAGCCTCTCCCTCTTGGACAGAACAGAGGAGGAGAAGGAGGCAGCAGTGATCAAATGCATGGATGTGTTCAATTAGGACACGGGGAGGCACAAGTTAAGTTCATAAGAGGCTGTATGTAATCTTTGTGGGTTTGTGGAGGGGGCTGTCATATTAATATATCTAATGAGGTTAGAAAAGAAGAGACAGACTTCTTCCTTTTTCTTTTCACTTGTTACAAAAGCTATTTTTATTAAAGCTTGAAAAGAGAAACAAAGAAAAAGCGATATGCAAAAGTTAGAATCAAATACCAAACGTTTTAAACATAAAAACTTAGAAGAAAAGAAAAGAAAAGAAAAAGATTTCTGACTCTCCATCTATCGGCTTTATAGACTTAACTTGCTCCATAACAGTATCTAACTCTTCTGATTTCCATAAACCAACCTTATGTCAGTCTTCAAACCCAGATATCACAAGCTCATTCTCCTTTTTGCGCAAAAAGCCCATAAGGGGTTTCCAACCGTTAATAAATGTCAACAACGATTTTTCTCTAATTAAACTTGTCAACTTTGCTATCTCAGCAAAATCCATTAGTTTCAATAACCATTCTTCCATAGTAGGTGCTTCCAGCTTTGTGTGTATAAGAATCTTGCCGCTGTGTTCATGTATTGCAATAATCTTGCATACTCTTTTTCTTGTTGTATAGTGGTACCTCTGGTTGCAAACGGGATCCGTTCCGGAGGCCTGTTCGCAACATGAAAAGAGCGCAACCCGCAGCGGCGCTTCTGCACACGCGCGGGTTGCGATTCGCCGCTTCTGCGCATGCGCGTGATGTCATTTTGCACTTCTGCGCATGCGCGAGCGGCGAAACTTAGAAGTAACCCTTTCCAGTACTTCCCGGTCGCCGTGGGACGTAACCTGAAAGAACGTAACATGAAGCGGACGTTACATGAGGTATGACTGTATATCCATTAGTCCCAGCAGGAAGAGTTCTGGTTTGAGTTGAACATTAAGCTTCAGAATCTTCTGTATCAATGTATCTATTTGTATCCAATAGTTTTTAGCTTTTTTGCACAATAAAATGTCCCCTCGTGTTTTTGACACTTCCAGCAAACAGTTGGAACATTTTTATACATTCTAAATAACTTCTCAGGACTTAGATACCAATGGTACATCTTTACATGAAAATTCTCTTTTAAATCATAACACAGTGTGTATTTTAACCCTTTTGTCCTCATATGTTCCCACTCTTCCATCTGTATATTATAACCAAAATAGATTGTTCCTAGATGGTTATTGAAGACAGCTGGTGGTCTCAGTACTCAGTGGTCTCAGAGGGAAGGCAATGAAACAACTTATTGGGGATCTGTCTAATAATACTCAGGGCAAAACTACGTGCAATTCTTGTGTGTCTGTTTATAAAGCACAAACTTGTGCTAAAGGTGACCAGTTTATTTGACCAGAAAAGACCAGTTCTGATTTGAAGTTATTCCAAGTAAGCACACTTCCATTTATTAATTTATATCATTTGTGTTATTATAAACTACCACCTGCCCACTTGAAATCCATGGAAATTACAAACCACTGCCCACATTTCTTTCTTCCAGAGCCTATTTTTACAGCTCCCCATCCCAATTCATAGCTAGAAACTGACTTATGTTTAAATGAAACAGAGGTCTTCCAAATATTTAGTTCTGTGCACAAATGTTCAGTTCTTGGATGAGATTACAGTGTGGAGGAAAAACACACATATAGTTAATTGAGGTGGTTTCCCCTCTCTAACTTCCCTAGTCCTGGAGAGACCTTAAGATCCCGTATTGTCTACATTCTTAAACAGGTTGCTCAGCAAAGGGACAAATCCCCTTCCTTTCATTAATAAAGGGATTCAGGGCCAATGCAACACATTTCACTGCCACCCCTGGCTCCCCATTCACCAGTTGCAGCCTTCTGGTCCTCCCATCACCTCTTCATGCTGCGTGCTTCTGGGCCATCTTGCCCAATGTCTTGTTCTCAGCAACAAATGGTTCTTTCCTTGGAGCAAGGCTTTGGAGAGGGCCGATGTTGCCAACATTTTGGCAGTAGCAAGTGCTGTTAAAATCCTTCACACTAAATTTCTGCAACGCCTTGTTCTAAAGAAGGGCCTTTCCTGGGACCGAGACATAGGCAAGCGGACTGGGCAGCCCTCAAGAAGTGACACTTTGCTGCAGTGTCGAAGTGGCAGCAGGGCTCCTAGACTCCAAGGTACAGGCAGCTGGGTCTTGGGGCTGGACAATGGCTGGCAGTGGTCAGCTGGCTGGCTGGCCAGCAAAATAGCATTGAGGGGCAGTCAGCAGCAGAGGACTTGAGGGGGGTCGCTGGTCTAGCATCCATCCCAAACTGCCACCTAAAACAAAGTGATCAGCTTGCCTAATGGGTGGGCTGGAGCTCTAAACCAGCTCTTCAACTTGGATGCAGGAACTGAAATGCAAACCTTTTGTTTCAGGGCTATCAAAGACATCGTATTAAAGTATATAGACCTGTCTCTGCTCTTTCAGCCAGTCATCTACAGCTGGTAAACATCAGTTGCATGTCCATAGAGTAACTGCAAACTTTCTGGATGGGTTTCTCTCTCTTTTCCCTTCCCACACCACCTTGCTGGATATGGGGAGAAAATCAATAGCCGGTCTTTCTGTTACCTGTTCCAAAATCACTCTGCCAAAATGTGTTTGCCTGGCTAGATTAGGACATGTGTTAGAAAGCTTTAAAAGTTCATTTGCTTTTATTTCTGTTTAAATACATGTGTTAAAATGTATCTTGTCTCGGGGTTACACATTGCCTTTTGATGGTGTTGCCCAAAAAGGCAGCCTATAAATACTTTAACTAATATCCTAATCCCTATTAACTCTAATAAAAACCAAACCTCTATGCCTGGTTCAAACGTAAATCCACAAGAAATTTTTACCGATGAACCACAGTTCAAACAAACCACAATTCCTTGAGTTCATGCATTATTGGGAATTGTTGTTACTTAGTCACACTATTCCAATTGCAAAGGTTCATTTTTGTAGCAGTCAATAGTGGTATGTGAACATGATCTCTGTATAATGTGTTGCCTCCCACCAACATTGGGGTTCCCAATAATTCGATTTAAAATACAAAGCATCATGGTGCTTTCTAACAGCCTTTAAGGAACAGAAAACTGATACGCGATTCATCCTTTTATGAAAGAGAGAAACAGAGAGAGAAAGAGTGAGAGGACAGAGGTGGGGGGGGGATGGGGGAAAAATACCCTTCTATTGCAGCCCTTTCCCATTTCACTTGGATCTCAACCCAATGAGATTGTTTAAGAGAGTGACAGGGTGCAACAGAAGGGGAGAAACAAACACTCAGTGAAAAACGAGGTCGGGAAGTTGACAAAAATAAGAGGGAAAATTGTAATTATGTATTGATTGTATATGTTTAAAATGTTGAAACTTAATAAAATATAATTGCAACAACAACAACAACAAAAGAGTGGAACTTGTATTTGATGTGAACATTTTTTCCCCTTTCGCCTAGGAAAAGCAGAGACACAGCATGATGGGAGTATCATCTGAGCAGAGGGGTCATTTTGTGGGGCAGCTGATGAATCAGTTTACTGGTAAGGAGTTGGAGAGCATATTCTCGAAAGCTTGACCCTTTTTGTGTGTGCTGTTTTAATTCAGGGATTTCAAGGAAACTCTTAATAATACATAAATATCCTGCTTGCAGATCTCGCATGCCTTCCATTTCTGATTTGCATAAGCCAGCCTGACCCTTAATAAAAAGAAGGGTCCTTTGGAATACAAGGAGTTACATGCCTAAGGTGCTGTCAAGTTCTAGTTGTGATAGCCTCCGAACTGTAGGTTCTGCAACGTGGACTTCAGCAGAGCAAAGCTAATTTCATATAACATAATTCCTGCATTTGCAAACTAGAGCTGAACTGTGGAATTCGGAAAAGTTAAGATATTTGAAATGCAGGCTTCACAATTTTAAATTACTGGTTCCAAATTGGATGGATAGATTTTACACGCCACTGGTGAAATGTGAATATAGCAACTCTATAAATAAACAAATAAATCATTGAGACGCAGCAGAGGAAATTGAGCTGCAGCAGATTAGTTTGATTTTTAAAACATGTTTGAAGAATGTTCAAGTTACCCTTCCACCTTGTTGGGAGCTGAGGGTTCTAGTTTGGCCCCAGCTAATCCCTGACAGACTGGTTCTCCATGTGCAGGGATTTTTTTTACATGGAGGAGCATTCAAGCATAAGATTTTAGGTTTACCTGCAAACCGAAGTGCTGAAGCCTAGAAAGAGTTGCATTCTGTAATCTTGCTGATCATTTAATTTGTCTCTAGGGCAAATTGTGTTTGAACCATTAAACCAGAACAGCTTTACTCTATTTAGCAGAGAGAGAAACTAGCTTTGCAACAGTTAAAAGTGGCACTGGGATGTGTGTGTTATATTTGTATGATATTTTGTGCTTAAAGAATTGAAATGATGCGTGCAGAATCCAGTCTCATGCCCAGACTCTTCCTAACTTAATGCCTTGCTTGTTCCTCTATGCAGCCGTTTCCCAGCCCATGTCAGCAGATTGCACCCAGTCCATGTCGACTCCTTCTCCAAATCACCGCCTAATGTCATCTCCCCAGGGAATGTTGCAGAGTTCCTTGGGCTCTGGGATCACTCAGATGGCCCCTGTGAACCAGAATACTGGGGCAGTGGTGATGATTGCACACAACCCCAGCAAGCAGCCAGGAATGTACCCACCTAATGCCGATTTCAGCCTCCCAATGCGGCAAAGCCAAAATCCCCTGGGTATGAGTTCCGGAATGCAAACGGTTCACGGCCACCCTACCCTTCGGCCTGGCATGGTGCTGGCCAGCTTTGCCTCTGGTTCCCTATCGAGCCACACTTCACAGCAGCAGCAGCAGCAGCACTTGAGGCAGCAGACGATGCCAAGAATGGCTAACGTCTACTCCACCTCTCCTCAGATGTGGTCACAAAGGATGCCAAATCAAAGCCAGATGGATGCCAGTATGCAGCAGTTCTCTGGCAATGCTATCTTCTCGAAGCAGAATGCAAGGCCAAATCTCTCTGGTCCGTCGTTTACCCAGTCTGTGGCACCACCTAATCAGATTGCTCCTGGGGTCCATGCCAGACAGATGCAAAAAGCCAGTATGGGACAATCAGGCCAGAACTTGGGCCCTCTGAATAACCAGAACCTGAGACCCAATCTGACAAGAGTACCTTTGCAAGCAGCGATGAATGTCATGAAGCCAATGCCGCAAGGCATAACCAGTTTTAGCCAGCTCAGTGCTGCACACCCAGTCGGCCTACCAACTTATCCTGGCTCTGCCGGCCAGTCGTCAGGATCGTTCAGCAGAATGAGCCCTGCCTCTGAGATGCAATCCCAGTACGACTTCATGGTCCAGCAAAACGATGCCCTTCTGCCTGATAACTGCAGCGATGTTGACTTTATCGATAATCTCATGAAGAATAGCGGTGGCAGCGGAAGCAGTGACGAAGAGTGGCTGAATAATTTGACAATGATAGATGACATTTTGGGGCAACAAAGCTCTGGACACGTGTGATTCTTGAGGGATGATGCTGATGGGTATGTAAATAATCTGTGCAGGACTAAAAAAAGAAAAAAAGCATTTACAATAATAATAATAATAATAGAAATCCTCCCCTTCTTAATTAACTTGCCCAACTAACTCTTCACCTTTCTCCCAGATTTTTCAAATAGCGCTGTATATATAGTTGAATATTTTTTGTAAATTATGTTTTCCTAAACATTAAATATGGAAGTATTTATACTTCTTTGCTGGACTCTTTGTAAATATCCTATAGACTATTCTCTCCCTTTTCTCTTTCTCTTTTTCTATTTCTCTCTCTTTCTCATTCTCTCTTTCTCTTTCTCTTTCTCTTTCATTTCTATTTCTCTCTCTCTCTCTCTCTCCCTCCCTCCCTCCCTCCCTCCCTCCCTCCCTCCCTCCCTCCTTTCTTATTTTTTGGTATATTAGAGGAGTTGAGTTACATCTTGTTCTAAATATGCAAATGTTAGTTTCAGTAATACTGTGTATTACAGCATCAAATATTTTATGTCCAGAAAAACAGAGTCAACGGGAAGCAAGGATTGCCACATTCCTTGCCTTCCCAAGCCCATGTAAATTTAAGATGACAGATCAACTGAATTAAAAATCAGTTTTGATCTGGCCAACAATAATTCAATCCCTACCAGGCCCAGGAATTCATCCAAGTAAATTGCTTAATAAAGGAGCTCATTGTGGCAAGCTCTTTTGCTGGACTGAAGGTGCCAACAACCTGTACACTGTTCTTTTGCTCTTTCTATGGCTGTGGTTGACCCAGGTCTGTTCCACACAATCAGTGTTTGTGCTAAATGAGTACAGCACCAAACCATGAGTTGCCCATACAGACGAGCCACAGGCTGAGCATCAGAATCACCTTAAGATATAATATTTGCCGCTTGCATCAGCTACAAGTCACCAGGTGGTGAGTAAGCAAGCAGTGATGTAAGCGCATGTGTGAACTGGTCCACAGGGTAAGAAGGTGGTTGATCTGAAAGACTGTGACAAATACCAAGTGCTTTTGTAGAAAATTATCTGTGTCAGAAGCGCATGCAAGCCTGAAAGCATGAATGTCGCCTTTCAGCAATTAGAAACACTTTCTGGCTTGCGCACCTCAGCAGTGTATAGTTGCAGTTTGCAGTGTATAGTTTGCAGTTTGCAGGCTATCTGTTCCTAGTTCTAAACAACTTTCGTATCTTCTTATCTGTTTTTGATGAGACTGTCCTTCCTGCCCCCCCTTTTCCATTTCTCACCGCCCAGATAAAATGTCTATAAACGCTAATAGCTTAACTTTTGATGTTTTTCCTGTTAAATGTATATTTAAGAGTCTGTTTATAAAAGAATTCCGTTCTACTGTAAGCTTTCTTCAACAATGTTCATACTTTGTGTAATCCGATTTTAATGGCCACATCAGCATCCATTTGTATGACAATGTCCACTTCAAGCACACCAAAATGTTCTTTTTTCCTTCATACCATAATAAACTGCCAGGGAAAAATTGCAGTCACTGCATGTTTTCATTTATTCTTTTTGCTTTTGTTTTTGTAGAAAACAGCATTTTAAGTAAGAATAGTAATGCTTGCAACTGGAATGAATACTAGGCAACTTGCAGGCATTTACTATTTTTGGAGAGGGGCAAGGTCACAAGGCTTGCAACTCTTTTGGGGAAACTGAATCCCTGTTGCTAGAAAAAGGTTTTGAGACCTTCAGGACAGAGAGACTGTAGTAGTTCTGCCTTAACACCTTTTGGAAGCCCTGGTACACGAAGCAGGGAATTGGTGCCTGATCTGCAGGGTTTCCCATTGTGGCCCTGCAACATCTACCACTGTAGTGACACCATTGGTTTCTGCCACAATAGCACAGTGCTGGCAGGAACCCACCAGTTTATGGGGAAGGGCCATATCTCAGTGGCAGAGCACATGTTCTGCATCTAGAAGGCTCCAAAAGAATCAGGTAGCAGATGATGAGGCAGATATTTCTCTCTCTGGGATCTGCTGTCTGTCAGGGGAGACCAGGATTTCCCAAACCTTGTTGGCCTCCTTGATGAGCTTATAAACCTGCCATCAATCTCAACCCCAAGGGCTTAGGGACGTCAAGAATGTAATCCAATATATAATAAATATTTATTAATCACCAGTTGCCATTACAAGCAACCGTAAAATCTAAAAACAACAACCCTGTAGTATTAAATATAGAGGTTTCTTATTACTAAGCGAAATGCATGCACTTTATTTCTGAAGCTCATATTTCCTAACCAAATTTTTGGCACTAAAGCTCACAAACTTCTCACCTCCTCCCCCCCCCCCCCGATCTTCATTCACCACCTCTCCCATTGATTGTAGGCAGCCTACATTAATTGTAGGCATAAGAACCATCTCCTAGGCCCCCTCCAAAATATTTGAGGGGGCCGCCCAGCAGAAGTTGATGGGCATTGCCATTCAAATGGAATGTGTGTGTGCTGTGTATAAGATCGATTATGCAGAGTGGGGATTATGTCCATCCGCCCCCGAATATTTTATTCAAGTTGCCACCCCTATGTCAGCATGGCCTCCTGCAAAAGAAAGCTCTCTTCTCAGTTATACTGGTATTTACTCAGTGTGAAATGCGGCCACAGGAAAGGGGAGGCCCCCTAAGCATACACGTAGAGGTGCGTCACTGCTCTACTCCTGGGCCCACAGAGGCCCTTGTAGGAAAATGGGGCATTTTAATTTATTTTCATTATTTGTTTATTATATTTCCACTCCAATGGCCCTCAAGATGTTCTCCCGCTTCCTCATGTTATCCTCACAACGGCCCCATGAGGCAGGTAAGGTACTTGCCGTAATCTTACACATTGTCAGTACTCAGGGCCGGCCCAAGACTTCATGGCTCCCGAAGCAGGCCACAAAATGGCATCATGGAAGAAGGGGTCAATGGTTGAAGGGGGAATCAATGGCCATTGACTCATGGTGGGCGGGTGCAGACACCCCATAGGGCAACCCCTGCCATTTCCTCCCTAAGGGTAGGCAGAGACCAGCAGCACCTCCTATTCACCAAGAAGCCGCTGAAGAGGCAGCATGGGGGGCACTGCCGAGAGGCAGCAGCTCCAACCTTTATAGAGTGTATGGCAGCCATGCCTTCCTTGGAAGCTGGGTCTGCTGCCCCCACAGATCCTGCCACCTGAGGCAGTTGCCTCACTTTTCCTCACGGGTGGGCCGGCCCTGTCAGTACGTCATCGTGGTGTGCTTGCCATAATCTCGGCTTCTGTTCCATGAGAGGAGGGAGGATGAGCTTGTGAGTGGGGATTCTCTTGAGAGAGCATGGCAAGGGCCTCAGAGGAAGGTGTTGCTGCCTTGGCTCAGGTCTCCTCACATGCTGTGGGTGCTTTCTGCTCCACACTCCAGCACTACCACTCTCCCCATGCTTTTCCCTTCCCCACTTTCTGCCCCTGCCCCCTTTTATACAGGGATTCTTGATGTGTGTGGGTCTGGCCACCCAGCACCTCCCACTAATGCAGGGATGCGGGAAGCTGGCCATGCTGACTTGGGGGTGGGGGGTGGAGTCCAATAACATCTGGAGGGCTACAATCCCCCTTCCCAGTAATAAATGCAAACAAGAAGCCACAAGGATCGTTTAGTTGCCTCCTACGCCACCTTGCATATCCTCCGACATTCCTCAGATGGCATTTCTCATTCCCCACCTCCAACTGACCCTCCTTGAACCCCAGTTTTTCAGTGTGTCCCCCTCAGAGCATTTCCTATCAGAAGAAGGGAGACTGCTACCAACGGGACCAAGCATGCACGGTCTCCACCGTTCTGAAAAAACAACCCTTAATCCCTATTTTATTTTATCATTCAGTAGATTTACAAAAAAGAAAAACACACACCAATAAATAAATTTTAGAAAGGGGCGATATTAGAGACAAATGCACAAAGCATAAAAAATAAATAAAAATAAATACTTTTTGCACTCTGCTCCCCCTTTCCCCCCATCCAACATGGCCCTGCCGTCTACCTGTCCCTCCAAGCTGGCACATCACCGTGGGGCTGGGCCTTGGTGGTGGCAGCCTCTCCTCCTCCTCCTCGCCTGCTCTCCTGCAGCCGCTACTAGCTGCCCAAGGGAGGATGCTGGCAGCAGCCGTCATAGAGAAGCCGTGCAGCAGCCATTGCTGCCACTGCTCAGGACAAGTGCCAGCTCATCCTCAAGCTCAGTACTGGTGGCATGGTGGGGGAAATAGGGACATTCCGGGATGAAATCGGGAGTTGGGGTGGCTTTCGTAATTCTGGGACTGTACCTGGAAAATTGGGACAATTGGAGGGTATGGTGTTGCACCCATTGCATCTGGGCCCATGCACTTGGAGTTAGGAGCAGATTGATTGCATGCATGCATGCATGATTGTCTTCCATTACTGCCTTGGTGACTCTGCCTGAACCTGCACCTCTGCACCAACTGAGTGGAAGGCATGGGGACTGACATCTGCAGAAACAGGGGACCAGCTAGAAGCACCAGACAGAAGCTAAACGTCCAATCACTCGAAGTTGCACTGGCTTCTGAAAAGCTTCGGCTGGTCTACACACACACACACACACACACACACACACACACACACACACACACACATTATCCACAGTATTTTATGGCTACAAATGTGCTTCTTTTCCAAACTGAAAGCTGGTTCTTGGGGCGCAGGGTTTCTGAAGAGCTACCTGGCTCCATGCTAATATGTGCAGGCATCCCTGCTCATTTGCTAGATGAGCTTTTTAATTCCTTCCATTGCTCTGAGTGCAAATGGTGGTTGGTAATGAGGAAGTCCTCAGAAGATTACTGTAAGTACTCTGATCTGCCAAACCCCAAAGAGAGGTCACTTTGGAATAATAAAACACATTAAAATACAAATGAAAAGAAATCATGTAATTCCACCCTCCCCCCATCGGGAATTATTCCCTAAAGAGCTGCGGGGAATAAAGGATGGATGTAAGTACAGTAAAAAAACGGATAATTCTCAGAGGCAACTGCCCAGAGCTTTGCTAATTGACTGGAGAATCCTATTCCACTAGCCTAGGGGAATACACCAGGTTTCTGGAAAATATTCATTGGTCACAGGGATTAAAGAAGTTTAAAGCTGAGTATTTGGTGTTCTCCTTCAGTGCAGGACTCTTCTTTTAACTGTAACACTTTATTGAGCATTTTTAATTGTTTTACTCTATTGTTTGTAAGTTTTTTTCCCCCATTGAAGAAACACAACACACATTCATAAAATAAAAAATTATGTCGCCTATGCGGCATGCAGAAAACAAGGGCTGTAGCTCAGTGGTTTAGCAGTGCAGAAAAACCTCAGTTAAATCCCTGGACTCTCTAGGTAATTGTACACCAGGCGCTGTGCAGACCACAGGCTCGCCTGATTTACTTTAGGTGGCATCCAACTATGGCCTACTCACAGGAGACCCATTAATTTAATCATAGCCATTAACTACAATGAGTCTACTCTTGAGCTGGACTTAGATGCAACCCATTGGTGTCATCCCCACTCACCAGAACTGCATGCAAGATTCCCAACCAGAGCCCAGAGCCATCTGCAAAAGGCATTCATTAAAATTAATACAGTGTTCGTTTCAGACTAGGGATTTGTTAGCAGCACTAGAACTGAACCAAGTTCACAGTCCATTCACACAGAAATCCATACCTGGTCAGTTTTCTTCATTTCAGCCACCTAATTTAGGTGTGGAAAGTTGGTAGTGTTAAAGGCAGTTGGGAGTCAGAATCCGCTTGCCAATGATCTACTGCAAATTACTCAGAAAGCTATCTTCTGGCCACCTCTCTTGAATTACATGGACTGGTGTTCTGGCTCAATAAGACAGCACCCTATGACCTCGGCAAGACAGAAGTACTGTTTCTGGGGGACGGGGGGCAGGCAGTTGTGGGGGACTCCCTGTTCCTGAAGTACCAGATGCACAGACAATGGGGTCATTTTGGTCTCACAGCTATTCATGGCAGTGCAGGTTAATTCTGTGTCTACCAGCTCCATCTGGTAGGCTGGCTGAGACCCCTACCTGTGTCATGTTTCACCGGAATGGTACATACTCCACTTATCTCCCTCTTGGATTACTACTACTAATAAATAAATAAATAAATTTTATTTATACCCCGCCCTCCCCAGCCAAGGCTGGGCTCAGGGCAGCTAACAACCAATAATAAAAACAAGTTGATTGAATACAACTTAAAAAACAAGATTAAAATACAACATTAAAACGTTAAAATGCAGCCTCATCATAGGAGGAGAAAGGAAAAAAGAAAGAGGGGGAAGGAATCAAATTGACTCCAAGCCAATTTATTAATAATAATTTATAAATAAAGTTGTCCAGGCGGGACAACTCTGTCTTACAGGCCCTGCGGAAAGAAATCAGATCCCGCAGGGCCCTGGTCTCGTGAGGCAGAGTGTTCCACCAGGCCGGGGCCAATGTTGAAAAGCCCCTGGCTCTGGTTGAGGCTAATTTGACTTCCTTAGGGCCCGGGACCTCTAGGGTGTTGCTATTTATGGACCTTAAGGTCCTCCGTGGGGCATACCAGGAGAGGCGGCCCCGTAGGTACGAGGGTCCTAGGCCGTGAAGGGCTTTAAAGGTCAAAACTAGCACCTTAATCCTGATCCTGTACTCCACCGGGAGCCAGTGCAGCTGGGAAAGCACTGGGTGAATATGCTCCCATGGCAGAGACCCTGTGAGGAGCCTCGCTGCAGCATTCTGCACCCGCTGGAGTTTCTGGGACAGCTTCAAGGGCAGCCCCACGTAGAGCAAATTACAGTAGTCAAGCCTGGAGGTGACCGTCGCATGGATCACTGTGGCCAGGTCGGGGCGGGAAAGGTAAGGGACCAACTGCTTGATGCGGCGAAGGTGGAAAAATGTCGCCTTGGCTGTTGCTGTAACCTGTGCCTCCATGGAAAAGGAGGCGTCAAGGATTACACCCAAACTCTTAACAGAAGGCAATGGCACTAATTGGGCCTCCGCAAGAGAAGGGAGTTGATCCCTCATCCCCATACCATCCCGACCCACCCATAGGACCTCTGTCTTCGAAGGATTTAGTTTCATTCAGCTCCCACAAAACCATCCAGCCACAGCTTCCAAGCATCTGGTCAGTGTGATCATCTGCAATGCGCTTTACGTGGGGCTACCTTTGAAGGCGACTTGGAAATGTGGCAGCTAGGCTAGTGACTGGGAGTGGCTGCCAGAACCATATAACACCTGTCCTAAAAGATCTATATTGGCTCCCAGTACATTTCCGAGCACAATTCAAAGTGTTGGTGCTGACCTTTAACAGCCTCAGGTCTGTATACCTGAAGGAGCATCTCCACCCCCATTGTTCATCCCGAACACTGAGGTCCAGCTCCGAGGGCCTTCTGGTGGTTCCCTTGCTGCGAGAAGTGAGCTAACCAGGAACCAGGCAGAGGGCCTTCTCGGCAGTGGCACACGTCCTGTGGAACGCCCTCCTGTCATATGTCAAACAAATAAACAACAACACAACTTTCGGAAGACATCTGAAGGCAGCCTTGTATCAGGAAGTTTTTAATGTCTGAGGTCTCGCTGTGTTTTTATGTTTTGTTGGAAGCTGCCCAGAGTGACGGAGGAAACAAAATTATTATTACCACTACTACAAGTAATAAATTGTTGTAGTAGTATGTTCCTTAATGCAAAAATTAAAATTAAAAAATACAGTGGACATTTACCAGAAAAAATGATAAATGCTGAACACAACTCATTGGGCTTTCCAATGCAGCTGTACTGTGAATACATAGAGGAAGAGGAAAAGGAAAAGGAGGGAATTACTAGATGAGGAAGAGGAAGAGGAAAAGGAAAAGGAGAGAATTACGGTACTAGATGGTGGCTATGCCTTAGGTGGCTATGCAGAGTCACTGGCCTTGTTTGCATGCCATACTGAGCCATGATTTTGCTCCGTGTGAATGTGCAGGCTCCTGGAGCAGAGTTTTCTTCTTCCTGGCAGTTCTACTGCTGAGCTTAGCTAAACCATGGCTTTGCTTGGCTGAGTTTGTTGTTCAAACCTTGTGGTTTAGTCAGACAAACCACAAGCTGTAACCTACAGGGCCAACCATGGTTACAGCTCAGGGTTTGGGGAGACTTAAACCATGGACCCAGATTCAGATGCCATACTAAACTAAGCAAAGCCATGGCTTTGGGCAGCAGCAAAATGGCCGGGGAAGAGCAAAACAGCTGCAATCTCCTCTCCTGGTCCTAGCGACAGACTTTGGTATTTTAAATTTCAACAACACACTTTGCGAGGCCAAAATTTGGCACACACATCTGCCTATCACCTTCCATCCTGCTCAATTCACTATGTTATAGTTGCCAAGTCCTGTAGCACCCTCTAGTGTTGGTGGCCAGTGAAGCAGAACTGGTTGCACTTCCCCAAAACCGCCTCTGCTGGACCCCACCTTTGTGCTAAGCCATGGCTTGGTTTGGCTTAGTGTGATGTCCAAACCAGGCTACTGAGTCGTTTTGACATCTTAAGATAAAGTAACATTTTGGTGACACCCATTAGCTTCATGTTCAATACAGCTGCATAGGAGTGCAGAAGTTCAGTCTCAATTTGAAAAAACTTTCACACAGGTTTGTACAAGGGAACTGTAGCATATGAAAGGGGAGAGGGACCCACAAGCCAGAAAAGGGTATGCAATAAATAGAGCCGGTGTGGTGTAGCAAAGGGTCAGACAAGGTAGACCTGGGTTCAAGACACCTCTCGGCTGTGACCCTCTTTCTGTGAATGAAGTTTTATTCCTGCCCTGGCACTGACCAGGGATGATCCGCCCTCACCTCCCCAACTCCAAGCATCTGGAGCTGGGTCTAGGGAGGAGGCAGGTCATTCCTTGAGCTGCCCTTCTGAGGCTCTTCTAGCAGAGGTAGGCTTAGGGGATCACATCTGGTTAACCCATACTGGGTGTCGAGCCAAGAGGGTGCTGCAGAGGGCACCTCAGCAGTGGACGTTAGTAAGGAAACACTGTTTTGAACGCGCTTTAAAAATCCAACACCAGATGGCACCAGAGAGTAAAAACAAATTTCTACACAATTTTCCATAGCGGTTTTTTTTCTTTTTGTTATAACAATTTAATTTCTGAGTTATTTATAGCGTCGTAGTCCCCGTCCCCCCCATCCCCCGTGTGTAGCTCCACCCAATGACTTAGAATGGAAGGCAAGAGGTGGGCGGGGGCTACCAAATTGTTGGCATTGCACAGAGCACCACTGAAATTTGAAAGCGCAAAGTCCACCTCTTGATTCTCAAAAGGAGGACTTCTAGGGTGACTCTTCATAGCCACCCCCTCTCCAGGCCCATCCTTGAGAGGAGAGACAGTACACCCTGCCTCCTCCACCTCCAAGGCTGAGACTGGAGCTCATCACACTTGGTGGAATATTTGCCACGGTGAGTGTAGCAATCAAATTGGGGGCACCGTACACAACTTCAGTGTGTGGCTCTAATTTCTGGCACTGTGAGAGAGGGAGAGAAATTATTCTCTTATTTTTGACAGCATGTGTGGCAGGTCTGATGCACTTTACTGCTGATTTAGCAATATGTGCCATTTGAGTTTGTGCTTCTCGCTTGCAATTTCTTTCACTTGTCCTGCCTAGGCCTCGGGCTGCTGCCTCATTTTACTGCAAGGTAATGCCTTGCTCAGCTACGGAGATATGGATTCAGCCAGCAATCTGTGCTGTAAAATGACAAGGTGGGGAAGTGGGCTTTAAATAGGACGGAGCCATCGCTGAGGAATTGAGGTCAGCACACAAACATGCGTCTGAAAAAGGAAGTGTGGATGGGGGGGGGTGCGGAGTGAGCAGGGCAGTCCTTTTTTTCTTTTTGCAAATGGCAGTGTGTGCATGCAAAGCTCTATGGAAGGGAAATAGACAAAAAGAGAAGTAACAGAGCTCAAAAAGACATTAGCCTGTTTTATTGTTTTAAGGAACTATCTTTTACAGTGGTACCTCAGGTTAAGTACTTAATTCATTTCGGAGGTCCGTACTTAACCTGAAACTGTTCTTAACCTGAAGCACCACTTTAGCTAATGGGGCCTCCTGCTGCTGCCGCACCGCCGGAGCACGATTTCTGTTTTCATTCTGAAGCAAAGTTCTTAACCTGAAGCACTATTTCTGGGTTAGTGGAGTCTGTAACCTGAAGTGTATGTAACCTGAAGCATATGTAACCTGAGATGCCACTGTACTTATTTTACAAGAAGACTCCAGGCAAGTATTGGTATGAAAATTAAAAAAAAATCAACCTCTAATATAATTTTTTTAAATACATACAAGTTATCTGCTTCTTTCTTTCCCTTCCACCTTCCTTTTATGAAGTCACAACTCTCTCCAGATGCATAATGGTATGAACAAATGTAATATGTGAACTAGTGCCACACAAACACACTCTCTTTAGCATTTTCATGAGTGCTCCATCACTACTGCTATTAGGGATATTGCCAGAAGCTATCTGTGTAGAACCCACATTCCAGAATGGAAGAGGATTGTGTTCTCTGTAAGAATTATTTCTTATCTAATGAAGTTACTCTGTTAGTACTGACAACATTCAATGCGTTTGTCTACTTTTGATTGATAGATAGATGTTGCTATGTGAAAACCTATCTATGATTTTGTTCTGTATTCATGGAAATAAGTCATAAACTTTATTTTAATTTAAAGGGTGCACTTACAAACTGGAACTGGAACCAGTCTCAGAAGTGATGAATGAACAAAAAAGTGTTACTGCATCAGTAAGAGTTTGGATATACTGTAATAAGGCCTGCCTATTGCTACAGCCACTTGGAACGTCAAGTGTTTTTCAAGGTGTGGGTGTAATTCTTACCTGCACCAGGTGAAATCTACTTCCAACCTTACACAGGACATTACAACCCACCTTCTCTACAATCTGCCAGCCAGGTAGTGCCATCAGAGCAGGACTTTGTGGTAGAAATCCATTCAGCAGTATGCAGATAAGAGGGCCCCCACCCGCAGACAGTGTGTTGGATGAGGTGGGTCTTGGGGAAATCAGTGTTCAAATTTCCACAAAGCTATGAAGTTCATTGGGCAACCTTAACCTGTTCACTGCTGCTTAAACCAAACCTACCTCACAGGGCTGTTCTGAGGATACAATGGGTATGCCACCTTGAGACTAGTGGGAGGAAAGGTGGGGCATAAAAGCAAAAATAGATAAATAAGCCTATCTAGACCAGAAGTTATGGATGCATTTCAACTGGTTTTTTTTTTTAAATTACTACTAATTTTAATTGTCTTTTGGAATATTTTTAATTACTTTGAAGGATATTTTTAATATTATTATTTTTTGTAAGCCGCTTAAAGAGGTTGAAATTAATTCATTGTGTAATATTGCTGTGATACCACCAGGTGCTGCAGCATCGATAAAGCTGCTGGCACATTAGCAGCGTCCTCCTAACGAGATTCCTGCATTGCTCGCGGGTTAGACTGGATGACCTTCAGGGAGCCCATTCCAGCTCTCAAGGTTCCGTTTCCTTAAACAAAACAAATCATTTTAGCCCAGGGTCCAGAATCGCCCCTTGAAAAGTAGCAGCCACCAGTTTCTGCTCTGCAGCGGAGGCACGGCAGAGTGCAGATTTTGCTGTACAAAACGCCTACATCTCCCGACAAGCACCGAGCGGGCGGGCGGGCGGAGAGAGAGCGAGGGGCGCGTGACGTCAGGGCGTAGGCCCCTCGGACTACAACTCCCGGCACCCTCCGCTCCTTTCCCTCTTGCCCGTATAAACTATGCCTCGCTCGCTCCGACCCCGAAAGAGGGCGGCCGTTTCCGGTCAGCTGTTGTCACGTGACCCAAAGGGGGGGAAACAAAAAGCGGGGGCTGGGAGGAGGAGGGTGCGGGACGCTGGCGACGGAGACGACGAGGCCGCTACAGCTCGGTGAGCCTCAGGGCAGCCCTTTTCCCCTTCCTTGGAAGGTGGGCGGTTGAGGCCTGCCTTGCCCGCGGGGGGGGGCGGCGGGGGGGGGCTGATGGGGTTGAGTGGGTGACGACTGATTCCCCTCAGGCTGCAGCTCGTGGAGGGAGGGGGGGGCGAAGGGAATACAGATTTAAATCGCCTTGAAACGGCACCAGAAGCGCGCCCTCTCCCGCAAGCAGAAAAGCAGCACATCAGGGTACGTGGGCAAGTGCTAGCTTTCCTCATGCGAGGGGAGGGGGCTTGTGGCTTCACACACACAAACATACTGTACTGTATTTGTAAATGTATATGTATATGGAGAGAGGCCCCCCCAGCTGCCCCCTGTGGTCCCCAATCTTCTTCGTTCAGGTTTACTTGGCATGGTGTATTGTTGTGAGTTTTGGGGAACTTAGAGTTCTTTTTTTGTGTGGCCGCCACCACTTTAGCACAGATTTGCCTCCTCTGAAACCGTCCCTCGGGGCACCAATGCAAAGGGAATTTGTGGAGCCCGCAACCCACTTGTGCAGGATTCTGTGGGCCGTTTGCAGGTGACAACCCACAGGTTGGGAAACGCAGGTATAGTAGTAGCCCCCCTGGGCTGCCTCAGGGCCGTACTCCATCTTTATGCTACTGTCCATAAGTTAGGCTTGCCCGTTGAGACCTGCTGCTTCCTAGCCTGTGCTGTTGGTTGTCTTCAGGTTCCTCCAATGCATTCCATTTAAGGAATTTCCCCCTTCAGCCCACTCCAGTCCCACCTTCTTTTTCAAACACAAGTACCCATCCCACACCTGCCTGCTTTCATGGACACACACACTCAGCAGGTTCTCCCATGTGTGTTCTGTGTGCTTTAAAATCTTAATATGTTCGCCTCTCCCTTTACACACATTTTTCCATATGTCCTTGCATACCGCATGGATGAATATTCTCTCTATATAGTATTCCCCCACTAAATGAGAGCTCCTTCTAATTATATTGTTTTCACTTCTACATCAGTATAGTGGTTTGACTTACCACTTAAATTTTTTTTGCAGTTCCTCTAATTCAGATTTTCTCCTAAGTTTCATTTCTTCATACCCCTAAGGTTTCTACAGTAGCTACACCCCTGTAGTTTTATATCTCTGTGATGTCCCTTATACAGTGGTACCTCGCAAGACGAACGCCTCGCAAGACGGAAAACCCGCTAGACGAAAGGGTTTTCCGTTTTGGAGGCGCTTCGCAAGACGAATTTCCCTATGGGCTTGCTTCGCAAGACGACAGCCCATAGGGAAATATCCGGGACAGCGGGGAAGCGCAGCGCGTCTTCCCCACTGTCCTCGGACCTCCTCCGAAGCCGGGCGGCGGGGCGGGAACGCCTCCTCCCGCCGCCGCCGGGCTTCGGAATGATGCTCCGAAGCCGGGCGGGAACACCTGCCCCCGCCGCCCGGCTTCGGAATGGTGCTCCGAAGCCGGGCGGCGGGGAGGGAACACCTTCTGAAGGCGGGCGGGGGGGGGCGAAAGTCTTTGTTCCCCCCTGCCTGCCTTCCCGGGAGAACGGAGAAACACAGCGCGTTTCTCCGCTGTCCCGGAGGGCTTTTGAAGGCAGGCGGGGGGGAGCAAAGACTTTCGCCCCCCGCCCACATTCAGAAGAGGTCCAGGACCTCTTCTGAAGGCTGGCGGGGGGCAAAAGTCTTTGTCCCCCCTGCCTGCCTTCCCAGGGGCTTTTAAATCGCCCCGGACAGCGGAGAAGTCCTCCGCTGTCCCGGGGCGATTTTAAAATGCCGCCTGCCAGCATTTTAAGATCGCCCGGACAGCGGAGAAGTCCTCCGCTGTCCCGGGGTTTTTTAAAATGCTGGGGGTGGGAAGAAAAGCCCTTGTCACCCCCCCCCCCAGCCTTCAGAAGAGGTCCGGGGACAGACTGTCCCCGGACCTGGTCTGAAGGCGGTTTCCCTAGGAACGCATTAATTGATTTTCAATGCATTCCTATGGGAAACCGTGCATCGCAAGACGAAAAACTCGCAAGATGAAGAGACTTGCGGAACGAATTAATTTCGTCTTGCGAGGCACCACTGTATTAAATAGTAGTTCCTTAGTTATTTTCCCTTTCAGTCTCAACCTATGATGGGATTATCTTCTGTTCTTTCTCCCACTCTCACTGTTTCCTCTGCTAGGGGACATTCACCTCCTGGGAACATAGGAAGCTGCCTTTGAGCAGGTTAGACTACCTACCCATCTGTGTGATGCAGCAGCAAAAAAAGCTAATCCTATTCATCACCAGAGGTATAGTGTCCTGATCAAGGGAAGTAATACTTCCACACTATTCTGCCTTGGTCAGACCCAACCTGGAGTACTTTGTCTAGTTCTGGGTGCTACAATTTTTTTTTTTTTTGGCGGGTTTTACAGTTTAAGAAGGATGTTGGCAAGCTGGAACGTGTTCAGGGGAGGGCAACCAAGATGGTCAAGGGTTTGGAAACCAAGCTTTTTGAGGAACAGTTGAGGAACCTGGGTATGTTTAGCCTGGAAAATAGGAGACTGAGAGGAGATACTATCACCATCTTCAAGTATCTGAACGGCTGTCACATGGAGGATAGAGCAAGCTTGTTTTCTCCTGCTCCAGAGTGTAGCACTCGAACCAGTGGCTTCAAGTTACATGAAAGGAGATTCTAACTAAATATTAGGAAGACTTTTCTGGTGGTAAGAGCTGTTTGGCTGGGGAATGGAAGGTGGTGGACTCTCCTTCCTTGGAGGTTTTAAGCAGAGGTTGGGTGGCCATATGTCCTGGATACTTTGGTTTAGATTCCTGACCAACTTCCAACTTTACAATTTTAGGATTCTCTGATCTATCCCAGTGTTGTCCACTCTGACTGGCAATGACTCTTCAGGGTTTCTAGTCTTTCCCATCACCTGTCACCAGACCCTTTATCTGAACATGAACAAAGCATGTGTTTTGCCACTCCCTCATCTCTCCAGTTGTTTTCCTCCCACAAGCTTTTAGAAGGCCTCACTTTGGCCCTATTTTAGATGGATTCAAATAAGACTTTGTGCAGGAGCTTTGCCTTTTCTTTCTTAGCATGCTATGCGTAAGTTCTTCTCACAGTATGGTGGCTTTCCTGTTTAGGTTCAGCAGAGGTTCAGCCTCTTGTCGGGGAAATATTGTAATGTAATGCCAGGTGATTTCTGAACGCATTGTATTCTGAATTTTGAGCATTGAGGAATATTGTAGCATTCTACGTTTGGGGCGTCGTCTTTATTGGGCTGCGTTGTCTACATAATTCTTTCCCTGACTCATGTATTGTTTCATATGTTCTTTTATCCCTGAATGGAGATATATCAAATAATAGGTGTTGATTTCATAGCCGTAATCTAATTCCCAGCTACCAAACTGAAGTCATGATCTTGCAAATATATCTTGCATTTAAGCTTTGCTCGCTGGTTTACATGTTTGCTTCAGTTTGTGTCCAACTGTGATCTTTAGGCTACTTGGCATTCTCATGAAATGAATGCTGAAATGAGTCTCATGTCATTGGTGCAGAGAAATGAAGTGTGAAGCCCCCCAAATTTTGCTGTCCTGCAATTGCAATCATCTCTGATCATTCACTGTGCTGGCTTGGGCTGATGGAAGTTTAGGTCCAACAAAATCTTGACGTCACCATGTTGGCTACACTTACATCAGTTGGAGAATATAGTCATAATAATAATTTATTAATTGTAATAATAATTTATTATTTGTACCTCCACATTTGACTGGGTTGCCCAGCCACTCGGGGAGGCTTCCAGCATACAGTGGTATCTCGGTTAAGTACTTAATTCGTTCCGGAGGTCCGTTCTTAACCTGAAACCATTCTTAGCCTGAAGCAACACTTTAGCTAATGGGGCCTCCTGCTGTCGCTGTGCCGGCAGAGCATGATTTCTGTTCTCATCCTGAGGTACTATTTCTGGGTTAGTGGAGTCTGTAACCTGAAGTGTATGTAACCCGAGGTACCACTGTATATAGAAACATAGTAACACATTAAACATTAAAAAACTTCCCTATACAGGGCTGCCTTCAGATGTCTTCTAAAGGTTATATAGTTATATAGTTATAGTTATATAGTTATATAGTTACTCATTTCCTTTACATCTGGTAAGAGAGCATTCCACAGGGTGGGCACCAGTACCGAGAAGGGCCTCTGCCCAGTTCCATATGTTCTCAGTCATATATTATAGGAATGGTACCTTATAGGCAAGAAGGAGGCAATCAAAGTTTAAAAATTTAAAGTCTGCTTCTTTAGGCTCTTTAGTCCTTTGGTCTTGGCTGGTTCGCAGGCCTGCAGAGGCTCTGTGACCCTTCTCCTCCCCTGTAGTATCCGTTCAGGAACTCAGTAGGCACAGTTCTTCCTCCTCCAGTAATGAACTGGGAGAACCTGCAGTAATTACATGCAGACCTCTGGTCCAGGAGTCAGATGTGGCCCTTCAAGGCTGTTTGTTTGGCCCTTGGGGCTCTTTCCAGAGCATTCCTACTCCCCAAGCCACACTCTTCACTGTCCCTGTTCTGTACACTCTTTAGATGCTTTTGCCTGGCTGGAATGGAGAGAGGTGTGCCTGTGTGTTCATGTGTGTAGAAAACTTTGGCTTTTGTAGAGGCTGGAATGTTGCCTGCTGTACAAAGGTAAGAGTTGCACCTATTGCTCAAGCCTCATTTGCCTTTGGCTCCTCATCTACTGGCAGGTGGCGCCTGGAAGGTTGTTGCCCATAAGGAAATGTGGCCCTTGAGCGGAAAAAGCTCCCCCACCCCCCATTGTATAGCATCACTTGTGATGGGGTGCTGCTTTGCAGCAGGAAAGTTATAGTGGGCAAGCAGGTGATCTAGCCAACTGTTGGAAATAAGAAACTGACCGCAATTATGATGACTTGTTGCAGGTGCTGCATTATAACAGCTTTGTTTATTAGTGCCACAACTCTTAACAGTGTTGTGATAGCAAGCCAAGAAAACTTCAGGTGTTGGTTGGTTTTGGGTTGGGTTTTTTTTAGGCTGCCCTATAGTGTTACCTTCCAGTGAGTTATAGAGATGGTTGCAGTTACTATTGTTTTTTATATGGAATCTGTATTAGAAGTTACAGTACTTTCATGCATGTGTGAGTATGTAGTTGTCTTGTATACTCCTGCATGCGTTTGTCTCCCCATGAGGCCATGCAACTTTATTTGCCATTTGGATGCCAGAGTTTTGAAGTTTCTTGATCTCTTTGAGAGCGTGTGCATTTATGTGAGGCAGAGACTCTCACACAGGAAGTTCCTTTTTATTAATATTACTGGAATCTGCAAAATAGGCAGCACAAGAAAAATCTCTTAAGTCCTTGTACTGAAATAGTTTACACAACATAGTTGTGTGAATTTGGATTCTAGCTTCAGTTTCTTTTGGCCTATTTTTAGCTCTAGAAAGTTGTTTCTTCGTAAACGAACTGGATACTCTGTAATGTTTTGACTGGATAAAAATGTAGTAGTGTTCTAGGTGGAAATTCAGAAAATTAATAGCAGTTAAGGGGAGTTGTTCTAAAGCAATCTTTTGGGGTGTGCTATTATTTTACTTAATTTTTTATTTCATTTTATATATGTTTTCCTGAGGCAGCTTAGTATTGCCTTCCAAAATTGTGAAAGGCCTTGCAAATTGTTATGATTCAACTGTTGCTTGAAATGGAACTATTTTTGTAAAATTGATTTTAGGATTTGGTTCTAAGGCTTGACAGGACATTCCCTTTTCTCTCTGTGTGAAACTGTTTCAAGCAATAGCTGAATTAGATGTATGAGAAGTTTTTCTCAATCACTTTTAATTTTTCTGTTGGCTTATTGAGAGAGGCTCCGGGCTGATTCCCCCCTCAAACCACCCCCCCCCGTGTATTTTCAATAAATAGCATCCAATTTGCAGGCAGGCCCAAATTACAGGAAAGCCTTGGGTTTGAGTCTACAGAGGTAAGGGTCTCTTCACTCTTGTCTATGTGAAGGCCATCTTAAAAAGAAGGCAGTAATGTCATCTTTCTACCTTCTTCCCATAACTCAGTTATAATAAATGACTGCTCCCTGCCTGCTCTATGCCAGTATAGGCTCTATTATAGACAGACAAATGTTGACTGTAGTATTTGGGGGGTTTTTAGATTGAAAAAACGTATTAACATTGCATCTTGAAAGAAGCCTTTGCCTGTTTATAAGGACTAAAAATACTTTTTAAAAGCAAGTACTTATTCATTACTGGTGGAAGTTATTGATGTCAATGATTCCTAACAGATGGTTGGAAGCAAACATTGGATTGCAGAAAATGTCTGCTGTGCCCCCAAACTGTTGGTAGTGGGTGTTGAGAACTACAGTGTAGCCTTTTAGTTCAGAGGGTTTCTGGACTGAAACTGGGCTACTGGACAACCCCACATTTGTTTTGAAGGCATTTAGGTTTGAAAGAAAGAATAAGCCTTTGAGCTAGGTTGTTCCGGGGCAGCCATATTTTCTTAGCCAGCCTAACATTACCAGCAGGTCTGAGCAGGTCTTCCAGAACATTGAGGCTCTGTAGCCACTTTGAAATATGCTGATGATACCCTTCATCCCTCTGAAACAGGCTAGTTGTAGGAGAGCAAAAATTTGGAGAGTGAGAAAGTTGCCGCTTTTGCATTTGCCTTTGCACTCTCCTCCACCGCCCCTTTTTTTTACTATAAAGTTTCATTTCAACTTCACTATATAGGGAACATCCAAGGGGCATGAATGGAGATAAAATGAGCTAGCAAAAACTGGAGAATTATTAAAATACGTGGCTACAATGCTTCTGAATTGTCCAAAACATGACATATCTACAGCTGAACAAGCTGCTCTCAAGAGCACTGGTTCCTAAAGGACGGCCACACATGACGGGAGCTAAAAGAAGAAGCATCTGTCTACCTGCCTCAGGCTCCTTGGCATCTCTAGCTTATGTACTGATATAATTTTCTCCGCAAGAGGTTTGGTAGGAATCATGCGGAGGCTTGTGGGGTTGGAACTATTCCCGGCTGAGTAAATATACAGATTGATATAATACCTCGGGTCATTTAGCTCCTGGGTCACAGTCCCAAAGTAAATGTTTTTTCAGAGGCATTACTGCATCGTCATCCTAAAAAGATGGGCACAAATTCAGGGGGGGGGGACGGATGACGACTTGCCATTGCCAAACAAACAAAGAGGTCCCAGTGTACACATTGGTAGCAGTACAAATTTCATTTGCCTGCAGGGGTGTTTTGTATTCCAGAAAACTTTGGATTTTGTTCAGGATCCACATCTTGTTCCAGAATTCCAAAGCAATGCAGGGCTTTATCCCTTAACGTTGTTTTCTTTATAACTCTTATCTTCTGCCTGCTGTCTCCTGCACGGGGTTTCGGTCAGTGGTCATATCCACACCACACATCTGAAGCACATGGCTTCACCCTACAATTCCTGGAAACTTCAGTTTGGTAAGGGTGCTGTGAATTGTAGCTCTGTGAGGAGTAAAGTACAATTTCCAGAATTCTTAAGGGTAAGTCATAACTGTTAAAGTGGTATAAATGGGCTTGAAATGCATGTTGTAGATATGGCCAACTCTCTCTTTGGTCCCATTTGGAATCCCTGTCTTTTTGCCCAGTGGCCTCTGTTTGAGGTATTCACTCTGTGCCCTGGGGACTCCTGGGAGCTTTCATGGGGCTGATTTCAGAGACATGTTGATTTCTGCTCCCAATCTTCCTCGTGCAATGATCAGCTTCAGGGAAGCATTGGACCTCTTTTAAGTGGCATATGAAGTCCATGCATGGCAGTGTTGAGCCAAGTGGACCTGGACTCTGCCGTGAGAATTGGCTGTACACCCTTGGTTAGAAAATGTGCTCCAATATTCTGCAGTGCACAGGGGTTCCAGAGCAGATGCATGTTTGTGTTGTGTGATATGCAAGTCAGCGTGGAAATGTTTACCTGAAGGTAGCAAGCTACAAATCTGCATGAGTAAGAAATTAACAGAGGTCTTGAGCTTCGTTGCTGCAGCTGGATCTTCCCATGAGCATCACATTTTATTAAATGGCATCTAAGAAATGTTGGCAGCTAGATTTTGAGGTATATTACTAGCCTTGGGTTTCAGAAAAAAACGTTCTGAGTAGTAGTAAATAGCTATCTTTTCATGACTAGTTTATAAAGTACATTATTTGAAATGCAAGCAGTTTCTGCTGAAGGATATATATTCTGGGGATTCCTGAGGTCCCAAGTAGTGATGATCTAAAGACAGGGATGCACAGCTCCAGGAAACCGGATTAAAACAATAGAAATGAACTCTGGAATGGCAATGACTGCTGCTTAACAATTGGATAGTTTCTGCTATTTTAAGACTCTGGATAGAGTACCGTTTCAGGTTCTGCTGCAGTCTTTCTTTGGCAGCTTTCCAGAAACAACTCATATAATCAGTTCTATGGGAAGAAAAAGTGGGTGTTTTTACATAGCAACGTCTATATTGAATTTCCCCTTTTAAGATGGCAAAACTCCCAGGGTGCTATTTGGAAATATTATTCTGCTAGGCAGGTACTGTGTTTAAGCAGAAATACTACCCACTGAAGCATTGTAGTCTTAGCTTCAGAAGTTTAATTTTAGATATGTATTATCAGTTGCAGCCCACATTTTTAGACCAAAAAGGGCTGTCGGAATGCCTAACATAAGATAGAACCGTGCCAGATATGAAAACAATTAAGCAAGCAGTTATAATAATAACAATAAATTGACCGCAGATTACCAAGTTGCAAGTGGTACAAAATAAAACAATAAGAGAGAGTAACTTGACATGCAGCCTCAAAAGAGCTGCTCCCCCACCCTTTCTTTTTTCAAATAAAGCTTGCTTCCATCCAAGGTAGGTGGGAGTAGGATTGCATTCAGAATCTTTGAGAGCAAAGTGTCGCCTAGTGGCTAAGAAACTTGAGCTATGAGCTAAGTAGCTTCTTGTTCAAATATTGTCTGCCCCATGAGCTCACATCTTAAGCCAGTGTTCTGCAGCCTGGTGCCTTTCAGGTATGTAGGAGTCCAACTCCCAATGGTCAGAGATAATGGGGATTGTAGTCCAAAACATCTGGAAGGCTCCAGGTTAAGGAAGACCACCTTAAGGAAACCACTGTCTTTCAGCATTGGTACCCCATCTGCAGTATAAAAGTGCTATCTTACTGTGTTGATACCTTAACAGGGATAGTTGGGTTTCCTGTGATTTCACATTTCAAGTGTTAAATAATTGTTTTAATGTGACAGTGGTTTGTAAGTTAACTACTGTTAGTGTTATTACATCTCTGGAGCTTTTTCAATAACCACCAGTGGTGGGGGGGGATGAGTGTTCAAACCCCTGTGAACTCACTTGTGGGGTGCCTCAGGCTTCTGTCCTCTCCCCCATGCTTTTTAACATCTACATGCAGCCTCTGGGAGAGATCATCATGGAGTTTGGGCTGGGTGCACATCAATATGCGGATGATACCCAGCTCTACCTCTTTTAAACTGGAACCAGTGAAGGCAGTGAAGGTTCTGTGTGAGTGCCTGGATGTGGTTGGAGGATGGATGGTGGCTAATGAATTGAGGGTGAATCCTGACAAGATAGAAGTACTGTTCTTGGGGGACAGCGAGTGGGTGGGTGTAGAGGACTCCCTTGTCCTGAATGGGGTAATTGTGCCCCTGAAGGACCAGGTGCGCAGCCTGGGAGTCATTTTGGACTCACAGCTGTCCATGGAGGTGCAGTTCAATTCAGTATCCAGGACAGCTGTCTACCAGCTCCATCTGGTACGCAGGCTGAGACCCTACCTGCCCGTGGACTGTCTTGCCAGAGTGGTGCATGCTCTAGTTATCTCCCGCTTGGAATACTGTAACGTACTCTACGTGGGGCTACCTTTGAAGGTGACCCGGAAACTACAACTAATCCAGAATGCGGCAGCTAGACTGGTGATTGGGAGCGGCAGCCGAGACCATGTAACACCGGTCCTGAAAGACCTACATTGGCTCCCAGTACATTTCCAAGCACAATTCAAAGTGTTGGTGCTGACCTTTAAATCCCTAAACGGCCTCAGCCCAGTATACCTGAAGGAGCGTCTTCACCCCAATCGTTCAGCCTGGACACTGAGGTCCAGCGCCAAGGGCCTTCTGGCGGTTCCCTTGCTGTGAGAAGTGTGGTTACAGGGAACCAGGCAGAGGGCCTTCTCAGTAGTGGCGTCTGCCCTGTGGAACACACTCCCATCACATGTCAAAGAGGTAAACAACTACCTGACATTTAGAAAACATGTGAAGGCAGCCCGGTTTAGGGAAGATTTTAATATTTGACATTTTAATGTATTTTTAATCTTTGTTGGAAGCTGCCCAGAGTGGCTGGGGAAACCCAACCAGATGATGTTGTTGTTGTTGTTGTTTAGTCGTTTAGTCGTGTCCAACTCTTCGTGACCCCATGGACCAGAGCACGCCAGGCACTCCTATCTTCCACTGCCTCCCGCAGTTTGGTCAAACTCATGCTGGTAGCTTCGAGTACACTATCCAACCATCTCGTCCTCTGTCCTCTTCTCCTTGTGCCCTCCATCTTTCCCAACATCAGGGTTTTTTCCAGGGAGTCTTCTCTTCTCATGAGGTGGCCAAAGTATTGGAGTCTCGGCTTCAGGATCTGTCCTTCCGGTGAGCACTCAGAGCTGATTTCCTTCAGAATGGAGAGGTTTGATCTTCTTGCAGTCCATGGGACTCTCAAAAGTCTCCTCCAGCACCATAATTCAAAAGCATCAATTCTTCGGCGATCAGCCTTCTTTATGGTCCCGCTCTCACTTCCATACATCACTAGTGGGAAAACCATAGCTTTAACTATACGGACCTTTTTTGGCAAGGTTATGTCTCTGCTTTTTAAGATGCTGTCTAGGTTTGTCATTGCTTTTCTCCCAAGAAGCAGGCGTCTTTTAATTTCGGGGCTGCTGTCACCATCTGCAGTGATCATGGAGCCCAAGAAAGTAAAATCTCTCACCTCCTCTATTTCTTCCCCTTCTATTTGCTAGGAGGTGATGGGACCAGTGGCCATGATCTTTGGTTTTTTGATGTTGAGCTTCAAACCATATTTTGCACTTTCTTCTTTCACCCTCATTAAAAGGTTCTGTAATTCCTCCTCACTTTCTGCCATCAGTGTTCTGCCATCAACCATATGAGCGGGGGTACATATAATAAATTATTATTATTATTATTATTATTATTATTAGCCAGATCATGTTGCTTCTTGAGGAATCAGAGAGCTCCCAAAATTTGCTGTCTTAGCAACCGTATATTCAGTGCTTCCCAACATCACCACCCCGAAAAATAGGTGCCGCAACTCACATTGAAGTTGTTACAGTAAGCCGCCAGGCGACTCAGGGCAGACTTGAGCAGATGCGTTCACCACATGCAGAGGTGATAAAAACTACGGCAAGCTGTCTTCCTGGCTGGTTTGAGTCCCTGGTTCTGGTGCAGGTCAAATAAATACACTCCCACCTCCCTTGTTCTCTTAGATTCAGGTGGATGGTGAGGGCAGCTCAGAAGAGCCCTTGTGAAATGTGCGTGCATGCAATGGTAAGCACCTGGCTGGAAAGCTTAAAGCCCGCTGCTGCTGCTACGCAGGAATTGGATTGAAGGAAATAAGAATTGGCCCTGCCCTGTAGCTTGACCAATTGTGGCTAGGAGCTGGGTGGAGTCAGATCTTTAAAAAGTGTAGACTTGCACATGCTGGCCAGCTTCCGTTTTGACTTGAAATGTTTGTTTTGGGAGGAGAACTTCAACCTCTCCCACCTCAATCCAAAATCCACCAATGCACTTGCTATTAATTAAAACTAGCACAGCAATTTAAAGGAGTCCCATCAAGGAGGTGCAAGCACCCATCTTATAACTACTTCACTTCAGGAATTAACACCGGAAGTTTACTACTGTTTTTGTCTTCTGTGGGTGTGTTCAATCTTGCTAAAATGGATTGGTGAAAGCGGCTAACTTTTTTTTTTTAAAACTGATTTCCACCAACACTCAACCCCAAATGGAAACTTCTGCTATTTAAGTATTCTGTTGGCTTGGCTGGCTACCATTGTTGGAACCACTTTTAATGTTTTAATTCACTTTCCAAAAAACTTTTAGTGTACTAGCACGTGAGATCTTTGGAAGCCATCCAGTATTGTGATTATAATGAGTAAAAGTGGAGGCATTTATTGAAATGATCTTTCCCCCCCACCCTTGAAAGTGTTGCATTGGAATATAATAATGTATGCAATCCAGCTAAATTTTACATAGTGTATGCGTTCTTTCTTAACAGATCCCCTCCCCCCCCCAGCATGGCGTCCTCATCAACCCCTAGATGTAACTCAAATTCCTTCGAGGGCTCCTCGGTTAAAAAGGCAAGTATATTTTCTGGTTTAAATTGTCTTTCTCTTTTTATTTTTTTATTTTTTATATATATCAATAATATTTCTGGACATCTATTTCTGAAGCCTTTAGCTGTCATTAGTTTTGTGCTTGAGGACCTGGATTGTTCCTAACATCTTTAGGTTTGTAACGTCTGTTTCTCTTAAAACTTAATACCTGAAAGGAAAGATAGAGAACACCAAGCGTGTACTAGAGCTCTGTAATTTCTCAGCTTCCTCTTCTGATATGAAGTTTGCAGGTGCAGGGCCATGGTAAAACTGCATGATCTAACTAGTTCTTCTTTTGATATTATTTTCCCCTTAGCCTATGAAAGATGGAACTAACTGGGAACGCAATGAAGAAATACCTCGCCTACCAGGGGAAACCAGAGGGACAGGTAAAAACACAGACCAACCGTTGTGCATAATCAATTTCCCAAGAGCCAGTTCAAATGTGCAAGAAGATCCATGAACAGGGCAAGTGGAGGATAATATATTTTAGCGTCCCCCACTAAAATAAACTCCACTGTGTCAAGAGCTAGCACTTTCGGAAGAATCTAGGCTGTCCTTTATTGTATTATCTGAGTATTATTGTTTTTTTATAAAAGAGCATCTAGCTTGTAGGGTGGAAGTGTGAGTGCAAGTGAGGTATTTTCAGCTGAAAAACAAAAATGAGCATGATGCTGTGATTAGACTGCTACTAGGGACAGACTGTCTCCAGCACATAACTCCAGTGCTTAAGAGCTTGTACTGCTTGCCCCTACACTACTGGACCAGGTTAAAGGTTCTTGTATTAATTTGCAAAGCCCTTAACAACTTGGGTCCACAATGCCTGATCCCTTATATCCCTGCTTGATCACTGATGCCTTTGAGGGACCATTTAGCTCATTGTTGCCTTCACTAACTGGCAGTAGCTCTCTAGGGTTTCAGATGGGATCTCACTCAGCCCTACATAGAGATGCCTGGAGGGATTGAACTGGGGACCTTTTTCATGCAAAGCAGATGCTCTGCTTCTGAGCTAAGAACCATTCCCCTGTGTCCACTGCTATATTCTCCCTACACCCCCAAATCTTCTGGTCCTTCTTGCTCTCTCAAGTTGTCAACAGTGGCTCCTGGTTCTGTATAATGCAGAATAATAATAAACATAAATCTGTATGGAGTTCAAGTCACTAACTGTAACTTGACCAATTGGACATGTGCTGGTAGCTGTCCATTCAACCACAGCCAGGCATTAAAAAGACCTAGCAGGAGCCAATATTCAATGCTGGTATCATAAAGCAATGCCCATCTATGCCTGATAGACAATACTTTCAGAAATAATCCTATCATAATTGGACGGTGGTGGCTGTTTTCTCTTGTGCAAGTTATCACTTGGTGCAGCTGCTAATGTCCATTTAACATAGTCAGGATGGGTTCCAAGTTACACTAGGGGCACTTTCAGCCATTTGGATTGTCCTGTGGACAGTGTTAGAAACTGAGATATGAAAGCTAGGAACTAAATGGCACCTTAATCCTAGGTAATGGGCGCAACAATGGAATGTCTAGGCGCACTTTTTTGGAACAAGAATACAAAGCTGAAAATGAATGAACGGCAGCTGAAATATTATGTTCATTTTTCACATGGTCTAGCCCTTCCCTTGCCCACCTCTCTAATATTCTTAAGAGGCTCTCTTCTCCAGTCTTCAGAGAGTAGCTGGAAGTGGGGAGGCAGAAAAAGGTCCTCCTTTCCTTTCAGCAGTGGCAGTTTTAATCTGAAATCTTAGGTGCAGTATTGCGCCCAGAGCTCAGAAACTGCTTGCGCTAATGAAATTCCCTTTTGCAAAATGCGCCTAAAACAGGGAGTTTTGAACACTGCCTGTGGAACTTCACAGATCCTGCTTTTGAAAATCCTGTGAGCTTCAAAACTCATGTATTACAGTGTTTAGGGTAGAGGAAGGCTGCTCATGTGCCAAAAGCTGCTCAAGAGTACTATGGAGATATGGATTGCTCATGGGAAGGGTATGGAGAGATTTTAAAAAATTCTTCAGCAGTATGAAAGCGCTGTACTTACCTGTTCCTTTTTTTGGATTACCTCTTTTTTGAAAATAATATAGATAGGAATATTATGGCAAGGGGCATAACACGGCAGTAGAGCATTTATTATTTGTTAAATTTATTTTCATCTTATGGTGGCTCACAGCATAAAAATACAAGATCAAAACATGAAATACATAATAGAAAGAGGAACAGAACAAAAGACTGACACCTCCTCCCCCAGCAGACAAACACATTTTAAAGTATGCAGGATGTTAGTCAGCCCAAAGCCTGGTTGAAAAGGAACATTTTTGTTTGGCACCTAAAGGTGTATAATGAAGGCACCAGGTGAGCCTCCCCAGGGAGGGCATTCCTCAAACAGGGAGACACTGCAGAAAAGGCCTATTCTCTTGTTGCCACCACTGGACCTCCCGTGGAGGAGGCACAGGAAGAAAGGCATCAGATTATGATCACAGGATCTGGGTAGGTTCATAGGAAGAGAGGGTTTGCATGTGCTTTGTATGCAGAAGGTCCCAGGTTCAGTGCTAGCAAAAGTCTCTCTCTGGAACCCTGGAGAGTGGACCAATAAGGACATGGCAACTTTCTGCATTCACAAACACAAAGCCTTATTGGGCACCTGGAGCTATTTAGGTGGTTATTTCCTTCTTGTCTGGTGTTTTGGAAAGTGTCAAAGCTCAGTGGCTTCTGCTTTGAATGCAGAAGGTCTTGGGTTCAATCTTTGGTATCTCTAGGCAGGACTGACAGAGACTCCAGCCTGTAGTTGATAATAAGCTGGTCTGATTAAGTTCAAGGCAGTTTCCTGTGTTCCTATTTTCAATTTCCTGCTTTAAAGAGGTATGGCATATTGGTATAAGCAAGCTCTGCCACTTATCTGAATTGAAAGCAAATCCTTGCTGTTTCATCCCAAAGAAATAAATATGATTTTTGACTGTGTTGCAATATTTTAAATGTATAACTACTGTTGCTTCCACAGACAAGGAAGTCATTTACATGTGCCCATTTAATGGACCTGTTAAAGGAAGACTATACATAACAAACTACAGGCTGTACTTGAGAAGTGTGGAATCGGTAAATACTCTATAGCAGCATATCGTGGGATGTAAGGGATTGGTTAAAGTGGCTTATCTGCTGGTTTAAATTTGATTATAGTTGCAGTTTGCCATGTTGAATTTGCCTGATTTACAATTATGAATTTGCCCAGCTTATATTGCTCAGATGCAATGTGAAGCAAACACCACTTTACCCTCACGTTCTACAGCTCAGAAAGCAAAAGGGGATTCTTCAGAGGGTGCTTTTTTACTTAAACCTATTTTTAGTCCATGCCTTAGACACTAGCTAGTAAGGTAAAGGATCCTTGGACAGTTAAGTCCAGTCAAAAGTGACTATGGGGTGTGGGACTCATCTCACTTTCAGGCCGAGGGAGCCAGCGTTTGTCCACAGACAGCTTTCTGGGTCATGTGGCCTGCATGACTAAACAACGGAACACCGTGACGGAAACCAGAACTCACAGAAACACCATTTACCTTACCACCGGTACCTATTTATCTACTTGCACTGGTGTGCTTTCAAACTGCTAGGTTGGCAGAGATGGGACAGAGCAATGGGAGCTCACCCCGTCATGCGGTCTCAAACTGCCAACCTTCTGATCTGCAAGCCCAAGAGGCTCAGTTGTTTAGACCACAGTGCCACCCGCTAGAACTTACATAGAGCTAAGCAGCTGACTCTGAAAAACATTTTAAATCTCCAAGATGGGTGTACCAACCTGGTGATGCTCCAGAGACTTCGGGTAGAGGAGCTGTGTGGCTTGAGCCTCCCTGACCCAAGCAGGCTCTTTTATCTGTCGCCTCTGTTTTTATGACCTCTTCAGCTGACAGTGAGACAAAAAGACTTGCTCCAAGATTGTGTGTGTGTGTGTGTGTGTGTGTGTGTGTGTGTGTGAGAGAGAGAGAGAGAGAGAGAGAGAGAGAGAGAGAGAGAGAGAGAATTTGCCTCACTTCACAGTTCTGTCAAAACACCTGCAATTGAAACTAGGTCGCCAAACTCAATTGATATGAGATTAACAATAGATGCTTGCAGTAGTTTGTTCAGTTATCTTTGAGATACACTTTTGTATTTCATTCACCCAGGAGTCTTTTTTTTCATTGTATTGTAACTGAAGAGTGTGACAGAGAGAGGATGTGGTGGTGGCAGCGACGGCTTGGAGGTGACTTCCTGGCAGCATTGCTGAGTTTGTTATATAGGAAAAACTTAAATCTGCCCCCCCCCCCACCTCTCATACATACTACATTTGCATTGAGTGGTGGCATCATGGTCTAATCCACTGAGTCTCTTGGGCTTGCTGATCAGAAGGTTGCTGATTTGAGTCCAAGCGACGAGGTGAGATCCTGTTGCTCTGTCCCAGCTCCTGCCAATCTAGCAGTTCAAAAGCACGTCAGTGCAAGTATATAAATAGGTACCGCAGCGGCGGGAAGGTAAATGGCATTTCCGTGCACTCTGGCACTCATCGCGGTGTCCTGTTGTGCCAGGAGCGGTTTAGTCATGCTGGCCACATGACCCGCAAAGTTGTCTGCGGACAAACACCGGCTTCCTTAGCCTGAAGTGAGGGAGTTTGACTGGACTTAACCATAGTCAAGTTTGACTGGATTTAACCATCCAGGGGTCCTTTACCTTTTACAAGCGCTACTAGTCTGACTGGCAAATTACCGTATTTTTCTGTGTATAACACGACCCCATGTATAAGACAACCCATATTTTTGGGAGCCCTCAACAGTTGTGCTTCTTTTGTAAGTTCGCTGAGCTATTGAGCAGCTTTTTGACGATCCCCTGCTCTGACTGACGGAACTGGTGCCGTAATACCCTGCATACCGGCACTTCCTAAGCTGGGAAGAGCAAGTAAGCAGCCTCCTCTCTGACATTTCCCTGCTGCTGCTGCAGCACCAGCCCTTGTTTACTTAGCATATGTATAAGACGTCCCTCAATTTATCACAAAATTTATTTATTACAATTTATCACAATGTATAAGATGATCCTCAAATTATCACCCAAAAAAATCAGAAAAAGGTCGTCTTATACATGGAAAAATACAGTTAGCACGCTGTTCATCATGTGAATGCAGTTGCCATCAAATCAATGTCACACAATTTCATCTGTGTGACAGTGAAATATTTGAAAGATAGACATGTTTTGCTTAAAAAAATTAATGTGGCATGTTAAAAATAATCTGCTTTATCATTTATCTAACTAGGATCCAGTGGTAATAGTGGATGTCCCTTTGGGCGTCATTTCAAGGATTGAGAAAATGGGAGGCGCTTCCAGCAGAGGAGAGAATTCCTATGGGCTAGATATTACTTGCAAGGTAAGATTCAGAGCAATCCTTTGCCGTTTGAAATAGTAGTCATTTTTGTTCTTTTAGGCAATAGCACATCTTATTTTGTTGATTCCTAAATTTTGAATACAATAATATGTTCTTGCAGTAGTTTTGATTTAAAATGTGTGACCTGCCAGGGCTCTGAAGGCAGGTTTCAAGGCTTGTGTAATAAAAGCATTACTCTCCTGCTCTCCAGCTAACTAGGCTCCCATAGTGGCTTACAGAAGATCAGTAAAAGCGGGACAGTCCCTGCTGTCATAAGCCTGTAGTCTATAAGGAAAAAGCAATGTGAAAGGAAGGTGAAGGCAAGCAAACTCAAGCCTGATTCCTTCTTGCATCATAGTTTCTATAATGATCCATTAGAATGTAAGTAGTTCGGGAAGGAGAGGAGCCAAATAGAGCTGGCCTCCCAGCAGTAGATGGTGGAGTGGGGCCTATTATACCATCTCTCCTTGTATTGTATGTTAAAGTGGAGTGTTGAATACAATGTGCAACATATGTTTGTATAGTACATAGGCTAAGTATTATACCGCAGTATAAGAAAAATACAAGTTCATGTAAAAGCAACTTGTTCTTAATACATTCGTTTCTTATTTAATTTTGATGAGTCTTTTAGATTGTCCTTTGTAAACCGATTAGGTCTTCTTCTCTAATAAGTGGTGCATAACTTTGGTTAAATAAGATAAATAAAGTATCCAAGATAAACGCAAGATAGGAGTGAAATCAATCCGAGGCCAGTAAAAAACTGAAGTGAGTGAGTCTGATGGGACTTCCTTAGGCAAGGATTTCTGCAAGGAAGGTGCCTCTGCAGAAAAGTCCTTGTTTCTTTCTTCCTGCCTTCACCAAAAAGAGCCTATCCCTAGGATCTTGGGAACATAAGGGAGAAGGTATTCCTACTTCACATGCTCTGTTCCACAAAGCTATGCTGAAACACTCAAGTGAGTCTTCCTCACTCATAGCAAGGAGCTGCCTAAGGAAGGCTGATGCCTGGGATTTTGGAGTGTAGTAATTTGTTGAAACTGGCTTGTCTCCTTCTGCAGCTTTGCAGATGGAGCTGGCAATTTGTGGATGGGAGACATGTTGGCAAGATAGAGATGAAGCAGGAAATCCTGGCTGAATGGGCATAATAAAATTGCATCACTGTTTCACTATGGGTGTTCAGGCTGACAGGATCGTTGAGATGGGACTGCAGTACTGCTCTGTTCATCTAGTTATCAACCATCTATTTTTTAATTATAATTTTAAAAAGATACCTGGGGCATAGGAAGCTACCCTCTACTGAGTGAGACCATAGGTCCATCAATATTGCCTACTGTACGTTGTGTCTTTCCTCAGGATTGAACTTGGGACCTATTCCATACAAAGCAAGTGCTGAACCACTAAACTATGTTCCCTTGCTCTAGGAAAGGGATCAAAGTACTTTATTTATATCACCGGTGTCAGTTGATTTCAGAAACTTAAAGCATAATGGATTCTGTTAGCCTGCTACTATAAAAGACCAGTCCTTGAAATTTGATAAATGTCTTATGATTTGCCCCCCCCCCCACATATTCACAAGATGCCTCATCCACAAACTAGTTAAACCACAATATTTGACTGAGACTGTTCAGAAGGACTAAACCAAATGAACAAATAGAGAGGAGGCACTTGGAATGCATAGATTTGTCTGGAATGCGTGGACTTGTCTGCTCATCTCTTTGTGTTCACTTTGTGTTTTTAAATTTTAAATTTTCTGATTTAAATTTTAGGATATGAGAAATTTACGCTTTGCATTGAAACAAGAAGGTCACAGCAGAAGAGATATATTTGAGGTCCTGACCAAATGTGCTTTTCCACAGTCATATAACTCGGTAAGTTGTTCCTAAACTACATTTTTAATTTTTTTAAATGAAAGTGTTTTTAAAATAATAGTCTGAGTCTTGCTATCTGTACCTAACCACATGTACTCAGAAGAAAATCCCACTGAGTTATATAGGATTTATTTCCAAGTAAGTTTGTCTTAGAATGCAGTCATAATGTTCCATAATCTAATGCAGGAGAATGTATTATTTTAGACACACATATATATGTGAACTTCGGTAAACTCCTGTGCCATCTTAAAGGCTGCTGGCTAATTTGGTGGAGTAGGACAAGGACCTTGAGAGACCGGAGTTCAAATCCCAATTTGGCCGTGAAGCTTGCTAAGTGACCATGAGCCAGTCACTGTGCATCCGCCTCAGAGTTTTTGGGAGGATGAAATGATCATGAGGAGTACAATTTACCTTGAGCTCCTTGGTTGAAAGGAAGGATGCAAATAAGATTCTTGAGACATTCATTTTCATGGACCCTCTTCATCAGAAACATGGAATATTATCCCAAGTTGAGTGATACATATACATGAATAAAATGGGAAAAGCTGGTGAACAGGGACTAAAAGACCCTGAGATTTGGAAGATGTTATCTTGTGAAATGTATACAAAATAACCACACAGAGGGCCAATTTTTCTTAGCCTGGTTCACACATCACACTGAGCCCCTAGGTGAAAAGAGCAATGGTTTAAAGTTGAACATAGTGTCCTATGGCAAGCTGCTGAAATTCTTTGCTCTCCATTCTTGCTGCTGCCATGCTGCCAGGAAATGAGGCATGACCCTGGTGCACTGTGCGCTCCAGACCCTGGCTTGTGGTTCATTTCCACATTGCTGCATCTTGTTTCAAGGCCCTACTTATATGATCAATAGTTTCATTCTTAAGATCTTGATCAAACATTGCCAACATGTGGCACTTTTAAAATGGAAGGGTGTTGGAAATTGTACTGTACAGCATGATTGCAGCTTGGGCACAATTAACCTGCATGATTTCAACCTTGGGCGTGGTTAACCTCCACTATTTCAACCTTGTGCAGTGGAAAGCCAGCCGATTGGAATCCCACAAATTAATTGCACACTAGACTTAAAAGCTTAAAAGCTCCTTTTGTGCCAGGCTTGCTTACTGGGATCTGGGAGCCTTTTGCAGGAACTTGGATGGCCCTGCGAGATCTCACGAGAACCTACCAGAGCCCATGAAAGAGCATCCCAGAGTCCAGTAAACAAGGCTTAAGAGAGCTTAAGAGGTGTTGCACAGCGGTTCAGGTATATGCGTTTATGCATATATGTTCCATCTTCAGAATGTAACCCTTGTGCACATAACTGTGTACCCAGTGTGTACCCACGCGTAGATTGCATACAACTTACAAATACATAAGAGAAAAAATCCCAAACTGATTTCTCATTTTCCTTTATTGTGTATAAATGCTTCATGTATTAACACTATCAGCATGCCAGGTGATAGCTGAAAAACATGATAAGTTGATTATCATCTGATCACTCCTTAGTTTCTTGGATGTTGGTGCTTTGCTTTGGGTAATCAGGATACCTCTTCAGGTGTTAATGAGCAGAGCTGTGTGTTGAGCAGCATATTCAGGCTTCTTCAGAGACACAAAGCTCAATATTCAGCTGTGGATTGGGCATTTTGTTACTACTGTTGTATATTGAATAAACTTGTTCCCAAAGCATTTCCTCCTATTTTGTATTCTGAAAAACACTTGAGAGCAGCTAATGAGAAATAAATCAACATCGCAGTATAATTCCAGAAGCTAAAAAATTGCAAGTAGCCCAAAAATGAAAAATTGGACTGCAGTGTTAATGCAGCATCTTCGAAAGCTCTCTTTAAAAAATGCATTCAGGCTGCCTGCTAGGAGGCAAGTGCAGATGGGCCAGCAAGGGTGTTGCATAGTGTTTGGGCAGACATGGCCAAGGGATGCATCTCAATCTTTAGCCAAGGGGAGGGAGTTCTTCTTGCCGCTTTTTACATTTACTCTGCAAATACACAGAGATGGTTATTTTCCAGACAGGGTGGCACTGTGCAGCTTTTGCAGAGCACAATATGCTGAAGCAAATGTTCCAAAGATTAGAATGGATGTAGTCCCCTCACTTTAATTTTATTCAAAAGTTGAATATACAGTTGTATTAAGAATGCACCAACCATTCAAAACGTGCTATATAATTCTAATCAAAATAATAAATAAAATCTCATGCATCTCTAAATTACGACACCAGAGCAAAATACTCAGTACTTTTCTTTATGGTCAGGACTGTTTGTATTTTCTTTCTACCACCTCCACTCTAGTGGTTTTAAGAGATTCTGGGTGTTTTAAATACCCCTGTGTGAATAGTATTGTTTCAAGGGCAAAAATTCTGGCACCCAGCACACTAGCTTTCCCATCCATTTGACGGATAGAGGCTGGATAATTTCCCTAGATAACAGGAGGCTTTCTTCAGGGACATATGCAAAGGATATTGCTCCTGATTTGCTGTTCTTGCTCGTAAGCATATAATACAATTTTAAATCATTTTTATGGAGAGCATTTTGCTTTCCATACCACATGTTCAGATAGACTAGAATTTGAACAAGAATGTTGCTCAACGTTTTCTTGTAAGTCCTGTGGTACTGGAACTAGTCTGTTTCAAAAATGCTTTTGTGATTATCGTCTCCCCCCCACCCTTCCCTGGAATTGATTTTCTTGCCTTTGTAAAAACAAGAATAGAGAAGCAGTTTGTGGATTTTAATGATGCCCCGTTTCTTCAGTTCACCTTATTCTGTCATATTTTAGCAGCTCACTTTTCACTAGCTGCATGAGATCTTTCTAGTAACATCTGCCAAGGTTTCCTGTACCTCGTGGGATGCACTTCATATTCAGTTCACCTCACTTTCACCCTTCCTTGCCAATTCCTTGCCATTTAAAAGTTGGCCATATGGGTGGAGAGGGCTCTTACATCTCTGACAAGGATTTAAGACTGAAGTGTATTCTTGCTCTCTCTTTTACTTCAGGCACAAAATCCCTGGTATATTCACAGACATTAGTCCACCTTTGGAGGTGTTTCTAAATAAAAGATGCATACCTAAAATATTTGAATTCCTGGAGTAGGTGTAATTTAGATTACTAATATTGGCAAGAGCCTAAATAAACTGAAACTTGAGATGAAGTGTTCAGAATTGGCCCCAAAATACTGTATATCCGCTCCCGCACGCTTAATGTCATCTCTGCACCGTTATTCCTAACCCATAATTTATAACCAGTTTGAAGTTGAATAATATGGACACAGAAGCAACTAAATGTGGTCAAGAGATGCAGTTTGCATTCCCACATTCCTTTCCTGAACCCATAAGGCTTAGACAGGGTAGGGGCCACTAGGGGCGCATTGGAAGATGGCCGACAATACCATCTCTCCGACCCACATTTTTCTCTCATTGATGGCAACTAATCTGTCTTACACAACAATGAGTGTTATTGGATAGTCTTCAGCTTGAAAAGACATCTCTCTCTGTTTGATGGAACAGGGAACTGCATATAACTAGGTTTTAAAGATAAATCCTCTTCTGCATTTACATTTCAAAATGGAAATGAAAGCATGTTTTTAACAGGAGGGAAGCTGCTTGAATTTCAAGAGTGACTCTGATAGGAACATGTGCAAAGCAGTCACTGACTATTTTAGGGACGTAATTGAAGACAGCCTTGTCCCCTTGAAGATACTTTTGTCTGTTGCAATTGCGAGGACTAATATTTCTTTTCATTCCTAGCCTTTTTTTGCATTTGCAAATGAAGAGAAGTTTTCTGAAAATGGCTGGCTGGTCTACAATCCTATGGTTGAATACAGGAGACAGGTAAGTCTTTTCTTTACCACAGCATCTGCAGAGCTGTTTCTCTGTGTGACATTTTGTTTATACTGTGGGGTTGAATCAGGTTAAATGAACAGAAAAATAGGATACAGAGAAACTTTTTAAGTTACAAAACATTTGAATCTGACTCATGAAATAGTTTCTGACAGGTGTGATGTTGAACCATCTCTGGGGTGTTATGGGAAGGGTTGTACTGGTGGGGGACATGTCATCCTCCTTCTGGGGGTAGTTTGTCCACCTTTGGTCCCCACTCTGCATTCAGCTCTCACCTGTGGCTACTGGAAGCTGCCAGTATGTGACCACACCCTGGGAAATGTCGTTAACTGGCTGGCTAAACTAGGTGAGAGTAGCTGATGGGTCTCAAACCCTCAGTGACTTAGGGACTTCCCCTGCACATGAAGACAGGCTCCTGCAGATTGAGTGGACGAGACCGTTAGTGGGTCCAATGGTCAAGAACGCAGTTACTTCACGTGATGTAGAGGGAAGTGAGGGGCAGGTGGGGCTCGTCAACCTGGGAAGGTACCCATTTATCGGAAGGAAGACTTTGATCCTAAACATCTGCTGCCTTAAGGCTATACTCCTTTGTGAGAAAGGCTTTGGGAGTAAACCCAAAGGAAAAGTCCTTACCCACTGCCTTTTCTTCAGGAGAAGAAAAGACTAAGGAACAAACCCTACACAAATTCAAAGTGGAGTCTCGATAACACAGTTGGATGGCATCTTGTATGCCTCCTTCCAGCAATTCCTGCAGCCAAACTGGTGCCACATGTATTGCTCAGCAAGGCCAAGAGGGAGGCCTTATCATCTGGCAGCCCAGGAACTCCATACAGTGGTGCCTCGCAAGACGAAAATAATTCGTTCCGTGAGTCTTTTCGTCTTGCGAAGCACGGTCCGTCGCAACTGCGCCTCTTCAAGCGGCTTTAAAAAAAAAGCGCAAGACGTTTTCTTCTTGTGAAGCAAGCCCATAGGGAAATTCGTCTAGCGAAGCAACGCAAAACCGAAAAACCCTTTCGTCTAGCGAGTTTTTCGTCTTGCGAGGCATTCGTCTTGCGGGGCACCACTGTACAATCTGCCACAGAGAAGTCAGTTTGGTGCTACGAATGCAGCAGAAACAATGTAGGAGGCAGCAGTTAAGGAGTTACTCTTCGGCCACAGCAGGTGCTGTGATTTTCCACCCGTTTGACTTCACCCCCAGAGGTGCACTCCATTGTCTCTTGAGACGACAACAACAACTGGCATCCTATATTGAATCCAGAAGAAAAATATTTTTTAGTAAAGCATTCAGTTCTTAATGGAATTCACTGTATAGGTGTGTAGGCGTTTTTTCCTAGCCTTGGGATTTTTAAAAAACCTTTAGTTAGACATTTCTGACATTACTGATCTTTACAGATCATGCACCCAGCTTTTTTGCTGCTTTTATTCCACATAATTCAAAACGATTTGTGCAGTTAGGGCACAATTTAAGTGGCCTCTTCTGTGCACATCATTTCAAAATACCACACTTCAGTTTAAAAAGAGAAAATGACAAGATGAAAAATTGGTTCAAGTAAGATGCATCCAATTTAACCTCAGAACAATCCCAAAGCCTCATTTCATACTGCATTGTGAGAATTACAAACATAGATTTAAAAAAGTTGAATGCATGTTAATATAAATCATAACTCTCACGGATTTTTTTCCTCTTGTAATTTTTCTGATGGAATATGGAGTATTCAGATTCAAGAATCTATCTGTATGGTCCTAGGTTAGAGATCCAGATCTTAAGAAAAGGTGAAAAAATATTCAAAAGCCCACATAAATCCCAGTTTGCATGCAAGTGCAGATGGGGAGCTAGTCATCCTTTCTCAATAATATGGTGGGCTTTGGGGGTCGTCCTCCAACATCCTGTTAGGTCAGCAGACTCCTTGCAGAAATTAATTGTATAATTTGAACACAGAACCTGCCTTCAACTTCATTGACCCTTAAACACAAGTAATGGATATTTGGGAGTTATAATGGTGAAAAGAGGTTGTAGAAGGAAGCTTCCTTTCAGCTGCTTTCCATTGCCATTTTTGGTACCATTTTTGGTTTACATTTTAATTACTGATTTTTCTGTAGGACAAATACCTTCTGACAGAGCAAATTCCAATCACTTCTGTTTTTTTGTCAAACTCCAGAGAAGAAAAAGGCTCTAAGGTTCCTCACTGTTTTTATAATTTTTAAGATACAGAGAACACCCTATCAGCTGCGTCTGCTCACATGTGAGCCTTTATCTTCTTCACATCTCCTGTTCTGATGTTTAGAGCTATCCATGGTAAATTGGTAGGTTGTTGCCACCCTGTGGCCATAATAGCACACCAGTTATGTTCCTTGACGCATGCTTTTAAGCAGATACAAGAAGGTGAAACATAAATATTATCTCTTTTCTCTTTAAGCGTCTGCCCAATGAACAGTGGAGGATAACATTTCTCAATGAGCATTATGCACTTTGTGACACTTACCCATCCCTCTTGGTAGTGCCATATAATGCCACAGATGAGGATCTCAAGAAGGTTTCTGCTTTCAGGTCCCGAGGTAGAATTCCTGTAAGTGATTTCATCTATCACTTGTTTTTTGAAGTTGAGAATTGCTGAGCAAATGAGTATTGGAAAACAGAAACCTGTTTGTGTATTTCAAAGCAGGAAGAGAGCTATTATAAAATGCCTCTAAGTTGCTAACTATTCTTGTCCGCTTATGATCTTACATTTAAATAACCTCAGCATTTTCTAAAGTGAGACTATTGTATAATTGACTAGATAACTTAATTGTAAAAGTGAATGATATCTTAAAAGTTGTTATCTAGTCTTGAGCAAAATTAAAGGCTTCAATTTGAAAAAGAAAAAAAGGGGAAATTAATTAATTCCCTTGTGAACTTCAGTCGAGCTCTTGTCGGTATTTGGAACACTCCTGTTATCTTCCTTGTATGAGTGAAGGATTCTAGCTTTGAACTGGTTGTTGTTGAACGCATTTTCAGAACTATTAACTTCCCATCCTCGACTGCGGTGCCCTTTCAAAAGTTACCTTATTATCTTAGCATGCACTTCCATTCTTTGGAAAGGACTTCCATGATTGGCTTCACCCATATACCTGCAGGCCTCTCAATATCACATGAGTGCTGTGAGATGAATCCACAGAAATATGCTTTCTGTGGTGCTCATGTAATATTAAAAGGGTGTCTAACATTAATTCCAGACTTGCTTAGAGAATTGAACTTCAGCAGATGCAAAGTACATTTTCTTCCAATTTTTCTGCAATTGGGCTCCAACTGTATTTCTGTGCCACAGGTGTTGTCATGGATCCATCCCGAGAACCAAGCCGTTATCACGCGCTCTAGCCAGCCACTTGTTGGTATGAGTGGCAAAAGAAACAAAGATGATGAAAGGTATCTAGAGCTCATCAGGGAAACAAATGGCCAGCTCTCCAAACTGACTATTTATGATGCAAGACCCAGTGTTAATGCTGTAGCCAATAAGGTAAGTGAATGTCTTCATAGCACCACTATAACAGTAGCTAAAGAGCCTTTTATTTGCAGTGTATTTTGTAGATATTAGAAATAGCTGCTACTTCAGAATGCTCTCTGGATTTGTCATTTGTAAATGGCATCATATTCTGCACAGTCATTTTTCGTGATTGACCGGAATGTTATCATTTTGTGTCAGCCGCAGAATCTGCTTCAAGTAAGCCTTTGTGGTAGGAGTTCAAGTTCCTCCTAACAAGATTTAAACTTGGCAGGCGGGGGATGGGCATGGCATCTCCAGATCTGGTTTATTTTAAACCATTCTGCCCTGCTTCTGTTAACTGTAAACCCTGTGTGACTTAAAAATAACTGAAAAATGTATGGGCAATAAAATGCAACCGGAAGGAATGCTAAAATTCCAATAAACCCAGCAGGAAACCACAAATAAAAAAATTAGCTAGTTTAATCCACTTTGCCCAAATGCTTTGATTGAAAAGGGAGTACCAAAGGTGAGCAGGTTAGGACTCCCTAATGGGTAAGAATTGGAGTAGTGCCTTGCCAGCAGATCTGAATGGATGGGTAGGTTCATAGAGGAAATGATAAGCATACAAATGCATTCTCTTGGTTTTGTGTGTCTGCTTCTTCATGTGCAACTTCTATGATATCCAGGACTGCGTCTGGCAGCTCTCTCCTTAGTCTAAGAAGAACAGTGTTTCTGACCTTTTAAACTTTGGAAACAGTGGGGGAATTGCTTTAAATGGAGAAAAATGCAAAATTTGGAAATTGTTTATGATAAGTCTAGTGGTTGCATTCCTTCCCTCCTGCACTCTGGCTATTCTCTTTGCTTTGTTATTTCTCGACCCACACCCCAGGATTACTCAGCCCCTCCCACAGCTAAATTTAACTGTCTCCTTTTGCTCCAGACAGACAGGGCCTAGATAGGCTTCTGCAGCCTAACATACTACGTAGCGTTGGTTAAAAAAAGAAGCACTTGCTTTTCCTTAGTTAAAAGAACTTGGCTAAACTTTGCTCTGCTTTGGGAAATGTGATGACAGCAAATGCCTTGGAAAGTCTGTTCAGAGTTTCCATAACTCCTCAGGGGTGCGTACTTTTCGTCTCTTTACTAGCCCTTGCCATGGAGCAGATTTAGCAACTAAATTATGAAGACTGTTTTCTTTGTAGTGCCATTTGCTTATTTTTAAGTTGTGCTTGGCCAAAAAAAAAAAAAAAAAAGTTATTAGGATGCCAAAGCTTGAACTGGAAAGATTTTATTAGAAGAAAGGAGGCTTTAAAATGGAATTAGAAGGCCCTGGGGCTGTGATTAAAGCAATACTAATTGGTCAAATGCTTATGGTGCTGGAAACTAGCAAATTTGGACTGTGTTACATAATACCCACTTAGATGTTTGATGTTAAACATACTATTCTTGTGATAGAAAGAAATGCCTTTTGAACCATGTCCACTTACATAAACCCTTAGTAGTTCCTTCTTGCTCTGTGTACTGATACTTATTGATTCTATCTATTTGGTAAATAGATACTGCTGCTTAGTGGAAAGCTTTGAAATATATTATAAACTGTCTAAACTCAAATTTACTTTCTTTTTGGTGAGAATATGGTATGATGTAACCACTCTTTATTTTTTAAGTTGCCAATTGTTTTCCTTGGGGGGGGGGGGATATTGTAGTAATTGTGCAATGGAGGCTAAACACACACACTTCCTTTTTTGACTCTCAGGCAACTGGAGGAGGTTATGAAAGTGATGATGCATATGCCAATGCTGAGCTGGTTTTCCTAGATATTCATAATATTCATGTCATGCGGGAATCTTTGAAAAAGCTTAAGGACATTGTTTACCCTCATGTAGAGGAATCTCACTGGCTATCTAGCCTGGAGTCCACCCACTGGCTTGAACATATCAAGGTATGGATGAAAAAGAGCACTTGGCTCATTGTCATGGACTGGCTGGATGCAGAGAAGTGGTGGGGGGCACCAGCTGGGGAACCCCCAAGGGAATGGTGGTGGGATGACAATGTGTGGTAAGAGGGAGCAGACTGGGAGGAGGTGGTGTTGGAAGCTGAAGAGACAACAGGGTTTGGTGAGCAGGAAGAGGCTGGGGAAGAGAGTGGTTCAGACTCAGAGGCGGGAGAGGAGGGGGGCCAGGTGGCAGAGTGGAAGCAGGCAGCTGAAGAAGCCAAGGAGCCTCCCCCTCTTGCTGTGACCAGCTTCTCTCCCCCCTGGTCTCCCAGAACACAGAGAGAAATGAAGAGGGGGGACGCAATGAGAGACAAGGCAAAGGAGCCATAGGCTGCTGGGGAAGGAGGAACCTTAGAGAGCAGTCGGAAGGCCTTCAGTCCTTGCAAGTGCCTTATTGGGGCAAGACCTACTGGGAAACGTTGCTGTGATTGCTAGCCCTGCACTGTTTTGGTTACTTTGAATAATGGATTAGCTTCACTGACACTGGGTGCTTTTTTATTTTTATTGCTGACCTATGCCTGACACTTGTGCACTTATGCAGCACAGGATTGTGGTCTCAGTTTTTTAATTAGAACTTTAGTGTTACCTCAATTGTATTTTTGTTCCTTTCGCCAGCTTGTTTTAACAGGTGCTATTCAAGTAGCAGACAGAGTCTCCTCTGGAAAGAGTTCGGTTTTGGTACACTGCAGTGATGGTTGGGACCGTACAGCACAACTCACCTCTCTAGCTATGTTGATGTTGGACAGCTACTACCGGACGATTGTGGGCTTTCAAGTTTTGGTGCAGAAAGAATGGATAAGCTTTGGACACAAGTTTGCTTCGGTGAGAACAAATAAGAACCAAGCTGAAGGGTCAATGTGATAAGCCACTATCTGTCTGTCACAAGTTTCCTGTCTGTAATATGTGGGTGGCTAGTCAAACAGGATTATTGTATGGGTTTTTGCGAGAGTGCATTTGAAGCACTTTGAACATTAAAAAATGCTAAGCATTGTTGAGTTTGGTGCTCACACAGAACACCAAGCCAAAACATGAGTTTGGTGTGAAACACTGTCAATCTCAGGAGGTGGCAGGGAGAACAGACATAATCTGTGGGATTTCGGGTTTCATGCAAGTATGCCGCAATCATATGAGCCCCCATATGAGCACATGTGGGGTGTAAGTGCAACCACACATATCTCTTGGACAAGTGGACCTTCAAATTTTTTCCTAGCTGTGGTGTAACATTTGTCTAAGAGACTGAAATAATGAACTAGGAAGTTTCCAGTTCAAATATCTCCTCTGCCATGAGCTCTCTGTGTGTCCTTAGGCAAGTGCCACTTTCCCCCCTCCACACCTCCCCCCCCCCGCAATCTATAACAGACTGTCTTAGAAGTATTCAGACAGTCTTAAGCACCCCCACTGACCATCTGCAATATGTGGGTAATACCAATCTACCTCATAGGGTGCATTTAAGCTTTGTTGAGATATATGTAATGTCAGTGTTTATTTTTCTGATGCACAGCAAGGCAATTTTGGTGCGAGTTTTGGTGTGTAATTTTAAGGCATTATGTTTTGTGCTCTTTTGCTTTTACTATGGCTCTTTAATGATGAGTTCTGTTCAGCAGCCTATGCTTAAATGTGTTTTGCAGACTGCCTGACACTTGATTGGATATACTAAACTTGCTTTGACACTTGGAAGAATCAGTTCAGTTGCAGAGTCAGCCTATATCCTATGTGTCTTCCTCCAGGAACATTTTGATAGTGACATTTTTATACATGCGTTTGAAGTAGTGCTTCTCTGTGTGCAATATGGCCCAGGAAGACATTAGTTCACCACCTCTACTTAAAATTTAAGACTCTTGTGTGAAGCTTTAAAGTACAAAAACAATAAAATCCATTATAAATTAGTAATGAGATTAAAAGCATATTTGCAAGAGTAAAACAGTTTCACTAGCATTGTTGGTTTAACACTGATCTAAAGAATAGTGTTTTGTGTCAAGCAGTCATGTACACAAACTTAATTTACCTGTGTTCATTTACCATTAGGCCTTTATAGCAAACTTGGGCTGTCTATGTGTATGTGAGCAGATTTTCCCAGACCAAAGAGACATGGCTTCTAAATCTTTGCCCTAAGCAAAACCACATGGTTGTATAGGAGCATAACTGAAAATTTGGCAGCTAACTGCTGCTTCAATAATAAATTAATGTGCCCTTTGAAAACAACTCCAAGTCCATTTTAAAAGCCTTTGTTTGTGCCAACTAGTTTCAAGTTATTTGGCAAATGGGGCCACCTTTGAATAAATGAGCTGTCACTTTAGCAGTGTGTTGTTCAACATTTAGAAAGTGAAAAATGATTGGGCGGTTGTAACATGGGGGTGGTCCTGCAAGAATTGTAGATGATAGACTTATTGTCGTTCATATTAATGCTCCCCTTATTATCCATAATGTGGAAATGGGTAATGCTTGTAAAATGCATATTCTTAAACATAATAGGTTCACAGTTTTCTGTATAAAAATACTTGGGGTGCTAAACTGAGAGAAAACGCTCCAAATTAGGGACATAATCCAGCCAAGCTTGTGCTTTAACTCCCTCTTGAAATCAGTACAACTTAAAAGCCCATTGGTCTTTTAACTGTGGTAATTCAAGGACACAAACCAGCCAAAGTGTTCTGAGCCAGAGGACCAATGGAGGGCTCGTGGGAGTGGTTAGGTGCAGGGTTGCCAAAGAAAGGGTGCCACCTTTGGCTCAACACACAAAACAGTGCAACTATAAAATCATTGAGGTTTTATAAAGAGTGAACTTCATTCTGGACCATTAATTCTCATTTAAATTCACTGAAGAATAGTCAGCATTGAGTCAATCTTACATTTGCCACCGGCCATCTTGAGATTCCCAAGACAGAGTGAACTGACTCAAGTGAGGTTTGTGTGATTCTCATTTCAGAGAATTGGTCATGGAGACAAAAATCATGCTGATGCTGATAGGTCACCTATTTTCCTCCAGTTCATTGACTGTGTGTGGCAGATCTGTAAACAAGTAAGTTGTGTTGCCTAAGGCTAATGTAACGAATGTAATCCTGTCTGGTTATACCTAGTAAATTGACTGGGAGTTGTTCTCTAAGATGACCTGTGTGAGGTCATCCAGAGACTTTGGTATCACCAGTATGACAATGAACCCAGCTCTCTCTTGTTTCCTCTGACTAATTTTGGAGATGCAATGCAAGTTCTGACTCATTTGGGGGGGGCATGTGGGATCAATGAAGGTGAACAAACTGAATTTGTGGAAGGTAAAATTCCATTGATTATGGGTTTTGATGACTTTGAAGTAGCTGTTCAGCATGTTTTGCAACAGGATGCTCTTGAATCCATCTTTGCTTATGCGTGTTGAGATGTAGGAATGGCTAAGGGTATATTTTATCAGCCGCATCTGGTTTTCCAACTATCTGCTTTCTTGGGGAGTGTCAAACCTGGCAATAGTCTTTCATACTCCATTCAGCTCTTTTGTAGTGCACTTTATGTGGGGCTTCCTTTGAAGACCACCCAGAAACTTCAGTTAGTCAAGATGAAGCAAACATAGTTTGTTCCGGAGTTAGCAGGATGGAACATATTCTGCCAATGTTATGCCACTTTCACTGGCCAACAATTTGCTTTCAGGGAGCTGGTTTTGGCTTTTACATCCCTGGTCTTAGGTTGCCTGGAGTCTTGTGTTTTGTGCTTCTCTTTAAAACAGCATTTTTATAGGGAGGAATTCAGTGACACACTAAGGCAGTTGTTCTCTCAGGGCAAGCATTTTTTGGCTTGCCAGATGAACAACCCCACCCCCTGCCACTCCTTGCTCTGTGTGCTGTTCTGGGGGTTCCCCATACCCTCTTGAGCCAATGTGTGTGTGGGGGGGAGATAGAAGCCCTGTAGAACAAACAGCTTGTGTAGGCCTACTGTTGTTGGGACCCATTAGTTAAATCCCGCCTTCAGTATTATACAAGCTATTGTAAGCTGTGTTATCTCTGCATTGCAGAGTAAGGTGGGTTATAATTTTTGTAAATTAATTTCAAAGTAGTGCATGAAAAATATGTTGAAAAGGGGGAGAAATGGAAAATAAATAAATTAGACTTGTTACTGTTGCCATATGAAAGACACCTCTGTTATTCAAAAAGATAAAAGATAACTTGCTCTTGATTTCTCTTCCTCTTGTATTTAGTTCCCTACAGCTTTTGAATTCAATGACCAATTTTTGATTACAATTCTGGATCATTTGTACTCCTGCCGTTTTGGTACTTTCTTGTATAACTGCGACTCTGTGAGAGAGAAAGAGGTAAGTTAGTGCTCAGGTGATTTTGGACTGATTTCGGAAAGGATGTAAGACTTTGTGTATGTTTGTATTATGCTTCATGTTATATGCACCATTTCATGTTACTTGGGGTCTGTTATTCCAGTCATATCTTATCTCTAGGTCCATAAAAATCAATCTGAACTCAGAGTTAGCAATAGTGATCATGTAAGATGAAAGCTGCATGCCTTTAATAACTTTATTTAAAATTAAGCTCTTTGCATAGTTATATTTGGTTGCAGCAATGAATGGCTAAAATGAAGTTGGTGACAGAGAAATACTAGCATTAAAACATATTCATCGTTTACATGCAGTTAGAAAATGAAGAGGTTGCCACTTTGAAGGGCTACTTTTGAAGATGCTTTTTAGCAAAGATACTGTATATCTATCGCCTGTGTGATTCTAAGAGATAACAGCTGTATGAAATGTAAAAGCTGCATCACATTCTTCTACAGCATGCCAAGTGGTTTAAATTAATGCTGACACTTTCGTTTTCTTTGCAGAAACTGAGTGAAAAAACGTTATCTCTGTGGTCCCTGATCAACAGTGCAAAATCAAAGTATATCAATCCCTTTTATGCTAAAGAATTAAATCGTGTTCTTTATCCTGTAGCAAGCATGAGGCACTTGGAACTTTGGGTCAATTATTATATTAGGTGGAACCCGAGAATCAGGCATCAAGTAAGTTTATTATGATTATGATTATTTTAAAGTATTGGACAGATGCTGAAGTATTTGTAGCACTTTATAGATTTGTAACCTGTTTTCTCTCACTCCCCTTCAAAGTTGCATGAAAATAGGGAGCTACCTCATGCCACATCAAGCCACCAGTCTGTCTTGCTAACCGTTCTGTATCCTGCTTCTCTTCAAATCCTGCTTCTGCCTGGTGCAAACTAATGACTTCCTAAAAATCACTGCAAACCCCCCCCCCCGCCCACATGACCTGGGTTGCTGTGCGTAAGAGAAACCTGGTGGACAAGCAGCGGCAAGGACAGGCCCATCTGCTTCATCCAACCAAGCCTCTGTTACACATGCCAGGTCAAGTCCTCCATCCACGATCAAGTCATGGATCACAATGGTTTTATGGATCATTGACCTGGCATTGCACAGCAACACTTTCAGGTCATGTGGGTTTCCCTTGCTGATTCCAGTATCCTTCCGGTCAGGACCCAGACCCGGAAGCAGGTTTAGTTCTTAAGCAACGACTAAGCCTGCCTCCTTGGTAATGACACATCTGCATACACTTATGGCTGTTGCACCTCGAAAAGGACCCTTGTAGAGCTGGAAAAGTTGCAGAAAATGATTACATATTAAAGTATCACCCGTCCAGCTGCGCCTCCCAGCTGTCCCCGGAGCTTGCGAGGCCGGCAGCGAGGAGAAGCGCTCTTCTCCCCGCCGCCTGCCTTCAGATCAGGTCCGAGGACAGCGGGAAGACGCGCTGCGCCTCCCCACTGTCCCCGGAGCTTGCGGGGCTGGCAGCGGGGTCTCCCCGCTGTCAGCCTCCAAACCACTTTGGGAGACAGTGGGATGGCGGCGTTCCGCCTCCCTCTGTCCCCCGACCTTGTGGGGCTGGTGCTGGGGCTCTCCTGAAGCCTGGAGAGCGAGAGGGTGCGCACCAACCCCTCTCGCTCTCCAGGCTTCAGCGAAAGCCTGCATTCGCCCCATAGGACGCACACACATTTCCCCTTCATTTTTGGAAGGGAAAAAGTGTGTCCTATAGGGTGAAAAATACGGTAACAATGCTGGTGTTTAGATAGTAAAATTGTATGTTGTAGAAACCAAACACATGAGGAAATGGGGGTGGGATGTCCAAAAGAAACTTTAAAGGTTCAAAAATGTATAATGTTCTGGGAGATTTAGGGAGATTTAATAAAAATGATTTGGGGGAAAAAAGAAAGGAAAGGTGTTGTTATAGGCTACAACATTTGTAGCTGTTTGGGGGGGGACATGAATAAGGAGGGATGTGATGAGTATAAAAAGGTGCATGGTGTTGCGAAAGTGAGAAGGGAATCATCCAAGGAAGCTGAATGATGGGAGATTGAGGGACAGACAAGATAAAGTACTTCTCTCCACAGAATATACAGTTAGACTGTGGAATTCCCTCCCACAAGATGCAGTGAAGGCTGTCACCCTGTCACAAATTCAGGGAGAATGTAGCTCTTAGTAGCTATTAGCCATGAGGGCTATATTAAATCCAGTATCTGAGGCAGTGTGCCTCTGAAACTCAGTTGCTGGTGATCGCAAGCAGAAGTGTGCTGTTGCATTCATATCTTGCTTTTTGGGCTCCTCGTAGTTTGCGGGTTGGCCGCTATGAGAACGTAGATCGGCCCTGGACTGATTTAGCAGGACTTATATTCTCTGCTTCCCTGTTTTGGGGTAATACTGGAAGCCAGCCATAAGAACATTTATTTGGAAGTACGTGACATGGGAATGTGCTTGGGGTTGGGGAATTAGAAAGCTATAATGCAAGGTGAGTAATCCCCTTTTCTGCCTCAGTATTGAACCCCTTCTGGCTGCTCTTCAAGCATTCCGTATTTCTCTTCCTGGTTAACTACTGTGTAAAAGTCGATCTACTGAGGAGAAAAAGATGGGATACACTTGATACTTCTTAGCCTCAATATTTGGTACAACAGCTGGGAGCAAAGAGAGAAGAGAGCGTCTGTGTTTAACAAGCAGTCTTTATCAGCAATCCACTGGAAAGCAGCAGCAGCCTCAAGGCAGCGTTTTTCTGTACTGTGTCTCCAGTTGTGTTTACAGCATGCTGGGGGCTGGAAGAAAGCCAGGCAATGCGCTGTATGCCATTCAGAGTTGCAGACACTATAAATCCAGTGTGCCTGCTTTGAAGGTCTTTGCATGGATAGAAAAGAAATGCGTTCTAGAACATAAAAACACACCTGTAAATTAGTTTACTGGGAGAGAGATATGTAAAGTTGTTTCTTTTTAGCCACATACATAACCATAGCACTCGGAATGGGGACATTTAAATATTTTAGGGCAGGTGGTGCAGCCCAGTTCACTGGAATGACTGCCCAACCTCCACAAATGGCGTTAACTATCTGGTCTCGTTTGTGCTCTTCCTTGGCTTGATAGCAAGCAGATAAAGGGTTTGGGGAGGCATATTAATGCTGGACTTAGGCTCTGCTTTAAGAGATTTGTTATTGAAAGGGCCTAGGAAAGCAAAGTGCTTGGAGAAATTTCATGTATTGCCATTATTTGTATTAAGTGTGTGTGTGTGTGTGTGTGTGTGTGTGTGTGTGTAAGTAAATGTCACCCTGAAGAAAGATCTCATTGAAAGGTGGAATTCTGGTGTCATTCTCAACTACGATCGATCTAACCTGCTCTAAGGCTTATGCAGATCACCTTCCCCTCTCCTGCTGCAGGGCTAGGACTAGGAAGCCTGGAAACTTTTGCTTCTGCTCCTAGTCAACTACAGTTTGAAAAAGATATTTATTAACAGTTTTTAAGATATAACAAGAAAAAAGAAAAATAAACATACAAAATAAAAAAAACAGTTAAAAACACACATTAATTTTCAATAACATAACTTCCATACACTTATTTCCTCGGACCTCCATACAGTTTGTCATCTCATCCATACTAACAAACTGTGGTTAATTCACTATAGTTGATTTAAAACAAGTATTGCTTTCGGAACCATAGAGAACTAACTACAGGCTGTTATAAGAGGAGGGAAGAGAACAAATGAGGCGGCATCTTCCCATCCCCTGTTGCCTGGCAGCAACAATTACAACAGGCTGCAGCGGAGGAAGGAAGTGGGAATACTCTGCTGGCACAGCTGAGAGATGGACAGTGTTTGGCAACTTTTCTTGAACTTGTCCACCCGAGCCAGTCATTGCAACATTAGAATAACTTGTTCCTCAGTTTACTTATCTCCTCTCCCTGCCGCCCCATCTATTTTCCCTTTGTGTCTTGTCTTTTTAGATTGTAAGCCTCGGGGCACGTACTGCCTTTTTAAAAAAACTGATGTTGGAACCTTTACTGGTGAAAAACAAGATAAATAGTTGATGTTAACCATAGCTCTGAGTAGGTGGCGCAGCAAGCTACTCTTAACAAAAAGCAGAAGTTTTTGAATTCTTTCTTGAGCCCATTTGGGAGGGAAATGCATGAACCTGCTAAATCTTGCTAAAGCATAATATCTGAATGCAGCCAGTCATCTCTACACATATGGACTTGAAGATGGAGGTCTTGGATCTGATTTAGCTATCAAATCTTGTTTTATTCTGTATCTTCAGCGAAGTCCAAATAACATATTTTAAAATCTTTCAACTGTGTCTAGCAGCCAAATCCAGTGGAACAGCGTTACATGGAGCTACTGGCATTGCGCGATGACTACGTGAGACGACTAGAAGAACTGCAAATTGCGAACAACCCCAGATTTCCCAATTCCTCCTCATCTTCTTCACAGATGATGTCGCACGTGCAAACTCACTTTTGAAGGAGACTGGTTGGATTATTTTCTTTGAACATTGTTATAAGTGGTGCTTATTCTGATGTATTGGACAAGAGGAAAACATTGGTGCCTTATGTAGAGTTTTTTCCTAAAATCTTTGTCCCTATAGGAGAGGATTTGAGCACAAGTGGGCTTTTAAAAATAGATTTATGTGCCTTTCACAAACTTTTGCCTGGGAAAAATGTCATCCAACTAGCAGTTATAATATCTTTAAAGGTGTTTTTTCCCCTCCTACTGCAATCCAAATAGATATAGCTAACGCTTTCAATAATAGCCATCATCTTTTTTTAAAGACAGTATGAATTCATTTTTGTCTATAGGCTCTCCTGCTCAGACTTAAAATGCATGTTTAAGTTCATATATTGAGCAAAGTGCCATTGATGCCAATGAGAAATTTGCTGAATCATATGCACATGTAAGAAGCCTGTGGTGTAAGAAGCAAAGTTGTTAAGGGCACATGCTCTTGAGGATCAATTACTGTGTGGACTAGTTTTATAAGGTTTCTTACACTGAAAACTTATTTCAGTGATAGTGGTAAGCTATCATGACTTAAATTTGTGCCTATTCAGAGCAGCAGCCTTATGAGATGGAACATAATGTGTGAGCTTGTATAACTTGTTCCCATAATAAATTAGTATTTTTCTCAAATATATTAAACAATATGCAGAAAATAGGGAGTGCACTGAAAATATTTAAATGTTGCAGATCACTCGGTTTGCTGTCTGCCTTCATGTCAGTTTTTTGTTAAATTTTATAATTCCTTTCAGGAATCATTTAAAAACATTACAAGCACTTGTGAAGTCAGCACAGACTTGATATTTTAATCCACATTTTATTTAGGATAAACAGTTTATTAAGTGATATTTGGTCAGTTCAGAATATCTTGAAGAACAGGATTTGTGAAGAACTGTTTGCAGCTAACGTGACTTATTTTCAACATATTTGACACTTTGAGGGTGTTTGTCTACCATTTGTAAATTATTATATGTGTAATTTTTGATCTACAAAATGTAAGGTGGCAAGGATATCCTAGGAATAATTTGTAAATTAATTTGAAATGTTTGGAGTATTCTTTTCTTTGTAAAGTGTAAATATTTTCGGTTTCAAAGACTGAAGACAAAGTCCATAAAATACTATAAATTTATTAGTTTTAGAGGACATTGGGATATTTTAGAAATAGTATATTTTCATTAAAAGAAAAGCAGAGCACATTAATACGGTTAATAGTATACTGATAAATTTGCACTACTTCTTCAGGGATAGACTGAAGTACTAGTAATAAATTCCACTAGTTGATGCATGATTTATTTCCTTCCACTTGATACCTGTCCTCTAAATTTCACACACCTTTGATTCTTTTGTCTTTATCTCATTGCACATGTACATGGCTTGTTGTTTTCTGTAAGGGTAACAAATCTGAGATGAACTGCATAACTTGAATTACAAGGAAACTCGCGTATCCCATCAGCCTATTCTAAATGACCGAGCATAAAACTCTGAAAAACTATGCAGACTGATATAATTGCCTTTTGTTTGCCTGCAGTTTTTAAGCATCTCATTTTTCACGGGAACCCTTAAAACATCATGTATGTTTCATACTGTCTAGTGTGGATTAATTGCTATATTGCTTGTTTTTACTAAGTAAAACACTACACGCTCAACTAGGGGGTGGGGGGATGCGGCAAAGCGGGGAGTATTGTAAAACAGATTTAAATACATTTGCCTTCTCCTTATATGCATACCATTGATTGATGTTTCTACCACCACAGGTGATGCTGTGTCCTGAATTTTAGAGAATTTAATGTTTGGGAAAGTATAACTTGATTTTTTAATACCTGCTTAAGTCATATGAAATAAAAAAGCTGAACATTTCTTTATGCCTCTTTTCTGGGTAGCAAACAGCCCAATCCTATACACCATTCCTAGGGGCCCACACTGTACGGAACAGAATTTATTGAACCATCTCCAAGGAAGGTCTGAAGGGTGGTGATAAAGAAGAGGCCTTCTCTGTAGCAGCCCCAGTTTATAGACTGCTCTTCCCAGGTGCCTTGGCCCTCCCCACCTTACGAAGAACTGGAACTCCAAACTTCCATTCTTCCAAAGGCTTTAATGCTTAATCAGATCAGTACATTAGACAAACTACAGGTTACAAGGTTCAGAACGTACACCAGATGTAATATACATGGCTAAGTGCAACCTTAATACGTTGATCTAACAAGCCAGGGGTCAGCCCCACAAACAACCCAGAGATGCATTTTAAATAAAAGGACACATTCTACTCATGTAAAAACACACTGATTCCCAGACGGTCCGCGGGCCGGATTGAGAAGGCGATTGGGCCGCATTCGGCCCCCGGGCCTTAGATTGCCTACCCCTGTAACAAGCAGTACAACCTTCTGTACCTTTCTTTTGGAGTGTGGGGCAGAGTGTTTGCGCGACAAGAAGCTGGAGTTCTGGGACTGGGCGCTCCTTCACTTGGGCTGTGTCTGCAAGGTTGCTCATGCTGGCTCTGACATATCTCTGGAGGTGGGGTCAGGATCAGATTTACTGCTAGTTGCCTCCCCAGAAGGAGTTGTCTCACGGAAAGGAGCAGGCAGTCTCCCATCTATCCATTTCTAGGGAACCACTAAGAGTATACTCTCAGGTTGCCACCCTCCACATCTCCCTCGGAGAGGGCCCATGGAGAAGGACCTTGGATGGCTAACGCATGGTCCAGATTGGTTCATATGGGGAGATGTAGTCCTTGAGGCATTGGGGTTCTGAGCCACAAGGCTTTATAGGTCAAAACCATGTTTCTTGCTATAACATTAATGATCACCAAGCTTTGTAAGTTTAAAAGTTACAGCTATATTGGGCATTCTTAATTTGGTTAGTGGCTTGCTGAATTGACGGTGGACTGTGAAATGGGCTAGTATATTAGAAATTTGATTTTTAAGTGCCTGAATTCATTTTGAAGATGCAAGCCACCTTCATCAAACAGTTAAGCGCATGTGATTAGCAGCTGTGAGTGCTGTTTATTTTTAGCATATGCGTTTCCTTTCTGCTCTGCCACATGTAAAGGAGGGAGGATGTTACAAAATCTAAGGGGTTCAGTGCTGGTGAGAGGTACATTACCTGTTTTTTCACTAATAGTATTGTGGTGAGGAGTGCTCTTATTTTAAATCAAGGATTGGTAGCTCCCAAGAGCCTTGACAGATGGATCTTCTGTATTAGCTTCAGCATCTCAGGCAGAGAACATCAACAAACTACCTGGGGATTCTGATGGTCCTTTGTGATTTCCACTATAACTGGTTAGCAAATTCAGGAAATCTTATGAAATGGTAATCTCCCTCCCCCTCCTAATCTGCACCTTTCTTATCCCCTTTATACTTTCAGTTTAGTGCAGTGATGCTAAACCAACCACCTGGTAAGACCCTTATTGGAGAACTCCCTCTGCTTGCCAAAGTCTGAGGCGCACACTACATATTATAAATCATGGAATTGTTGAGTTGGAAAGGGACCCTCTAGTAGTCTAGACCAGCCCCTCAATGCAGGAATATGCAGCCCTATACAGGGATAACCTGCAACCCTGGCATTAATAGCAAAGTAGACCTAACATAAATGGAATTACCTGGCAAAAGCAAGTTCACACCTCTCATTGAGTTTCTATACACATATACACAGTGCTTTTTTCTGGGGGGGACGGACGAAGGGGTTCGCATACCCCTAAACATTTTGTGAATCTAAGTTTGGCCTCATTGAGGGGCAGTATTTCAAGATGAGTAGGGTGTACCTCTAAACATATTTTTTAGAAAATAGGAGGATCGTTTATTGATATATTTTGGAAATCGTTTATGTTCTTATGCAGCAGCATTGTTTTATACTTTCTCCAATGTCAACCAATCATAGTGCAAAGCAGTCGTGTCCTGTGTTATAAAGCAAGTACTGCTGGGTTGTGCCTCTTCGTTTCCCAATGGTTTTCTTACCGATAAATAAAAAATCCGGCGTGGCAATTTTCATTCTGAAAGTGTGCCCCAGAGAGGGGAATTTAAAAAAAAGTTTTAGAACCGCTGCCTTGAGAGAAATTTAAGGAAACCTCTCTCTTGCTCAAATTTCCATTTCACCACAAACAGGGTGGAGATTTCGAGAGTCCCATTTGCACAGCAATTGTCATCCGCCGATTTAAAAGGCATAAGGGAATAAAGGGGGGGGGGCCTAAAATGGGACGAATTAAAAGCGAGGGTGGCGGGAACCCATCCCAATGGGACAGAAAAGCGAGAACAAGGATCTGCCGTTCCAATCATGATCATGGCCAGAGGAAAAACACCCGAGAAGCAGCAGGCAGACACGTCGAAGCAGGGGGTGGGGGTGGGGAATGGATTCCAACGGGTCTACTCCGAGTAGGGACTGCGCGCAGCCGGCGCGGGGACACACAAGCGCCGCGTGAACGGGGCTGAAATCTCGACGGCGGCCGCGGCACATTGTTCCCCCCTCATGGGAACGCTCCGTCGGCTGGCTCCGCCCGACCCGCCCTTTTCTACCCCCACCCCTCAGCTCAGGGAAGGATCGCAGCCTCAGCCGCCTCAGCAACCGCCTCTCGTGCTCCTGCCGCGGAGGCCTGTGGGTAGGGAGCCCGCCGCGCGCTGCCTCGGCGGCCGCCTCCGCCAGGTGACAGTTGGCTTCCCGGCTGCCACCGCCGCCGCCTCCTTGCTTCTCCTCACGAGCCAGGCCGGGAAGCGAGGACGGAGAGCAGGAAGCCCCCGCTGCCCGCTCGCCCGCGGCCGCACTCCACGGCCACCGGCAACATGGACGGCAGGGCGGCGGCGGCGGCGGCCGAGAGCGGAGCGGGACCCGCCGGCCCGCTCAGGAGACCCACGCGCCTGGCGTCGGTGACCGGGCCCGGGGCGGCCGCGGCGGCGGCGGCTGCAGCGACTGGGGCGGCCTCGTCCTCGAGCGCCTCCGGGTCTCGCCAGCCGAGTGTGGAGACGCTGGACAGGTGAGGGCGGGAGGGTCGGGCCCCGAGAGGAGGCGGCGGGGGTGGCAGCGCCGCCGCTTTGTGCTCGCCGGCTGCCTTCTCATCACGCTCCGGGGGATTGGCTTGTGTGTTGTCGGAGGGAGGGGAAAGCCGCTCCCTATTCCTGGTGTCCCTTTCGTTATAAGAGCATCGGTTGACGAGAGAGAAGGGGTGGGGGGATGGGGTGGGTACGTGGGTGCACGCGTGCAAAGGTGTCTGTGTATATGTCTGCATGTTTATATACGTGTGCATTTATATGGATATGTGCGCATATACGTACGTGTGTATGCATATATGTACGTGTGTATGCCTGTGTGTGTGTGTGTGTGCGTGTGCATGTTGTTCGGATGCCTGATTATCTTCTTCCAAAGCAACTACTCTATTACCAACTTAAGAATGGAAAGTGTAAAGCCTGTGGTCAACAACAGAGGTTTAAAGACTCTCTCAAAAAAAAATGCAACTGACAGTTGGGAAACACTGGCCTGCAAGCGCTCCAATGGGAGAGCAGCCTTTTCCAAAGGTGCCCATGGGCTTTGAAGACGCTTGAAGTCAGGACGAAAGGTGCCAAGAGGAAGGCGCGTTTGGCAAACCCTCACCATGATCAACTCCCACCCGGAAACTTATGTCCCTGCTTTGAAAGGACGTGTGGATGCAGAACTGGCCTCCATAGCAGTGGTGTAGCGTGGGGGGTGCAGGGGGGCCCGGCCGCACCGGGCGCAACATCTGGGGGTTAGGGTTAGGGGGCACAAATCCATGGGTTAGGGGGCGCAAATCCACGGGTTAGGGGGCGCAAATTACTTGCCTTGCCCCAGGTGCTGACAACCCACGCTACGCCACTGCTCCATTGTCACTTACAGACTCATCCTTAAAACCATGTTCATGGAAGAGAATCTTACTCAGCTACAAGCAATTGCCAGAGAAGAAGAAAAAGAAGATCTCTGTATACTATACATGTATTTTTACATTTTTATACAGTCATACCTCGGGTAAATGTGCTTCAGGTTGAGCGTTTTCAGGTTACGCTCTGCAGCGACCCGGAAGTAACGGAGCGCGTTACTTCCGGGTTTCGCCATTCTTGCATGCGCAGACACTCAAAATGATGTCACACGCATGCACAGAAGCGACGAATCACGACACGCACAGTCGCGGGTTGCGTTCGCCTTCAGGATGCGAACGGGGCTCCTGAACGGATCCCGTTCTCATCCAGAGGTACCACTGTATTGTAATCTGCCCTGTGATCCTTGGATGGAGGGTGGTATAGAAATAAATAATAATAAGTGTAATATATATAATATAGAGAGAGTGTGTATTTGTGTGTGTATACTATATATGTATACTATATGCATGTATGCACCTATGTCTGTGTATGTCTGTATATATGTATAGGTATAGTTGTTGGCATCTGTCTGTTTCGGAAGGCAGTGGAAGAGTGTGCCTTTGAGGGTGAAGTTGAATAGTTGGAGAGTTACAGTGCCTGCTCTGCCAGTAGAGTCCGATACAGGAGAGATATGTTTTGTTGCAGCTGGGGCAGATGAAGTTTTACTGCTACAGGTGCACCATGGCATTTCTTCTCTCTGTGCTTTTGCCAGTGGTCATTCCTCCTCTGGTCACTGCTGTGGATACACAATGTGACTAGATGCCTACCTCCACAAGATGATTGTGTCCTTCAATGAAAACGTGCATCAATGTCCAGTATGACAGCTTCTGACGCCTTCTCTGAAAAGAGCAATGTGAAACAGGGCTGTGTTCTCGCCCCAATTCTCTTTGGCACATTCTTCTCCCTGTTGCTCATATGCCTTCAGCTGAAGACAGGGTGCACATCCATTCCAGGAGTGGCAGGGGCCAAGAAAAAAGTGTGGTGGGTCCTTATGTTTGCAGATAACAGCCTTGACAGCACACTCCAAGGAAGCGCTACAGAGTCTCATCAAATGTTTTGCCAAAGCCCACATAGAATTTGTGTGTGTGTGTATGTGTGGTTGTGGATATACACATGAAAATAGCCAAACTTGACACATCCTGCTTTGTGGAGGCTAGTGATAAATGCACCCTCCTGCTTTTTATGAGATTGAATGAGAGAAGTGAGCTAATGGTAGACCCTCCTTCATTAGAGGTTTTTTAGCAGAGGTTGGGTAGCCATCTGTCATGGATGCTTTAGTTCCTGCATTGCAAGGGGTTGGACTAGATGACCCTTGGGGTCCCTTCCAACTTTACAGTTTTATGCTTCTATAATCAGGCCCAGAAGGACTTTAGAAGAGCTCTCCTGAGCAGCTGATAGTGGTTTCAAGGGATCCGGTGCTATTCCAACTTCCACATGAGTCTCTCCACTAAATAACCTATTAATTTCAAAAGCTGGTCATCACTTTGGTGGGAATTGTGCAGGCACCAGTGTTGTGGCATGCACTCCCTGCTGACATACCAGAGGATTCATATGTAGCAATATGAATTAAAAGGCTGTTTCTCTGATTTCTTGAACTGATCCTCCTGTTTTAATTGCTGTTATAATTGATCTGCTGTTTTAATGGGATTGTTTGATTGTTTATTTTAATTGCTGTGTACTTTTAATTATTCTTTATCTTAACGGTATTGTGTAGTTGGTTCTTATGCTTTATAAACTGCCTAGAAGTCATTTGGAAGTTTACTATTAAAAATAATAGTTAAATGATACAATGTTTAGTACATGTATTAATCACTATTGGGTATGATGATATTAAATGGTGTATCCTATAAACTAGTGCAATATAGTGACAAGGAACTGAGCTGCCAACCCTGAAGTCCCCAGTTTAAATGCTGCCTCTGCTATGGACTTATTATTAGGCAGCCTTAGGCAAACTGCTGTCCCTCCATCTCCCCTTTCCTCACAACTCCCCTCCAAATAGTGTCATTTATTTATATAACAATATTGACGTACATGGTGTTGTTATTTTTTTTTAAAAAATGGCTTAAGTCCCAAACCCAAGGGACTTACTCTAAAATAGACATTGAGAAGCAACACAGGAAGGGCTAAATAGAGGTGGAGTAGACAGAGAAGAGGAGATGTGCCTTGGGAAGTGTTCTTAGGACCAAATAGAGAGGCCTGGAGGGCCACTTTTGGCATGCAGGCATGAGGTCCCACACACCTGAGGCATAGGCACTAGGGGATGAGGGAGCAGAAAGGAAGTGGGGAGTGGTGTGTGAGTTCTCCATAAAATTTATAATTTGAAAAATTTCCATTGGGTAACTTGTATCAGAATATTTTCAAATTGCATCAGAAAATTTTTCTAATCCAGACTGATCTAATTTAATATGTGTAATTTAGTTGTATTTTTTAATTGAGCTAACAGAAAGTATCCCAAGTTTTTTAAAAATTGTCCATATCCCAGAAGTATTTAACCTCTCACAATGTGTCACATACTTACTAGGGACAATCACCTGAGAAACAAATACAACCTTGACATTTTGCTCAGCTTGCTTAATATATTTGCATTCATTGTTACTAATGAACCAATGAGACATATTTTTTAAAAAAGAGAAATAAAGTTCAGGGAAAAATCCACCCCACATCAGCCTCATGAATTTGAAATTTGATTTCCCCAGTTCTAGTACAACTCTCAACAACATTGACTCATTTATATAACCTGCCCTTTATTGTGGACTTTCATTAGGTTGAGGAAAGTTTGTTTTCCATAGAATAAGTTACTGAAAATACATTGTCTCCATTCCTTTCAATATTTCACTAGCTGAAACTGGTTGTAGCATATCTCAAATTCCCACATCACTTCCCAGAATCTGGCAGTCTTCTCAGTTTTTGATGCCAAACCACTTCAGGCTGTTTCAGGAAATTGCTTTTGTGTTTTTCCTGAGTGTTTAGGCATTCTTGAAGAAAGAACCTCTTGCTAAGACTTAATGGGTCATCCAGTTAAAATTCTGGGATTTGCTAACCCTAAAAACCTACTTGGTCTATAATCTGTATGCTTCTAGTTACAAATGTTCATGCTTAAACAGATATCAGTTTTCTCCTCTTGTTGTCCAGTTATTTTTTCAAGTCAGAAGACTTTCCTAGTATTATTCTTTGCACAGTTTGTTTTTGTTAATTGTTTTTGTCTGCTCAATAGAAAAATTAACTAATGTTTTAAAATACCATATTTTTCGCCCTATAGGATGCACTTTCCCCCCTCCAAACATGAAGGGGAAATGTGTGTGCGTCCTATGGGGCGAATGCAGGCTTCAGGGAGCTATCCGCAAGCCTGCGGAGCCCGGCGGGAACTGTGGGCTCCGAAGGCTTGCGGATAGGTGCTTGCAGCCTGAAGTCTGGGGAGCGCAGCACTGTGCACCCCGGGCTTAGGGCAGCTATCCGCAAGCCTGCGGAGCCCGGCGGGAGTTCCTGCTGGGCGCCGCAGGCTTGCGGATAGCTGCCCTAAGCCCGGGGTGCGCAGTGGGCTACAGCGCCGCGCTCCCCGGGCTTTGGATAGCAGCAAGCTCCGGGAGCGATGGCAAGGTTGAGCGCAACCTCACCTTCGCTCCTGGACCCCCAGCCCCGAGGCTAAAAATGAAGCCAAGACAGCTAGTGGGATCTATCCCGTTCGCTGTCATGGCTTCTTTGCTCTTTGGGGCTTGGGGGGGGGGAAATATTTTTTTTTCTTTATTCCCCCCCCCAAAAAAATAAGTGCACCCTATGGGCCGGTGCGCCCTATAGGGCGAAAAATACGGTACTTCTTCAGAAATTGCCTCTGCCTTCACATACACCAGTTTCCCCATTTCTGGGTTATTATAAGGAGTGCTCAAAATGGGAGAGCAAGAAGAAAAAGCAGGATGATTTAATATAAATAAGGCCACATTTAATTACATCACTTGAAAAGACGAGAAAATGTTTTAGATCTGCTTTATAAGTGGGATGGTTTCCTACTCACTTCAAGCATTGGCTTGCTGTAATGTCTGTTGGGCAAAATATGTTTGAGGCTAACTTCCAGACTACTATTTTGAAAACATGGTTTGAAGTGCATTTTCAAAATCTTTCTTTTGCAGCTAGTGCTAACTATAGTCTTTCCCTTTTGGATGTTACTGTCAAGGAAACATGGAAATGGAGAAGGGAATCTGCACACGAGGGGGCAGAGAGTGGTCATGCAAATGTGCTGTTCATTTCTAATTTGTAAAACCGTGGTTTGAAGGATCATCTGAATTAAACAATTAATGCAGAATCTAAATGTTCAGTAGTTATTTATAAAGTAAGAATCTTCTGCTAAGTAACTTGTTATATATTCTTTTTCTTGTAGCCCCACAGGATCACACGTTGAATGGTGCAAGCAACTCATTGCTGCTACAATTTCTAGTCAGATTTCAGGTTCTGTGCCCTCAGACAGTGTATCCAGAGAGTACCGGGTAAGTCTTATTTATTCATTCTTTTAATTTATGTATATGGTGCCACATCAGTCCTTACCCCAAATAAGATATGCATAGGGAATGGAGAGCAAAAACAAAAAATGTATCTTTCTGTCATCTGAGAAAAGGGTTAAGATGATAACATGAAAGGGTAAGATTTTATATGTGAAGCAGTTAGATCTGATAAACTGTTACTTTTTTGTGTTAGTGCCATTTGAAATCTAAAATTGCCACTTAGTTTGGGTCTTCAGTGTGATTGATTGTGAGAAAATACTTTTATTTCATCCTTCACCTTTGCTTTTTGATTTTAAAAAGCAAGCAAATTGCCATGCATTCTTCAAGTAAAGCAGCCAAATGAATATTTGTCTTGTTTCATTTCAAGCAAATTAAGTCATTTACCAGTGTTTTGTGGATTCAAAAGGCAGTAGATTCTCTCTAGAAGTAGGAAACTCTTTAAACTCCCGTGAATAGGAAATAGATTGTTCCTATACCTAGAGATGAATCTGTTGAAGCATGCTTGATCAGATTCTATTTTTAAAATTCTCCTCTTGTGTGCTTTTCTCTATAGAAGCAGTCAGAAATTTGTACTTGGAACTTCTGTAACATGTGGCAGCAAAATGTAATGCTTTCTCTGGACCACGGCTGCTGCCTTGGATAAATGAATGTGGCAATTTTGGCATTACAGCTATTGTACGTTACCTGTGGAATCTGAGTTTTTAGAGCTTGGATTCAATGTACTGGGGAATTCTGGTGCAGTCCTCAAGAACAGAATTTATTTTAACATATCTCTGTTTTTGGCAAATATCACACACGTTTGAAAAGAGAGGAATCTTTTAAAGTCAGCACCGTCAGGTATAGATGATTGAGCCACTTAACAGTCAGTGCTCTTGTACTGCGGCAAATTGCTAATGTACTGGAATAAGTACAAGTATCTCACAGCTTATGTGCCTTTAACTTTTGCACATTCAGCTTTATGCACTTACCATTTTTTTATTTAAAAAAAGGGAGTGGAAAGATGGCAGACATCTAGGAAAAAAGACCTTGGCAATCCCACCTGCCATTAAACCCAATGTGTGTTGACTATACAGTGGTACCTCAAGTTACAAACGCCTCAGGTTACAAACGCTTCAGGTTACATTCTCCACTAACCTGGAAGAGTTACCTCAAGTTGAGAACTTTGCCCCAGGATGAGAATGGAAATCGTGTGCCTGCGGCGCAGCAGCAGCAGCAAGAGGCCCCATTAGCGAAAGCACGCCTCTAGTTATTATTATTAGGTCATCCGTTTTGTGATTTTTTGTTGGCTAAGTTGATGGTGTTCTGACCCACATTTTTTCTTCTTTGTTTGGACAGCCATGTTGTCTCTGTTTTATCATTTGATTCCTTCCGCCATGGGTCTTAAAGAATATCTTGGGCCCACACAGAGCATGACTGTCTCCTTCCTTTTCATCTTTCTTGCTCTAACTTTTGGTAGGGACTACGCACTGCCAGCTTGGGTGCTCGAGGCCTACCTATAAGGTGGCTAGAAGGAGACATTTGTTTCTGATTATTTAAAAAGGCTAAAGTGGACAAAAATAAAGGACACATTATTTATGGTATGATATATATTCACTTCTAAGAAATTTTCAGGAGTAAATTTAAATTGTATCAAGCTGAGATACAATCTGTTGTCAGTTAAGCATAGGTACACAAAGCTTGCACATTATTATTTAATTTAGGGATGGAGTATTTTCCTCTGGCCTGCCAGCCCCCAAACAATTTTTTTGCAGAGTAACAGCAGCAGGAGGACTGAATGAAGCACCTCTCCTCTTCCTGCTAATGTCGCTAACAGATTCGAGCACTCCTTCCTTATTCCAGAGCACTTTGATTACCTAGCAGCGATGGTGGTCACAGGTCCTTTGCTGACCTGAATTTTCTCTCTGTAACCCTGCCTCTTTCCAATTGCAGCACTGGGCACTGCAGAGGAAACTTGCACATGGGGAGGGAAACCACATTGCACACTCTCTCCCGCCCCCCACCTCAAAGACCACTCTGTTTTTCAAGGCACTTTGAATAAGGGTGTAGCTCTGATGTGTGGGGTTATGGCATGTGTGTGTGTTTAAGGTGGCCACATCCATCAGGGTTTGTGATCTCCAGAAGGTTTTGTACATTCAATGTCACCCTTGGGCCAAATAAAGGTTAACTGCCCTTGATCGAATTATAGGTGAAGCCTATTTCAGCTCCATATTTTTTTAATGCATGTAGAAGCAGTGGAAACACATGCTCTTGTTAAAGTGTGTAGGTTGCATTCAGTTATGGCCTACTTGGAGTAGACCCACTGAAATTAATGTATCTAAGTTAGTCATATCCATTAACTTTAATGCATCTTCTGTGAATAGACTAGTATTGCATATCACCAATACCTTTTTTTTCCTGTCACAAATTAAAATCTTTTTAAACATCAGACAAACAATTGTGCGATCTTGATGTTTCCTTAAGCAGTATTACAAGATCTGCTGCCAGAATATTCCACCCTTTGGGTTTGTTTATTCAGCCCACTACTTCACCAACCTTGGAAGTGTATTGATTTGTTTTGCTTACCCTGTCATCATGGATACATAGGGCCTCATGATTCATTTCTATTTAACTGTGTCACAAGTGAGCATGTAAAGAATAGCATGGTCATTGGTATGCTTCTAGTAATATGGGCCTGTAGGTGGTATTTCCCAAATGTAGGATTTGAATACGTGACTTGTTGGATAATATCTGTATTTTAACTAACAGGTATACAGGAGGCCTACTGTAAGGGTAAGAATAAATGTGGCTATTGGCAAGTCAGCCTTTTACCTGTTTTGTGTTTTTGTGCTGTGTTGAGAATCCAGTGTGCTAAGTGTTCTTCTTTACTTCATAAATGGTCGGTTTAAACCAGTCGGGCCATCTTGCTATGCAGTGCAACAGCTTGTTTGCCATAGAAATGTTTTATGTACATTACAGTGTTGTCATGAGCAGTAAAAACCAGTGTGTGAGAGTGCAGTATATTTAAGTTATGTTGGAAATGCATGGTACTAATTTAAGTTTTATTACATTAATTCTGACAAATAGGCCCCCTCAACTGATGCTTACATGTTTTGGAGCACAGAGTACTGTATTACCAGTGTTTTCTGTGTGCTACAGATATTTGAAGGAACCAAAGAACAAACAGTACATTTTAGTCTATCCTACTTAAATAAGATTTCAATCAATGCTTGTGTTTATGCACGCATTCCCATATTGGCAAGACTCTTAGTGGAAAATTCTAAATCTGTGATCCAAGTTAGGCACTGCTGCAATGATATACATCTTTGTCCCATAATTGCTAAAATGTGTCATCCAGTGTTCATTCTGGATATTAAAAAAACATGTATTTGGTTTTTTGTTGCCTTCAGTTTCAAATCAGCAAATGAAGTTTCAAATCAGGGCTGAGGAACAGTTGGATCCTGAGCTCCCCCATCACTTAATGTCACCATGACATCAGGTGATTTAGCTTCAAAGGAAAAAGTTAGGAACACACATCTAGCATGCTCTCATTTCTTGAGGTCAAGCCCGGGTGCAAAACAAAAATATCCGTTTGTTGGTATAGCTTGAATTGAGCTATGTCATCCAAGGAAGTATGCAAACCCCATTTGCAGAAGGATTGACTCCTTGGGAGCTCTAGATTGGGAGTTCCCAGATGGAGCCAATCTCTGCAGGGGTTGCATTGAGCACCAAATTGAAAATGCTCTGCTTGCAGGGGAACAATCAGGAGTATATTCTAACACTCCCGATTGTTCCTTTGCAGCCTGCTTTACACCTCTTGGGCCAGATTAGGACTCTTGGTAGGCCTAATTCTGCCTTCAGGCTGGAGATTGCCTTTGCCTATTCTAGAATCTAGTGCATCCCTCCCACCCCCAGGTGAAAATATTCCTCCCACTCCTTTGCTCCTGAGATAACACATAGAACAGCCAATTACCCAGTCTCCAGTGGTGAGTGAAAATAATTTCTAGGGGAACTGGCAGGCTGGCTGTTTAAAACTGATGCAGTTGGCTTCCCCACCCATTTCTATACAATAGTGTGCCATAAAGAGCTAATATTCCTGATCTAGCAAACTTTGAGGACTTATTTGGAAGGCTAGCATAGCATAGGTCTGCTTCCATTGAAATCCTAGTCTCATTTCTTGCTGGTCCTGGCATCCCTCTTCTGTATTGTTTTGTTTGGCAGAGGCACATTCTTTGGATGTTGGTGATGCTTTCAGAGGACAATAGAATATTAGAGGCCAATGAAGCATCTGGGGGCATAACTTTAGTTTCCCTCCAGCCACTATCCAGTCATAGAATGAGAGGAAGTGGAAGGTAAATCTTGATTTAGGCTGCTCCTCAAAAAGAGGAACAGTGGGTTACTACCTGCCTTTTACAAAAAAGGCTTAAAATACAGCATTTTTTATCCTGCTCTCTAGACTCCCAGAATGCTTATGTATAATTTTATCAAACTATTATCTATTGAATAGTGATACACATAAATCTAAGGACAAGGTAAAAATGGTTACAGTTAAAATTATGTGCAATTTCTTTCCAGATTGCATTGCTTTAGCCTTCTCTTCCTGATCTTTGCATCTGCATCTTCTTGTTCAAAACTAAAAAATAATACCTGGGACTGCCATAATTCTCCCTGCAGTACAATACAAGTGCGTCTGTATTCTTCAGCAATATTCCTGATGTGGGGGAAATTTGATTCAAAGTATCATTCTTCTCTTTATAAATGGAAATTATAAAAATGTTGGAAATCTTAATTATCTTTAGCTACTAGCATATTTTAGGTCAACTGAACATTATTTTATGGTTTAATAGGAATTATTAAAAAAGAGTATTGTAGAACTTATGCAGTTGCTTCAAAACTTGGCCCAGCAAGGTGCCACCTTACTGGGCTCGGGCCATGTTTGCACATTATGTTTGGCAGCAAGCCAGGTGACTGAGAGAAAGCTTATGGAATTCCATGTAGGTGGGCTGCTGCTGGTGGTGGAGATCATTCTGTTCTTCCTCTGCCAGCTTGTTCTGCTTGCATTCTGGCTGCTACTCCATAGCCAGTACAGAAACCAATCATGCTGACAGAGGAAGGGCAGACTGACCCATCTCTCCTCTGCTAGCCCACTGTATTTTTATTTTTTATTTTTTGCTGGATATGTCAGAATCAGAAACAGTATTGGCCTGTGGTGAAGGGGCAGTGATTCATGTCTTTATTACCAGGCTGCTGCACTCTTCTGCTGGAAACACAAGGGGATGAAGCCAGCATAAAAATCAAGTATGCAAGCTTGACTCCGTCCCCCCACCAGTCTGCTGTGTTTGTGTGTTGAACATACAGAACACAAAGTCTCTTCCTGCTCAGTCAGCATAGAAACCAAGCAGAATGCCTCCTACACCAGCCTGCTGCATTCCAGTTTACAGCCTTTTTACTACTAGCCTGATTTTTACTTGTGAGTAGGGCTGGCAAAGGAGAGATGGAGTGCTCTGTCCATATCTGTCTTTTTTATGACTAAAAAGCAGGCAAGTAAAAAATTTGTAGGCTAGTAACTTTTGGGGCCTAATTTGTAGAGCTGCATTAAATTCAGCTTTTGAGGTTTGAACACAAGATGTTGCCTGTTCAAATAATAATTCCTCCCATTCAACAGTTGTGACCTGGAACTCACCTGGGCTTAAAAGCAATCTCATAAAGGAAGCTGTTAATCAGCTGTCTCTATACAAAGCAAATGTCGTAAAAATATCATGGTCTCCACTGAAGTCTCTGAAATGCAAATACTTCAGAAAGCACCTCCTTAAAGTTTTGTCTGGAGAAGGAAGAAATGCAAAGAAATGGACCTTTATATATTTTGACGAATTATGTTCTTGCTGATCCAGCTGGTGTGTGGAAAAATATTTCATGCAACAAAATCTTAAGAAACAAATGATTAGAAATGGTTAAACCTGATTCTAAAGTGTCTTGCTGGCATATCCAGCAGCAATAACAACATAGTATCAGGGTTTGTAGTAATGGGCAGATCTGCAGATGGGGCCATTAAGTTCTTAGCAGTACTTCAACTGTCTTAATATCTCTATTGAGGATACAGATATTTAATTGTTTTATCTTTAAATAACTGCATGGATTCTCTCATTGGTCTATAATCAATTCCTTCTTTTATGTCAAGCATGTGGCCTACTTTATACTCTGCATTTTGTCTTTGCTATTTTGAAGATTGCTTGTTTCAAAAAAAGAAAAGAAAAGAAAAGACAGTACATACTTTGTTTTCTTTGGTACCTGGACTTACGTTTGGAAGAACAGGAATGTTCATATTCCAGATCATCCCAATATTTAAAAAAACAAACTATGACTGGATCTAATAGGTGCTAAAGTCTCTGCTTGACCTATTTGATTTTTGCAAGGAATGAAAAAGCTTATCAAATACATTTCTTTTGGAGTATCTACTGTCTCTGTTTTTAAAATTCTCTCCTTTCACCTGTTATGTGCATGTTTTTTCTCTTACTTCTGCTTGCCCACTGCTGCATCATGCTATTCAGGAGATTCAGGATGGACACAATGGCTATCCTTCTGACGCAGAAGTTGATCAGGTGGCAAGTTTTACTCATCTTTTGTTCACTAACTCTATAGAATGTCACTGTGAATGTTGGAGTTGTGAAAATTCTCATTTTTGTTACCTACTCTTCAGAAGTTCGAGAATAGTTTAAAAACTGTTTTTCAGTGCTTGTGAACAGTGGTGGACTTTGGGCTTTAAAATTTCAGCAGCACCCTTTGCGATGCCACAGTTTGGTGCCCCCCACCTCTCACCTTCCATTGCAGTGCCCTCTTGGTTTGGTGCGCAGTGCAGGTGAATCAGTCACACACTCCCCTAAATCCTCCCCCACTTGTGAAAATTAGTACTTCTCTGAAGCTCTCTCATTTGAATTGAGGATGTATAACACATACTCATAGCTAAATGTCCATTGAAGCTAGGGGGTAGTTTAGAGCATTGTCTTTGTCTTGAGGCACATAGCAGATTATATCTATGGTTTTTTCCATAAGCATTGGTAAATATGTACAGTTCCTTTGATTACTTTTTAAATGTACTAGAAGTGAGGCCATAGGCGTATCACTTCCAGTGGTATGCAGAACACAGTCATTCCAAGTGATCAATGCAGGCTGCTCCTTGTAAAAAGCACATATTTAAAGACTATTGCAGACATGCCCCATTGCACCAGGCTTTGGATTGGTAACCTAGGGTCCTGCTCCCATCTGTATTTGGCACCTGTTGACCTAGGCCATATTTCCCTCACCTCAGAGGTGTAGCTAGGGGGGCGGGGGGGCACTGGGCGCCACACTGTGGGAGGCGGCACTTACTGCAGGGCCTTCAGTGCACCTGAGCCATGCATCTCTTCTGGAAGTAATTCATTGGCTTGGGTGCCCGCAGGCTCCGCACTGCCTGAAACGGCAGCATAGGGGTTGCATCTGCCCACCACCTCCCCCTCAGCTGTAAGGCGACTGAGATTGAGGTGCCGGGGGAACTGTGTGCAAGGTCCACGCTGCCCAAAACGGCAGTGTGGTCTTGCTTCGACCTGCTGCCTCTCCCTCAGCTGCCCTACAGCTGAGAGGGAGGTGGCAGTGAGGTGCAGTGTGCCCTGCTCCTGCTTGCCCCGCCCCCAGGTGAAGGGCGCAAACATCACCCTGGGTGTCTGAGTGGCCAGCTACGCTGCTGTCCCCCTCCCCCAGTGTAGGTGACTCACAACAGGAACACGTGTAAGGTCCACACTAGGAGTCAGAGTAAGATTGATACTTAGCTCATTGAATGCCTGACAGGGATGGTCACAAGGCTTTTAGCATTTAAGGCACATTCAGAAGGAAGGCCATTTTCTCTGAGTTGCAAGTGAGGTATAAAGTTGAGCTCTGCTGTTGTCCAGTAGCTTTCAGTAACAAGCACAGTCCAGTGATGGCATAGGTTTGCGACCATTGCAGCTGTGCAACATCTGCACTCCAGAGGACTCCTTCCTTCCTCTCATTGCATTTGGCAACAGCAGCTTGACAGTGTGGGCTGTGGGTACACTGCATCCCTGTGCTTTCCAGCTGTTGTGAAAGTAGGCAAGAGTGGGAAGTCACAATTTCTGAATGCTTTTTAAGTAACCTATTAATGTGCAACTACTTCAGTGTAAACAAGAATGGTAAATTCAGATAGAAGTAAAACGAAGCACTCCTTATTTCAATATATTAGCCAAGAGTATGTGTAACAGCTTGGACATGTGCAGAGAGACTTTTGACTCTTTTTATAATCGAAAGAGCTGGAACCCTCTTCCTTTCTCGCTATGTTTTGCTTCTTGAAGTCCCTCTGATTGCAAAAGCTGTTTGCCAGGGGGAGGTGGGGAGGGCTACTGTTCAAGAAAATAGGAAGCTTCCTTATATGGAGTCAGACCATTGGTCCATCTGGCTCAGCATTGTCTACAATGACTGGCAGCAGCTCTCCTTGCCTTGCCTTGCCTTACCTGGAGTTGCTGGGGATTGAACCTGGGATCTTCTGCATGCAAAGCAGATGCTCTACCACTGAGCTATGGCTCTTCCCCTTAACTCAAGGTCAAAATCCCCTTGGTCATGAAGATCTGATTAAGCAGTTCCTTGCATCTTGGTCATAAAGTCCAAACATGGATTGATTGATTGATTGATTGATTGATTGTATAAATTTATATATAGTTGAGTATTGTTCAAGTTCATAAAAAGAATTTTTATATCAAATAAATAGCGTTGACTAAAAATAGTTTAGGGAGTTACCCTTTAACCATTAAGGTGCTGCTTAAAATATTACAATATCAATATAGGTGACATTTTATGATTTTCAATTATTTTATGATTTTATTGATTTATACCATTTAAATAAATAAATAAAACATATAAAAAACTAATAAATGTCCATACAGAGATGGATCCATGGTACAACAAACATCAGAATGACAAAAAAATACAAATTATTGGCCTTGGAATAATATGTTATTTTGAAACAAATCTTAAATGAATTCTGTGAGTGAAGTGAGGCACAAAATTTACAAGACCAGTGGAACTGAATATGATTTAGTGGTGAGTGTTTGTAATTAAAAACTTATTAAAGTCTACATTTTAAATATGCAGTTAATGAATCAGTAAGTTAATTACACCAGTTAATATTGTATGTAGGATAAGGAGTATAAATCATAGTATGCCAGATGTCATATTAGTATTTCACATCAAAATCTGTTAATGTCAAGTGATAAATTGGCCAATTGCTTTTAAAAAAATAATTCCACCACACTTCCGCTAGAGCAGTATTGCACAGAAACAAACACTAGTTCTGTGAACATCATTTGGACATATGGGAAGGCAACTGTCGGAAGGATTGCAATATTAATCCTGACCTGTAAATCAGAAATGCAGCAGAAGTTGTGGTGGACCTCTGCGAGCATTTATTTTTAAACTGACCGGATGTTTGTACATGCCAGAACTTAAAATGTTGCAAATTTTATTCTGAACCTTACAAGGAAATACATTGTGATCTCAAAAAAATATCTGGGCATGAACAGTCCACACTATATTTCTCCCCCAAAATAGTACCAGTCAGGGGTGAACTCAAGCCATGAGCATGATCTAAAAATATGGACATAGAGTTATTGCATCATGTGTAGTTTGATTAAAACATCAAGCCATTTGGGTGATCTGCTTATTATGGCACAGTGGTTTTATGTGGTGAAAAATTGTTCATAATCTGACTTACTGAATCTTCAGTTCTTGTAAATGCCTTAGTCAGACCTACATGTGCACAACTGGTATTTCATCAAGATGCTGATTGATTTTCACTGGGGGATGGCTAGAGATTAATTTGGAATGCTTTTGGTTCTTGCATAAGGGACACTTGAGGCCCCTGAGCTGAAGGAAATCCTCCTTTGCCACAGAGGACTGCCACTGTGGGGAGACCATCCATTGTTCCTTGAATTGACTCCTGAGGGCCACTTGAACGGCTCTCTCCCACTATCCTCGGTTCAGTAAATACTGCTGTGGTCATGAAGCACGATTTTAAGCAAGCAGAGCAAAAAGCTGAACTGAGAGCTCAATCAGCTCTGTTCAGCAAGAACTGTGGCAGGGCAAAGCTGTGGAGTGTTTTAAAAATGGAGAATAAAAGCAGGCTGCACCATCAAACTTCAGAAAATAAAATGGACTAGAACAAATGTTCAGTAAAATATTTATTTATTAAAGCTTCCAGAGTTATCTGATGTGCTTCAGTTCTGTATAGCTAGTCAACCTGTTTTTTTTTTCTGGGGAATACTTTATTCTCTAGATATTGGTCTATGGACCAGATATATAGTCTGCTTCACAAACAGACCTTCTCTTGCACAGTTAGTTTCCATAATAAAGCTAGCTGGCATTGCTAATGGACTAAATGGTCACTCACATTACATACAAATATGTATATTTACATACTGCATACCTGTTGTGTACATTTAAAAAATGTATTATGAAAGTGCAGTATCTAGTTATTGCAACTTGATATTTGCTTTTCTTATGTAAAATTTTAGCCAAATGATTTATCATTCCTTGCTTAATTTTGGGAGGGATTATGGGGCCTGTGAGCCTCCATTAGCAGGGGGGAAATATGACACAGGGCAGGATCTGAAAAACAAACTTAAAAAGCATTGAGTAGCTAAAAAGTGAGAAAAAAACTTTGAAAACATTTGATCAGCCATATAAAAACTTTGAAAACATTTGATCAGCTGTATAAAAAATAACACTGCGAAATACTTTGGGAGCTGTATGTCAAAATACCCAACAACTTACAATATTTGCCGAATTTTTGTGTGTCTTCTATGTGCTAATTGGAATAGTTGGTCTTACCTTTGTGTAGTTGGTCTTACCTTTGTGTGAATGCTTTGCTACTAATCCATATTGTAAATATTGACACTGTTTATTCTGTAAATCCAGTAATGCTACATAAAATCTGAGCAGATTCTCTTAATCCATGGTTAAGAGATCAGGGACAGACCACATTGTATCTCCCTCTCCCTCTCTACCTTTTGCATCTTGGGAACTAATTTCACCCTCTCCCATCACTTTTGCAGCAATAGTAACTATACTTAAGTCTTTACCAGGGTTCCTGATTAAACAGGCCTCCAAGCTGTTTTCAGATCCTGGCTAGATGAAAACTGGTTACGTTGATTAGCAGTTGTTGATGAAACACTACATTTCAGCAAAGGAGAGGGGGATTTTGCATCCAAGTTGGAAGGGATGGGGGAAGGAGAATAATTCACCCTTGATTTCTTTAACTTCAATTATGTGTACATTCACACCAGCCCGTAGCGTTAAAGAACTCTGCTTTGAGAAGAAATCACTATCTTTTGTATTGCTACAGTAACCTCCTAGCAAAAGCACCTTGTGGTTGTTGTTGATGTTTAAGCTCTGCAGGTGGAATGTAAGATTTACATTTAGCATTGAATTTCTGCCAGGCACTGAGGGATGGAAACAAGCTCGCCCAGATGGAAGAGGCTCCACTTTTTCCTGGAGAATCAATTAAAGCTATTGGTAAGTGGAGCACTGAGTGGCTGAGAACATTGTTGTTTGTGGCCAAACACAAAATGAAAGCTACTCATTTGGTTTTATATATTTCAGAATTATTACACTGATCAGTTTTTATTCTGGATCCTTAATCCTTTATACTTGGTATCTGAAGAAGTGTGCATGCACACGAAAGTTTATACACAGAACAAACTTAGTTGTCTAAGGTGCTACTGGACAATTTATTTATTTCGGCCTTTATACCTAAGTTAGGCCATAGGAGATACTATGCACAAAAGGCAAGCATATCTGAGAATAATTTTAATAAACTATAAATTAGCTCATAAATTAGTAGCTGTGAGACTGATGTGTCAAGTACTTGGGTACTCAGTTATTCTATGCAGCTTCAAGTACTTTTTCTTCAAGTTTTATTTTTTCCATTGTGATAATATCACAGCCCTTTGGAGTAGAATGCTAGTGGTCTAGATTGGATGGCATACAACATATTCTCCCCCTCAACACTCCCCTTCTTTGGAATAAAAGTTTGGAGTGTTCCTAAGGATTGGATTGGTTCACACATAGTTTTCATGATCCTATAAACTTTTTAAACTATCGAAGCAGGATGCCTCAGGCTTCCATGCTGCCTACCTCCCTTCATTAATTTCATTGCAATTTGCTCCTTCACTTTTAATACAAACCATAACTTGACATTATGTTCATGATCATACTCAGACCACTGTATCTTCTCCCCCATGTGCAGTAGGGGTATATGTGTGAGTATGTGATGTGCTCTGAATGCTCACATCACTCTGTACATTATTTACCGTATTTTTCGCCCCATAAGACGCACCGGTCCATAAGACGCACCTAGTTTTTTGGGGGGGAAATAAAGGAAATTTTTTTTTATTTCCCCCCCAGGTGCGCTGCGCTAATCCTGAAGCTTGGGGCGTGCGGAGCTCAGCACGCCCCAAGCTTCTGGGTGCCGGCAAGGTCTCCGATAGCCGTGGGAGAGCCGGGCGCCTCTCCCAGGGCTAGCGGACAGCTGCGCTAATCCTGAAGCTTGGGGCGTGCGGAGCTCAGCGCGCCCCAAGCTTCTGGGTGCAGGCAAGCTCTCCGCTAGCCCTGGGAGATAGCTTCCTGAAGCCTGGAGAGCGAGAGGGGTCGGTGCGTACCGACCCCCCTCGCTCTCCAGGCTTCAGCGAAAGCCTGCATTCGCCCCATAAGACGCACACACATTTCCCCTTCATTTTTAGAGGGGAAAAAGTGCGTCTTATAGGGCGAAAAATACGGTATTTGATTTAAAGTATTTTACCCTCCAAACTAGTCCCAAAGCAATAGAAAAATTAGAATAAAATATAATAAAAAGCAAGGAACAGTAAAGCAACAGAGAAGATTGCAGGAAAACATAGGTGGGAATGGAGTTCAATACTTTGGGAACTACTTGTGGAAAAAACACTCATTTTGGTAGCCCTCTGCCTAGCATTTGAAGGCAGAGGCTCTCACAGAAGGATCTCTAAGGTAGAACTTAATTGATGTGCAGGTTTTGTTTAGAGAAAGCAGTCCTTTAGATACCTATCTTCCAGGCTGCCAAGAAGAGTTTGGATTTGATATCTCGCCTTTCACTCCCCTTCAGGAGTCTCAAAGCGGCTAACATTCTCCTTTCCCTTCCTCCCCCACAACAAACACTCTGTGAGGTGAGTGGGGCTGAGAGACTTCAAAGAAGTGTGACTGGCCCAAGGTCACCCAGCAGCTGCATGTGGAGGAGCGGAGACGCGAACCTGGTTACCCAGATTACGTGACTACCGCTCTTAACCACTACACCACACTGGCCAAGGATTTCAGTACTTAAAAGTGAAATATTTAGAGGGGGAACATTTGACAGGTCTTGGCTTTTGAGACTGATAAGGCAGAGAGTACATGGAAGCAGCCTTGGATGCAATTTAGGGACTCTGGTGTGGAATCAATGCATGCCCATTTTTCTGTTTGCTTGCTTCCAAGAATATCTTACCTGCCGTGTAGGTAAGCCCACAAAAGTTATTAGTTGCAATGTTTTTTCTTAGCCTGAATTTCCACGCTGGCAACAGAAGATTCTTTCTCCATCATTTCCAACATGAAGCGCAGGTTGCTAACCTTGCAGCAAGATGGGGGGGGGGGGAATGCCTTCTACGAAGTGGGCTGGTGGAGGAGGGATGATGTAATCTGTGCCTCTGTGTCCTCCAACCTTCTGCCGTTCTGGCCTGGCTGAAGAGAAAGGGGTCCGAAAATAAAGTAAATATTATGAAAACATAATAAAATTGTGGTGGCTGGGCTCACCCAAAGAAAACTAAACCTGGGCCTTGACCCTGGACTTCTCACTGCTAGGGGGAGTGGAGAGTGCGTAATCGTATGTTTTGCCACCATGTATCACAGAACCTTTTTAGCATAACTCTCGGTATTGCCTTAGTGCAAAATGAAATTGTTAGGTCATATTTTATTCATAAGGTGCTGTCTTGAATCTGTATCTGGGCTGTGAAGTGGAAAGCCAGATTTGATGTCTGCTCATTTGCCTGCAAGATAAGTTCTTCCATGTGACTAATTCACAGAACTTTCAGATCTGCTTCTAAATGTCGTTGTCATTGTTGAGAGGAATAGAATGGTTCCCTCAGTTGCCAAAAGTTTGGCTTTCAGTGAATGAGATGTAGTTATAAAGGTTCTGTTAAATGTCATGTTTGATTTGCCAAGCTTATGTGTTGGTCATTTTGAAATTTATGACATTTTTTGTCCACAGTGTACCCAGTTCTTCTCTGCTACCGCCATAAATATGCCTTATACAGTGGAACCCCCGATTGCAAACGTGATCCGTGCGGGAGGCATGTTTGCAACCCGCAGCGTTCGCAACCTGCATCACCGCGTCTGCATACATGCGAGTTACAATTTGGCGCTTCTGCACATGGCGCAAAGTGCGATTTAGCGTTTCTGTGCATGTGCGAGTGCCGAAACCCGGAAGTAACCTGTTCCGGTACTTCCGGGTTCAGCTCGGTGCGCAACCCGAAAACATGTAACCTGAAGTGTCTGTCACCTGAGGTACCACTGTAGTTCTGATTTTAGCTTCCAAAGTTCTGGATTCTGAAGATATTAGTAGGGAAGTAGACAGTGGGACTGCAATTCAGTATATTCTTAAGTGGGAGTAAGTTCCATTGCAATCAGAAGCCTTCTGAGTATACCTATTCAGGATTGCATTGTAAGGCACCCTCAAAGTAGGATTGTGCAGTGGCGTTTATTACTAAAAATGTAGATGACTGTACAAAACTATCAACTTAAAATAAAAAATTGTGTCCTTAAAAACATTTTAAATGTCCTAGATGGTATTCTTATTTTTTGTAATCATCAAGTATTTTACAGGTGACCCATAACTTGCTAGGCTTTTGTTTATTTTTATTTTTTCAGTTATGAAAATGCCTACTTTTGAAGTGCTATGAAATAGGCATTATTTTAAAAAACTGAAATAATTGGCTGTATAAACTCAGTTCATTCCATGTGTAAATTCCAGCCTCAAAAAGGCATTTATTAGTAGAAGTTGTTTGCATCAGGTATTTTGCCTGTGTTCATACATAATAAAAATAATCCTATAGTTCGATTTTTAGTACTAATAAAGTGTCTTATTTTTCCCAGCTAAAGACGTCATGTATATCTGCCCATTTATTGGAGCCATCAGTGGTACACTATCAGTGACAGATTTCAAAATGTATTTCAAGAATGTTGAGAGGGTGAGCCCTTTTTTCTTATTGCACGTCATGCATCTTTCTGCTACAGCCTTACTCCTGTGCTTTCCTTTTCAGAAACTGACACATGTATAAACTAAGCATAAAGTACTGTTTCAGCTTTATGTGGCCTAATATAATTGTATATTTTTATCTCAAACAGAATATTACATATTTCCTCACACCTGCAATAAAGAAACGTGGTGTTTACTTTTTCTTCAAATTTCAGGATCCACATTTTGTTCTTGATGTGCCTCTTGGAGTGATGGCCAGAGTTGAAAAGATTGGAGTGCAGAGCCATGGAGACAACTCTTGTGGAATAGAAATTGTTTGCAAGGTATCAGTTTAATTTTGCAGAAGTGTACTTAAATTGTGCTTTAATTTCATTGTGGAATCCCAGTGATATATCTTAGATATATAAGACACTGTTACTTGCTTATTTCTTATGGCTGTTGTGAATGCACTGGTGTAACTGGTCCTAAGACCTAAAGTTTAGAACAGGTTTTTATTAATTTTCAGATAAACCTGGATTAAAAGAGGAGGTTCCTTAATACCACTATTCAGTGCAAAAAAATCTTTTGAATAATATTTGTAACTGCTGTAATTTTTCACTTAACATACCAAAGCTTAAGATATCTTTTCACAGGATATGAGAAACTTGCGGCTTGCCTATAAACAGGAAGAACATAGACTGGAGATTTTTCAAAACCTTATTAACCGAGCATTTCCTCTTTCTCATGGGCTTGTAAGTATTACAATTAGGAGTTCTATACCCTCAACATTGGTTCATTTTTCAAACTATATAGTGGGAGGAATCTAAATATAGTCTTGTGGTGCTTAAGAATTTAAAAAATCAATATGATTCTCACTCTTCTTAGTAGTGTAGTTAAAAGAACTTACAGCAGTATTCAAATAAGTTTTACTCAGAGCAGACCCGCTGAAATTAATAGACCTAACTTTGTCATGTTCATTAATTTTGGTGGGTCTAAATCCATACCCACCACCTTGTGGGGCATCTTTGAGAGAAAAAAATTAAAAGGAGTAACCCCCACACAAATCCAGAGTGGAGTCCCTAAGATGGTTGGATGGCATCTTGTACGCCTCCTTCCAGCAACACCTACAGCCAAACTGGTGCCAAACGTATTCCTCTGCTTTTCTCTGGAGTACATCAGTGAGGTTGAGAGGGGGGCCTTGTCATCTGGGCAGCCCAGGACCTCCATACACACTGCCCAGGCTTGCACCTTGGAGAGATCATAGCCACTGCAGGCACTGTGATTCTCCAGTGGTTTGGTTTCACCCCTGGAGGCATACTCCATTGTGTGGAAGTGAATGTTTCATTGTTCTCTATTGTTGCTAGCCACATGCACTTGGCAGAGTTGATGAAATTAAGATTGTTGATATTTATGAAGAATGTTTTTACTGAGTTTTAATCTCAATGTAAAATGCTCTTCTGAACTCTTAAGAAATGAAGAGAGAAATAGTGTAATTAAACAGTAGTAATGTATGCTTTTGTTTCACTGCATTTAGCCACTCTTTGCATTCACCTATAAAGAGAAATTTCCTGTTAATGGCTGGAAAGTTTATGATCCAATGGCAGAATACAAGAGGCAGGTAGGTAATGACAATTTTCACTTTTAAAAAATAATTTGCATTGTTTTCTATTTTGCCTGAATATCCATTTGTGGTAGATCTAAAAGACTAAGTCAAGTACTTAAAAATTTGTCGGCACATTGCTGATACTAGATGGACACTGAAAAGTCAAGAACCATGCCATTTTCCCCATTGTTTTCCTGGACATAATAGTTGGACTAGAGAGTGGAACTACACGTTAATGCCCCACATCCAGTAATGCAGCCACTTCCTGCATGACCTCACACTGCATGTCCTCTGTGTTGTGTGCCACAAGAAATGTAGACTCATGCTTACTCCTCCTGCTAATTGTGAATCAATATTTGTGTGCACCTTTATATGCATATAGGCCCTGGCCACGAGAGCAGTTAGTGGGGGGGAGTGCATGTCGCCTTGATCTTATTTACTGTATTTATATATTGCCTGCCTGTTAATGCATTTAGTGTGAGTTGCTATATACAGTAGGTAAAGGTGAAGGTACAGCTACATGATCAAAAAAGGAAAGAGGAAAATAAGCAAATTCTGGCACCTCCTTTTACATAACAAACCAATATGCCAGGATTGTGCTTAAATTTCCCTTTAGCTGTTATATGTCCATCTGTAGCAAGCAAGTAGTTTGTGGAGATGCAAGCAGAGCTCTGCCCCTTTCAGAGTTTGAACTAAGATCTACTCATGCATTCAGGACTAATACTGGTTTTCTATAACCTTCAGAAGCCTTGTAAAATAAAAATAAAAATGAGTTACAATATAATTGTAATGTTTTAGGTTTAATTAAATGTTTTAGGTTTAAATTAAACGTTTTAGGTTTAATTTTTGGGGACCCTGAAATCAGATGGGTAAACCTTGACTCCTTAAAACATTGTTTTGCTTCTATGCAGGGCTTACCCAATGAGAGTTGGAAAATATCCAAAATCAACAGCACATATGAATTCTGTGATACATACCCTGCTGTTCTTGTTGTGCCAGCTAGTGTAAAAGATGATGATCTCTCCAGAGTAGCAGCATTTCGGGCAAAAGGCAGAGTTCCAGTAAGTAAAAGTCCTGAGTTAAAAAACAATTGCTGGTGTATGGGTTATGATGCACCTTGACACCTAATCTGAGAGCTCCAAAACTAGTTGCTCAATTCTCTATTGGAAGGAAGACTATGTGAACTAAAAAGGAAAACAAGAAACAGTCCTAAGCTGGGAACCCAAGTGTAAAAAGGCACTTATATTCTGTCTGTGCAAAATGTGGTGGGAAGATCGCATAAAATCTACTTCATAGGTTCAAAAATCAGTTGGACTGCACTTCAGCAGTTTGTGCGAAGAATATTTGATGTCAGAATTGGGACTAACAGAAATCAAAATTATTCCTATTGTGAAAAGCCATTTTCTGAAGATTGTCCTTCTGTGTTTAGACAATAAGCAGTAATGGTATGGGAAATTAGTTTGTAGGGGGTTAATGATCCACTCCATGGTCCCATTCACTGGTAACTTCAAGACTTGATTATTGCAATTCACTCTGTGGGGTTGTCCTCAAAATTAGTCTAGAAGTTAGTGCAGAATACTTCTGTGAGGTATATTCATTCAACATACTATGCTTTAGTTGAAGTAGGTCCATTGGCTGCCTCTGCTCCTGGATAAGGTGCATGGTAGTGTTGATTGTTTACAAACCCTTAAATAACTTGGGACCAGGCTACCCTTATGCCCGTGCAGGGATGATTGAAGGCTAACCAACACCCAGGGTGGGGCAAACTGCCAGCTGCACACACATTGCATCGCTATGTAGGGCGCATGTGCGGCATCGCTACATACAGCGCATGCATGCGACACCACGCATGTGTTGTACATAGTGGTTTGCTGCTGGTTCCACCTGAGCACTGTATGGACGGTGGCAGGATCCTGTGCTTGCGGCTGCAGTGGTGGTGGAGGGATCCTCCACTTGCGGCTGTAGCAGTGACGGAGGGATCCTACTGCTGTTCGTATGGCACTTGGGCGGCTCTGGCAGCAAAACCGCTATGTACAGCGCATGTGTGTGACACCACACATGTGTTGTACATAGTGATTTGCTGCGGCCCCAGCACCGTATGGACGGTTCAGCCGCGAACAGAGGATCTTCCACCTGCGGCTGCGTGATGGCCTCTCACGCCACTGCACCATGGGGCGAGCACCCCACAGGGTAGCTTCTTGTCACCCCTCCAGACATGGCACCTGGGGTGAACCCCCCCCCCCACCTTGCGACACCACTGCGCCCATGCCTAGCCATTAAGTTCCCTTGAGAGAATTGTGTGTGTCTTGGGGAAGGGGGAATCAAACAGCAGGCAAGTCCCCAGTTGCTGTACTGTATTGCAAAAACACTTTTGAAAGTACTAACAGTTCCAAAGGTGGTTTGCTATTGTCAGGAAACTTCATGCAGAACTGTATTATTAGTTTTGATGGCCATGTAAAAAAAATACATGTGTCTTTTGATTTTTTAACGAGTACCTTTATTCTCTGTCTTCTTATGACGTTACATCCATTGCTAATATGACTTATGCAGTTGTTTCTACTGCATATATATTGGTGTATATATATTCTCCCCTTAACCTAGGTGTTATCCTGGATCCACCCTGAAAGCCAGGCCACCATCACACGTTGCAGCCAACCTCTAGTGGGCCCAAATGACAAGCGATGCAAAGAAGATGAGAAATATTTGCAGACGATTATGGATGCCAATGCTCAGTCCCACAAGCTCTTCATCTTTGATGCTAGACAGAACAGTGTTGCAGATACGAATAAGGTATAACTAGCATAAGGGGAAAACATATACATTTATTTAAAATTCAGAGTGACATCCAACCAAGTCACACTTTGGAGTAGGGCAACTGAAATTAATGGACTTAAGTGGGTCTACTCTGAGTATGACTTAGTTCAATATCGCTCTGAAATACTTAAATTTTAAAATGTTGAAATTACCTTTTTTATCTAAAATATTTTAAGGCCACTCTTTTAGCACTAAACTCCCACAGGGCATCTTCCATAAAAGATAAAATACAACATACACAATCAAAGATACAATCATGAAAAATATATTTAAAATTTGAATACCAATATTAATACAACAATCATAATTCATAAGAATGAGCAATAATAGCAGTAACAACAACAACAACAACAACAACAACAACAACAACAACAACAACAACAACAACAACAACAACAACAACAACACCATTAGAGCTAACTAAAACATTTTAATGCTATTTCAGCCCTGGTTTATGCCAGCATAACCATAATATCTTAAGAAAAACCAATTTGAAACAGATATCTCTCTTAAATCCCACCAAACCTTTCTATTTTGCCAGGCCAATGCAGGAAATTTAAGAATACTTGTTTCCATAATGAGTATTTGATACCTGTTTTTAATCTTTTATGTGGTTTTTATTTTATGTATTATTGCTGCAACTTCTTTGGTATTTTTCTTTTTTATTATATAGTGGTACATGAATATTTAAAGAAGTAAATAAAGGCCCATAAAGAAGGGGCCATGCACATCTCCCTTGAAATAGAATTCCGTAAGTGTGAGGCCACTGTTGAGAGAGCCCTTTCCTTCATGCTTGCCAGCTAGCTTTTTCTCCCTGGTGGGCATTCAAGAAATCTTAAATCTTAAAGATACATTTAAATTACTTAAACTGTATTTTCAGACAAAAGGTGGCGGCTATGAAAGTGAAAGTGCCTACCCAAACGTGGAGTTGGTTTTCTTGGAAATTCCAAACATCCATGTAATGAGAGAATCACTGCGTAAACTGAAGGAAATCGTTTACCCTACAATTGATGAATCTCGATGGCTGTCCAATGTGGAGAGTACACACTGGCTGGAATACATACGGGTAATTGACTTGTTGAAAATATAAATTGTGGGTTTTTTGCTTTAAAATGTTAAAATCTTTCTCCATGTGTTATTCTTTTGTCACTTCTCTATATAATCTGAAAAGGGAAAATGCCTTGATTCTTCAGAATCTGGGTTTTTCAGATTATATAAAACTACTGCTATATGCTGTTAGTGTGTATTATAGACTCCAGTAGAAGCAATCCTTATTTATTTTTTTATCCACTTAACGCTGTTTAAAACATTTGTAACCCATTTAACTCTTCAGGGCAGCTTTACAAACATGTTTGAATAAAATTGTTTACAGTTTAACTAGGTATGGGCTAAGCCTTTCTACTGTAGGACAGAGGAACTGACGACTACTTACCCTACACCTAATTCAGCTCAAGTTTTGGGATTCTTGGCCTTGGCAATAGGATAACAAATAACACCTGCACGCCCCCTCCCTGCCCTGGACAAAATTACAAAGCCATGTAGATAGATAATTTATTATGGTCAAAGACCAGCTCGCATAACACAATAATGACAGCGTTCATAAAGATAAAATATACAATTGGAGCAGATTGCAGCAATGGCTCATGAGTTAAAATTGAGATATATACATACACCCATTCAACTGAGATTTGGGCTACCATAAAAATTGATCCTGAGGTGCCCCAAAGGGTGACTTCAGCTTTTCCCTAGTAAATTATTGTATTCTAGAGGATGATCTGTGCCTACAAATCTGGGTGCAGAATCTGGCTACCAGTCAGATTGTCTTGTGATCTTTGCCTAAGAGGGGAGAATTAAGTTTAGCCATGAACGGCTGACTTAATTGCAGTTGGAAGCCTCACCACATTTAGAGTTTGCACAGCTCTTTTAGACAGTTGAGTGTTTCATAAATGTTAGTGTAGTTCCTACAACAATCTTATAAAATAGCTCAGTATTATTTTCTCCATATTGCACTTGCAGGACCAAAACTGAGTGATGATAGCTTGCCAAAAGTCATCTAGTGACTTCATAGCAGATAAGAGATGTGAATGCACCGATTGACACCTCAGTCTCACTCTGCTTCACCAGTCCTCATATTTAGGTAGGAATTACCAGGGATCATTTTCACTCTTGAACATAGCTCTGTTTCTTCACAACACAGAATATGGGCACACACACAATCTAGACAAATCCTCTGCCAGCCTCTCTCTGGCAAACTGCCATGGGAACTACAATTCTGCTTGGCTAACTACCAGAAGTGCCTTATTTGCAAACACTGCATACCTTCATGGCTTTCCAGCTAAGACATGCAGTGTCATGGTTTAGTTTGTATATTGTCTATGGATCAAAGCACAGATGCCAACAGAGATAAACACTGACTTCATTGGAAATGGGCTTCCTTTTAGTTTGTTATCTAGTGTTTTTGTTTTTTATCCAGTTTATTGATTTTGAAAAGGTTTTGTAGATGGTGTTTCTTAACCCCAAGCATTTCATGGCATAGCAGGATAGAACAGAATATTTATTAGTCTCTTGATAGTCTTAATAACAAGCTGCTAACAGAATTTATTGACATCAGAAAATTCAGCAAATGGTAGTTTTGTAAAGAGAAAGATGGCAACTCCATGTTATTGCTTTATAGAGAACTGAAATTGTTAATTAAATTTCCAGATCTAATGGGCAGAATGTGAAGTTTGCCCTGTCTAAATATTAGCTTTGCTGATTTTAAAAGACTTTTTTGTGGGGATCAGCTTACATTGTATAATGGTGCTTTCAACTCTTACACAGTCAAACCTTGGTTGTCGAACATACAGTGGTACCCCGCAAGACGAACGCCTCGCAAGACGGAAAACCCGCTAGACGAAAGGGTTTTCCGTTTTGGAGGCGCTTCGCAAAACGAATTTCCCTATGGGCTTGCTTCGCAAGACGACACCCCATAGGGAAATCTCCGGGACAGCGGGGAAGCGCAGCGCGTCTTCCCCACTGTCCTCGGACCTCCTCCCGCCACCCGGCTTCGGAACAAATCTCCGATGCCGGGCGGGGGGGGGGACGCCTCCTCCCGCCACCCGGCATCGGAACGAATCTCCGATGCCGGGCGGGGGGGGAACGCCTCCTCCCGCCGCCCGGCATTGGAACGAATCTCCGATGCCGGGCGGGGGGGGGGAACGCCTCCTCCCGCCGCCCAGCATCGGAATGAATCTCCGATGCCGGGCGGGGGGGGACGCCTCCTCCCGCCACCCGGCATCGGAACGAAGCTCCGATGCCAGGCGGGGGGGGGGACGCCTTCTCCCGCCGCCCGGCATCGGAACGAAGCTCCAATGCCGGGCGGGGGGGGGAACGCCTCCTCCCGCCGCCCGGCATCGGAACGAAGCTCCAATGCCGGGCGGGGGGGGGCGGGGACACCTACTCCCGCCGCCCAGCTTCGGATGGCTTTCCTGAAGACTTGGGGTGGGAGGAGGGTTTTCCTTCCCACTGCCAACATTCAGAATGCTGTTCTGAATGTTGGCGGTGGGGAGGAAAAACCCTCCTCCCACGCAAGCCCCGGGAACAGAGGGAAAGCGCTGCGCGCCTTCCCCTCTGTTCCCGTACCTGTCCTGAAGGCTTGCGGTGCGGAGAAAAGCCCTTCTCCGCACCGCCAGCCTGGCAAGCGGTTTCCCTAGGAACGCATTAATTGATTTTCAATGCATTCCTATGGGAAACCGTGCTTCGCAAGACGAAAAACTCGCAAGAAGAAAAAACTTGCGGAACGAATTAATTTCGTCTTGCGAGGCACCACTGTAATCAGTTCTGGAAGACTGTTAGACTTCCGAAACATTTGACAACCGTGGCACGGCTTCTGATTAGTTGCAAGAGCTTCTTGCACTCAAGCGGAAGCCACTTCGGATGTTCGGGTTCTGAAAATCATTTGAAAACCAGAACATTTACTTCCGGGTTTTCGGCATTGGGGAGCTGAAATGTACGGTAACAGAGGCTTTTGGGAACTGAGGTTTGACTGTACTGCAAAGTTTACCTACAAGATCACCTTACCTTACAAGTGCCCACTCAACCACTTCAGTTAGCAAAATTGGTACTATTTCAGGTGGCATATAATAACTGTTCCACATTTGTAAGGATTCAATTGTCTAGTGTGGCAATGCCTACACTTTGGAAGTCCCTGCCTATTGATATCAAGCAGGTGCAGTCACTGTACTCTTTTTGACACCTGCTAAAAACATTCCTATTCAGACAAGCCTACCCAGGTGCTCAGAAAGCTGAGGTAATTTTAATGTTTTAGTATTTTAACTTTTTATGTTTTAAAGCAGGGTTGTAATTTTTTCTTGATTTTACTGTTTTATCTTCTGTAATCTGCTTTTAGGCTTTTTTTTTTCTTTTTTACAATCAAGTGGTGTACAGTGGTACCTCAGGTTACAGACTCTTCAGGTTACAGATGCTTCAGGTTACAAGACTCCGTTAACCCAGATAGATAATTTATTACGGTCGGAGGCCAGCTTATAAAACACACTTGGGGTTACAATCCCAGAAGGAAAACAAATATTTAAAACAATGTACAACAATAAATTTAAAATTTATAAATGCGGTTAAGCGTATAGACACTTAAAACTTTAAGATAAGCTACCGCAGAGAGATGACCCAGAGTCACCCATGGAACCAAGTTTGGGGGTTTTCTTAACGAACTAGTTTGAGTCAGGGGATGGTCTGCGCCTACAGATCTGTACACAGAATCTGGCGACCATCCAGGTCATCTTATGATCTTTGCCTAACAGGAAAAGGTCGAATTTTTGCTTTTCCGGGAGGTCAGCAAGCCTCACCAGCAGGGGATCAATGGTCTCACTACTTGCCTCTTCATAAAAGGGACATCTAAAGAACAGGTGCTCTGGGCTTCCTATATCCCCCAATGAACAGGCACAAAGTCTCTGAGCATATGGGACTTTTTAAAAGGATCCTTCCAGGACTGGTGAAGACAGAGCCGAGCTTCTGGCGAGTGTAAAAGCCCTTCTTGCATTTTTGGATACGAGAAAGAAGAGATATGCTGCCGGTGTGGCTATATATCTCTCAATTTCTCCAATTTTCTAGTCGGGGCACCTTGAGCAGTCTTGTTGTCTCTCGGTGTCTATGATTCTTTGCCTGACCATAGCTTTTGCCTGGCCCAAACCCCGGACTTAGAAGGGCTTGAGGGGCAAAACCCAGTTTCTGAAGGGTGTTCAGGACTGCTGTCTGCCAGCCTGACTGGAACTGATCACAGAGGATCAGTGGGGCTATTCATTGGGGGAGCAGATTCAATGTCAATGTCAGTTGTAGATTGATGTTAGGCAGATATAAGCCTCCACTCTCATCATCCCCGTTTCTAGTCTAACCCATGCGTTTGAAACACATCTGGGGACTTGTAGGAAAGCTCTAAGGAGTTTGGATTGAACTCTCTCAAGCGGGAAAAAGCAGAGGAAGGCGGGCCCAGAAAGGATCCATAAAGGAGCTGTGCCAACGTTTTGGCCTTGTATAAAAAATTTAAGAATACAGTTTGCGGTTTTTCCCGCTGAGCTCCCGATGGAGTTTATGTGAAGTCTGTTGGTTCCTGAAGCCTGTACCACCATTCCTAGATACTTATAATTTGTGACTTGTTCTAATTTATGGCCTTGAAGTTCCCAGCTTCTAAGCTTTGTTTTCCCCCAAAAGCGAGTATCTTGGTCTTTTGATAGTTAATTTTGAGACATTCAGTTTCACAGTATGCTGCGAGCTTTCTTAGTGCTCTTTTGAGTCCAGTGGGAGTTCTAGATAGAATTACCACATCATCGGCATATAACAGGACCGAAATATGCCGATTTGTGAGCTTTGGAGGGTGGAGTTCTAAGTCATTGAGTGCAGATACTAAATTATTTAAATAAAAATTAAATAGCACCCTTGCCTGACTCCTTTGAAGGTTTTGATGTTAGGTGTCCTAGGTGGATACACCTGACTCTAAGAGCCGTGTTTGTGTGCAGTGCCTGAATTAAGAACAGAAGCCTTCTATCTACAGTGGTACCTCGGGTTACATACGCTTCAGCTAAAGTGGTGCTTCAGGTTAAGAACAGTTTCAGGTTAAGAACAGACCTCCAGAACGAATTAAGTCCTTAACCTGAGGTACCACTGTATAGTGGTACCCTGGAGTCTATCCCAGAGTCTGGTTCTGGAGACTGTATCGAAGGCTGCTTTTAGATCAATGAAGGTGGCGTATAGTGAGGCCTGCCCTCCTGATTTGTATATGTCAATGAGATGTTGTAACATTAGACAGTGATCTGTTGTGGACCTTCCGGGTCTAAATCCCACTTGTTCTATTGCCAGGATATCTTCATTCGCTAGCCATTCTGTAAACTTATTAAGGAGGTGCTTTGAGTAGAGTTTACTAATCACACTTAATAAGCTAATTGGCCTATAATTCCTCAGATCCTTTGAGTTGATTGAGCCAAGATGCGGAGAAATGGGGGAGCCTTTTGGGGGAAAGACTAATTTAGGGGTATTAATTTATCCGTCCAGGCAGCCACCCGCCAAGACTTTATTTCATTCCTCTGCATGAATAGCTTCTAGGATGCCCAGGCAGTCCACGAAGATTGAGCCGATTCCCGACGCTGGCACCACTAGTTCGACTTGTTGCGTTTTGGATTGGGCTATTGGAGGGGGTGTAGAAGAGCCCGTTTATTTTGGAGACAGATATCGTCAAGTTGTCCATTCCTCATTGGTTAAAGGCTTTGATTTGCAATTGATGTAATTAAATTCCATGGGAGGAGGCGGAGCTAGAAGTGATAGGAACTTCCTTAGGGTCAACAGTCTTTCAATTAGTGCATCCTGGGAAAGTTGGATCTGTTCGAGGTAGGTTGTTAGGAGTTGCTCATCATTGAGGGGAAATCCTTTTCTAACTTGTTTGATGAGGGTGAGGTTTTGTGCCGCCTGCCCGACTGTTTGAGATTGCCAGCCTTTCAAATTCTGCAGTTCTGGTTTTGGTTTTTGGTCTGGCTGGCCTATATGCTCCTAGAAGCGGTAAAGTGTCTTCAATATTTTTGAAAAAACGGTGCACAAGCAAACCAGCCCTCAGGGAATTGTCTTTATGTGAAAGGGTCCGTTTAACCCGTCCTTAAAAGTCACTACAGCCCTATTTTGGGCCGTATGATGTGGGAGGAATTTTACATTGGTGATATTTTTTTGCTGTCACAAGGACCCTGGTGACTATGCTGATTTTTTCAGGAATATTTACTTTTCTTTGAGCATACAATGGGTGACCTCTATTTGTGGGTAGAGTTGTGAAGGCAAGTTTGTGATTATTTAACGTTAGCTTCCAGCGAATCTGTGTTGTTTTGTCCTGAACCATTTTTGTTATGTTAGGATAGACGGGATTTCCTTGTGATGCCATGAGAAGGGTTGATTGCTTGGGAGCTGAGAGGGCGGTGTGTGTTCTGCTAGGGCATGGGGCTTTTCCTCAGTGCTTTATCGGTGCACATGAGTTTGTGATTTTCTTTTGGGTTGTAGAAGCTGAGTTCTTTGTTGTTGTATTCTCTAGCAGCTTAAAGAGCTTTTGGAAATTCATTTTTTTAGTACGGCAGGTCGCTGTTCCTTTCGGCCTCCCAATTTGATGTTTTTGGTCTTTTTCTTTTTTTGCATTGGGCATTTTCTCTTTAAGGCCAGTTTCCTGGGAGCAAGGGACCCTCCCTCCTGCACTGAATTGTTTCTGTTTGTTTTTTTTGTAATCGAGTCCTGGCTTGGTTTCATCTCCATTAGTCCTATTACTAGATTTCATGTTGGGGAAAGCGACCTCACGGCTCTTAATTAATTCAGTTAGGGTGGTAAGCAGGTTCAAGCTTTCCAAAAGGAAATTTTTAATTGGCTCAAGTTCTTTGCTTATCTGTGTAGAATGGATTTTGAGTAACTCTTCATACATCCCTGACAGGTAGAAGATAAAGTTGTCCGGGTGCTGTAACCTTGGGCTGTTTGGCCATTTGTCTGTCTCAGTCGAGGGAGGGTGCCTTAATTTCTCTCCTGATAGGGAGGGGAGGGGAGGCTCGTTTAACCTGGCTTCTAGGTTTTCCAGGAGTAGCTCCTGTTCTAGACTTGCTTCAGGTCCCTCTTTGGCTAGCTCAGCTTGTTTTATTTCGGTTGCCAGGTCCACTCCCTCACGTTTGTCGTTAGTTTTTTCCTCCTTTCCAATCCAGGTATGGTCAACAGACCACTCATGAGAAGGAAGGTTTCCTGGATTATTTGCTTCATCAGCCTTGGGTTGAAAGTAGGTTGAAATCTTGGCCTGTTTCCTCATTGGGGGAGTTGTTACAGGTTGTGTGGGTGAAATCCCCAGTTCTTTGCAACGTTGTCTTGTAAGTACCATGCTCAGAATCAGAAATAAATAGGGCTACTTTATCCAGCCCACAGTTTTAAGGGCTTTGCAAGGGGGGACTTCAAAGTTGATTTAAGTAGCTTCAAAAGGGAGGGGAGATTTGAAAATCCACCTGACAGCTCCCGCAGTCTTTTACTGATAAAAGTTGGCAGTTACTTTCATAGGTTGAGCCTTTTTATCAGAGTAATTTGATAATTAGAGCTCCTACTCACACAGCAGAGACTCAGTGGAGACTTGACCAGGTGCCATCATCTCCCAGAAGTCAACCCAGAAATAGTACCTCGGATTAAGAACTTTGCTTCAGGATGAGAACAGAAATCACATGGCTGTGGCGCAGCGGCAGCAGGAGGCCTCAGGTTCAGTGTACAGTGGTACCTCAGGTTAAGGACAGTTTCAGGTTAAGAACGGACCTCCAGAATGAATTAAGTTCTTAACCTGAGGCACCACTGTACAAATTTTAGGAAGCAAGCAAACAAACTTTCCCACAGGTTAAGCAAATGATCTAATCTTGATGTGCTTTCCAGGCAGTTGTAATTGGGATTTAGTATTCATGCTTGGCATAGTTTTTAGATATGTTCTGCCAAGAATCATTCACCCCATCTACCTGAGAAATGTTGATGGTAATGAGTTACACCACTGCAACAGTTTAGTGCATTGATCTGTTCAGCATTGTGTGTGTGTGCATGTAATGCTAAACCTTGGCTTAGCAGTACAAGGACATAATTCCACACACTGACTTTATAATAATAAGCCGACTTCAAGCAATGGATTGTGAAACTCTGTTATTAAAATAGGCTAGAGTATGATATATTATACAGTGGTACCTCGGGTTATAGACACTTCAGGTTACAGACACTTCAGGTTACAGACTCCATTAACCCTGAAATAGTACCTCGGGTTAAGAACTTTGCTTCAGGATGAGAACAGAAATTGCACAGTGGCGGCGTGGTGGCAGCGGGAGGCCCCATTAGCTAAAGTGGTGCCTCAGGTTAAGAACAGTTTCAGGTTAAGAACAGACCTCCAGAATGAATTAACTTCTTAACCCGAGGTACCACTTTATACCCCTTGATTGCAGTAAAACCTCTAAGTGGTTTACAAGAAATGTAACACTAAGATTCTTTTATATGCTGGACTAAGCTTTCCAGAAGCCCTCCTACTAGATGCACAGAAGGAGGTAGGGTGGGGAGTCTGCATGAGCTTGATGCTTTGTTTGGGATTGTGGAGGTTTGTCCACATAATAGTAAACCATGATTTAGCATTGCATATGAATGCAGCCTATATGTCATTTGTGGAGGTCTATCAACAGCTGTTAGTAATGATCAGGCCTGTGCAGAGCTTGTCTTAGACCCAGGGAGGGAGGCTTGCTCTTGGCATGTCAGTATAAGTCTGGCAGGCCGCTGGTGGGGGTGCCCCTGGCTGGCTTAGCCCTCCTAGGCCCAAAGCAAATGTACTTGGCTGCCCCCCTGCACAAGCCTGGCTACGGTGACTAAATCAATACTTGCATGTTCGGCAACAGGATGCCTCTAAATGCTAGGCTCTGGGGAGAAACAAGAAAAAGCCATCCCTTGTAAGGTCCCTCAGGCATGCAGCTGGGCACTTCTGGAAACAGAATGCTAGACTAGAAAGGTCTTCAGTCCAATTATGCAGAGATGCTGTTTTGCTCTTATCACAAAATGTATTATAGCCGAGTTTGCTTTGGTGCGATATTTCAACTTGGAACCGTCTTTTTAAAGATGCTTCTTTCAGGAGCCGTGAGAATTGCTGACAAAATCGAATCTGGTAAAACATCAGTGGTGGTGCACTGCAGTGACGGCTGGGACCGTACAGCTCAGCTGACCTCTTTAGCCATGCTAATGCTAGACAGCCATTACAGAACTATCAAAGGCTTTGAAGTCCTCATAGAAAAGGAGTGGATGAGTTTTGGACATCGGTTTGCAATGGTAATTTCAAAAGGTTTTTGAATTTCTCCTCCTATCTATAAAATTCTGTAAAACTTGTGCCACCTGTCTAGGTAAGATCTGCTCTTTACCCACCAGGATACTAAGCATGACTGATAACTTGAATCGGTTTTGGTTGTTATTTCAGTGTAGCTTATTTAGTGTAGCTAATTGCTGGAAGAAACCTAGTTTTTCTGATAACTCTTCTTAATTGTTCTGGGGCAGTTTTTAAAAAAAGCTATTTTAAATACATTTGACAAAAAAAGAAAAAGAAAAAAGGAAGCGTTGCTCCTGACACTCTTTCTTCCTCACTAGCGTGTAGGTCATGGAGATGATGATCATGCTGATGCTGACAGATCACCCATTTTCCTTCAGTTCATAGATTGCGTTTGGCAAATGACAAAGCAGGTAAGGATATTTTTCTAAAATATCTTCTCTGTTTCTAATCCACATAGGAAGTAATGCTTTCTTTCGGGGCAGTGAAATTTTGGAACTAGTTCAGTGCACACAGCAGAGTGAAATAAATGTATGCAGAGGTGAAAACATCTAAATTGGCAGGTTTTGCAAGATCAACATTAAGAAATTACCACAAAGGGGCCAGTCATCCTATGAGCAAAGTTCTCCCCATGGAAAGGCTGCTCCTAGCCTCCATTAACCAAAATGGCAGTTTTCATCAGTTCCCCCCTGCCCCAATAGTCTGGTCCAGAGGGTTGTAGGACCCTGGACAACAGCATAGATGTTCGTGTCACTTCCCTCTTCATCAGTAGAAGCCTCAGTAGAAGCCTACATCAGATCAAAGGCCCAACTGTTCATGGAAGGATACAACTTATTTATTGGTGTTTGATACCTGAACGTTTAATAAAGTTTTCTCTGGCATGACATGATAAAACAAAAATATTTTCTGGAGAGAAACAGAAATTTGAGAGTGAAAATTCAAAGCTTTTTGATTAACTTGAGTTCACATGGAATGGATAACCTTGCTTTTAATATGAATACAGTTTGGGAAACTGCTGTTTGTGGCCTCTCTGTGATATGTTAGCCAGTTTACATACCAAAGACATTAACTAATGTATACAAACTCTTGTGTTTTGCCTATTTAGGACCAAATTAATAGTGATGCATTCTATTTATCATTGAGGTTTAGAGCAGATTTTATAAAATGGATGATACTTGCATTTCTTTTAACAATGCACAATACCACAAATCTGTATAACGCTCATTTTACACTTAAGTTCATATTCCCAATAAATTGATTTGAGGAACTGTGAACCACATCTCAACACTGCTTCAGCATGATTGCCACAGAGAGCTTATTCTTCCAAAGGCAGTTGCTGGTGCCCTCTTGCTAGATCTAAATTAATTCTGAACTTCTATTATGTAATTCTGTTGTGGATTTAAATAATACTTCTTTCAAACTCCTTTACAAACAACAAAATTCATCTCAAGCTGCCCTTCCTTTATATTTTGCATTGCAGCTTGAAAATTGGGACCTTGTTATACTTTGCTACTCTGCAAAAAGTCACTCACTTATTTTTCTGTGATTTGAACTTTGCATGAAGGAGGTGTTTGATGTTACCTTGTTTTTTTCAGCATGCTCAGTTAAAGGATGTTGCTTCCTTTTTGGAAAGTCATGCAACTATTTTTTGCAGGAGAAAAATTTCCAAAATGCTTTGAACACCTGGAAGCAGCAAAAACCCTTTAGTGGCAGACCCTTAACTCAGAAAGCCTTGTTGTTGGGGTTTTTTGTGATCTCCCTTGTTGCTCCCTATTACTTGCTATAAACTGTTTAGTTGCCCTCTAGTAAAGGACTGTGAAATGACTTTGCCAGTTCCACATGTGTACAAAATCTGAATCCAGCAAGAGATTTAAAATAAACATTGAACAGTTATAGCCCTGAGAGGAGAGGAAAGTAGAATGCAATAGAACCAAAAGGGAAAACTGGGACATTGTTCATAGGGCAGACACCTCATATTTTTTCAGAGAACACAATTTCTTAATCTCATCCAAACCATTTATCAATGTCTTGATCCTGAAAGATGGTAAGAGAAAAGAGCTCTTCCCCTCATATAGTTTATTACCCTGTACTTGCAGCAGTTCAAACAGACTCAGTACCAGTTCACAGGGTTTATGGCACCTTTGTCTTTATATAACCACCTATTACACTAGCTGCTGCCAAATGGAAGTGAGCTACATGCTTACATAAAAGGTTATCCTTGGCACCGATCCACACCCAGCAGCCTTCTGGCTTTAAAATAAGTTGATATCTTATTGGGGTTTTAATGCTTGAATATCCTTATAGAAACTGCCGTGAGCACAGCACACACACATAGAGTGCAACTTGTTCTCTTGGCTACAATAGAAGAACTATTTCAAGCCTCATTTTAGCAGAGGCAGGGGTGAGAGGTTGTTTAGCTCTCCAGGAGCACATCTGTGCCCACAGCTGCCATGTTGATGACCACTGCTTTATAGGTTTATTCAAAATGATTGCCTAGATCAGAAGTTATGGCAATGCTTACCTAGCTATATTCCTGCCTTTTTATTGGATGAGATTGTCAAAAGCTTGAGGTGAGGTGGGAAGGAGGGCACAAAAGGGGTGTAAGGATAGATGGGTTCAGCTTACGCGTGGTGGGCACAGCCTCCATCCAGCAGCGCTTAAAAGAGATTGCCACATGTTTTTCTATTGTGGATGCAGCAAAAATACTTAAACCTACATCATATGCCACTTATCACTGCTTCATACCGTAGGCAAATGTTGTAATAGCTGCCTTGTTAAACTCAGAATTGAATCCACACCCCAACAGATGTAAAAATGTTTCAAGTGACAGCACAGCCACTGAGGTCTACTTTGGATGAAGCATTGAGCTGACAACTCTTTCCAAAAACTACATTTTGAATGGTGGAGTCCCTGAAAAAGAAAATTCTAATTTCCCAGTGATAGAAGAATCCTTTTTCATTTGCAAGAGCTCAGCACACACACAATTACACAATACCTTCCTAATCTTGATGAGCTGCAATTGAGATAGTGTATGAACTTCAGTTGATACTGTCATATGTGAAAAGTATTTTGTTACATAAAAGCGCTGCAATAAAATGTAGTTATTTGGATGTGGCTTCAATTCTCTGTGAGTCCTGCAACATTAGTCTTCCTTTGCTTCCTTTCATAAGGGAAAGAACTGAGTCTCTTGAATTCACAGAAAAGAAACTAAGAGCCTATGGGAACCTTCCTAAACAACACCCTCCCAATACAGTGCATTTGTCCAGAGTTGCCAAATGCTAGTACAACTCTCTAGTCTTACAATTTAAATGTCTCTTTGACATTTTGTAAACCTTCATATTGCATTTTACATTAGAGATTTCTCTCTCTCTCTCTCTCTCTCTCTCTCTCTCTCTCTGTGTGTGTGTGTGTGGTCAAATAAAATACAATAGGCCTGAAATCTGGCTTACATTCCAGGGATCACACCTAAATCCAAAATTACGTATAGTCAAAACACATTGGGTTCAACAACGGATGGGATTGCTAAAGCCATTTCCCCCAGAACCCCACCCCTTTCCCACACCCTCTTAAATTTTTAAACAATTTTTTTGCCACACACATAAGGCTGAATGTGCACAAGCTTACTGTACTGTTTTCCCTTAACAAAAAGTATAATTTTTTTGTTGTTGTTTTAGTTTCCAGCAGCATTTGAATTCAATGAGCTGTTTCTGATCACCATTTTGGATCATCTTTATAGCTGTCTTTTTGGCACCTTTTTATACAACTCTGAGCATCAGCGAATGAAAGAGGTAAAGTAAATCACCCATGTAATGGTTTTACAGGAGCCAAAAGAAAATTTGAGGCTGTTTTTCCTGTTCTGTAGAGCTGAAAGTTTTTAAATGTCACCTAGAAATGAATTTTCATATTCCTCTTGACATACCAAATAGGCACCAGATGCCACGAATACAGGCAACTTCTCCCATCTCTTCAAATCCATTAGGTTATGTGAGCCTCTATAAAACCTGAGGGGAGCCCATGAGACAGTGATAGAGCAAGTTGAGAGTCCCAGCCTCCTTCTCCATCTAAAAGGACATCAAATAGAAAGGCGAAAAAAGCCTTCTGGGCTTGGCAGGCCTTGGCGAGTTGCTTCCAGTCAGTGTAGTCAGTACTGGGCTCAATGGACTAATGTTCTCAAAATAAGGTGGTTCCATATGTTCAGCACATATGATTTTTCTCTAGTCAGGATCTTTCTGAGCATACCTCAGTTGCATGAGAAATATGAATAGTGGTTTTTGAAGGATCCTGGGTACAACACCCAGCTAATGAGCCAAATCGTGCTAATTTATACCTCGAGAGAGAGCCGAGGGAAAGCACATGCTAAACTATGTCACCCCCCTTTTCCCAGGAAGAAAAATGTTAGTACAAACATAACCTTTTGTGTTTTGGTATATATCTGACTTTAAGTGACTGATTCAGCACAGCAAATTGCACAATTGCACCACAAGATGGAGCTGAATTACATATTCTCACCAAGTATGTGCCTACCAGGCAGCTCCCTCTCATGAATGGATAATCTAATGCAGCTCCTTTTAAAAAAATGCAATTTAAGAGACAGCTGTAGTGAAAACAGATGCTTTGTAGCACTGGAGGAGTATAAAATTGCAAGATGATGCTGATAAGAATTCAGATTCTGAAACCTTGATTTAATAATGGTTTCATAATGATGTTTGTATTTGGTCATAGAATTTAAAAACTCCTAAGAATAAATCTAAACATGGACATTTAATTAGAAACATAGTATTTAGATAGGTATAGGGAGACAGGTAAAAATAGGTTATAACCCTTTTCTAAAATACTGCCTCGTTGTTTCTGTACGTAAGTGTTTTTTCTTTCCTGACATCTCAGTAATTTTCTTACTTTTCAGTGGGTTCCACCCCCCTTCTGATAGCATTCAGTGTTTACCTTTACCATTTTAAGCCTATTTTTCCTTATAGGTGGAGGTAGAAATTCAGTATTTTCCAATGGAAGCTTATTTGATAACGTTAAATTTGAAAAATGATAAGAAATTATTGTTGCATCAAAATATTGCCAGTCTTTTTCTTAAAAGGAAGCGAGTTTGGGACCATGATATCTCTTAAAACAGAAACTCAGTGCAAAATGTAGGGCTTGTCCACACTTCCACTTCTTCTGTGACTAGAAAGCAGGAGTCTGAGCTGTTCTCCACTTGTCTCATGTTTTGCATGAGACATTTTGCCTTTGCACTGCCACTTTCCCCCCGGAAAACTGCTCTTCAGTGCCAAATTGGAGCAAATGTCAATCTGGAGACAACCCGATTGATGTTTGCTCTGATTCAGTGGTAAGCCGTGGATTTTCCTGGGGGGAAATGGCAGGACAAGCAGAAGTGTAGATGAGCTCTTAGTAAATTCAAAACCTTCGCAAGAGATCTGCAAGTTTAATACCGGAGCGGATGCGTTTCCTATTGTGGTCCTTGTAGCTCTGGCATTCCATGTAGTTTATTGAGGATTCCTTGGTGAAAATAAATGTTTCCCTGGAAGATGGTTTGTCCATTTTTGCCAGTCTTCCCCAGCACTGTGGCCACTGTGGGAAATTGTAAGGTTTTGTTCTGTGTCTGTTTACAGGGCAGGGTATTCTAGGTTGCATTCTAAAGACAAACAAGTGTACCCCAAACAGAGAACCTACCTAAGATGATGCCCCAATGCACACGAGTTCCACAGAAGATGTTCCTCAGCCAACAGATTGATGTAAAAATGCTTCCTTAATAGTGAGGGTTTGAAAATATTTTCATTATAATTGTTTACAAGTATTATTATTTTTCCTTCAGGAGATCAGCACAAAGACAATCTCTTTATGGTCCTACATTAATAGTCAGCTTGATGAATTCAGCAACCCTTTCTATGTAAACTACGAAAACCATGTCCTATATCCAGTTGCTAGTCTAAGCCATTTAGAATTATGGGTGAACTACTATGTACGATGGAATCCACGAATGAGACCCCAGGTATGCATTTGTTTGCTTTTCAATTGAATTTCTTTTGCCATTAAAAAAAAAAAAAGGAAATACTAAAGAGGTCTAGAAACCGTCAGGGCTTTGATTGTTTGGTAAAATAATCAAAGGAATGTGATTCTGTCCCTTTCATCTCTGACTGGAGCAACATATTTTTAAACAACTGGCTGCTGCTCAAAATGGCCAGTTGGAGGGCTTCAGAATTTTGACTGGTCTTGATAGCTAATAATTATTTGTGATAGCCTGCAATCCTGCCCACCCCCACAAATCTGGGACATGCAGAGCTTTAGCCTGCCACTCTGTGCTACAGAGATGCTTGGGAGCTGTGTGAGTATTGCTACTTCCAAGTGCCTCCAAGGCACTCCCTATAGTTCCCTGCACATGCTATTCAGTTCCGTGGAGGAGCAAAATCTCTTTCCATCCAACATAAAGTGATAGACTCCCTTTCCCAGCCCCCTCCAAAATCCTTCAAGTTCTAGACAATGTGTGGAGAACTAGGGAGGGAGGAGGGACCCAGCACAAAGTAAGAGATGCAGCTCTTTAACACATTGCACACACATCACCATTTCATTCATTTTATATATTTTTTTATTTTTTGCTCAGCTTTGCTGTATTTTGTGGTGATCTGAAAGTTCTCTCTGTGGCAGATTTTCACATGTGCAAGCTGTCAGATGCTGACCAAGCAACCATGAATCAACCTCTGATCTGCTGTGAGGGAATGTTTCTTTGATGGCAGTCATTGTGTGTGCTTTCCTTCTTGGATTTGTGACTCAAGTGCATCGTTTTGGTTTATAATTTGTGCTGATCTATGATTATTAGTCTTCTCATCTGCCACCTTTAGCAATGGGCAAGTCCCCATCTGTGTCCGCACTCATTTTTTCAGGGACCAAAGAAGTCTGTGGCAGTCCTGCAGACACTGGAGGCCAGGACCCAGGAATAATATAGGATTAAAACTACCCTTGCCTAGGGTGCAGTTCACTCAAACAAGTCAGTATTCAAAACTTAGGAGAGGCAACTGTGGGTAGCACAGTGCTCCAATTTACCTGTCTGTAGCTGATTTTATAGCACCCCCCTCTCCCCGGTTTCAGTTTGATGCCCTTCTAGGATTACGCATTCTTTGAAATATGTATCTGCACAGCACACAATTAAAAGTTACTGGGATAGGATCCAATTGAATTTCCCAACCTTACTAGGGCTGAACATCTGAGCTGGTCATCTTCCTTCTACTCAGCTCTTTTAGAAGCCACATTTTAAGGCTTAAACTGTTACCAGTTAGCACTAAATCTTTTTACCTTTAGGTTTTGTGTTGCTATAGGAGGAGGAAATTTTGGACACGAAAGCTGCATAATCACTAATTCTCTCATAGGACCTATTAAAAAAAGTCTCATTTTGTTGCCAGATTGGATTATCTGTTTGTGCTGACTCTTCTTTTCTCTCCCTTTTCTAAAAGCAGACTTACCTTTTACGACTGCTAGTAAAGGTACCTAACCCCTCTCTCTGGAATACCTTGGCACCTTCTGTGAGAGAGTATTTTCCAGCTTTTCTTTCCTCAGGGTGGATTCTTTCTGAAATCAGTTAAAAATGCAAATTTGCAAGAATTTTATGTTACTGATGAGATGAGAATTTTCTAAACAGATCTGGTCAGTAACTCTGAATGCCACCAATTCTAACAGTAATGAGGATTGTGCCCATGTGGTGTAGAATTCTGGGTTGTAATCATTGCTAGTCCTACTCAGAATAGACTTACTGAAGTTAATAGACATTAGTAACTTGGGTCCATTAATTTCAGTAGGTTTACTCTGAGTAGGACTAGCATCTGATAAAGCCCTCTGTTTTGGTTCTTACTAAAAGTGCCAAAACACTTTTGTACGTTCTGCCGTACAAAATGTTCTGACATTCCTTTTCTGTTGAGGAATGCACTAAGTGCTTGATAGGGAGATGTTGGATCAAGGCTACTTGGAGTGTGGCAATGTGCAGAAAAGTCTTCTGTGCAGGAAAGATCAGGCAGCCTGAGGTCAGGTCCTAACATAAGAATTGCATCCCCATCTACCCATAGTTAAGTATATGTGTTATGCATGTTTCAATAGAAATAGAGTGTAACACAAAAACAAAAAACTCTAGTATTTACATACCACAGCTATAGACAGATAGTTAAGTCATACAATAATAAGAACTTATGAATCAGCAAACAATGGGAAACAGCAAATGGTCCTTAAAGGTTCCAGTCAGAGACAAATGTTTCATTATATAAATCATCCAATGAAACTGAATGTTGGAAGATTCCTGACAGGTAAAAGAAATGTCTTCTTTTCTTAGCAGATATCTAAATACATTCAAGGAGCATAATAGGGCTATCAAGGCCAACTAGCACAATGGCTGTATTCTACCTCCACTGTTGGAGGCAGCATGCTTTTGAATGCCACTTGCTGGGATTAATAGCAAAGGAGTCCTGTCACAGCTACACTTTGGCTCATATAGGACTAAGAGGTTTAGTCTGGACTGTGTGGCATGCTGGGAATATCCTGTCCCTAACCCCCTCTCTTGTTTTGTGACATGAGTTTATTGCTGGAAACAGCTTGACACTGAACTTCAAGAGATCTTGAACTGATGAAACTGGCAATGTGAAGGTCTTTGGGTGGAGACGTATAGCCAAAACACCTAGCCCTAACTGACATGCTCCACCTTTTTTTGTTAACTTTCCTCAGCATAGTTACCGTATTTTTCGCCGTATAGGACGCACTTTTCCCCCTCCAAAAATGAAGGGGAAATGTGTGTGCGTCCTATGGGGCGAATGCAGGCTTTCGCTGAAGCCTGGAGAGCGAGCGGTGTCGGTGCGCACCAACCCCTCTCGCTCTCCAGGCTTCAGGAAGCTATCCACAAGCCTTGCAAGCCCGGTGGGAGTTCCTGCGGGCTTGCAAGGCTTGCGGGCAGCAGCCTGCAGCCCGAAGCACGGGGCGCGCTGCACAGTGCGCCCCTGTCTTGGTTCCCCGACCTGGTTTGGAGGCTGGCGGTGAGGAGAAGTGTGCTGGGGGGACAGCCTTCCCGCTGTCCCCCGAGCTGGGGGGACAGCCTTCCCACTGTCCCCCGACCTGGTCTGAAGGCTGGCGGCGGGGAGAAGCGCGCTTCTCCCCGCCGCCAGCCCCACAAGCTCCGGGGACAGCAGGGAGGCGGAACGCTGCCATCCCGCTGTCCCCCGACCTGATCTGAAGGCTGGCGCACACTTGTCCCCGCCGCCAGCCCCACAGGCTTGGGGGACAGCGGGGAGGCGGAGCGCCACCATCCCGCTGTTCCCCAACCTGGTTTGGGCTTCAGGCAGATATCCACAAGCCGTGGGAGCCCGGCGGGAAGTCGCGCCGGTCTCCCACGGCTTGCAGAGAGCTGCCTGTTCTGGGGGCTGGGGTCAGGGGAAGATCAGGCTTCCCCCGCCCCAGCCCCGCGCCTGGGGGGAAAATAATTTTTTAAAAAACTTTATTCCCCCCCCCCCCAAAGAAAACCTAGGTTCGTCCTATGGGCCGGTGCGTCCTATGGGGCAAAAAATACGGTACTCTTTATGTTAATATGTCACCATCTTGGATGTGAGTCCTGGAGGACCAGCTCCCTGCCTTTTTCCACCTGGCCTGGAAGAAAGGGGCTTTGACTGACTCCAGCTAAAAAGACCAAGGCTGCTGAACAGAATCCTTGGCTGGGATTTTGTTTCGGGGTTTGTTGTGGGAGGGTGGTTGTTGCTGTTGTTTCTGTTATTTTTTGGACCTTACGATTTCATGTGGATTTCAGTTTGGTTGTGTGCTTTTTGATGTTTTATTTATTATTTATGACTACCTTTGCTATGTCTGTAGGTACGTGATTTTTTATATGTTGTTAGCTTCCTTGAGCATGGTCTTAACTTTGGAAAGGCAGTATGCAAATAAAATGATTGATTGAAACGGAGAAAACCATTTATCTGGCTTTTGCCATAAAGTACTTCGAGCTAAGGAAGGAGCTTGTATCCCACCAACAAACCTGCCTAAGCCATGCAGCTAGATCTGCTGTGCCATCACTGGGCCTGTGGCGATGCCTGTAGCAGACAGGTGGGCAGAGGGGCACTTGAAACAGGACACTGTGTCTTACCAGTGCACAAAGGGAGTATCAACAAGTGACCTGTGGAAGTGCCTCATAGAAGCAAGTCCTTGCTCTCAAGTCTCCCAGCTGAAAGTAATGTTAGTTCCATCAGTTCACTGAGCAAAACCACAGTCCCTGTATTCAAAGGCTTTAAGCTGAGGAGCTGCTGAAATGGCAGTTGCTTGCTATAATAAATACCTTACAGAAGAAACCGATTTGAGAATGTGGCTACAATCTTATGCATGCTTACTTGGGAATAAGCACCATTAAACAGTGAGACTTAACTTCTGAACAAACATGAACTGTGTGAGTAGGACAGTTCAAGTGTGCTCAAGTTCACCTATGAGAGAAGGGAGCAGCAACAGTGTGGAACCATTAGTAATGTCATCTAGATCTAAAGGTAGAATTCTGTGACTCAATGGAGTCAGCATTTTTATAGCGAAAAACAAAATGGGTGAGCCTCAAAATATGTATAGTGCACCATTTACTAATTTTTAACATGTTGCCATTTCATGCCTGTATGTCTAGCCTATGTTTATCCTGCTTTTCATACTAGTTGCCGATTTGCAGCCAATTTTATGTTCTCAGCCTCCCAAAGTTTTGAGTTGTTTCCGCCCCCCCTTGTCTTCCCTGATCTTGAACTACTTTTTCTTTGCCAAAGTGACAATGCTGTGCTTCCATTCCTCAAAACACATTTGCTCTTTTGTTGCTTCTTTAATTCTCAGATTCCCTGTTCCTTTTAGAGCCTCTTAAGCTTGTAAATCGCTTGGGAGATTGATCTGATATTGACATTTGCTTTTTGTGCACGTTCAGTTTGTATTTCTGCTACGTTTCAGAAGCACTCCTTTTTATGGAAGATTTAAAATGTTGATCCAATGTGACTATGATGCTTTCGTTCATGGGACTCATTGTGCAGTGTTGTTTAGGGCTTGAAATTAGTTCTAGTGGGAATATTTGCTGTTTGAAAGACTATCAAAAGCAACAACTGTAGAACATTGTCCTTTTGAGCCATCAAAGGAATGTGTCCAGACTCTATAAAATAATAGTTTTATGCTCTTCTCTACTACAGAGTTCATTGGACTGGGTCCAGAGCCTTTCATTTTTTTGTGCTGGATTCAGAACAGCAACTTTTGCCACTGTTGGAAGCTCTTAAGGAACATAATAGTGCCATGCCAGAGGTTTTGAAGGGTGACAGAGTGAGTCCAAGGTTCCTAGTGCTGATGTAGCCTTTTTATGTGGAGAAGAGGAGGTTCTCCTTTCTCCCCATTCTTCAGAGTTGAAAGTGCGATCATGGAGCCAACATTGTTTGTGGTGTGCAGTAGGCCTACACAATAATTTTGTGACCCACCAAATTAAACACAGCTCACCAGTCCCATGTATCAAGCCTGCTATGTGATTGATAACCCTTGTTTTTGCAATCCCTTTCAGCCAACAAAATAAAAATGTGGCAGTGGGGCTTCCCTGCATGCCTTGTTAGTTGCTGTCACCATGGTAGATTACAAATTGTGCAAATTTGGTGCACATGCCATTGTTGTTGTTGTTGTTGTTGTTGTCTCACTACAGTCTCTAATCAAATTGGTTTTGCACTGCTTGAGAAATCTGCAAGAGCCTTTTGACCATAAGGATAGTAGTGGTGGTCAGGGCTTTTTTTCAGCCAGAACTCTCTGGAACTCAGTTCTGGCACCTCTCAGTTGGATGCCAGTGCCTTATACCAGAACAAAGATGAGTTCCGGCACCTCTTTTTCTAGAAGAATAGCACTGTTAGTGGTACCATTTTAAACTCTCCAGGCCCTGAGGGAAGCAGATTAGAACTTCCCTGTTGCACCACAGTAGCTACAAAAGCGGGGATAGGATCAGGCTCTACATCAGGCATAGGCAAACTCGGCCCTCCAGATGTTTTGGGGCTACAACCCCCATCATCCCTAGCTGACAGGACCAGTGGTCAGGGATGATGGGAGTTGTAGTCCCAAAATATCTGGAGGGCAGAGTTTGCCTATGTCTGCTCTACATCAAGCAATTGATTTAAAATAGTCTTTTTATTCTACTGCTGCTTTTCTTCCCAGTGCTAAAATTGTGATGTTTCTTTTTTAAAAGAGACCTACAATAGAGGATATACATTCATTGCTGAACAATTTTCTTTTGAATAGCTGTTCTTGAGCAAGTAAAAAGGAAGTGCAAGAATGCACACTTGCTATCCATACAATTAAGAACTGGTAGTTCTGTAAGTGAGTAGCTATTATACTGCCTTTTATGCTTATCCTTGTTGGCATGGAGGATTTTGTGATCCTGACGTACTTCACAGTGCTGAGAGAACAGGGGGGAAATTGGTGCAGTCTCCATCGTCATTGACATTTATAATTTGAAAAAGAAGGTACTCTAGCAGGCATAAAGGATCTGTGTGGGTTTGTGGTTGAGTTTGTTGGGAGTCAGAAGCTGCTTTGGCTTCATGTAGCCTCTTCCCTTGGTTTTTATTTTTCAGCCTTGCCCATCAAACTGTCATAGCAACCTCACACTTCTAAATCCACAGGTTTATTATAATTAGCTACACAGTGGCAGGCAGCAATTTTCAATATTTAGTAAATACACAATAAATAATGAAATGAAATCCTAGAATCGCTCGCCTAACTTAAAACTAGTACTTCACTACTCAGGTGTGTTGACTGAAAGAACAACTTAAAACAGTTGCAAGGAATATAGTACACCGTTTAACCAGTGGAAATAAGCCCCCAGCTACTTTTGCAGATTAGTTAGTGTATGCTGTATGCATTTTCATCAGACATCACTCTGGGCATGGGAAATGATGACATAGAAAACAAGCAACTGCTCACATAATCAAATGCCGCATGAACTGACCTGGTAGACCAATTGCCAGTGGTTTAGCAAACTATGCGCTTCCTTGAAACATAACAAACAGGGCATCAGTTTTTTGTTGAAGGCTCCTTGAAGATTAAATTGTGTTGGTTAGCAGATGTTTTCCCATTGTGACTTTTTTCCTCTCTTTCATCTGTGTTTGTTTTAACACATTAGTAGAACAACTGATACCTCTGTAAGTAATTTAATTTCTGGAATCAAAGTGGAGGGATTCATCTTTTTGTTTATCAGTGCTAATGACTTTTCATATATTTGTAGCCTAATTATCTATAGGAAAACTGGAAGTGTTATTGAGTGATCTCCCAGTCAATTTTACAGCAAGATTAGGAAACCGATGGTTCTTTCCAGCCCTGAAATTGCTAGATAGAAGCAGACTGGTGTTCTTGTCCACCTCTCTGTGCAGAAAACTGAAATAGGTGTGTGGCTGTCTCACTTTCCCATATTGGGTATATTCAGCTGCAGAGTAGAAAATGTGTATTGCTTTCAAAGCGTTGCCTAGCAGCAGACTACAAGCTGTCCACAGTGACACTCATAATTCACTAAAGGGAAATAATTCGCTAAAGGGAAGAGACCTACATCTATTGAAAACAAAACCCCAAGGTGGTTATCACCAATGGAGGCGAAGGCTCAGAAAAAACTTAATATGGAGGTCAAATGGCCAAAATATTGGGAAATTTTGGAACAAGAAGGAGACAAATTGAAATTGCAGAGTTTTGAGAAATTAAAAGATAAAGTGCGAGACTGGCTACATTACTATCAGATAATGGAGGCATATAATTTGGATAAGAAAATTGGCTTCCAGGTGGAAAAATAAAAATTAGAAACAGAACTGTTGGAACCTAAAACTAAGACTTTGTCAAAGATGTATAACTTGCTGTTGAAATGGAATACTCAGGATGAAACGGTGAAATCTGCTATGATTAAATGGGCACAAGATGTCGGACATAACATTATGTTTGCTGACTGGGAACAGTTGTGGACCACAGGTATGAAATTTACGGCATGTAATGCCCTAAGAGAGAATATTATGAAAATGATATACAGGTGGTACATGACACCAGTCAAGCTTGCAAAAATCTATCATTTGCCCGATAATAAATGTTGGAAATGTGAAGAAACTGAAGGTACATTCTTTCACCTTTGGTGGACGTGCCCAAGGATTAAGGCTTTCTGGGAGATGATTTATAATGAAATGAAAAAGGTATTTAAATATACCTTCTTGAAGAAACCAGAGGCCTTTCTCCTGGGCATGGTCAGCCAATTGGTGCCAAAGAAGGATAGAACTTTCTTTATGTATGCCACAACAGCAGCAAGAATACTCATCACAAAGTACTGGAAGACACAAGATCTACCCACCCTGGAAGAATGGCAGATGAAGGTGATGGACTATATGGAACTGGCAGAAATGACTGGCAGAATCCGAGACCAGGGAGAAGAGTTGGTGGAAGAAGATTAGAAAAAGTTCAAAGATTATTTACAGAAACATTGTAAAATTAATGAACGTTAGAATGATGTTGGATAGAAACTAAGTGGTCTTTTGCTGTAATGCTATAAGGGAATATGAGAAAATGGTTATTAATAGGTTAAAAAAAATTAATGTTATAATATTTAAAAATTGAAGATTAAGATGAATGAAGAGGGGAGGGATTTGCTGAATTAACAATTGGAACTGGAATACAGAAAAGGAAGGCGTGAGGAGGTCCGGGAAATAAGCAAATGAAAAATATGTGATGGAAGGATTGAACTGTTTTTTTAACTATTTTTATTTTGTATTTTTCTTTTTTCTTTTTCTTTTGTAATTTTTTTTGGAAAAACTTAATAAATATCTTATATAAAAAAAAACCAAAGCATTGCCTAGCAGCAGACTACAAGCTGTCCACAGTGACACTCATAATTCACTAAAGGGAAATAATTCACTAAAGGGAAGAGACCTACACCTATTTCAGGAAAGCAGGGATACAAAAGCTACTTGAACACAGACCAGGAATTGGTTCACATTTGTTCTTCATATCAGGCTTTAAAACCCTACCTACAAATAACACCCTCTGATATGCATGTTTCTTTGGTCTCCTTTCAGGTGTGAAAAGGGACTGGTTGCTCACTAGTGAAGGAACTGGTGTCATTCTCCAAGGTGTACTCTTGTTGCCTTTATTGGGCAGCTGAGCTCAAAGATGGGCCTTTGAGCTGATCCCTTTTTGCCCCATGCTCAAGAGTTGGTTTACAGTTCCATCCCATGTTGCTTCATGCTTCTCACTTCCCCTTTCCCCAGACAGCCACCAAGAATTTTACACCAGTGTAAAATTCCTTTGGAGAACAAAGCAATGGAGATATATTCTCGTACCTTTGTAACAATTTTGCAAAAAAATCAAGGGTTGTCGGGTATTAAAGAATATGGAATCATGTACACAGGTTGTGCCAAATTCACAGCAATATCAGCAGTCTGAAGTCCAGTTGCCCAATTAGCAATTTTGTTGGGAATGTCCAACTCCCAAATTTCTCCTTTTCAGCTCTAGTTTTGCCCTCCACTCCCTGCCTTCCCCCCCTTGATTTTCCTGGAACCGATTTAATGACACTTTAACTGTAAAGGTAAAGGGAAAAGGACCCCTGACCATTAGGTCCAGTCATGACCAACTCTGGGGTTGTGGCGCTCATCTCGCTTTATTGGCCAAGGGAGCCGGCGTAGAGCTTCCGGGTCATGTGGCCAGCATGACTAAGCCGCTTCTGGCAAACCAGAGCAGCGCACGGAAACACCATTTACCTTCCCACCGGAGCGGTACCTATTTATCCACTTGCACTTTGATGTGCTTTCGAACTGCTAGGTTGGCAGGAACCTTACTGGGGCCTTAATTAATGAAGAGTGCCCAGTTAAAACTGAACAAGTAAAATAAATAAGAAATATCACAAAATGTGGGGAAAGAGCAGGATTAGACCAATCTGGGGTTGAGGCCACAGTGTAACTACCGTCTTAATATAGGAGGCGGCTAGCTGTGATGAGGTTTTTCTCAGTTTCTGAAGAGGCAATTTCCATTTTCTCTGACAGTTAACAATGGTAAACCAGGTAAGAGAACACTGAAGCAGTATGCCTTTGACATCTTCCTGCCTGTCTTCCTAAGTTTTCCAAGCCTCTGCTATCTGTTTGGTAAAAGGTGTACTTTATTGGAGGGAAGAATTTATTCCAGTTTTAATATCCAAAAGGCAATTACAGACAAATAACTTAAGCCAGAGAGTTGACCTTCTCTGTGGCTGTGCCTGCTAAGGGAGGCCCATCTCGTCCCTTCTGAGATGGCTTCCTGCCATTGTGCATAGATGCCTTTTCCTGCGTGCCTTTGCCTTTCCAAATTTCCCCAAGTTGTTAATTTAAGTGTAATTGTGTTATCTGCTATCTTTTTTTAAACTGCTGTTTATTTTGTTGGTTTTGTATTGTTGGTTTTGACTGCCCTGAGCATTTCTTTTAACGGCGAGTCGGGATAAACCTGATTCTAATGAATGGCTGAATAATAAACATTTAATAGTAGATTTGCATTTCTTTGACTTGGAATACACTCCACCCCCCAAAATCTGGCATTTTATTACTCAAACAAAATCTGTGTTCATTTCCAACAGATGCCAATTCATCAGAATCTGAAAGAACTCCTTGTCATCAGAGCCGAGCTCCAGAAGAGGGTTGAAGAGCTGCAAAGGGAAGCAGCAACACGTTCCATTTCTTCTTCATCAGACCGGGGATCTTCTCCTGCAGCCACACCAGTGCATACCTCTGTCTGATGCAAGGCTAAAACAGAGGTGCACTTCTACTATGGGCATGTTCTGGGCAGTGGAATACTCCACCACCCCTGAGAGTAATATGTCAACATCAACTCTTCCTGCTGTTATGCTGAGGTAAAAAAAAGTGCTTCCTTGCGTGTAACGCTGTAGCTGGTGGTTGACAGGGTGTTTTTTTTTGTAATGTGTCTTTTTGATGTCTCTAATTGAATTGGCAATTAGAAAGTTAATTTTTATCTTAAGCAACCTGCAACAGACTGCTCAGAAACTGGGAATTCATCTATCAGGTAAATGCTGCAGTGAGAATTTCCATGGAACTGCCAAGCCCACAGTGAGCCAAAACATACCCAGAGACCATCCTTCCTAAAAGGGGAACCCCTCTGGTTTCCTTGGTACTTATTATGTTTTTTAGGGGGGGACCACAACAAATACTATATTTCTTGGGACAGTTGTAGATGATCTGATGCACTTTGAAATGGATTTAATTTTTTAATTATAGCCAGTTGTATATTTTGAATAAATATGCCATTAAAGGATGAGCAGGATTTGCCAACTGCGAGACACTTGGTAGTTATAATATAATCTTCACAGCCAAGATTGCTAAATGAAGTTTTGCAATTTTTCTGTAGCTATTGTCCATTTATCTACCTGAGTGAGGTACTGAATTGACTCAGTTGTGTCATTCATTGCTCTGTACAAAACTTTAGTTTCAAATGGCCTTTTCACCTAGCTAGATTTTGAAATGTGTAAATTGCAGTTATTTTGTTTATCATATCTTGTTAAAAATCTGTACACACCAAGAGCCTTCGGTTGTTCTTATTGCATACAAGTCTATGCAAGGCCAAACACTCTTCTTAAGCAGAGTTACAGGAACTATTCTTTTCAAATGTTTGGGGGTGGAGGGTAGTAAATTGTAATGATAGTAAGTTTTTAAGGAAAAACTGTCATTAATTGGTTCCTTGAAACAATAAAGACTTGTTTTAGTCCTTTTTGGTTCATTTTCTTCTGGATTTGCATTGCCCATACAACGCAAGTGACCAACCAGCATCATGTCTATTCAAGTGACAGGGATTGGAGTAAGGTGGCTCACAAACTGGATAAGTAGGACTGCACTTCAGCCTACTCTCTGGCTTGTAAAAGGCTAGGCAGAACCACTGGGGGCAGTGAAGGTGGCATTTGCATTGGTGCAACAGTATTCTGTTCGGACTTCACTTGTCGCATATTTGCCAAAAAATGGCTCACAGCCACTGCCAATCACCCACTTTTCTAGCCCCTGTAAAGACATCTTTGCTTTGGGATCATGAAAATAAACTTCCTAAGAGCTAAAGCTGTTCTGCAACGGGGCAGTTTTGCTTGGGGAGGTGGCAAGCTGCCTTTTGCTGAAGGTGTTAAAGTGGAGGCTGGAGAAACACCTGTCAGGAATACTCTAGTTGTAGAGCTTGTACTGAGCAGGGGGTTGGATTGGATGACCTCTTGGGTATCTTGCAGCTCTGCCACTTCAGATGCCACCTTACACCGCCATATCTGTCCTATTTTCACAGGCTTGATGCTGAAACTCCCTTTTACGTTAAGCTTCATACAAAATTCCCAACTGGCTTTTATTACATGCTCAAAAGAATACTAGCTTTCCCCATGCTAACTTTTTCCTTATAAATCCCATTTTGTTTAGTGTCCTGGAACAGAAATACATTTCTTGAAAATTTGCAGTTCAAATGGATTTCAAAAAGGGGGAAACTCTTTTTTAACAGTTGAAGATTTCCACTTAAAATTCTAAAGCCTAGCATTAATTGCTAGATACACTGAGTGTGGGGGCATACATTGTTGGTTATATTTTTCTAGTTTAGAAAACAAAACAGGCTTTAAATATTTGGGATTAAGTGTAGAAAACCGCAACTAGTCCCTTCTAGACTTTTTGTTTCCTCGAAGAGCAGCCCCACTTTGCCATGTGGGAAGTTTCAAAAGAAACTTGTGATGTGTCAAGGACATCTGCTGCTCAAAGAAAAATGTCATGAAGTCCCACATAGTGCATGTCATGGCTTTGCAATGTTGCTTTTAGATACTGACTGCCAGATTGTTTCATGTTAAGCCTGCCTTTGGTCTCCTCCAGAGTAGGCAGGGTAGCAACCAGAGCTTTAATTTTTAAAACCAACCAAAAAGGAAACCTTTTCACTCAGTGTAAAAGGTAGAAAAAAAATCATTTGTGTGTCTCATTTGAAAGTAGGCATTGCTGCATTGGAAATCTGACTTGATGGTTGCAGAGACAGGTATATGCTTTACAATTCCCCAGCTATTGTTTAAAAAGATTCAAGTTGCCTGCAATTTCCCTCTCCTTTTTCACTTTGGAAAAGAGCTTGCTGGCCTTGCGCTGCAAATGCACGCCCACAGAGCACACACACAGGCACATTGTTGTTGTACAAGTCTTTAATTTTTTTATTGTTTTCCAGTTTGTAGTTCAGCAATCAAGTTCGGATTTCCCTCCCCTGTAATTCTTATATGCACTTTAGCAAAATGAGTCCGCCTTTTGACAGCATAATGCACAATTTTCATCTGGGACAGATCATTTCTGTATTAGCTAAAGAATTGTATGTATTGCTTAAATAAACGCTTGGCATCTTTTGGACACAATCTACTCTCTTAATCTGCTGTCTGGGTTCTCTTCCCCCTCCCCTCCCTTTCGCCAAGTTCATCTATTTGCTTTTGTTTCCTTCTATGTTTGTAAAGTTATGCACTTTTCTCTCGGATGAACCTCAATTCACACAACAGCAAACAATCTATTGACAATGATAATGTATAGTAAACAGGGCCATTTGCTGTTAGTTGCATGAGACAGTGTCAGCTGACGCTGTGGCCTTAAAACACTTTGCCAAGAAATACACAAGTTAAGAAAGAAAAGAGCCAAGCCAACACTTAAGTGAGTTAATGTGGCTAGATCCCTTCCAATATTCTCATAATTTTGAAAAATACAGGAAACCACTTTCCCATTCTCTAATTAGGCATCTTCTCTTTACTTGCAAGAATGTGTGTTGTGTATAAATTCAGGGCACAGGAAGGGGTCTTTTATATATATCTATCTTTGGCCTGATGGAAGACTTTAATGCATGTCACTTGACCTATTCTGGAACATCTGGCTGAGCTTATTTATGTGGCTTTTCAGTGCACAGATAGTATTAATTATGAACATAAAAACACAAGAGCAGAAAAACAGAAATGGATCCCTTCTGGAGGTGTAGTACTACAAAGTTGGCACTGCTACAGAGAAATCAGCCAGGAAAAGCCAAACATATTGTTGGTTGTGTACAGACAATGGAAAGAAGGTCCCCATGGGGAGAGGTCATAGTTCAATGGTAGAGCACATGCTTTGCATGCAGAAGGTCTTGGTTTCAATCCCTGGCATCTATTTAAAAGGATTTCAGATATTAGGCCTGGAAAAGCACTCCTTCCCTCTCTGTTTGTCTCAGCCTCCTAAGGTTTTGGAGACCCACTGCCAGTCAGAGCAGACTGGGCTGAGCTAACTAGATCAATGGTTGTTTTACATTCTATTAATAGTAATAGTGTAAGCAGAACTCTGATCAGCAGTTAGCTTTTCTGAAACGCTGCTGTAGAAGGAGATTAGTGGCCACCTGACAGGTCTCATTACTGTAGCTGCCACTTTTATCCCTGGCTGAGTGACTGAGGGTGGGGAGTGGGCAGGTAGCTCTTGGGGCCAGGCTTAGCAAAGGGGACTTCAGTTGCTGATCTAGCACAAAGAACCAGAGAACAGAGCTGCTTGTGTACTTTTGAGTGGAGAATGCAGTCAGTCCCCATTATCCGACAAAGCAGATTTCTTTGGGGATACGTTCAACTACATTTTAAAGTGGTTCTACAGGCAATAGTAATAGTGATAATTGCCCTGTATGCCTAATGCTGAATTATAGTGCTATAACATTTTAAACAGGTGTCTCCTGTTTGCTGTGCATTTCTATAGTTTTGATTTTTATATTCTACCTAAAATTTACATTAAGGCATAACCATTTACCAAATTCATATAAAAAGGCTTTGGGGAAGGAAGTAGCTTAAAGGTTAACCTACTGTCTTATCCTGAAAGCCCGATATCTTACTTATTGGAAGTATTGTGAGTTTTTGTTTTTTACACACACACAAAAGAAATCTGCAATACATACACATTTCAAATGACTAAGTGGTTAGTGGGTTATTTTCAACACTCAGATGCACTGTTTTTCAAAATTCAGATCAGTGGCTGGACAGTTCAGTAATAGAAATACAACAAAATCGACAATTTACATCTACAGAAACATTTCCCATCATTGGCAAGAAGAAATAAGGAATTATATTCATTTATCTGAGAAAATGACTCCTAGTGCAAGTACTAGCATCATAGTTACACTTATTATTTCCCCACTATTTATCTAAAGATGCACTACTTCATCCTACTCTAATCTTTTATGTACTTGACTAAAAAAATTAAAAAGATATATGCTATAGTAGTTGGAAATTACCATTATGTCAATTCAGCTGTGTGGTATTGTTAGTATCTGACTAATTTGTGCTCTGCAAAAATTGCAAACCACAGCCATCCTAAAAAACCTACTCTATAGTACTTAAGGGTAACTTCAAAACGTAGAAGCCCCCCAAACTGTTTCCATGACAGTACTCCACCAGACTGAACGCTCCTTTTCACGTGGTTTCACCTACTTGAGTGAAGACCGTCCATGGCACAGCAGGCTTCCAGGCAGAAGCAACTTTCTGTGGCTTCCGTTCTGGTGACCAGTGTATGAAGCACCCTTCAATAAGCAAGTAAGCTGCATTCCTTCTTAGATGTATTGCCCTGCTTTACTCCCATTGAAGCCAACAGTTAAGATGAGAATTTAGGAGTAAAAGAGCTTATCGTAGCATTGTCATAGAAGCTAAATACATTCAAAATGTGTGAATTTCTTTAAAGCTACTGTAGGGCTCTTGAAATGCAAGTGGTGAAACAAAAACAGAGCAGAAGGAATTTGCACATTTGTCATCAAACGTCTAAGCTACAGTTTTAAGCACCATTTCATGGAGGCATGTTCCACTGAAATCAGTGGCACCTGCCTCAAAGAGGACATGTGTGAGGTGAGGTGAGGATCTCAGGGCAAAATTTCATCCTAGCTATACCCCTAAAACCCAATCCAGCTTTAATCATGGGTCATAACAACTGGTGGTTCAATTTCCATTAGGAGATTTATCCAGCCATGTCAGTAGAGTCCAGATGCATAGCAGCATCCCCCGCTACTTCCACCTGCAGATCTCCCTTGCTAAAGCAGGGTGCTAATGTTTCCAGATTCCTTTTAAAAATATATCAGTAAAAATTAAGCTTGTAAACAGTCAAAAGCTAAATGGATCTTTTATCCACAAGAGTTCTTTTTCACCACCTTATGATACAGATGTGTGCATTTTTAAAAAAAGAAACAGTACTCCCTTTTTAATGACTCGCTAACATCACTGATAATTCATAATCATACGGAAGTATTCACCTTGCTACAATGGTGAAAAGTGGGACTGTTAAAAATCACCAACATGGGCCAGATTTTTGATCTAGATTACTTCAGAGCTCAGTAGTTAAGAGTGCATGCTTTGCACCAAAGGGCTCTCAGGTCATCCTTGGTATCTCGTTAGAGATCTCAATTAGAAGGTCAGAACCCAAAGTGCAACTAAGTTGGAGGTTTTCAAGCAGAGGATGAACAGCCAACTGTTGTGGGTGCTCTCACTCTAGACTTCCTGCATCAAGGCAGAGGTTGGAGTCAGTAGGTTGCATCCAGCCTTGGTTCTACTCCAAGTAGACCCATTTAAGTTAATGGGCCTAACTTAATAATCTCCATTAACTTCAGTGGGTCTGCTTTGCATAGGAATAGCCTTGGTTACAACCCAGTGGCCTACAAGATCACTGGGAAACTAACTGAGCTCTTTATCCATGGTTGCATCACATTTTGTGGTTTAATTTCCTAGCTGAAAGCTCTTAAGTTCTGTTCCTGGATTTTAGCCAACCCAGGAATTAGAGCCTGACAAAACGAAGAGGAGCAAGCTAACAGTTGCACTGCAACATCCTCTGTCACTGCACAATAGATTGTGTGACTGCAACCTCCGTTATTGCCCAGTGCAGCAAGCAGACTCGCAATCCTGGAAATGCAAGCATGTTCTAAATCTGGAGTAAAATAGAGCAAAAAACCCATGTTGTCGGTCCAAGTCTATGGGACTGAACAGGGAAAGGAAATCTTGCTTTCTTTGCCGGCGGAAGGGCTTGGGTATAGGTTCAAATTCTGACCTCCTGAAATGTCCCTGGATTTTTAAATAGGAAACATTGCATCCACAACAACTAGCTGCATAGGGTTCTGGTAGCAAAAAAATTCAGGATGTTTATATCTGTAGAGAAGCCCAGTTGTATGGGGTAATATTCACCTGCTGTCCTCTGTCAAATGAAGACCTACCCCACAGGCACTTGTATATCTTGAGGTGTAGCTACTTAAAGGACTAAACTCCACCCTCCAACATTCATGTAACTTCCACTGTTATCAGTGGAAGCTACATGCTTATGGCTGACAGCCAGAATTTGGCTGAAAGTCATTTCATAAAGGTTTTTTAAATGGTTTGCTTTGGACTGTTAATTTACAGGCACTTCATTTGTTCTCACACCTGTAGTCACTAACTCAGCTGCTTCTTCCCCCCCCCCCGCAAACCTTCATGAAAATCCCTAACTCTAATGTGAAACACCAATTTGAAGCACCCTTTTGTTCTTGAATTCAACCTGACAAAACTCCTACATGACCATGTGAATGTAAACCTACAACTCTTCACGAAGAAAAGAAAAAAACCAGAATACCAGCTACCACAATAAGAAGCCTGTCTTAATCAGAAGAACGCACATTTAAATAGCTTTGGATCCAAATCAAATGTTTGTAAAAAGCTAAATTACAAGCATGTGAGAAGCGTGTGTGTGTGTTGCCATTGATTCTTCTCCAGACCAAGTCTGGGATTCAGACTTTTGCGTTTTCTTGCGGCGGAGGTGGCTCTGCAGTCTGTGGCTCAAGGACAGAATATTTAACTGGGAAGGAAAGAGCGAAAGTTAAGTCAGTGTGAATTAGTCTTCAACAAAATTGTTTGCCTCATTTGAGCCTGAAAACAGTATCTTACCTTGTGGTTCTTCAGTCACCACCGCTTCCATGTTTTCTCCTTTCACGTACTCTGCATTAAGACCCTCTGAAAGCAACAACAGATGAAAAACATTGGCACTGAAAGACCATCATTTGCAATGGTGTTTAGGAATAAAGGGTTCATGCCTTGAGAAGAAGGAGTGTCATAGCAATGGGTTACAATGGGCACTCCATTCAGGCACAGCAATTATGGCAATGAGAGGATGACTCTTACATACGTGTGTGTGTGTTTGTGTGTATGTGCACCAACACAGGGCTGTGGGCACCTGACCCAGCTGGGAGCTTGCAGCAGCAGCAATGGTATAAACTGGCACCTGCAGAATGCCACATATATTGAAAAGCAGACCCAGCAGACACATGCAATGGTTGCTTGTGTATTTAATGCACTTTGGCTGAGATTAATCCACGTATATTTCAAGTTATTGACTAAAATCTCCAGGTGTACTCAAAATAATCAAGCCTGCCCAATAAAGTGACTAAACTGTGTATTACAAGCTGTGAAAAACGCAAATGTTTGCTCCTTGAGCAGGGGTAAATAACCTGTGACCACCTAGATTTTGCTTGTACTTCCATCAGTCACAGCCAGCATGGCCAACTGTTCTTTATTTAGTTCTTTCTTCCTACACTGCTTGCATATGCCTGCTCTCCCTTTGGAGACATAAAAAACAGCAATTGTTGTTTTTACCAGGCGATTGTCCTTAGCAGGTTCTGCAGGCAGCACAGAAAAAGAAGCCCCACTCACTTTAGTAGTCTTGAGTCCCAAGTGCAAACTAAAACTCTTAAAGGCACCTTTTGATATGTAGGATTTTCAGCTGGCAACTACAGTAAGGGAAAGGTTTTGTACTTGTATTGCTAAGCTTAGCAGTTTACACTAATATTTGTTTTTTTAAAAAACAATGTTTTAAAGCAGGCATAGGCAAACTCGACCCTCCAGATGTTTTGGGACTACAACTCCCATCATCCCTAGCTAACAGGACCAGTGGTCAGGGATGATGGGAATTGTAGTCCCAAATCATCTGCTGGGCCAAGTTTGCCTATGCCTGTTTTAAAATGACATCACAGGGTTTTTAAAGTTGCTTTGGGAAGTTTGAACTTAGCCAGTTTTAATGTTTCTCTTACATAACGGTCTAGGAATTTTTCAGTCTGCCTGAGCTGTTGCACTAGCCTTGCATGATAAACTTGCCTGTATAGCCAGCTTGTGGCTCCTGGGTTGTATTTCAAGTGTAGGGGATCAGCTTTACAAATTTGAGCACACCTGGCTACTTCAATCAAGAACTATCATGCTTTTAAGCATCTCATAGATGTAGATTTTGGGCCAAAGTGTGGCAATTATTCATTTTATCAATCTGTTCTTAATAGTCCCTTTTTAAAAAGGGATTCCAGATGTCGCCTTGATGGTTACTCTCAATATGTTATATAACGCGTATTGTCTGTTTCCCGCTTTATCCACTTGGTATACTGATGGTGTTCAGCACAAGCATTGTTCAAATCGTTCAGAGAACTATGATGGTGTTCCTTTATTTGTTTTTGGGGTTTTGTTGGTATTTACAGCTGCCACACTGAAGGCATTTATTGAAGCATAGGAAGCTGCCCAATTCCAAGTCCACCTAGCTCAGTGTTGCCTGCACTGACTGGCAGTGGCTCTCCAGGGTTTCAAACAGGGGACATTCACAGCCCTCCATGGAGATTGAACCTGGCACCTTCTGCATGTAAAGAAGAGTTTTGCTACTAAGCTACGGCCATTCCTTTTTTGGACAATTCATCTGTATTAACAAATTCTTCTGAAGTTCATGCAAGCTACACCTGCCAAAAATTCCCCCTTTGACACACCTATTTAAAAGGTGCAGGGACACCATCCTGTTATTGGTGGGCCAATCTAAGCAAGCTGCAAATGAGCTTGAATATCTTTTGCTCTAGTGCCGTTCCTGCTTTTCATATCCATGTGTACATTGAACATGGGCAGAAGAGTTCCGGCTGGCCACACCCCCAGTTTAATCTTTATTCATTGGGCCAAAAAAGAGGATGCAATTTCAAAGCATGTACAACAGTTTGGTCTGAAATAAATGAGCTCTCCCCACTCTGTACAAAGTTCCTTTGTTTCTGTACAAAGACAAAGACAAAGGGAAGAAGAGGCCTTCTACAACCAAGGGCAAGCAGAAAGCGGCATTCAAGTGACTTTAATTGGGTAGCACAAAGGGTGTCATCAGACAAACTGACCATGAATGCCACAGCCCTACCACTCAGCTAAAGGGGAATGGCTTTAGCTGAGTGGTAGAGCATCTGATTTGCACGAGAAGGTCTCAGGTTCAAGCCCTGGCATCTCCAGGGACCTCCAGGGCTGAGAATGTCCCCTGGTTGAAGTCTTGCTGCCTGTCAGTGTGAACAATGCTGAGCTAGATAGACCAGTGATTCAATGTAAGTATATGTTCATGGGAGGCTGCTGGTGTGATGAGTGTCCCATTAAGTGTGCTTCTTTAGGGAGCTGCCTAGTTTTGCCTCTGAGCTACTGCACTCGTGCAAATTGTCTCCTCCTGCCATGTTTATGTAAATTGATGTTTGCATTGGTCATTCAGAAGTGCAAAAGGGCAGCTCAGCATCACGTATGAATCTGCCTGGGAGTGTCTCCATGTGCTGCAGCCCTGTGGCTCCTGTACAGACCTCTCCCTCTTGCCATGTGTCTATGATAGCACCAAATGCAGTTTTATGTTCGTCAATAAAAAGTCACTTCAGTGGCTGACGCGCCAGCCTCCGCTGTGCATTGCAATGCATCTAAGGCATGACATTATCCCAGCACGCCATGTCTGATGGCTTAAATTAAGCCTCCTTTATAATTAACTTTAATTTCCTGCCGTCTTTCTAGGGTTTTGCCTTCTCTCAGTGCTGCCTTTATTGAAGCTTTTTTCCAGAGAGAGAAAGAGAGAGCATGTGTGTGTGAGAGAGAGAGAGAGCGCAAGCAAAGAGTTTTTTGTTCTTCAAAAATATCACTGATGGGGCAAAGAAACAACACAAGTAAAGGAGGGGTTCATTTTATCACATTCCTCTTGACTTTCCTGCTGGCTTAATTTACTCAGGCACACACCTGTTTGTTTTAGAGACTCCTGTGAAAATAGCAATTTCATTGCAGGAGGCTGTGTGGTTCCTATCCCTGTAGCTAGCAGAGGGAGATGCACTAGGAATTTGATTTTAAAATGAGAGATTCTCACTATTATTAATAAAAGCCCTTGGAAACCCTAGATTAGTATTACCCCACAGTCTACACAATGGACACTGTCAGAGGCAGTAGCCTCTGCATGCCAGTTACTGGGGAGCGCATGCGCGCACACACACACACACACACACACACACACACACACTCTTACGTCATGCTTTGGGGGCTTCCCATTGGAGCATGTGGTTGGTCACTGTGAGTACAGGACGCTGGACTTTGCTGGGACACTGCCCTGATCCAGTGGGGTTCTTCCTATGTTTTTCGGCAGCAGCTCTTTGGGATATGCATGAAATTATGGCCAGGCCTAAGACAACCTTCCATGGGCCCCACCATGGCTGTGAGTGCTGAAGGCCGCTCCCTGCAATGCCCTTTCCACCTGGCCTAGAGGCCAGGGCCCAGACTCACCAGCTCTACTAAAGAGGCACCGGGTGAAACCCGAGGGACATTGCTATGCCTGACAGCAAACCCTAACTATTGGATTCTTTTGCCCCATCTTTTCGTGCCTGCCAAACAGCCGTGTCATACTTACAATAATATTTCATTCTCTTATTAATTATGCTGTTTTAAACGTGCATTTTATATTTGATTTCATTTAGCAATTGTTTTCGTTTTTCTGAAATATTTAAGATTTTTGTTGTTGTTAACTTTGTTTGCATCAAATATGTATTCTGTAGCTGACCTCCTTTGCAATGTTTTATTTTGAAATCTTTAAGATACTATTTTCGTTTTCTGTTAATTATGTTGCTTTGAATGTATAATATTTGACATTCTTCCAAAATGTTTGATTCTGGGTTGTTTTATTGATGTTTTAATATGCTGTAATCTGCCTTGAGATTTTTCTTAAAAATATAAAGTGGTATAGAAATTAAATGAAAAATTTATATAATAATAATAATAATAATAATAATAATAATAATAATAATAATATTTGCAAGCTATATATTATGCCTGGTTAGCCTTTTCTGTTCTTAATGTCCTTAAGCACCCCAATAGGCTGAATTGGACCTGGCAGGTTGGAAGTTGTGCAAGCCTTCCTCACTGCCAGTTCAGGAGCGAGCCAATTTTTGAACACACCCCACTTCCTATATTGGCAATGCAATGATGTTCCTTTGCTGGGCACTTTTTGTGAACAAGGTTCAAGACCCTACAGTGGATGGGAAGGCTGGTTCTCGACCCCTTCACAAATCCTTAACACCCATTTGGGGCTTCACTCCAACTTGCAGACAGGCCTTGCAAGGGCAGGAAGAGTCACTTACGTTGTATGCTGAAGCAGAACTTCTTTTGCTGGTAGGAGATGTAGCTGCTCACAGCACCAATCAGGGCCATGGCAAGGCCACTGACAATGCCAGCAATCGTTCCCGTCTCTACTACTAAGGCACCTGCAAAAGGCCAGCAGAAAACATACCAGTGCAAAAATGTGTCAAATAAAACATACAACAACAACCACTAGTTCATTATTTATACCCCGCCCATCTGGCTGGGTTTCCCCAGCCACTCTGGGCGGGCAGCTTCCAACAAAATATTAAAAGTACATTAAAACATCAATCATTAAAAACTCCTCTAAACAGGGCTGCCTTCAGATGTCTTCTAAAAGTCAGATAGTTTTTAATTTCCTTGTCATTTAATAGGAGGGCATTCCACAGGGCGGGCACCACCACCAGGAAGGCCCTCTGCCTGGTTCCCTATAGCTTCACTTCTCGCTGTAAGGGAACCACCAGAAGACCCTCAGCACTGGACCTCAGTGCCCGGGTTGAACAATGGGGGTGGAGACACTCCTTCAGGTATACTGGGCCGAGCCTGTTTAATATACATTTAATACAAGTCCTTCATGCAGTCATGCTTGTTAATGTACTTGTAATTGTCAACCTATTACTATGTTGATTTGTTTGCTAGGTATATCACAGAGGTCTGCTTCACATACAATTCTGTATTACAGTTTGGCATTGTGTGAATGAAGCTTTTTCATTTATGTTTTCCCCTCTGATTCAACGAGTTACTTCGTCTTTACAGAAAACCACAGTTGATGTCTGAATTAGGAAGTTGTTGTTTGTACCTGAATACCATAGAAGGATCTTGCACTAAAATTTTGAAGCTGGTTTGTAATCCTGGTTTGAGGAGCAATCAAAAGTGGCAACTTGCCTAATCAGACATAGCAGCTTGTCCTCCAAACCGGGATTTACAAATGAACCTCAAACTCATCTGCAGTTCAGGTATGGAGTGTAAATCATAGTTTGCCAGTTCAGATGCAACAGTAAACTAGGATTTGCACTAAAGAAGAAATACAATGAATTTAGCAAGAACAAACATCTACCAAAAAGAGATGGGAACTTCTGTACTTGATTCAGCATTGAGGAGCTCCTACCTTATGTGGATTGAGCTTCTGCCTTGAGCAGGGATAGGCAACCTCTAGCTTGCAGGCTTCTTTTGGCCCATCAGGTGGTCCAATTTGGACCACAAAATCATTTTCTCCAAACCACACCCAGCCACCAGCTGTGTCACTGGTGTTAAATCCTGGATCGGCTGGGTCCTCTATTCCTATCAGAGAACAGGATCGCACAGCCAAAGCAGCAGGATTTAGAATCATAGAATCCTAGAGTTGGAAGAGACCACAAGGGCCATCGAGTCCAACCCCCTGCCAAGCAGGAAACACCATCAGAGCACTCCTGACATATGGTTGTCAAGCCTCTGCTTAAAGACCTCCAAAGAAGGAGACTCCACCACACTCCTTGGCAGCAAATTCCACTGTCGAACAGCTCTTACTGTCAGGAAGTTCTTCCTAATGTTTAGGTGGAATCTTCTTTCTTGTAGTTTGGATCCATTGCTCCGTGTCCGCTTCTCTGGAGCAGCAGAAAACAACCTTTCTCCCTCCTCTATGTGACATCCTTTTATATATTTGAACATGGCTATCATATCACCCCTTAACCCCCTCTTTCCAGGCTAAACATGCCCAGCTCCCTTAGCCGTTCCTCATAAGGCATCATTTCCAGGCCTTTGACCATTTTGGTTGCCCTCCTCTGGACACGTTCCAGTTTGTCAGTGTCCTTCTTGAACTGTGGTGCCCAGAACTGGACACAGTACTCCAGGTGAGGTCTGACCAGAGCAGAATACAGTGGCACTATTACTTCCCTTGATCTAGATGCTATACTCCTATTGATGAGGCCCAGAATTGCATTGGCTTTTTTAGCTGCCGTGTCACACTGTTGGCTCATGTCAAGTTTGTGGTCAACCAAGACTCCTAGATCCTTTTCACATGTACTGCTCTCAAGCCAGGTGTCCCCCATCTTGTATTTGTGCCTCTCATTTTTTTTGCCCAAGTGCAATACTTTACATTTCTCCCTGTTAAAGTTCATCTTGTTTGTTTTGGCCCAGTTCTCTAATCTGTCAAGGTCGTTTTGAAGTGTGATCCTGTCCTTTGGGTTATTAGCCACCCCTCCCAGTTTGGTGTCATCTGCAAATTTGATCAGGATGCCCTTGAGTTCATCATCCAAGTTGTTGATAAAGATGTTGAATAAGACCGGGCCCAAGACAGAACCCTGTGGCACCCCACTAGTCACTCTTCTCCAGGATGAAGAGGAACCATTGATGAGCACCCTTTAATCTCTGCAGATCAGCTGAGCAAGAGCAGCAACACCAAAAGTATGCTTTTAAGAAGCACTTTAAAACAGCCTGCAGTCCGGTTTCAGCTGAAGCAAGATCACATGGGCTGTTTTAAATAGCTTCTCAGAAGTGCTGTTTGAAGCATCTGCCCCCTTGTCCTTTAAATGAAGGAGGAGATGATTCAAAAGTGCTTTTGAGAAGTGCTTTAAGGTCCCATTTCAGCTGAAAATGGGACCTTGGCAGCTACTTTCAAGTGCTTCTCAAAAGTGCTATTTGAAGCAGCTCACACTTCTTGTGCACTGTTTGAAGCAGCTTGTGCAGAAACACACAAGTGCCAATCTTTAAGGGGGGGGGAGAGGATTGCCTCTCCCCTTTTAAGTCCTCATTCTTGCTCTGTTCTTAAAGCCTCCCCCACCCTTATCAGATCCTGATAAGGATCTTGTCTAAGGGGACAAAAAGGTTCTCCTCCCCTGAGTTTCAGGTAACAGTGCCTGTTTGCAAAGGGCCTTTGGCAAGGCTGAAATTTGACTTAAAAACTATGTGTGAGATCTAATGTCAGCTATACTCAAGAGTAAAGGTAAAGGGACCCCTGACCATTAGGTCCAGTCGTGGCCAACTCTGGGGTTGCGGCGCTCATCTCGCTTTATTGGCCGAGGGAGCCGGCGTACAGCTTCTGGGTCATGTGGCCAGCATGACAAAGCCACTTCTGGCGAATCAGAGCAACGCATGGAAACGCCGTTTATCTCCCCGCCTATTTATCTACTTGCACTTTGACGTGCTTTCAAACTGCTAGGTTGGAAGGAGCAGGGACCGAGAAACAGGAGCTCACCCCGTCGCGGGGATTCGAACCGCCGACCTTCTGATCACAAGTCCTAGGCTCTGTGGTTTAACCCACAACGCCACCTGCGTCCCCTGAAATCCATGGAGAATGCCCACTGATTTCAAGGGGTCAATTCAAACAGTGGGTATAGCCCAATGATAGGGACCCTCTTGAAAAGAAATGTGAAAAGGGCAATAATTGATATTACCCGACATCACAGTTTGATAACTCTTGCCCAACTATTTCCAACACATTTATGTATTATGTGGCTCATTTTACTCCCCACGTTCTTTTTGTAACCTCAAAGGGGTAATCACAAAACTTGCAATACTATATTGCGTGGTTCAGGGGCCTCTCCGTGTGTGCCTCCATGTGTGCCATGGATGTTAGAGTCAAGCTATTTGGGGAGCGGGGAGGTGCAAGTAGTCAGCTCAGGCACCTGCAGTTCAGCTTAGATACAGGACACAGAAAGGGATTTGTGTGAAGCAGAGATGGACTTGCAATTTCTAGAATTCTGCTTACCGTCATTGTCACTGCCGCCACTTCCTGAACTTCCACCTGGAAATAACAATAGGTATTTATTTAAAGCAATTGTAAATGTTTGAAGCACTTCATGTATTGTCTCATTAATGTTTACAACCACTCTGGAAGAAATGTCAGGATCATTATCCCCATTTTACAGATAGGAGCCAGAAAGCTGAGGCTAAGAGAGGCAGAGACATGATTACCATACTTTGTACAATGAATTGAGCAATTTTTCAGAGCAGGTACATTTCCTAGTTGAGTCAGAGGGGGGGGGGATAGAAAGAGATGTAGTACAGTGCCATTCAGTTAGTGTGCAGAGATGGGGAAAAGTTTTCCCTTCCAGCTAGAGACAGTGGCTCCTTGGGGCAAAAGTATCTGCCTTCATTCATAACCAAGAATAAGGTCAATTTTAAACACGTGAAGTTGCCTTTTATACTCAAGGTTATGCTTCTATTACGGTTCTTCAGGTGTGCTGAAAGAGAGTACAGTCATACCTCGGGTTACAGACGCTTCAGGTTGTGTTTTTTTCGGGTTACGGACTGCCGAAACCCGGAAGTACCGGAACGGGTTACTTCTGGGGTTTGGCGCTTGTGCATGCGCAGAAGTGCTAAATCATGCATGCGCAGAAGTGCCGAATCGCAACCCGCGCGTGCGCAAATGCGACACTGCATTTGGCGAATGCTGCAGGTTGCAAACGTGCATCCCGCATGGATTACGTTTGCAACCTGAGTGTCCAGTGTAACACAGTGTGGCAAAGCTTTCCCCAACCCTGTGCTTTGGACTACAACTGCCATCAGCACCAGCCACCAAAACAAATGGGCAAAGATGATGGGGACTGGAGTCCAAAACATTGGGCAGAACACCAGGTTGGGGAATAGCTGAGATGCAGAATCCAGCCTTTGTTAAGAAAGAAGCCAACCTGTTTCTAGTGGTCATTGATGAAATGATACTCTCGAAAGCGTATTGCCAATGGCAGCCCATAGGATGGCTGAGTAAGGATTCTAGTGGCTATGGGTGGAGGACTCCTCCTGTGACTCGCAGAACCAGGCTGATGATGCCAAACTGTCCAATAAATTATTCAAAACAATTATTATGCAACAAAAGGCAGCATAGAATTCAGCTTTTCTTGGCCTGTTTCAACAGTGCAAATAAAATGTTAGCCTATTTCTATTGGGTTGGGCCATTTCAGTTGGTCCAAGTATTATACACTCCCCCTGCCCTGGACAGAGTCTCTTCAAATCTGACCTTCTGGTTCAGAGGGACACACCCCCTGCCAAATAAATGGGACAAAACGTTCCAGGTGGCATGCCTACCTCCAAAGCAGCACTACGGACAGGGTGCATTGGCTGCAATCAATGTACAGGTTAGCTGCCAACATAGCTCTGTCGGGGCTATTTCCAACAAATTGTTTCTGCTTTCCAGGACTGCTTTTTGCAACAATATTCACAGGAAAAAAACACATGTGAAAAGCTGCACAGTAGGAAAGGCCTACAAACAGAATGCTAAGACCCCCACCAGGTGTTGTGCAGAGATTCCCCCCCCCCCGCTATCCTCTAATGCACACATCGTTTTACAGCCCTGACGTCATGCCTGCCCCGAGTTTGCCTCCATGAAAATCATTCTGTCAAGAGATGGCTGATCTACATCTTGGAGTTGAAAGCAAGGACAAATTGGGGGTGGGGGGATCATGTCCTCCCTCTCACACCCCTCCTCCCAAAGCCAATTCTGAGAAGTGTGGGGGAGAATGTAGAAATCCTGGGGCAGCGTTAATTATCTTCTAAAATGTTGACGAAGGAACTTGTGTGAATAGGGCTCGACTGCTCTGCAACTGCAGCCTTGCGCATACACAGAGACACACACTGGTAGCCCTCATATTAATTAACCAGCTGCTGCTTCGGTAGCACTGCATTGAGCAATAAATGAGATTGATTATAAATTTAGCGCTGTGCGCAGTCAAGAGGTGGGTGGGGTTTGCAGAGACTGGAGGCTTTGTCTGCAAATTTCTGCACTCTGCAGCATAGGCAGCATTTTTCTTCCCTCTCTTTCTCTCTCCCACCCCCCCCCTGCTCCACCCTACTTTGGAAAAAATGATGGGGTGGTCTGAAAAAAATGACTCCTTTGTAGGATACTGAGACTTGGGGGTGGAAGATCATCTGATGTGTCCAAAAACTGCTGGAATCCACATGGACCTTAACAGATAGCAGCAGTTTAATACTGCAAAAGGTGCTTCCCTTGGGTTGGTAAGTCTCATTTAATCCAGAATGTGGCAGCTAGACTGGTGACTGGGAGTGGCCGCCAGGACCACATAACACTAGTCCTGAGAGATCTGTATTGGCTCCCAGTACATATCCGGGCACAATTCAAAGTGTTGGTGCTGACCTCTAAATGGTCTCAGCCCAGAATACCTGAAGGAGCCCTAAATGGTCTCAGCCCAGTATACCTGAAGGAGCCCTAAATGGCCTCAGCCCAGTATACCTGAAGGAGTGTCTTCACCCCCATTGTTCAGCCTGGACACAGAGATCTGGTGCCAAGGGCCTTCTGGTGGTTCCCTCACTGTGAAAAGTAAAGTTACAGGGAACCAGGCAGAGGGCCTTCGCGGTGGTGGCACCCGCCCTGTGGAACGCCCTCCCAGCAGATGTCAAGGAAATAAGCCATCATCCTACTTTTAAAAGACATCTTGCCCTGTTTAGGCAAGCTTTTAATATTTAATGCTGTACTGTTTTTAACATTTGATTGGGAGCTGCCCAGAGTGGCTGGGGAAACTCAGCCAGATGGGCAGGGTATAAATAAATTATTATTATTAGGCAAGGAGTTAAAGTGAATGCTTAAAGGTTCCTGTGATCCCAAGGTAGCCACCTCTTGAGGAGCCCTTCATTAGGCTCTGCTAGGGTCAGGTGATTCCGCTGCATCTCTGCATTGGGTGTGAATCCATCGTTCCTAGAGAAGATAAGCTGAGAGCCCTGAGAAGAGGCTGTCACCTTTCATGGGTCATTGCTCTAGACTCATTCCTAGCAGGAGGCATGCCCAGAGCACTAGCTCCTGCAGAAACAGGGCTGGGAAAGCATTTTAGGCGCATCCAACTGACATGCAATCGCCAACACTCGGCTCCTTTTGGACCTGGAAGAGGGCAGAACAGGAGCAGGGCAGAACAGGGTGGGCTTATGCACCCTCCGCTGGCGTGCAGAGGGGCCAGGAATGGAACCCCCATGCAAAACACATCACTGCTTGTATTCTAAACCAGGGAAGGAAAAACATCAGGCTTGGGTTATCTACTTCCTTCCTCACTAGAACATGAAGATCCACTTGCCAGAGCAAAGTGCAAAATGATAGGCAGGGAATGGAATCATAGAATCATAGAATTGTAAAGTAGGAAGGGAACCTGGGGGTCATCTGGTCCAATCCCTTACAATGCAGGAATCTCAACTAGACCATACATTGCATATGGCCATCCAACCTCTTCTTAAAACCCTCCAAGGAAGGAGAGTCCAGCCCCTCTCATGCGAGTCTGTTCCACCGCCAAACAGCTCTTAAACATAAGAAAGCTCTTCCTTATGTTTAGTCAGAATCTCCTTACTGGTAACTTGAATCTGTGCTATATATTTTTCCCATTTGTAATCAAGTTGGAGAAACTAACAGACAGTGCACACAATATCTCTGACAGCAACAAATCTTTGGGGAAACTGACTCACCAATTTGACGGATGTAGGAACAGATTGTGTTCCTACAGAATCATAACTAGGGGTATTCTATTGCTCCTCACATAGCCCTGGTTTCAATTTAGGGCACTGAAGGAACCCCAAGGGGTCCAGTAGGAAAACCAGGAAGAAGAAGAAGAAGAAGAAGAAGAAGAAGAAGAAGAAGAAGAAGAAGAAGAGAAGAAGAGTTTAGATTTGATATCCCACTTTATCACTACCCTAAGGAGTCTCAAAGCGGCTAACATTCTCCTTTCCCTTCCTCCCCCACAACAAACACTCTGTGAGGTGAGTGGGGCTGAGAGACTTCACAGAAGTGTGACTGGCCCAAGGTCACCTAGCAGCTGCATGTGGAGGAGCGGAGACGCGAACCCGGTTCACCAGATTACGAGACTACCGCTCTTAACCACTACGCCACACTGGCTCTCCAGTATGAGTTCTTTCCCCCCTTTTGAAGTGGGTAAGCTCATAGTAACAATGTCATCTGCAAATGTCTGCAGGATAGAAAGCAAAGAATGCGATAAATCAGTATTAGATGGAAGCTTGTGGGGGAAAATATGTTTAATCAGTGGAGGCTGGTCCGTTGCGGCAAGCAGGATGCTGCCCCACCAACTCCAGTCTGCCCTTGGCCAGCCCACACCAACTGGAGCAGCTGCAATTCAATGGTCGGGTACTTGCATGTAAAAGGACCCAGTTTCAATCCCTGGGAAGTCTAAGTAGGTCTGGGAATGCCTCCTGTCTGAAACCCCTAAGAGCCACTGTCAGATCAGACAGTACTGAGCTAGATGGAATACTGGTGTGAACTCAGTATAAGGGAGCTTCCTGTGTTTCTGCCTGCCTTATTACTTGCAACCACTGCCTGTCAGCTTCCCCCTCCTCTTGCAGAACTCTGCATAGTAGATGGTGGCAAAACTAGCCAAATTCGTTGGCTTCCATTCCCTTTATTGTTTGGGCTTCCTGCCTTCCAACCTACCAGCTCTAATGGGCAGCAGCCACCACTGTGTTAAAGACACAACACAAGTGACACAAGCCCATTACCCCTTTGTCCAAATGCTATCCCCATTCACGCCACTAGGACATACTATATAACTTTCACACATGCAACTGCTGACCAACGTTTCAATTACGCCGCAAACACACTTCTCTGCTGAATCCCCTTCCTACTAGTTCCAGATGTCTGCATCTGCTCTCATGCTTTGGAATGGCCTGTGCCTCTGAAACGTTGGAATGCTTGTAAACTCTCCATAACCCCTTTGGCAGCAGAGTCTACAGCTGGAGAGAAATGGCTTCAATCAACTGAAGCCAGAGTTCATACAGCCAATTGCTGTGGAGGTTTCAAATACTGCAGCCTGTGGCTGCTTTACTTCTTTTTCTTTTAAAATGCTAAATATATCTGAATTAGGAGAGTAGGAAATGGTCAAGAACAATCAAAGAAACCCATCACTATTTTTTCGGAAATTCAAATGATTGGCCACCTATCAAGGAAGCTGTAGAAGTCATTTCCTGCCCACTGTTTCAGTCGGATACCTAATCTCTAAGCAGGGCAAGGGGTGTAGCTATGCATATACAAAGCCCCCTCATTCAACGCTTGCCGTCCTCACAGCGAGATGAAAGGCTCCTGTCCACAGTCTGCAAAGCCACTGCCAGACAGTGTAAACAGCATTGAGCAAGGTGGACTCAGTGGTCTTAGTATAAGGCAGCTTCCTATACCAGATGGGGGACCTGTGGTCCTGGATATGTTGCTGGACTATGATTCCCACCAGCACTAGCCAGCAATGTATCATGGACTGGTTGGACACAGAGGAATGGTGGGAGGAACCAGCTAGGGGACCCCCAATGGAAGAAGGCTCAGAGCCCAGGGAGTGGTGGTGGGACAATGATGAGCAGTCACAAGGAGAGAGAGACAACTGGGAAGAGGTGGGGTCAGATGCTGAAAAGGTAACAGGGCTCAATGAGATGGGACAGTCGGTGGCAGAGAATCAGAGGCAGAAGCTGAAGCAGGGGAGGAGGCCAAGAGGGAGAGATGAGTGTGCCTGGTGAAGTGTCATGGGTGTCTCCCCCTCCTGCTGCAACAAGCTCTCCTCCCACCTGGTCTCCCAGAACCAGAAGGGGCATGAAACAGGAGGAGCAAAAGCAGACATACAAGGACAGTCTCAGATTGCTTGGAAAAAACCCTGGGGAGGAGGGGACTTAGCAGCTGTGGGGACAGGGAGAACTTCAGTGTTAGCAACTGCTTCTTGGGGGCAAGCTCTGTGCTCATTCGGCCTGACACTCTTCCAAGTTGGTGCATAAAAAGGCAGAGGTAAAGGACCCCTGACAGTTAAGTCCAGTCGCAGACGACTCTGGGGTTGCAGCGCTCATCTCGCTTTACTGGCCGAGGGAGCTGGCATTTGTCTGCAGACAGTTTTTCCGGGTCATGTGGCCAGCATGACTAAACCGCTTCTGGCGAACCAGAGCAGCACATGGAAACCCGTTTACCTTTCCGCTGGAGAGGTACCTATTTATCTACTTGCACTTTGACGTTCCTTCGAACTGCTAGGTTGGCAGGAACAGGGACCGAGCAACGGGAGCTCACCCTGTTGCGGGGATTCGAACCACTGACCTTCTGATCAGCAAGCGCTAGGCTCAGTGGTTCAGACCACAGCGCCACCTGTGTCATGAGTTAACTCCAACTAGCGGGGTGTGATTTACTTCTGGCTCGCTTTTGACACAAGGGCAGTTGTCGGGGATCATGGGAGTTTTAGTCTGGAGTGCCACAGATTTCCCCATCCCAGCTCTACAGGCATTAACTTTGCAATTGGACTGCCCATATAAAAATGTACTTTGTGTCCCTTTTTGTTGGTGTCCCCTTTCTTAGCTGAGCAACAAAGAGAGAACTTACCTTTCTTTTTATCTGGCTGGTAGCCGCCCTCGTCCACAATTCCAGCCAAGTCATCATCCGAAAACCCTGAAAGGTTGGAAGGGGATGGAATTGCTTGCATTAGCCCATGAAAAAGTTTTTAGGTTCAAAAAGACATTCGTTTCCTATTTGTTAAAAGGAAGATGGCTTTAAGTGCCGCATTCAGGAGGAAGAGAAGCATTTCTTAGTTGGACTGGTGCTGGTTAGGTACCGACTGGGAAACAAGGACTTAAGATGTGAGAAGAAGCAAAACAACAACAAGGGCAACTCCAAGTCAATGCCCCATCCCTCGCTTGCCATTGGCTGAGCATACTCAAATGATTTCTAGACTACTCTAACTTACCCTATGTGAGGCTGCCCTTGAAGAAGGGTAGCAAAGAGCACTCTGGAATCCCATACTCTGTGGCAAGAGATTTTCTGCCATCATTTTAGTGCACACAAGACAGATATGCCAGCTTGATACTGGTGCAGCTCCCATTATTCTGTCTGTTTGTGGTTTTGCTGGATTATTTATTTGGTTGTTGCTTTTGGTGTGTGTTTTCCTGTGACGGAACTGTTCGGGTTTTTATACAGACTGCTGCTTTAGTATTTTAGTATGCATTTCTGTGCGCTGCTCTTGGGACCAGTGCAGTCAAAAGATGTGGCAAAACTAAAAATAATCGTTTCTTAAAAAATAACATCTACGGGTGTTACAGTATCCCTACAGTAGAGTGGGAGGTGGACCTGCAGAACTCCAAGTGCTGTTGGACTCAAACTCCGATCACCCCCCAGCCAGTATGACCAATCAGGGATGATAGGAGTTGCAGTCCAACCTACATCTGTAGGTCCACAAGTTCCCCCCTCCTGCCCTATTGGAATTAAAAGCAGGAAGAATCCTTCTACATTTGTGTTATGGGGAACAGCATGACTAGTCATATCAAATACTTCCAGAAATGGAAAACTCTGTGTGTGTTTTAGCAATCTGCTGAGGTTTGCTAAATTCATAAAACTGAATTAGGCGTGCAGGATGAACTAATGGATGTCCTCCTGCAAGACATGATGCTGCTGGGACCTTTAGGAGGACTGGTTAGGGTGGGTTAGGGTAGTGTTTCTCAAACTTGGGTCTCCAGCTGTTGTTGGACCACAACTCCCACCATCCCTAGCTAGCAGGATCAGTGGTCAGGGGTGATGGAATTTGTAGTCTGACAACAGCTGGAGACCCAAGTCTGAGAAACACTGTGCCAAATAGGCGCGTTGTGTAGGTGGGGAATTTCAGAAGGTGTAGCTTCTGAATAGATGTGTAGAAATACACCTCCATTAAAGGGCAGTAGCCCTGTCCTCTTCTTCACCTGTCATGATGAGCTTCAGCTGCTGAAATCCCCGCTTAACGCAACGATAAAAGTCCTGCTCTCTCTTTTTTCACTTGGCAACCCGAATGTACCATTTCAGGCTACAGGTGAGGGGGGATACACATTCTGAACGCGTGCACACACGATATAAACTCGCTGCAAATGAAAACAGAACACTAGGACAATAGGGTAGATTTCTAGCCTTCTTCGTTTCATCTGCTAGTTTTCTGTTCTCAGGGGGTTGTTTTTTTCCTGTATGTGTGTTTTCACAAAAGGGAGATTCAAAACTTCTGATTCGCCTCCCAACACCTGGAGCATTTTATCACTTCAGAACCCTGTTCTCTATTAATATTAAAGTATTTTGAGGCCACTTTTCCACTCTACAATTCTATGTGACCTATGTGCACCTTTCAGGGCATGTACTCAAACAAGGTGGCTTACAATACAAAACAATAATAAAAATAAAATTTAAAAATCTGAACAACTATTTAAAACAAGACAAAGTGATGGCAGATATCAATGTAGGTCAATATATCATTAAAAGTCAGCTGGGGGTGGGAATCAAAATGATTTCTACAGCTGTGTGTATAGTCCAGGTCTTTCTCTTCCTATGCAACCAGCTAAACCCAAAGTCAAACATTTTGGCGTTAATGTTGCGCAAAAAAATTTCCAGTAGCTAAGAAGGAAACAAATACACACCATGCTTTGGCAATGGCCAGCTGGGATAGCAACAGCTCTGATCAGCCACATGCAAGATGATTCATTTTAATTGATTTTATCCGCTGTATGCTTTTATAAGTCTTATGTACGCCGCTTAGAAACCTCAGAAATGAAGTGGTATAGAAAAAAACTCACAAAAACTTAAGACACAGATCAATTTGTTATTGCTTGCTTAGAATTCAAGACCAAGCACATCATGTATAAATTTCCAAACTCTCCCACGTGATACTGTGGGTAGAAGCAAGCAAGCAAGGAACCCACAATGCTGGATAGCAGTGGAGAGGAGAAGGGAGCAAGCAGAGGAGAAAGCTGGGAAAGAAAAAGGAGAACTGGAAAAGCTAGATGGCAAATCCTTCTCCCAGGCCCCACTGGTTGGAGAATATAAAGACAGGCCCTTATTACAGGGGTGGATAACCTTTTCTGGCCAGCAAGCTAGATCTAAATTTCCCCAGACTCTGGCAGACCAAATTTTGCAGGTGCATGGGGTCACCCATACGTCAATCACCTGACATCATGCTGCGCTTTGAAGCTCCAATTGTTAGGACTTCAAAACACAGCTCAGGGGTGTTTGTAAGCCCTTTGTAAGCATCTCCAGCCTTCTCCTTAAACCGCTGAAATTTGGAGATTTGAAGAACAGCCCTTTTCCTATCAGTCCTATCCTGCTGTGAGGTATTTTCGTTCAGTGGGAACTGCTCCACCCTCCTTGATTAAGCTGTGCTCTCACCGCGCATCAGCTGATGGGTGGTTGGGAGTCTGCCTTGTTCAAGCAGAGGAACAATTCAAAGTCAACCTGAATTCCTGTTTCTTCCTTTCACACCTCACCTTTACCCACCATAATGTCAGGTGTAGGGCATGGCTTTCTAAAAATGGCCTGGCAGGCCAAATGGAGAGACATCATAGGTCACATTTGGCCCACAAGCAAAAGGTTCCCTGTCCCTGTCTTATAATGATGCTGACAGTCAGGTCAATAGTGCAACTGGCCCACAACAACCCTGACGGGAAGCACCTCTCTCAGCTTAAAAAAAAAAAAGAAAAAGAGGAAGTGCTGCTTTAGGTAACAGGAAAACAAATAAAAGTGTTCCCTGGACACTCCTCCCCGTGTGCTCTCTCCACATAAATACAGGAAGGAACTGGCTCTGAACCAGGGTGAGGGATCTTCTGCCCTGCCGGCACGGCCAAGGTAGTCCAGAAACAACTGGAGGGTCACAGGTTCCCCATCCCTCCTTGAAGCTTTCCAGCAGTGTGATATTAGGCCACACCTTCCCTTAAACTGTGGTTATGTCTTTCTTCAACTGTTTCATTCCTTCCCACTAGTGGGCAGAAGATACAAACCACAATTCTTGCCTTAAGGTTAAATCCACACCAGGGACAACAGTTGGGTTTTGCTCCCTGGAAGACACAATCTGTAGTAACTGAAGATGGGTTGCTGGAGCAAAACAGACCATTGTGCCTGGCTCAGATGCACACCTAAGCTAGGGATCATGGCTTATTTCCTCTGCTTACTTGTGGGGTGGAGTGAAAGTGCCCTCTAGGAACCATGATGGTAAACTATTAGCTACAGCTTGCTGGGATGTACAAAATGGATCACTATCCGGTTTTCGATTTCGTAATGGCAGCCTTTCTTAGAGTGTTTCATTTTTGGAAAAAAGTAACGCAGGGAACAGCAAAAGGCCATCTCACAAGATCTGAAGTTGACCAAGTCAATAATAAATGTGAAAATTAGAGAATGCTAATTGAAAGGGAAAATTAGTAGAGGCGTTCAGCATTTAAAATCCCCCCTCGCCCCCAGCGCATTGCACAGATAAGTAACAGGATGGATTTTCCGTGCTTAGAAGGAGTGGACGGCAGAAAACAAAGGACTGTGACAGGAAGGGGAAAGGTAGCAACTGGGAGCCCATCCAAGACTCCTTACCAGGTTTTCCACCTCTTCCACCTGTACCTTTCGAGCCTGGAACAGGATTCTTTATTCATTAACTGATCACAGAAAATAGCAGCTGTTGATTTAGGTTTTGCAACACGATGAAAGCAAATTACGCATGTTTTAGGAAAAAAAGAGTGCAAGTTGGTATCAATAACATGAACATTCTGCCAACACATCTGTTTATTTCTCTAGTGTTACCTATATGGATAGGGTGGAGGGAGACAAACAAGGGAGACATGAATGATCCATAAGGAAATTTATCTGGCCAAACAGGTCATATGAAAGGGAGAGGAGGTTTAAAGCTGAGGGCCATGTGTTTCTCACAGCAAAGCATCAATGTGACCACTTCTTCTATATGCAATGTTCAGGGTGCAAATGCCACCACTTATGTTGCTAAAACAGCACCGGCCGTGCACAAGTGAGAATCCTCAGCAGATTTGGGGGAGCCCTACCATCTGCAAAAATCCAGAAAACCTTTAGAAAAAACCCTACGGAGGGGAGGGAACCCCAAATTAGCCCCACATTAGGACTAAGCATGCTCTAAGGCCACAGAATGTTGACTGCTGGGATGGGGCAGGGAACGAGGAATGGAATGCAACCCTGAACAGCAACACCCCACGCTGCAAGATTTTATTACAGGTCCTCTGTTTAAATTACTATTGTTCATCCACTCTACTATGCCTGTGCTGTTGATTCATGCAGCGAATCCCATGAACCAATAAGCACAGCCATAAAGCCAGAGGTGAAGTCACAGTGACCTACCTTTTGGCAAAAATGTGTGTTTGTGTCCCTTTCCCATTGCTATTTTAAGGGCTTTCTTTGTGCAATGGGGAAGTACAACAACCCCTTCCTACGGCAGACTCAAGCGTGACTTGAGCATGTCATCCAGACTTCCTGTATGCCTTTTGAGCTGTCAAGCTTTGGCCATGAGAAGGTATCCTGTTTTGTTTGCCACCCCAAGACTTTGGCTACATCAGAGGTTTGGTTCACTGTAACATCAACATGAGAAAAGAGTCCTTCCTATACGCCCCACAGATGGCTCAAAATGTGAGCACGGCAGCCTTAAAGGAAGTGGATTCTTCCAACCCAGTTTTGGCTGACAAGGGGAATCTCCTTCACTCAGCGGGACCTCTGTATCAACTCATCCAATCTACGTGCTAAGGTTTCTGGGCTTGAAATAAGTGGGGCCTCCTCCACCAGCTTCTCTGGGCCCAAATGCCATGGGTCCCCTCTCCCGCTTTAAGCTGGGCCCATCCACAACCACCGCACCTGGCTGCATCAGAGGGAAAGGTGACACACAGATGCTCACCCAAGTCAACTCGCTCTTCCTACGTAGGTTGGCTAGGTTTAACTTGTGAACAGCACCTCACTTGGCCTCCTGGAGAATCATCTCCTGGTGACCAGGAGGGAAACTGTACAAAATGTTTGTTTGTTTTTTAACATTGGGAAAGTGAAGGGAGAAGATATACCGTATTTTTCGCTCTATAAGATGCACCAGACCACAAGACTCACCTAGTTTTTGGAGGAGGAAAACAAGAAAAAAAATATTCTGAATCTCAGAAGCCAGAACAGCAAGAGGGATCACTGTACAATGAAAGCAGCAATCCCTCTTGCTGTTCTGGCTTCTGGGATAGCTGTGCAGCCTGCATTCACTTCGTAAGACGCACACACATTTCCCCTTACTGTTTGGGAGGGGGAAAGTGAGTCTTATAGAGCAAAAAATACGGTATGTTGCTAACATTGATACATTCAGCAAGCGGCCTGGTCTGGTAGACTTTTTTTTGTGGCTGACGGGCTCTGCACTATGGGAACCTATGGGAAGTTAGGGGCCAACTCAAGACCTTCCTCCACAAGACTCCACTGGCATGTGGCCCCTGGGGCTGTAAAGGGTTCCCAATTCCTATTATAATGCCACTCATGAGCCATGTGGTCTCTTCCAAGCCACCCAGTTCCATGGTATCTGCGGGTGTCAAAGTTTGATGCATATTAAGCACCATTGTGAGAAAAATGCTGGCCAAATCATCTAAAATTTAGAAGTAAAGCACAAAGCTAATACTGATCTATCAACTTACCTCCACCAGGATTTACATTAGGCGTTCCTCCACCTTGTCCAGGGTTGTGGTCATCCAAAGCATCAGCTAAGTCGAAATCCATTGGATCTTTGGCTGGGAAATTGCACATGGATTACTATTGAATGCATCTGTTGCTCTATAAAGCAGTGGTTACCAATTAGGGAACCTCTGGGGGTCCAGAGAACGCACCCAAGGGGTCTGTGGCCCCATCCCTGGCCTCCCCCACAACTAAATTTTTGTCATTTTTGCATGGTAGTATCACAGATTTTATGGCCTGTTTTTTTAGTATACCAAAATCATCTGCTTATTAGGGGCTACTCCACATTTTGTTCAAAAAATTGCTTTGCAGAGGTAAATAAGAGTTACCAAAATTTTCAAAAGTAGGGGAGTCCGTGGCTTGGCTTTTGAAAAATAGGGAAAATAGGGAGTTCTCAGTAATCAGCTAATTGTGAACCACTGCTCTAAAGCATATAATAATCTAATACAAATTCAAACTGGTAAAGACAGTATGTGCTTTTCCCTGCAGCTTGAACCACTGTGCAGGGCAACCTCTGTGCAAAGTGCATAACAGGACATAACTGAATTACTGAGCAGTTGAAATTGCAGGAAAATATGAAGAGGTCTTTGAATGAATGAATGAGTGAATGAATGAATAGGTCTATTTATACTTTTCCTCCCTCTAGGTTGGCTTTTGAAAACAAAACAAAGTAACAGAACCTTCCCAGATTGAATTTGTATTAGATTATTATATGCTTTAGAGCTTTTAAGACATCCCCCAAAAATAAGACATACTTCTAGTTTTGCCTCTCGCTGTAAAATAAGGCATCCCCCCGAAAATAAGACCTCCCAGATAATAAGGCCTCCCCCAAACATAAGGCCTCCCTGGAATATAAGGCCCCCAAAGCTACTGTAAGGCATCTGACTCCTCTGGACCGTAGCGGCAGGTGCTGCCGCGCAGCTCACTGATTGGCTGCAGCGCAACCGGAGCTGTTCAGGCAGTGCGAATCAGAGAGCCCGCGCCGCTGCCAGGACAAGCTGCCACCTGCTGCTCGCTCTGCCCTGATGAAGTCTGGCTCACTCACAATTAGGCAATAAATGTGTACCGTATTCTTCATGGAAAAATAAGACACCCCCCGAAAATAAGACCTAGCGCATCTTTGGGAGCAAAAATTAATATAAGACACTGCCTTATTTTCGGGAAAACAGGATATATTGCAAGACGCGCCCTGCACTTAACAGCGTTGTCTGCACCATCATCCTCCCACTTGAGGCCAAAGCGGTAAGGATGGGAGCAGGAGAAACATTGGGACAACCTTGTCCCTGGATGTACTCTATCATGTTGGCCAAGGCTTGCGCATGGGGATGTCCACAGTTGCCCTGTTTGTGGAATGGTATGCCAGAATAGGCCCTGGAGCATCACACACTTGATTCACTTCTTAGGGAAAATAACACTATCCAGGAAGAAAAAGTGTAATAAGTCCCTTGACACATTCCTGGCATGAGCCATGGGTGTCTTGTGCGCTCTGTAGAGGTTGTCACTTACCTGGGACCTTCTTGGGTGGAGCCTTGGTAGTTTTAGGCTGCTTGGTGGTGGTATGCATCACGTTCCAGTGGATATCATCTGAAGACAGAGGAACACAAGGGAAGGTGACTCAGAAAATAGTGGCGATTGGGTAAAGAATGAAAAGATTGGCAGGAGCAATTTAAGCCACAGGAGGAGCCTCTTTCAGGCGGGCTGCTCTCTTCTCACTGCCCACCCACCCTAAGTACGGCCAGGGGACTGTATAAACAAAACACTATTGGGGCGGGGTTAAGATTTTAGGAGGCGAATTTTCTCTTGAACTATATATACCCATTGTATGGAAATTGACAACAGGACAGCAGAAATGGATTCTACACACCCAAATGGTGGCCAATAGACTGATAACTGATGAACTAGAAGAATAGAGATACGATTCCCCTTAATCAATGGCTCGACAAGATAACAGTGGCAACCTATGAATGGGCAGCTTATAGCTGCAGACTCTCTTTGGATAAATACCATGATATCTGGAATGTTTACACAGAATATATTAGGTTACTAACAATTATATGTGTATCAGGATATTAAGAATATACACATCTGTATATTAATGTATGGCAATTTTGCAGTATTATTTTTTTTCATTCTCACTCACTCCCCCCTTTCTTTCCTCACCCTACTTTTTCATAAATGAAATTCTCTTAATAAAATATTATTGTTATTAATAAAGTACAGCCTGGGGGGGCAGAGCCAATAGGGGACACAACAACTAGGGTGGAGTTAGGAGATACAACCCAACTCCCCGCCCCATCCCCACAAGTGATATTGGACAAAACACCCACATACAACTCTTTCCATGAGCAAAAAAAAAAAAAAAAAAACAGCACTGGGAGCCTGTTGTGTCCATATGTGCTGGGTCATAGTACAGATCAGTGGTGAGGAACATTTTCTGGCTGCAGGTCCAGATCCTTATCTCCTGGATCCCTAGCAGGAGAAATCTGGCAAGTGGGCAAGGCCACCAACTACCTATCAGTCACCTGACGTCACTGTAATGTCAGGTGATGCTGCACTCCTGAGTTGTTGGACCTTCAAAGAGTAGCATGGGTCGGCTTGAAAGCTCTTCTGCAAAACAGCCTTGTGCAGAGAACAAGAGACTCAAAAGACCAGCATGGGGCTGTTTGCAAAAAGGGCATTGAAACAGCTCTGTGCTGCTGTTGCTCCAGGGGAAGGGGGCCCCTCTTTTTTAGCAGCTATTTTGGGGGAAACCACTTTGCACTCCTGGAACAAAGTGTGGGACCAGCAAAGGAACAATCACTTCAACCTCCTGATTGTTCCTTTGAAGTCATGACAGGTGTGGGACATGTGGGTGTAGTGGGGGGGGGGGAAACAGCCTTATGTGAGGAATGGGGACCCCCTAGAAGGGCAGAGAGGTTCCCCACCCCTGGTACAAACAACGCCCCCCACCAAGAAGTAAAAGAAAAGGAGAGACAGGAGAAGGGAGAAGCAAAAGCAGAGATGGAAACCAAAATGGAGCAACAGGAAGAACTTGCAGCTCTTGATCCTGTGAAGGTTGACAGTGGGTGGCTCAGGTGTTTAGGAAACTTTGCTATAAAACAGGGATGGGGAACCTGTGGGCCTCCCCTGCCCCATGTGCTGCTGGACTACAGCTCCCATCATCTTTTGCCTTTCACCATGCTGGCTAAAGCTGGTGGAAGTTGGAGCCCAACAATTATCTGGAGGTTCCTGCCCTTCTGCTATAATAAAGCCTAGCAGGGAAAGGAAGGACTCACCTGGTTTCCTTGGATAAGGACCAGTGGTCACCTTGGTTGATTTAGTTGTCATCTCTGGTGGGGTGTCGAAGTAGTCAGCCAAGTCCAAGTCACCTATTTGGCAGATAAATACAGAAGCACACACAGAGAGACAAATAAGCCACAGGTGGTTGGGTTTTTCTGCACCGTGTGTATCTTCTCTTCTTCTCCAAGGAGTTCCTGGCTTATCCCATTTTACCTTCACAACTTCCCTGCAAAGCAGGCCAGGATGACATAATGAAAGAGGGACTCCCTAAGGCAGCACAGAGATATTCCGGCAGTGACAGCATTCCACTAAAATACAGACACTCCTGCGACTGGTGTGCCTGGTACAGTGTTTTCATTACTGGTGTAGCTGTAAAGGTTGGAGTCAGCTGCAGGTCAGCAAGAAAGACGCAGGGCTCAGTTGTCAGCAAAGTTAACTCTTTATTCAAGGAAATGGCATGCTGCTCAGCAACTCTCCCCAGTAGGTATTGCCGCTATGGAGCAGTTGCCAGGACTGAAGGTCCCTGCCTTCCCACCTTTCTCCTGGGTATTTCCCAAGCAGTCTCAAACTGTGCTTGCACATCTCTGACCTCTGTCCTGCCCTAATTATTCCGCACATTCTTGGAGACTAAAGGGGAGGAAACTTGTTACAGCAGGAGAGGGAGACTCCCTGGCTTCTTCAGCTGCCCCCTGACTCCTCTCTTCTGTTTCAGCCTTGGAGTCTGAACTGTTCCCTGCCACCAGCTCTTTCTGCTCACTAAACCCTGTTGCCCCTTCAGCATCCAGGCCCTCCTCCCAATCGTCTCTCTCTGATTGTCCCACCACCAATCCGCAGGCTTTGAGCCTTCTTCCTCTGGGATTTCCCTTGGGGGTTTCCCAGTTGTCGCCACAACTCCTTGTTGCCCAACCAGTCCCTGGCAGTGGCCCACCTAAGGAGTCAAGTTTGTTGAACTCAGATCCATTAACTCAGATTCACTGCAACATTTCACACACATGAGATTGGGGGAGGGAGAGCTGCATGCGTGTGCTTCCTCCATTGCCACATCCCCGCACCAGGTGAAAGAGGTGGAATGGGCAAGGACCAAGCCATGTGGCAATTTTGGTGGTAGCAGGAGCCTTGGGACTTCTTTGCCCAGTTGGTTCTCAGCATTGCTTCTTCATCCTGCCCCTACAACCCAGCCAGAGGCCCCTACCACTCCATTAACCAGCATCAGCCACAAGAAGAAACAGAAAGCGTTTGCAGGGTCTGTCAGACCCCACAACCTGCAATCAATAGTTGCCATTCCTACCCAGAAACACTTAGTTGTCTCTAAATAAACAGCAATTTCTCCTGGGTTTGGTCCCTTCTGGGTTTGCTCATGATCTGTTCGCACAAAGTACGTATGGAGTCTAGATGTTTTCAGCTATTTATCGCGCACTCGTTTTGATTTGTTTGCAGGGAGGTTAGACAATGACTTGTCAAGCAAATGTGATTCCAATGCATTTCCCCATCACTTTCCTTACTGCAGAAAGTCCATTTCTTTTCTATGGAGCAAAGCAGGTTAGTTGTGCCAACAGCTTCAAATCATCTTTGATTGCAGAACTTGAATTTGCCGCTATGTGATTAAATCCCACCTGCAAACAGCAACTTGCCCCTGATTCACTCCACTCTTTTGCTATAAATAAGAGATAGCAAAACATCTCACCTGTTCCGCTGGAAGGCTTTTTGGGTGGCTTGGGAGTAGCTGTAGTTAAGACAAAAAGAGGGAAGGAAGGACATTTTAACTGGATGAAGAATTAAAAGTTCACTGAATCTCACAGCACAAGCACATGTGTGCTCAAAAGCAAGTCCCATTGAGTTCAATACCCACTGAGTTTATTATTAAGCTGTAAATAACAGTAGGAGGTGCCTGCATCTGTGAAAACATCAATATATAATGCAGGTTGCTCTCCCCACCCAATTCTCTCCAGCACAAGGGTGACTTACGCCGTTTCGTTGGAATGCCATCATCCAGCGCATCCTCTAAATTGAAGTCGAAATCATCGGCATATCCTAGAGACAAAGAAATAGCACAGGTAAGTTATTTGCTGCATTTATATCCCACCTTTCCTCTAAGGAGCTCAAGGAGCTATACTAGTTCTCCCCATCCGAACTGCATCCTCACAACAACCCTGTGAGGTAGGCAGGCAGGCAGAGAGACAGCAACTGTTCAGGGAAGTTTTAATGTTTGATGTCATGTTGTGTTTTAATTTGTTGGAAGCTGCCCAGAGCAGCTGGAGGAACCCAGTCAGATGGCGGCATATAAACACATACATACATGACCAGTAAGCTTCGTGGCTGAGTAGGTCCTACTCTGACACTCTAACCTAATGGTCCTCAGAAAATTTTATCTGGACCACACTTTCAGAATAAAAATTTGCTCGATTTTTTTTTTATTGGGAATAAATCCATTGGAAAACAAAAAGAAACCACTCCTAGCAGTGCTTGATTTATAACATACAACGCAACTACTTTAGAATGTGATTGTGGGGCATCCAGAATGTATAAAACAATGCAGTTATATAAGAACGTGAATCATTCCCAAAATATAATTATAAACGAGCCTCTTACATATGTACCTTAAGTAGGTATACAGACTCAATGAGAGGCGTGAGCTTTCTTTTGCTGGATAATCTCATTTATATAAGGTCTATTTTGAGACAAAACAAGCTTTCATCTTCTCATCAGCACAAATAAGCCTTACTCTTTTCTGGTCTTTCATATTTGTCAAGAGTTGAATATCACTGTTCACCGCAATATGTAGAACTGTAGAAGAATAGCCAATGCTCTTGAAGAGAGGCGTGAATACCGTTTCTGATTGTATAGACATTCAACACAGAAATGTTTAAATGTTTATTTGTTTGCCCTTGAATCTTCCCACCAGGCTTGCCACACCCTTGGAGAACCACTGCTCTAACCACTACATGACCAGTCTCTAATCCCCAATACAGGGAGGTCATCAATTGAAAACAGAGAAGGTGGCAAGGCAGCATTTAGCCAGATTGCTTCAGCTTGTGACACGTTTTCAAATCTGTCCCTTCCCATTGGGTTCAGCCACTTTCCCAGAATCTCATCGCTGTGAAATTGCAGGGCAAGTCAGAGTTTAGGTTCTCTGTTTGTCTCTCTTTGTCTATAAATGCATGGGCTTCACTCATGTTTGTCAAGGCAGAGCCTACTGATTCTTCCATCTCTCAATATGCCACTCATCTGTGGATGTTCTCCTGGTTATTATACGTTTGGAGGGAAAACACTGTAAAAATATTGGCACATCATCTGACAAAACAGAGGGGGGGGGGAGAATGAGAAACAACACCTAGCCGATACTGCATCTTTTAGCAAAACGCACTCCAAGATGAAAGATAATAATTCTATATTTGCACTGAAAGGGGTGGAAGGGAGGGGGAAATTGAGATAAGGATATTATGGCAGATCCCTGAGTGATTTACGGTAAATAAGGATTTCTGACTCTGGACTGTTTAACAATAGACACACACACACCCCTATTTCCCCAAACTAGGCTGCTGAAATGAAGAAAGCGGTTGTGGGGAGAGACCAAGGACCCCTCAAGACGGGTGCTTTATTACAGTTGAATTCGGCAATGTATTCTTGATACCACAATCGTACGCTGGAGGTGAATTTACTCTGCTTTATTCGTTGTTCTGTGATGCTTCCCCAATAAAACCAGTATTATTGCTATCTGGAGGGCATAGAGCACAACAGAAGCAGGACAAATAGTATTTCTCTCAGCCCAAGGACCAAATTCCCTTGTGAACAAGCTTCCTGGGACCAACAGTGGGTGTGGCCAGAGGCAAAAAGTGCCTCTTTTGTAAAGCAAGCTACATCTCTCCCAAGTCAAAGGCATGTCTGCAGCCTCCATCTGGGCAGTGAAGAAACTATCAGAGTTCAAGGACACAATTCAGTCAGGCAAAAGGACTTGGTGAGGCTGTGGACCAGAGCAAATGAGGGTTGGGGTCTGCGGAGGAAGCGTGGCCTGAGGAGAGTCCCAAGGGGCTGCGTTTGAGTCCCAGGTCTGAGTTCTCACTCTACTGATGGTTGCAACCTTTAATCCTTCATCTTGGGAGCCTTTTATTATTGTTACTTTTACTCCCCCATTACTGGCTGTTGGCTTATCCGCTCTTGATGCGTTTTTGCCTTCATACATTCTGGATTTTACATCTCTCGGCACATGCGAAGTTAACGCAAAAATGAGAACGTTCAAATGGCTTCCCTTGGATTCCAGCTGCTAAATGGATTTAGCTGCTGCCACCTGAGCTCTGACATCTTCCATGAATAAATTTAAGGCTCGAGTGACAAGGCCAGCAACAATGGGGGAAGGCACCGGAGCTGGCAGGAAGCAAATGTCAGCATTTCAATCGGGGGGAGGGGAGAGAGCAGGGGCAAAGGGGAGGGGTGCAAAAATGTCTGACTCCTATGTGGTTGGGACATAGCCTACATGGTCCAGTTGCAACGGTAAGGCTCACATTCCTTGCTCTGCCCACCTTTGCTTTGGTCCCACCCACTGATGTGGCATTCGGTCTCCTGGAATGGTACCCCTCCCCCAAAGAATGTAGCTCCAGGGCTGAAAAAGTTTCCCCACCCCTGGAGAACAGGGTTGCAACCATAAGGTGCAATCCCTACCACAACAACCACCAATTCTATCCTTGTGGTCACTCTGTCTGGTAGACTGGGCTACGACGTAGTTACTGGCTAACAACACCGGAATCTGGTGGGGAATCTGACCCTAGGTAAAGGGACCCCTGACCATTAGGCCCAGTTGTGGCCGACTCTGGGGTTGTGGCGCTCATCTCACTTTACTGGCCGAGGGAGCCGGCGTACAGCTTCCAGGTCATATGGCCAGCATGACTAAGCCACTTCTGGTGAACCAGAGCAGCGCATGGAAACGCCGTTTACCTTCCCGCCGGAGCGATACCTATTTATCTCCTTGCACTTTGACGTGCTTTCGAACTGCTAGGTTGGCAGGAGCAGGGACCGAGCAACGGGAGCTCACCCCATCGCGGGGATTCGAACCACCGACCTTCTGATTGGCAAGTCCTAGGCTCTGTGGTTTAATCCACAGCGCCACCCGCATCCCTACTTATTTATTAATTAAATTTGTATACTGCCCTTGCATTGCAGGGGGTTAGACTGGATGACCCTCAGGACCCCTCCTGATTCTATTGATTTCAGGGCAGTTCACAACATAATAAAAGCAAAGCAAAAAATGAAACCTAGGTATCTCAAGTCCCAGTTTTCTACTCCACCCAGGCTGGCTTTACCTTTCCTTATGTGGGGGAATCCCCTCCTACATTGCAAAAAAGAGCCCTAAGGGAATACGTCTGGGGGAAAGGCAGCAGAGCATCTGCTTTGCATGCAGAAGGTCCCGGGTTCAACCCTGCCAACCAGTGTAGGCAGTACTGAGCTAGATGGTCTCACTTGTTATAAGGGAGATTCCTGTGTTCCTGCCTTTGGACTTGCAACTAAGTCCAGTGGGTGGCAGTGCCTGTTGGCTTCCTCCTCCGCAATCTCAGGAGTGACACTGGGGAAGTCTGAGGAGGAGGACAAGCCACGCTGGCCTTCTGAGAAAACAGGACACAAGAGTTATAAAAGAATGCTAACGTGCAGCAGAAGCAGCCAGTGGGGCAGGGTGGAGCTGATCTCCCAATAGCAGCATCGCTGCAGCTTACCTGAATCCACCAATGTGCCCCCCATGGTCCCACCCTCGCCACCGCCCTGCCCCACCCCACCCTTGTCTGAGCAAGTTGCATCCATGCTGGCGTAAAGAGGACAGATCTGACACTTTGCCGTACCAAAGCAGCTGCTATGGTTTAGGAGCCAGCTACAAAAACAGAGCAACTTTGGCCTGGTGAAGATGCAAAATGAACGTCTGCACACAGGCACACCACCGCAATGCTTCTTCTAATCCTAGGATCAATAGAAACAATTTAAACCTTGCTGAAGGTAAAGGCCCAGGGGCAACCCAAAGTTTATATTTGTATGCAAGAAAAGGTTTTCTCTCCTCACCCGCCCCTTTTTCTTTTCCCTTTCCTGCCTCTCCCTGATTAAATAAATGCTAAGAACACCAATTCATTATACTCCAAGGTGATGCAATTAACAGGTTTGTTTTTAACACAGAAGAATGCAACTGTTGCAAGGAGCTGTTTCAGAAAGGCGGCTGGAGGGCTGTTATCCAAGGGCTGCATACAGAAACCAACATCAAATCCATCTCACAGTTTGGAAGCATTTACTAAAGGGACATCTTTCTGTTTATTTGAGGGATTTGTATTCTGCCCTCCACCCTTTTTTACCTGAAAAGAAATCAATAAAAACTTAAGATACAATAGAGCCCGAGGGCCACATTCCCACCTGAGCAACTTCCCAAGGGCCACATGTCAATGGGTCCAGAGATAAAAGTTGCTGCAACATCAAATGTAATTATTATCTCTCTACAGCAGCTTCTGCTCACTCAGCCCTCTCCATCCTCCATCCGCACATACCTGGGGTATCTCAGTCAGTACAGCATGGGACTCTGAACCCCAGGGTCATGGGTTCGAACCTCATGTTTGGCATGCATATATATATATATATTCCTGAATTGCAGAGGGTTGTACTAGATGACCCTCGTGGTCCTTCCAATTCTAAGATTCTGATTCTAAACCACTAGAATTAATAGAATTAAAAGACATACTCCAGCCAGGCAAAACCACTAGGGTGTGTAAATTCTGGAGCACTCCAAATCGTTTGCTTATGTTCGCCGTGCACAGAAAATAGCAGATCTAGATGAAAAGCAACACATGGAGAGCTTATGCACTTATGATTGAAATGTGTCCCTAATTATTGCTGCTGTGTAAGACTGTATAAGCTTAGAACGTTGTATAATGTCAGAAGGGGGTATCGATGGAAGGACTCACCGTCGTGGGAGGAAAGACCATTACGAAGGGAGGTGTGTAGGAAGCTGCCTTTATTCTAGGTCAGGCTCTGTGTCCTACCCAACCCAGTGTTGTGTACTCTGACTGGCAGCAGGCCTTCCAGGGGCAGAGATCTCCTGCTAAGGATCCTTTTAACTGGAGATGCATGGAACATGAGACCTTCTGCATCAAATGATGTGCTCTAGCACTGAAAGACTGAGCTATGCTTTCCAGGCACACTCTGCCACACACCCCTCCTTGTGTTGCCACCACTACGCACCAGGCAGAAGAGAAGCCATTTTTTTGGGACAGCGGAAGAGCATTAAGCAGAGATTTCCTGGAAGTTGGCTGTAATTAATAATGCATTGCCCGCTAATTGAAGCCAATGTCTCTGCCTTGTCCATGGAGGTTAACGGAGACACGCGAAGCCTTTATGGATCAATAATAGGCTGTCAATATGGCATTCACTGCTACTAGTGCATTGTTGTGCAAAGCAGAAACGGCACAGCTCTTGGGTTAAACCACTGTCAGGATTTTTATTTATTTTTGAAGGGGTGTGTGTGGAAATTGGCCTTTTCACAGCTGGGTATTTGGCGGTCAGAAAACACAGGATAGAAACTTCATTCCTGCTTGTCCTGGGTCCATAAGATACCTTCATTTTCTTTATGGTGCATAGAGTAGTACTGAAGTGAAAGACTTTTCTTCCACTAACCAGTAAGCATTTGGCGACTTTGCTGTTCTACTCATGGTTGAGGCAAACCTGGAAAAATCCACTTGACTAGTCGTCTGTGGTGAGTGAGAACTACCTTAGGCAATCAAGCAGGAAAGAGATACCAAAATGTAGCTCTTCTCAGATGATAAATTATTATAACAGGCTTTTTATGTGTTAAGCATTAATAGGCTAGTAACTTTTGGTTGAGGGACGTGGGTGGCGCTGTGGTCTAAACCACTAAGCCTCTTGGGCTTGCCGATCAGAAGGTCGGCAGTTTGAATCCCTGTGACGGGGATGGGCTCCCGTTGCTCAGTCCCAGCTCCTGCCAACCTAGCAGTTCAAAAGCATGCCTAAAAGTGAAAGTAGATAAATAGGTTCCACTCCGGTGGGAAGGTAAAAGGCGTTTCCATGCTCTGGTTTCGCCAGAAGCGGCTTAGTCATGCTGGCCACATGACCCAGAAAAAACTGTCTGCGGACAAACGCCGGCTCCCTTGGCCTGTAAAGCGAGATGAGTGCTGCAACCCCAGAGTCATCCATGACTGGACTTAACTGCCCAGGGGTCCTTTACCTTTTTTAAACTTTTGATTGAGGTGTTCAGGATGCTTAGGTATCCAGAATGACAAAATGGACCAGTGAACAAGAATGGGGTATCAGCAGGTATGGTTAATCCAAAGGCTTGTAGGTCTACACAAAACTCTTAAGCGACAACACCCCCACCAAAAAAAAACACCCTAATGAGGATTGAGCATACTCAACAGCCATGGAAGACTGAATTATGGGAGTGAGTAATGGAAAATCAGGTTGGTATATATTTGCCCTCCAGGCAAGCAAGAGGAATGCTCAGAATTCCAAAGACAGCCCAGTCAGGCAAAAATACTTGGGAAGGTGTACAAAGCAGGGCAGGTGAGAGACATGGCCTGGAAGAGGGGGCATGGCTGGGAAGAGTCCTGAGGATCAGTCGGGAGAGGCTTGGAGAGCTGCATCTTGCCCCCAGCCTTGACCCTGGCCTGATTACTGTGTTTCTTCTTCTTCTTTGCATTATTCCAATCCTTGCTGCAAAGTCCAAACTCCATAGAAGTAGAACATACATTAAGACTTAAAATAGATTTCTATTTTCCATCCTATATCAGCAACATTCATGCATACCCAAACACACACACATATGAGTAGCAAGCTTTTTTGAAAAAAGGTCTCCTTTCACATCCTGTGCCAAGAAAATGCCCTCAGCCACTGGAAGCCTGAGCAGCTGGACACATACAGTTCTGCGGAGGAACTTCTCTTCCTTGTCTAGCTAATGACCCGCAACTTCGGTATCCCTCCTTCTTTTCTTCTCTCTGCCTTGGCAGTGGGTTGTTCTCTCCCCCCCCCCCCAGGTTTGGCTGACATGACAGACAAACCATCATTTGCGGAGGCAGCAACAACCTGTTCCATCAGCCGTCTACACCCTGCAAAACAGAAGCAGGCTCCTTTCAAGTCACAGTGCCGTGCCCTTGTTGGCAAGAATGTGTTTGCCAAGAGTCTTGAGAATCTGATCAGGACAGCTTTTAACTAGATCTTGAGGGGGAGGGAGAAAACAATACGAACAACAAAAGGGCACCTGGCACTGGGGATAACAGCTTCATTGATGCACAGGAAACTGAGGGGGCGGTCCTGCTAAAGGGCAAAAAACTACAGGAAGGAAGCAACTGCAGGGAACAAATCATGGTTTCAGTTGTCTCTACACAAATGCACAGAGTATGGGAAACAAGCAAGATGAACTGGAGCTTTTAATAAAGGATGGCAAATACGACCTGGTAAGTATTACTGAAACCTGGTGGGATGAGACTCAGGACTGGAATGTAGGAATTGAGGAGTATAACCTGTTCAAAAGGAATAGACCAAACAGGAAGGGAGGAGAAGTAGCATTACAGTATAAATAAAGGATGTGTACACTTGTGAAGAAATCCATGACCTGGAGCATGAAAAGCAGATGTGTGTATATGGGTAAAAATTGTAGGAGAGAGAAACAACAGTGACCTTACTGTGGGTGTCTGCTATAGACCGCCAAGGCAAACTGAAGACTTGGATGATGCCTTACTAGAGCAGATTACCAAACATTCAAAAAGGAGAGAAATAGTAATCATGGGAGACTTCAAATTCCCTGTTATCTGTTGAAATTCAAACTCTGCCAAGAGTGTAAGAGTGTAAATTCCTCCATTGCATCGCTGGCAATTTCATTTCCCAGAAGGTGGAAGAACCAACAAGTAATGCTATTCTAGGCTGCTAATGCTATTCTAGGCTGCACCAACAGAAGTATAGTGTAAGTATAGTATAAAGGGAAGTAATAGTACCACTCTATTCTGCGGGTGGCGCTGTGGCTTAAACCACAAAGCCTAGGACTTGCCGATCAGAAGGTCGGCGGTTTGAATCCCCGCGACGGGGTGAGCTCCTGTTGCTCAGTCCCTGTTCCTGCAAACCTAACAGTTCGAAAGCACAAAGTGCAAGTAGATAAATAGGTACCGCTCCGGCGGGAAGGTAAACGGCGTTTCCCTGCACTGCTCTGGTTCGCCAGAAGCGGCTTAGTTATGCTGGCCACATGACCCGGATGTACGCCGGCTCCCTCTGCCAATAAAGTGAGATGAGCGCCGCAACCCCAGAGTTGTCTGCGACTGGACCTAATGGTTAGGGGTCCCTTTACCTTTATTCTCCCTTAGTCAAACTACACTTAGAATACTGTGTCCAATTCTGGGCACCACAATTTAAGAAGAAGAAGAAGAGAAGAAGAGTTTGGATTTGATATCCCACTTTATCACTACCCTAAGGAGTCTCAAAGCGGCTAACATTCTCCTTTCCCTTCCTCCCCCACAACAAACACTCTGTGAGGTGAGTGGGGCTGAGAGACTTCAGAGAAGTGTGGCTGGCCCAAGGTCACCCAGCAGCTGCATGTGGAGGAGCGGAGATGCGAACCCGGTTCACCAGATTACGAGTCTACCGCTCTTAACCACTACACCACACTGGCTCAAGGATGTTGACAAGCTGGAATGTGTGCAGAGGAAGGCAACCAAGATGATCAAGGGTCTGGAAACTAAGCCTTATGAGGAGCGCTTGAAGGAGCTGGGTATGTTTAGCCTGGAAAAGAGGAGATATGATTGCCATCTTCAAATATCTTAAGGGCTGTCACATGGAAGAGGGAGCATGCTTGTTTTCTCCTGCTCTGGAGGGTAGGATTCAAACCAATGGCTTCAGGATGCAAGAAAGGAGATTCCGACTAAACATTCGGAAAAACTTTCTGACAGTCAGAGCTGTTTGGCAGTGGAACTGACTCCCACGAGAGGTGGTGGACTCTCCTTCCTTGGAGGTTTGTAAGCAGAGGTTGGATGGCCATCTGTCATGGATGCTTATTTGAGATTCCCACATTGTAGGGGGTTAGACTAGATGATCCTTGGGAATCTATGGAATCTATGATTCCTTATTGATAAAAGTTCTATAGAGTGGAGCCATTCACCACACAGTGAGAGATGTTAACCCTTTGCAGCTGGAGCCTGTGCTTTAAAATGCTCTCTTGTTCTGGATCTGCTTGGGTTTTGGACTTCCACAGAACATGATGGGGACATGAGCAGGAGTTTCCCCCGTCACTTGTGATGGTGTCATGTAATACAACCTGGGTCTTGTTTTCCCCCTTTCTGAAGGCGGGGGCAATATTTGCAGGCACCTCACCTGTTCTCCAAGAATTCTTAAAGATTATAGGCAGTCTGTTATTACTGTTTGTTTGCCTTAGCAATTACCCTCACAATGCAAGCTCTGGGATGAAAGAACATTATGCAAATTCACTGAGGATAAGGCTATACTGGTTGCTACATTCTGCCTCTAGGCTGGAGGCTGTAATTGATTGATTGATTGATTGATTGTGTGGTGGGTTATTTAATTTCTATACTGCTTAATATTAAAATATCTCTAAGTAGCGTACAGAAAACTGAAGCTGCAACGCACAACTTAAATTATTACAAAAATACACTTCCATATAAAAATGTTGCATTAATACAAATATGTATTAATTCATTTTCCTTTGGACACACTCTCCATCTTCTGAATGCCAGTTGTTGGAAACTGCAGGAGGGGAGAATGATCTTGTGCTCAACTTCCTGCTTGCAGATTTCCCACAGGCATTGGGTTGGTAACTGTGAGAACAGGATACTGCACTAGATGGGCACACTCTTTTTGTGCTTTTATGCTGGGTATGGACGTAGGCTTCGAAAGCAAATGGGTGGGGGAACACCAATTCCCAAAAAAATACTGACATATGGTCTCATTCAATACAAGGGGACTTTCCATGGAATTCCTGTGTCTTGGATCTCAAGGGAAACCGATCTCTTACCAAAGCACCTATCGTTGGCACTGGTGGCAGCCCTGGCTGGCAGCAGAGAATGGTTTTGCGACAGAGAGATCAGGATGAGTTAACAAACCATTGGGTGGTAGAGCCAGGAACTGTGCCATTGAGCTGTGACCCTGTCAGATGATCCCTTTGAGGGAAGCCTGCCAACATCTTTGGGCACATTTGACAATGGCGAGATTGAATCAGTGTGAAGTCAATAGGCAAGATGTTTCTGAGAGGCACTTGGATTCACATCTGAGGAAAAACATTTTTCCATGCAAAATCCACTCAAGCAACTGTAAACCCCGGCCATAATTCAAAAGCTTTATTGGGGAATTTGGATTCCGAAAGAGGTTTATAGGAATGTAGGAAGCTGCCTTATATGTACTGGATCTAGCCATTTAGCTCAGTACTCTCTACAGCAGCTCTCTAGAATTTCAGACAGGTGTCTCTACGGGGAGCTGGCTTCCAGCACCAGACCCGTTGGCAGACCGACTCTCATTACAAAGATGTCTGCAAACGTGACATGAAAGCTGGCAACATCAACCCCGCCATGTGGGAATCCCTTGCAGAGACTGCAGTGCCTGGAGACAGACAGTCAGATCTTGCATCCACAGCAGTGACCAGAGAAGGAATGACTGCTGGGAGGAGCTCAGAGAGAAGGGACGCCCTGGTGCATCTGCAGCGGCACAACCAGACGCCTTCATCTGCAACAAAACAGGTCTCTCCTGTATTGGTCTCTACAGCCACAGCGGGTGCTGTAACTCTTCATCGGATTGACTTCCCCTCCAAAGGCGTACTCCTCCACTGTCTCCCAAGACAGACAGATGCCAACAACAACGTCTCCTCCAGCCCTACCTAGATATATTGGAGACTGAGCCTGGGATCTTCTGCATGCAAAATGGGCTCCCTGTCTCTGTGTGACAGCCCCTTCCCAGTTCCAGTCATGCCAGGTGGGGGGTGGCTTTGTTCTGTGTTTTTCAAACTGCAGCACCACAACACCTCCAAAACCTTGACCCTCTTCTCAAATGTATACATCACTGATACTGATGGAACTTACTTCTAAGTAACTGGGCTTAGAGTGGCAGACTCAGCCAGCAATCCAAAACATACTTATTAAAGAGTAAGTCCCACTGAACTTCTGTGTCAATGTGCTCAGGAATGCACTGCTAAGAGTCTGAGGACCAAAAGCCACTGTTCATTTAGGTATGCAGCATACTGCTCAACACCTGGGGCTTATTGCCATCTCTTCCTCTTATTTATTCTCAGAACAATTTGGTGGGTCTGATGCCTTGGATTGCTATCAGCAGCAATCTAAGAAGCTCTTTTTGTCTGGAATGGCACAGACAAATGAGAGTAAGCAAAGCAGAGCAGCTGCTAAACTAAAAGTGTATTTTACTCAGAGGTGGATTGCACACAGGAAGCAAGAGCATAAAACTGCCTTGCTAGATCAGACCAAAAGTTCCATTTAGTTATCTCCAGATGAAGTTAGCAGGATGCCCTTGGAAAGCTCACAAACAAGTCCAAGAGAGAGACAGAGGCTTCTCCTATTGTGTTTCCCCTCCACACACAAAATTGTCATTGCTAATTACTATTGATAAGATTCACCCTCCAGGAATTTCCCTAAAATTCTGTAACTCGATTAGACATACCTTGGAGAAACTGCAATACAGATAAGAAAATAGGGCTGAGGCATAAAGGTTTAATTCAGACACACAACCAAACCATGGTTGAACAAGCCTAGCTGTTGTTGGACATCATGCCTGAAGTGGTAACAATGGTGTGCGATCAGCCAGGGAACCAGAATCAAAAACAATGTTCCATTTCCAGAAGCTGCTTCACAATGGAGAAGAGAGCAGTCTTCTAAAGGTGAGTGCTGAGAGGGTGGGGGGCCTAGGAGAAACAGGCACACAACCATAGTTTGGCAGCTAAACAAGTATATGTACAAACCACAGTTTAGCACAATGTAATAAACAATCTACTGGTCTTATTCAGATTCAACGTGACACCTGTGGTTGCACACTTCCCATATCCCTTTGCAAGCACTATTCTCTCTTGCTCCTGGGTTATCTGCAAACCAGTTTGCCATTTAATCTGAACCTGGCAAACCATGGTTTGTCCAAGCTGTTGCTTGCTCAGCTTGTACAAAACAGCAAACTATGGTTTGCTGAGAACCTGGAAGAAAAGGTTTTAGAACATGAAAGAAGGAGAAAGAAACATACAGACCCATGTGATATTGTTCAGGTAATACTGAACCATAGCTTGACATTATGCCTGAATGATACCATTGTCTTGCTTAAATTTGTGTAATGAAAACTGCTCATTCCATCTTTTACTGGATAGAAGGTCCAGAAAATTCACCCTCTGACAATTTAATAGTAGGCATAATACTACTTAATGCTGCTGATATCTGGGACTGGGAAAGAGGTTAGTCCAAAGTAGCAATGAAAGGGCAGGCTCCCCACTGAAAAAAAGGGGGGACTTCTGGGTTAGCGCCTCCGGCAATGGCGGATTTCCTCTGACCGGGAGGAATCCGCTTCATGAAACTCGGGTCTGAACCGCCACGGTGAGGCGGAAACCCATTAAACACCACAGGCGGGAGAAGCCTGTGGACGTGGGATTCGGCAGTCACCTTTTGCGCCTCCCCTACTCGCAGGGAAACCCAGTTTCGGGGATCCGGAGCAACGTGGGGTGAGCGGCGCGGTGCTTCGAATCGACTGCTCTTTTCACGGAGTGAAGCCGCATTGCTGTTACCAGAGAGCGCTGACTTTTTCCTGTGGACAATTGGACTTTAAACAACTACCCATGAGTAGAACGGAAAATTGGATTATGAAACATTTTAATTTGGCACCGAAGCGGGAAGGTCTAAACAGGAAGTCCGCCTTCCGCTTTTGTAAAGAGACTGAAGCAAAGACATTGCAAGCTAAAGTTTGGAAAGTCGTTTGTAAAGGACTAAATTTCCATCAGTTAAAACTACCAAATCCCCCCCCCCTTGGAAGCAGGAGAAGAGGGGGGAAATCTTAGACTGTTTAAACCTGCAGGACAGAGAGTAAAGAAAGATAAATTTCCACCGTCTTGAACCTGGGAACGGGGTGTCAGAGACAGACGCTTTGGGGAAGTTCATTGACTGTGAATAAAACGTTTTTTGACAGATAGTTAAAAAAGAGAAACATATTGATTCCAATGTTTCCTTTTGCACTTAAAAGGAACAAAATATCTGAAAGACGAAAGGAATTTTGTTGCTGGATCTGCTTTTAAAAAGATGGATACAAACAGAAATTGTTTCCTCTAGAGGGAGCTTGTGAAACTGTTGCTGGAGTCGATCTGGGGAATTCTACAGCTGTGGAGATTAAGGATTCTGAGAACCAAACATTTGACCTTGAATAAGAATGTGCCCAGAAGAAGTTTTAGTGCTTGCTTTTTGCAAGACAAGTGCTTTACTGGAACAGCTACATGAGAAGATGGATTTGATGACTGTTGCAGTTAGCAATTTTGGACAAACAGTGAATACCTATATAGAAACCACGCAGGAACCAATCCAGGAATCTGCTTTGACAGGGCAAGCTGTGCAGGAGACAAAGGAGGAGGTTGTTGCTGAACCTCAAGTAATAGAAATGGAGCAAGTTGTGCAGAAGACAAAGGAGGAGGTTGTGGCTGAACCTCAAGTAATAGAAATGGAGCAAGCTGTGCAGGAGACAAAGGAGGAGGTTGTTGCTGAACCTCAAGTAATAGAAATGGAGCAAGTTGTGCAGAAGACAAAGGAGGAGGTTGTGGCTGAACCTCAAGTAACAGAAATGGAGAGAGTTGCGGCCTTGCAGGAGCATAAGTTGTTGTCTCTGACGACTGAACCTGGAGAAAGTCAGATTTGGAGAGATGGGAGTACTGTTCGGTTTGGAGATGGGAAGCTGGATAGATCCACCTATGCAGGGATGTTTTGACTTTTGGGATCTGGTTTTGGGCCAGGGGGAGTCTGAAGTTGTGGGGGCCCTTAACCTTGGAGGGACTTTGAAATATGCCTTCAAATATCTTTTGGATTTCAGTGCTGACTATGGAGAATCAGCTGACCTGTCGAGAAGGGATAAAGATACTGTCAAGTTGGAGTCTCCCCAAGATCTACCCCTCAGTGAGAAAGGAAGAAAATTAAGAATAAGATCAGCAGAAGACAAAGTAAAGTGCAGGTATAAATATGAAGAAGACCTGCAGAAGGGACATGGAAAAGACTTAAGAGCCTCGGAGAGATGGTCACCAGGTTGATGGACTAGATGGAAGGGATAGAAAGGACTGACAAAACCCGAGACCAGGAAGAAGAGACGATGGATGAAGATTAGAAGAAAGTTTAAAAATTCATTTAGAGAATTTTTGTAAAATTAATGAGTGTTAGAAAAAATGTTGGAATGAAACTATTTGGCTTTAGTAGAAATGCTTTAAGGAATTATGTATAAATAAGTTTTAAGTTTTAAGCTTTAGGGCTTTTTATGGTAAGATAAGGTTAAAATAATTAAGGTAATTTAATGACAGAATATAGTGAAAGATGGAAAGGATTTGCTGAGATAATTAATAACTAGAATACAAAAAAGGGAGGCGTGAGGAGGTCGATGAAACAAGTTAATGAAAGATAAAGATTTGGGAATAGTGGATTTGGTTTTTTAATTTTTTTGTCTGCTTTTGTTTTTGGTTTTGATATATTCTGTGTTTTGTTTCTTCCCTTTTTTCTTTTTATTGATTTGTATTGTTGAATTCCTTTTTTTATTCTTTTTTAATGTATTGTAACTCTTTATTGTCTCTTTTTTCTGTGTTTTTTTTGTAATTGTTAAACCTTTAATAAATATCATTTAAAAAAGAAAAAAGAAAAAAGGGGGGGAGGTATCATATTAGACAGCCCACACTACAAACATAACTTGGCTCAACAGTCAGTCATGTTGTCTTCCCAGTGAATTCTGGGAATTGTAGTTCTGTGGGAAGGGGCTAAGGAAAATAATTCTCAGCACCTCTACAAAACTACAATTCTGAGAATTCCTTAATTGACATTCCAAATGAAGTAAGATCACAGCATAAATACGCCTACAGTCTGGGATGAATCTGAACATTTTCAACGTAAGGATGGTGAACAGTACCATTTTCTGGGTTGTGTTTCTGGGTGGGCAGACTTCAATCTATTTTGTCCTTTTTTAACTACAACCCTGAAATCCATCAACTGGAGCCAAAGGTCACACAATCCAAATCAGAGAATTCTGAGCCCAGGAATTTGGTGGTGTTGTTCTTTTAGTACCAGGACTTAACAAAGCTCAGTCCTTCCACACTGAAATCCACTCCTGGTTAACCCAAAAGCTTTCTGCATTTCAGCAGTATAATGTGGGGTGGGTCATTTCGCTCCTGCCCTTCCTAAACAACTGTGATTCAGAAATCCTTGCCTAGCTACTGCAAGGCAATCATCCCAATATCCAGGGCCGGATTTAGGTTTGATGAGGCCCTAAGCTATTGAAGGTAAGGGGGCCCTTTATATGTCCAGCTGTCCTTTGGCAATAACAACAAAATTTGTGTTGAATATATGCTATATGGTAATTTATGGACCTAATAAATATCTAAAGCCATTTGCACGTAACAAAATATGTATTTTATCAAAGTAATTGTTTTTTATCTTATATTTTGGAAATGTACATCCAGTGTTTTTTTTTCTTTAAACTTTTTTGGGGGCCCCAAAAGATTGGGAACCTAAGCTATAGCTTGTTTAGCTTATACAGTGGTACCTCTGGTTACGTACTTAATTCGTTCCAGAGGTCCGTACTTAACCTGAAACTGTTCTTAACCTGAAGCACCACTTTAGCTAATGGGGCCTCCCGCTGCTGCCACGCCACCGGAGCACGATTTCTGTTCTCATCCTGAAGCAAAGTTCTTAATCCAAGGTACTATTTCTGGGTTAGTGGAGTCTGTAACCTAAAGAGTACGTAACCTGAAGCGTATGTAACCCAAGGTACCGCTGTACATAAATCCGGCACTGCCAACATCTACCAGCTGATCCAGATCCATATGTGTTTTATTCACCTTTGTCCTTCCCACCTTTAGTACAAAACATCTGGGGAATTGCAGCCAGTTGGGGAGGGGAGAGAGGCTAAACTCAAAAGTGCAAACACTCCCTTCAGCCTTACACCCAATCTCCACCCCATCCCCAAATCGTAGCTGCAGCTTTGGCATTCTTCCTGCACCGTTTCCTCCCAAACAATACCTTTGTCACTGTGAGTGGCTAATCCTGCTCTTGCCCTGCTCTTTCCAGCACCCATCCTTGGCTGCCCCAGCCCTTATCCTGCTGGAGTTCCAGCTGCTCCGCCTACTCACGTGAGCTCTTGACCCCACTACCTGCACTATGCTTCCCCTGCCCAATGGGGCTTGGTTGGAAAAGGTGAGGCACTTGAGAGTGCAGTGCCCACTTCCTGATTAAGCCCCTCCCTGCCTCTCCAAGCTTTTTCTGTGTCTTACTCCTTGCACCACCTGAGGAGATAACAGCAGCACAGCAATGACTCAATATCTGTGTTGTCCTTAGGATGCAATCCCTATCGAGCACAGCAAGGCCCACTGATTTCAACAGGACTTGCTACTGAGCACGTATGCATAGGACTGCACTGTCAGGAATGCCTTGCAACTTGATTTGCATTTCTGTAAACCGCCTTGGTGATTAATTCAATTGCATTTACTTTGTTAGATCAGGGGTGGGGAAATCTTTTGGCGCTATGAGCCAGATTCTTGCAGGCTAAATTTGGTGGGTTGGTGGAGCCTTGAAATATCAGGTGAGACTCTGGATTTCAACTTCAAGATTCCAGTTCAAGGCCACTACCTCACCAGAGAAAACTCTGCAGCTTAGTTTTTGTTTAGTGTTTTATTTTATTTAAGTTTTGCCTGAGATATGCTGACTCTCAAATGCCTGAGTTTTGCTGGACTGCAGTAAGCAACTGCTGCATTTTGTTTAGTGGCCTCTGGTATCAGGTGACTGGGACTTCAAAGCATTGTGTAGGGCTTGGGAAGAGCTCACTTTATAGTTCCCAATTGCAGCCACATAGAATCATAGAATTGTGGAGCTGGAAGAGACCCTAAGGGTCATCTAGTCCAACCTCCAGCAATGCATGTCTACCTGCCCCACATATTACATCAGGTGCAGGGAAGGTGGCTGTGGTTTGGGAGGGAACAGTCTGGTGGACCAAGTTTGGTTTGCAGGATGGAGACTTTCCACCAGCGTAAGATTAGCTGGTCTAAACTTATCTTTTAACTGTTTATTTTTCTTTAAAGGCATTATACAGAACAATAACATGCAATAAACTCCCCCAGTAGGGGAGGAGAAATCACCCAACCAAGTTTCTAGGCTGGCATTGGTAATGGGCCCAATCCTGGGGCCCCTTGAGGGAATAGATGAGCTTTGGATCCAGCACGTTCAAGCCTGCCTTTGGCCCACCTCACACCCCCCCCCAATGCTCCACTTGTATAGGAGCACAGGAAGGCTTATACCTAAGCAAACTGTCTGCCCATCTAGTCCCATGACTAGTACACTAACCGGAAGGCAACAGCCCCCCAGGATTTCAAGCAGGGGGGCATTCCCAGCGCTACCCTGGAGATGCCACTGAGAAACCAACCTTTGCATCTTTTGAATGCAAAAGCAACTTCTGTGTGACTGAGCCATCACGCTTCCCCCAACTGGAAGACTCTTGACACCTGCTTGAAAAGGAAAGTGGGTGTGGGGCAGATGCTAAGCTGTGTTCAGGGCAAGATGACATAATATTTTCTTGCCTGGAAGAGAAGAACCAGACACTGGGCGAAAAGAGAGGCATCCCCATTAGAATGGGGAGAGTCAAAAGGAACAAAAGGCTTTAGACTGATTGGAAAGGCAGTTAAATAAGCGCAGGAAAGAAGAGACAGTAGGAAGAATCGGCACCATGCCCACTTAGGAACCTAGAATGCTGCCTTATACCGAGCCGGTTCAATGGCCCATCTAGCTCAGTACTGTCTACTCTGACTGGCAGCAGCTCTCCAGGGTTTCGGGAAAGGGCCGTTCCCAGACTACCTGGAGATGCTGCTGGGGAACGAACCTGGGAACTTCTGCATGCAAAGCAGGTGCTCCACCACTGAACTACAGCTCCACCCCTTTGGGGGCCTAATGACAGCTGCCATCACTCAAAACACAGCTGGCTGTGGACCTATGCCAGCCCAATTTTCCATGGGCACAGGAGAGGCTCCATGGTGGACATTCCTCTTCTCTCTGGAAGAATGTCTGTATCTTGGGATTTGGATTGCTCTGGCCTGTATCTTTTCCCATTTTATCTTTTAATGAAAAATGTAAGCACCCACAGACAAAGGGTGGGGTTTCCCCCCTAATTTTTCGACCCTCCCCTGGCTTCCATGTCTCTAGTTTCTATATGCCATTGTTTGCTGTCGTAATATGTCCTGATATTTCTTACTATTTTCTTCTTTTCTATTATTGTTGTTGTTGCTATTATTAATACTATTATTGTTGCTGCTGCTGCTGCTGCTGCTGCTGTTGTTGTTGTTGTTATATTATGGCAAATGTAAGGAACTATATGCTACCCTTTTGTTTGCAACGTTCATTCTGTTATTGCTAACTATGGGAAAAGGGCAGGACTCTGAAGCCCAACCCCTGAAAAATTTCTTCTGCTAACTCCCTAGCTTCCAAGGCTGCAGCTGGCGAGAACATCTTCGCAATATTAAGGACTGGTTACATGTGTTCAGGACAAAATGAACACAGGGATCTCTGAATTCCACACCTAACACCACATCCCATTCTCTCTGTGTTCTCTGGTAAAACTGCAGCCTGGATTCACCACACGGAAGATCTCCTGTTAAGGGCTGCTCAAGAAAGCCACAATTTGCCTGCACATCTGTGCATAAGGTGTAAGATTAGGTAATAACGAGAAGACCTCAGTCAAAACAGTTTTCCTAGAAAGGAAGGTATGACCCAATTGTAGGGGGTGGGATTTTCACCCACCCATCTCCTTCCACCACAGAGAAAACAGGTGGCTGTGACAGTGGAAAAGAGACAGAGTAGGAGAAATTCAGAAAACTTCAAAGGCAAGCTTCCATGTTTGTGAAAAGCAGCTTCTCCGTGCTTAAGCAGACAGGCTCCTCCAGCCAGACAGAGCAATCTGTCACAAAGGAAACTGTGGCAGACCCAGTCTCCCTCATTTGCAATAAAGAGAAAAAAGAAAGAAAAGGCTTTTTTCCCGGGTGTCTTGCCCTACTTTCAGCCTTGCAGACACTGTCTTGAAGGTTTGCTCTCTGCCGAGACAGAAGACACAGCTGCTCAGCAGTTCACGTGAACAGAAGTGGCTTCTCTGTCTCTCGCAAAGCTGCAGGGGATCGAAATTAGGCAGAGTACAGAGACAGCAGCCAAACCCGGGTTTCACATCCTCAAGGGAAGGGTGCAAGCAAAATGCAGGCGGCCATGGTCATTTTTGGATGCCACATGACAGCATGGTGGTTGCTTAACAGAGCATCAAAACTCAGGCAGATCATTTCCGCGGCTGTGTGTGCACATTTATTCAGTTTTATGTAGGCTGGCTCTTTAAGCACCAAAAGCAGCTTACATCTCAAAATAAACACATACACATGAATAATGGGGAAAGACTGCGACATGTTTTTAAAACCTAGCAGGTCAGTTAATTTTTTAAAAAAAAAACTGCAAAAAATTGGCATACATCTGAGAACAGATTGCTAAAATAACCATCTCAATTAAGAATATTTTACATTATTTGATCTGAAATGGTATTTATATAAGTTGTTATTGTTGATATTTTCTATTATTAAATGCCTTTGGAAAATAAATGAGCCTTCTAACCCACTTATTGCATGGGGGCTTTCCGTGCCTTCTTGGGGTAAGGAGTTCAATAATCTAAGGGGTCACCACAGAAAAGGCCCCAGGTCATCAAGCCTGCTGACTGGATCAACCCTACTTATCAGCATGGACTCTCGAGGTAGATCTTAATGCCCAAGCAGTTTCATACATGCCTGCTAAATAACTCGGTTCCAAACTAATTAAAGCTTTAAATATAATTAGCTTAGCACTGTGCCTGAACCCAAACGAACTGATTAGTCACAATTATAGTTGACTAAAACAAGCCAACTTCAAACCACGGTGTTAAGACTAACCACACTTTAGGGTTAATAAAAAACGGAAATGGAAATCTGCTAGCCCAAGGCTCATTCGTGTAACGTAGATTAGTGTTATATCCAAACAAGGCCTTGAAGACAAATGTTTTTAAAATAATTTTAAACAATTTTAAAATTTAATTTAGGGATGGAGGGTCTGTAGCCCTCGAGATATTATTAGGCGCCAACTCTCATAATCTTGGAATATTGGTCATGCTGGCTGGGACTGATTTTATTTTTCTTTATTTATTTAATATCCTGCCTTTCTCCCAGTGCAGGACCTAAGACAGCTCACGGCATGAGTTAAAACAAATACAGCTAAAAACACACAATTTATTCTTTTTTAAACACACACACACCAGTTAAACAAGTAATGCTATTAAAAACAGCACTGAAAACACTTAAAAGAGAATGTACAACACCCACCCATAGATGGGAGTCCAAAAACATCCATAAATTCTTCACCCTTGCAATAAACTAGACTAATCAACTGTTACAGCATCATTTGATGAAATCCACCAAGGACAGATTTTTATCAATGGAGCTGAGAGTTGAGGGATACTAATTTCCTATTCGAGGTAATTTTGGATTCAAAAAAGAAAAAAGACCCTTCCTTCAAACCATGAACTTTGCTTACTAAATTGTCACGTTATATTGCTCTTCCTCCATCTTAATCTCAGGGTTGTGGGTCTGACAGCCCCACCACATTGGGGAAAAGATTCCTGCATTGCAGGAGGCCGGATGAGATGGCCCTTGGGGGCCTTTCCAACTCTACAAATCTATGATTCTATGACAAAACATTTTCCTTCAAAATGCAGGTGATTAATCAACTAAAAATCCTTTAACTGATTGACAGCCACAATAATTTCTTGTCTGATGCAGCCATACGAATGGAGTCTATCAGCGGTTGAGGATAATTATTCATTTCAACACGGTTGCAAGTTTCCCCCTATAAGCAAAAGTGCAAGTTCCAGATTTTCCCCTTCCAAATCCTGCACCTCCTATCTGCAAAGGAACAGAACAGTGTTTCAGCTTTGAAGGCCTCATTCAAAACATAAGAACTACTACTTTGTGATAAATGTGAAGAGCTGGCAAATAAACACATTCACTAGGAACGCGCAGAAGATAAATGTTTCATTTCTAGTGTGGGAAAAATAAAATATATGTGTCACTCCATTTGGAACCCTCTGGAGATATTAACAAACATGAAGGGCATGTGCTTACGAGACAAGTAATTACAGCCAAGCAGTGAGGCTCATGTGCCAAATCTGAACACTACAAACATTAGCGCTGGCAGAGCTTGAGAAACCATGTTGGTACTCTTTGGTAGCTAACAGCCTTGGCACCTGCAACAGGCAAGGTCAAGCACTTGCTAGGGGCCAAAGATGTTTTAAGGGGCTGCTGAGATTAGTCCTAGACTTGACAATATTCCTGATCTGCACCCAGAAGATAGAGCAGATTATGGATCAGGAGACTGAGCAACAGATGAACTTTTTGCTGGAGAGGATTTTTTCTCCCGCGTGGCTTCCTTTGAGCAAATGTCAGTGGAACCTGCTATTTAGAAACGTGGGGTGGAGCAGAGAAAGATACCATGGAAATCTCAGGAGGTAAAAATCAACCGATGTGCGAGGGGACTCTCTTACACCGCACAATTCTGTTTGCAAGTATTTCAGTCCAAAGTGAGCAGCGATCTCTGTCTAAATTTGCACACTGCACAACTTGGTGGCACTGAGACTGACAACTTTTCAGTCCACTAACATCAGTGCTTTGGGCTGCTGTTCAATGTCCAGACATTAGCAGGTGGTGATGTTTCCTCTCCAAACTGTTGGGAGGAACAACCCAGCAGATTCTTCAAATCAAGCTGCTGTAAAGAGCACCAGAGCAGATGAGAGACCCCCTTTACGGGTCAGAAATTAGCAGGCAAAAGCTTTTAACAGCCTGTAGATTATCAGTCACCTACTGATATCCGCACACTGGAGCTCAAAAATACAGGAGAATGGAAGAGCCCTGATGGATCAGACTAAGGGCACATCTAATCAAGCATTTTGTTCCCGCAGAGGCCAAACAAATGTTTACGGGGAAACCCGCAAGCAGGACATGACAGCAACAGCACTGTCTCTACCTGGGATCCCTAGTACCTGGCATTCAGAAGCATGCTGCCTCCAGCAGTGGAGAGAGAACATAGCCATTCTGGCTAATAGCCAGCAATAGCTTTACCCTCCATACATTTTGTCTTTTATCTTCTTTTAACGTCATCTTAGCCGGTGGCTACTACACAGTAGCAGTCAGTGGGGCAGCCCAGGTGGAGAGGTGTTGCTCACCTGCCTCCCCATGCCAAGCATCACTACTGGTTCCCAAGACAGGTGAGGAGCAGGGAGCTCAGCATGGTACAGAGCCAATCCTATGCTCCTTTCCACTGTGGCCATCAGCAGGTGCCTTCAGCAATGTGAAGGCAGGGCAGCAATGCCTCCGGTCCTGCACCAGAACACTGAAAGTTCATGCAGCTATGTCTTGTGGGAGTGAGTTCCACAGTTTAACCACGCCAGCCAGACCGTTTTTTAACCTGGTCAGTTAACAATCCTAAGTGGAGCTGGTGTCTTTGCAGCATCCCCAGATAGCAGTTGCTACTCTGGCTGCCTCTAAGGAATCTTTATTCCAGGGATCTGCGAGTTCCAGGTGTGTAAGTGATGTGCCCATCCCCAGAAAGAAGAATGATTCCTGACAACCCTCCACATGATGGTCTCCTGAGCACAATCTTTACTATCATTATTTGTTGCATTTATATCCCACCTTTCTCTCCAAGCTCAAGGTAGCATATATGGTTCTGTCCTTCCTTTACAACCCTGTGTGGTAGGTTAGGCTTAGGAGCAGTGACTGGCCCAAAATAACTCACCCCACCCATGCACCCAGCTCATAGCAAGAAGATCAAACTCCTGATATCCAGGTTTGGAATTTTCTATTATAAAAGCCCATCGTGAATTTAGGATCCAGCACCCGTCATCTCTAATGGCTTGCTGTACACCTACAGTAGAATGTAATGGCAGTGCAAAGGACTCACAGAATTGTAGAGCTGACAGAGACCCCAAAGGTAATCTACTGCAACGCAGGACTCTGTTGCCCAACGTGGTGCTTGAACCCACGACCCTGAGGTTGAGAGTCTCATGCTTTACCAAGTGAGCTATCCTGCAGTGGTAGAAATAATTTTATATTTTTCAGAATGTTGGTGGAGGATCACATTTTAGAATGCTTCTCAAGCAGTTTCAAGGGGTAACAACTCTCATTGTGTGTGTGTGTGTGTGTGTGCATGCTGGCGCATGCACTCTGCAGTCAGAAAACTAATACAGTGGTACCTCTGGATACGAACGGGATCCGTTCCAGAGCCCCGTTTGTATCCAGAGCAGAACGCAACCCTCGTCTGCGATTCGCCGCTTCCGCGCATGCGTGTGGTGTCATTTTGCATGTCTGTGCATGCGCGAGCGGCGAAACCCGGAAGTAACATGTTCCGTTACATCCGGGTCGCCGCGGAGCACAACCCGAAAAAGCTCAACCTGAAGCAACTTCAACCTGAGGTATGACTGTACAGCAGGTAGTGGGGCTGCAACAGAACTTTCCTCCCTGATTTGCTAGACCAGGGGTTGTCAACCTGGTCCCTACCGTCCACTAATGGGCATTTCAGGATTCTAGGTGGGCGGGAGGGGGTTCTGTGGCTCAAGCTGGATCCTCCTTCCATCAAGCACTGGTGGGCGGTGAGGAAATTTTACCATCAAGAAAGATGCATTAGTGGGTGGTAGGTATAAAAAGGTTGACTACCCCTGTGCTAGATTTACTTATCAAAAGCCATCAAAACCGGCCCCAGCCAACCACAGTGGTGGAGTCAGCAATACCTAACCATTCAGCTGTGCTTCCTTGCTGGTTGCAAGTTATTGCTAGCTAACCAATCTAAGACAAGAATGGGAAACCTTTTTCAGCCCAGGGGCCATATTTCTTCATTGACACCCTTCTGCACTTGCAGGCAGAGGCAAAATGTGGGCAATGCAGCTGTAGACGACATTCCTGCCCTGCTAAAGCCACACATTTCTCCACCAGGGGCAGCGAAGAGGCTTTATTCCAGCCAGGCAAAAGCACTGGAGGTCAGAAGATCAGGGGAAAGATGGCATGGCTTGCTGGGAACTCTTTAGGAAACCAGACAGAGGGCCTTCTTGGTAGTGGTGCCCGCCCTGTGGAACACCCTCCCAGCAGATGTCAAGGAAATAAGCAGCTATCTTATCTTTAAAAGACATCTGAAGGCAGCCCTGTTTAGGGAAGTTTTTAATATTTAATGCTGTTTTGTTTTTAACACTCGATTGGGGGCCGCCCAGAGTGGCTGGGGAAACTCAGCCAGATGGGCGGGGGATAAATAATAAATTATTATTAATTTATTATTATTATTATTATTATTATTATTATTATTATTTACTTGCCCTGGGCCTCCCTGGTCTTACAGAACAAAGGTAAGTTCAAAGGAGCAAACTACATGCTGCCCACCAATGGATTTAACAAGGGTCCACCGATTTGCTATGGTGGTGCTTTTTTAGGTGGCCTGCAAAGTTGCATGGAGGACAGGAGTGGAGTGCTTCACCTGAAGGGTCCTAGAAGGGTGTTCCCACCTGCTGTCTAAAACTGCAACCTCCTAAGGCTGCTTTTCGTTCTATAAAAGTGGCATTTCTTGCAAGCATTTTGCAGGCAATGCTCCTCCTGCCCCCAAACCCTTCCATTTTCCTTGCTGCAAATATTAGGCCAGTTTATCAAGCACCAGACTTGCTCCGAGGAGGCTTCAGATAGAAGAAAACCAAACCCTTTCCATAGGTCACCTGCCAGGTGAATGTCTCACATCAGGGGTAGGCAACCTAAGGCCCATGGGCCACAAGCATCCCACAGGGGTCGTTTAACTGGCCCACGAGCCACCCCCGAACCGAGCCGCCCACTCAGCGAGTCCCCATGCACTGAGCTAAACTGGCGCGGCGCAGGGACTCGCTTCTGCGGTGCCGGAAATCGCAGGTGCGCACGCACGCTCACAATCCAGCCCACAGAGGGATCTCCGTTGGAGTGAACCAGCTCAGGCAAGGTAAACTTTGCTGACCCCTGTCTCACATCTTCTCAGAGGGGAAACACCTTTCTTTTTTAAAAAAACAAAAATTGCAAGGTTGTAGCTTCTTTCTGTTCTACTTTGGAGATCAATAGTGGCAGTTGTTCCTTTTTAACAATGTGCTTTAGAGAAGAAATCTCTTGGAACTGATCTAGGGAAACGACTCTTTCAGTATTTCTTTGCCTCCCGCGCAAACTGGGGGGGGGGGGAGGGGTTTGCAAGCATTCCACAACTGAAATTCAAACTTTGCAATAAATAGCACTATTTGAGCACGCAGAGTAACCGCCCTGCAACACTTTCTAATTCTAATAATTGAATCCTGCGTTTTGAAATTTCCAGGGAACAATCAGCCCCATTAGGGGACATTCGGCTGGTTAAGTTACTTTGGACAATTCCCATCAAATAATATGTTTGGGGGGGCGTGGTTTTTGGAAGAAACCTAAGTGGGTTGTTTTCAGCTGCCAACCATGAGAAATTCCTCCTTTCTAAATTGGGTTTTGAGGAAACAATGAAACAAAGAGATCTCGATTGTAGTACATTCTTCTTCTGCTTCACAAAGACATTTGCATTTTCAGTCTCATTTTCTGGGTACTCTGTGAGCCTATTCTGCATATAATAAGAATCTTACATGCTTTTGTGTACTATTGTTGCAATATATTGCATTGTTTTTTTTCTACCAATTACAACAATCACCTCTTATAATGTTTACTGGTCCCATTGACTTGGTCTGTGGTTTCTGTATAATTTGGGGACGCTCTATTTTGCGTTTTCTGTATTTGCATAGCAATCTGCCTAATACTGTCCCAACTAGTTTTCCTGGACTATTTGCACAGGTTAGGCAACCATGGTGCATTATGATTGGGGCTGACCCTAAAGATGTTTCAGAAACCGCAGTTAATCCAGAATACACCTGGCTAGACTACTAACTGGAACTGAACCTTCTGATCATTCTACACCTGCAGTTTACCAAAGGCACCGGCTAACAGTTCACTGCTGAGCCCAGTTCTAAGTGCTAGTCTTAATCGTCAGAGCTCTTCACAACTTGGCACCTGAAAGATTGCCTGCCTGCACTTGTGCCAGCCTCTACTTTGAGTTCATCATCATAGGCTCTTCTCCAGATTCCCATGAGATACAGCAGGAGGTTACACGAGACAGGGCCTTTTCGGTGGTGGCCTCCCAGCTTCGAAACACTCTTTCCAGGGAGATGCTCGCCTGGTGCCCAGTCAGGCAAAGACTCTTTTTATTTTTCCAGGCTGTCTAACATTTCTGGGTCTGTTTTATTTCATTTCATTTCATGGAACGGGTTGGATCCAGACTTAAGCCTTCTTTGGACATTACAGTTAGGGTGATGTCAACATGTGGAGGGGGGAAGAGAGCAACAAGCACACTAACTCTACCCCTCAGTCACAAGAATATGCTCAGGGACATACAAATCTTCCAGGCAGCCTTTTAACCAAGTGGCTTCCAGAAGTTTTGGACTACAACTCCCATCAGCCCCGGAGGCTTGCTGGGGCTGTTGGGAGTTGCAGTCCAAAGCATCTGGACTCTGCATTACAGAGTCAGAAGCTGCCTTATACTGAGTCTATCTGGGTCAGCACCTACTGTAAATTTTGAAAAGAGGGTTGTCTCTTTGTCTACTATTTGGGACACCTTTTAAAATATTGTAATCAAACTCAGCATCATGGTTCAGGTTTTCTGTCTTGTGGTTTTCTGGCCACCATCTTGAATCAAGATGGCGGATGAAATCTTTCAGAGATCCATTGGTTTTAACCAGGGATTTCCAAAACTGCACTGATCGTCTGGGTTCTTTGGAATTCCCAAGCAACACTGGGTACTTTCTCCAGGTACACATTAACTGGAATTAGCTCTTCAAGGTTCTGGACAGTGAATGTCCCTCAGCGATACTTGACGATGCCAGGGACTGAACCAGGGGCCTTCTGCATGCAAAGCCAGCCCTCTACCATTGAGCTACAGACCTTCCCCCAAACAGATGTGGCAGAAGCTCCTGTATTCATGAATGCTCTCTTTGCGTTCCAAGTTTCTAAGATTGGGGAGGCACCTGTCCACAAATACAGGACTTATTTCTTCCACAAGCTGGAAGGTGGACGAAACGGCAGTCAGACCAAAGTGCTCACTTCCACTGCCCTTCTTCACATGTTGATTTCACTTTTTCTGTAACTCCCGAAGAGCCTCGGAGCATTAAATAGGTATTACTAGAGATATATAACCTGAGATTTTAATTGTTGCAAGCAGCTCTGAGCAACCCAAATGGGGAAGGGCAGGATATAAACCTTTTGCATAAGAATAAGAAAGATTATTCCCATGTAGCCATGGTTAGGATTCTGCTGTTAGAGCAGACCCCTTGAAATCCATGGTGCTAAAATCAGTCAAGCGTCCCTGATTCTCAAAAGGTCCACTCCATGTCTGTTTTTAAGCTGGTTTACAGATTTGCCGCTTTTAACTCCTAATTAGGCATCAAATTGTTTTTGTTGTGGGTTGTTTTTTTTTAAAAAAAGAAATTAATAGCAAAATACTCTGGCAGCTTGACTGACGGGCAGAATATATAGTCTTATTGTTAAATAAAATCCAGCTCTGTTTTATTGGCTCTGGCTGGCAGGGACTCTCCAGCTGTGGTCTTCTTCAAATTTTCCTTGAATTATTCATCAAGACAACCCACCAAATTATAGGAAGCAAGAATGAGATTCTGGGCCAACACTGCCTGCAATGGCTGGAAGCCGTTATTAAGTCTAGCCAGGGACAAACTCTGGCAATCTTTCGTAACATAATGCTGTGCAAGGCCAAAAGTGGATCTTATCAATTATGGACATTTCCAATTTGGTACTTCCCTCGGCTCAGCGTCCTGTGCACGGGAACCGCCGGCACGGTCCTCAATCTGGTGCTGGTCTAGTAAAGGCATTTACTTTTTCAGTCTGAGGGCCACATACCAGCGGTGGGCAGCGCCAGAGTCAAACCTGGGAGGAGCAGCTGATGTAAACATTACCTCTGTGCACCAGGCAGGCTACTTTCTACTGCCCACCCCCACCTTGTGATTCTCCATCCAAGCAAGCAGTGGAGACATCCAGGCCAGGGACAGCAAGGGGGGGGGGAGTCTGGGGAGCAGGGTGCATCTTGGGGAGGATCCTGAGGGTCAGAAAGAGAAGCTTGGAGGGATGCATTCAGCCCTCAGAACTGAGGCCCCCCCACCCCTGGTCTAAGGTCTCCAGCAGAGGTCCTTCTCAGCTCTGCAATCCTTTTATTGGACGCCATGGATTAAACTCAGGACCTTGTGCATGACAAGGTTGTGCTCCACCACTGGGCTGTAGGTCCTTTTGAAAATCTCGGGGCCTCTATGAATTTTGCAAACGTGCCTCACCTGCATGTTGGCATTATTTCAAGTCGTGTTATCTGCTTCTGGAAAGGCAAGGGGCTCTGGAAAACCTCAGAACCCAGAGCTAAGACTTTGCCACATTTTGCCCACACGTTTTATAGTCCGTTTTTTCAGCCATAAGGACTAGAAACCTTTTTTTTAATGCTGTCTTGGGATGCTGAATTATTCCTTTCATCCATTTCCCTTTCTTTTTACTCATTTATTAGACTTATTGGTCACCTGTCACCTATTTACAGCGAGAGAGAGATGCAATACATATTACCACAGGGGGGAAAGTGGGGAGAATGATATTAATATTGCATATAACATCCATTTTAAAAAAAGAAAACATACTCAGGCAATAAAGCAATACCGTGCCCCACCTCCAGCCAAATACCATTTTTAAGCACTGTGATCAAAAAATGCACAAACAAGCGTGGAATATATTCTTCAGATTTTATCTGAGCCCACCACACCTAGAGCAATCAAGTATTGGGCTCCAGTGCTTCATCTGAACTGGGGGCACCATTATAATGACAACCCTTTGAGGTAGCTTCGCCAGAGAATTCCTTTGTTTCTTTCAATTTTTTTCCATCCCGCTCTTCCTCCAAGCAACCCAGAGCAAGCACAGTCATACCTCAGGTTACAGACACTTCAGGTTGTGGTTTTTTTTCAGGTTACGGACCGCCAAAACTCGGAAGTACCGGAATGGGTTACTTTGGGGTTTCGGCAGTCGTGCATGCGCAGAAGCACTAAATCGCGCTTTGCGCATGCACAGAAGCACCAAATCGCAACCGTGCATGTGCAGACACAGGTTGCGAATGCTGCGTGTTGCGAAAGTGCATCCCGCACGGATCACGTTCGCAACCCGAGCATCCACTGTATACATGACCAATCTCCCCCCCCCCCCAATTCCACATCGCTTCACAACAAGGTTGTGAGAGGGCTCAGAGTTAGCCAGAAGCGGAGCACGATGGCCGGTAACAACATAATGGACCCATGGCGGCCAAATCGCATTCTCAGATACAAACCTCCATCCACAGAGAACAACCCTACCCTGGAAGACCCCACACCAGACTACATGAATCTACAGGGAATGATTTTCAGTATGTGTGGCTTGATGCTGTATACTGTTCATTCATCAGCTTTGCCAACTCTCACGTGTTCAGAAGATACCAAACAGATGATAAGCAGCTTCATGTTGTCTATCGGCTGTAGTGACGTCCTATCTGCACAACCCACAACCCGTGTCTCCTCCTTGGTGAAAGGATATTGCCTCTCTTCAGAGCTCCTCTTGCAAAGCAGAGGTGAACCCCCTCAACAAAGAGGACTATTTTTTCAGGCAATGCAGATCCATTTGCACATGTCTTGGGAGGACTCATTTTGTTGCATTAATAAAGTGATTGTTATTGGGGGGGGCAAGGTTGTGAGAGGTGGGCTAGGCTGTGCAACAGATACCAGCCCAAAATAAAGCAAATAGAAATTTAATTTAGGTCTCCCAGGTTCAACTCTGTCCTCTGCACTATGTTGATTTATGTGATTTTAAAGCTGTGTTCACCTGCAGTGCACTTAAAAACACCTCCAGGCAATTAGTATACAAGTATACAAGTATACAAAATGTCTAAAATGTTGGCCATTTTTAAAAATTCCCAATCACAGACGAGAAATAGGAAGATGTATGAGAAGGGATTGTTAAAAGATGTATAGTGCCTTCTATGGAATTGCAAGCCACCCTAATTCTGACTTTCAGAAGGCTGATCCATAATACACTCCCCACTAGCAAGACACATTCACACTCCGGGTCAGAAGTGAAGCCTTCTATAAATACAACATGTCTCGCTGTCATCTTGGAACACACTCAAGGGTCTTGAGACACCGCAGTCATTTACCACTATAAATATGACAGAGTGGTGCCCAGATGAAAAGCACAGCTCCAATCCTGTTTCCACTGTGTGGTTCCCACAGATCAGCCAATGCTATGGGTCGCAAGGCCATGGCTGCCTTAAGAAAATCAATAGAAACACTGCAAGCTCCTGCTGAATCCCTCTTAACCATGCCCCCCCCCCTTTACCTTTCTGTTTTGGTGTATAGAAATATTTGACTTGTGTGGTTTTTTTCACCAGGTCTTAGCCACTATGTTAGTTTAAAAGCCGTGTCTTGTGTTTATCGGCCGAATAAAGTCCCATTTTTGTTCAAAAAAGGGGGGGGGAGAGAGAAAAGAAAATCAATGGAAACAACCCCACGGCCCTTTACCCTCCGACTGAATAACCATTAAGGGGTTAAGGTAAGTGGGGCACATTGCCCTTACAGAACGGAAGCGGAGGCTAGATGCAACCCTAAACCCACTTGTCCTGGGGTTAGTCATTTCTGGAGTAAGCATCCTCAGGACCACTCTGAAGCGGAACCTAAAATGCAACATTTAGGTGACAAATCTGTATAGACACCTGGGGGCAGCTCCAAACCAAACAAAACAGGAGTTAACCTCTGAGTAGACATGAAGTGGATTTTGCTGTTCCTTGAATCTCCTCAATTAAAATTGTTTTGTTAGAAAGCGAGACACCATTGCAGTTTAAAAAAAGAAGAAGTGACTTATTCTTATGCAAGTTGTTGGCATTTGTCTTGTCTCAAGAGACAATGAAGTGCACCTTCTAGGGTGAAGCCAAGTCACTGGAGAATCACAGCATTCAATGTGGCTGCAGAAACTGGTAACTCATAACTGTGGCGTCTCATATTGTTGATTCCTGTGTGAGCAGCACCACAATGACCCCTATGGGGTGCAAGCCTAGGCTGTGTGAATGGAGGTCCTGTGCAAACGACAAAGGAAAGCAAAGTAAGATGTTTGGCTCCATCTTGACTGCAGGAGTTCCCGGAAGGAGGTGTACAAGGTGCCATCCAACCATCTTAGGGTCTGAGTAGTGTTTACTCATTGGTCTTTTCTTTTCCCAAAGATGTCCCACAAGGCAGCAGATACAGATTTTTCCTTGGAGCTCACTTCCATTCTCACGAATTAGTATAGCCACAAGGCAGCAGAGTTTAGGATCAGTTTTTCCTTCTAGATGGGCTACCTTCCCAAGTTGACAAGCCCCATCTGCCCCTCACTTCCCTCTATAGCTCATGCAGAAACCATCTTCTTGACCGTTGGACTCACTGCAGGTTCTCACCCACTCAATCTGCCACACAGCCTGCCTTTGCATGCAGGGAAAGTCTCTAGCTCACTGAAGGTTTGAGACCCATTGGCTACCTGGCTTAGCCAGCCAGTTGAAACCATTCCCTGGATGTGGCTGCTGTCACATGCTAACAGCTTCTGGGAGCCACAAGGGAGAGCTGAGTGCAGCCGGGGGGGGGGGCGGGACAGGGGACAGGACCAAAGGCAGATAAACTACCTCAGAAAGAACATTACATGTTCCTCACCAGAGTTATTAACCACAGGACCCACACGTGGGTTGGAAGGCTGTGCTGGTGGGTCACGGTAAAACTGCTACTGCCAAGTCAAAATCCTGATGCTTTTGGCTACTACATGTGGCGTCAAGGCTAGAAATCATTCTCATTTTATCAATTTCCATGAGTACTGCAAAGCAGCAGGAGAAAGGAAGGAGCATTTTTCAGTAAGAAAGGTATTTCTGGCAAACTATAAGCTCCACCTTCCTATTTGTTGTTGTTGTTGTTTAGTCGTGTCTGACTCTTCGTGACCCCATGGACCAGAGCATGCCAGGCACTCCTGTCTTCCACTGCCTCCCACAGTTTGGTCAAACTCATGTTGGTAGCTTCAAGAACACTGTCCCACCATCTCGTCCTCTGTCATCCCCTTCTCCTTGTGCCCTCCATCTTTCCCAACATCAGGGTCTTTTCCAGGGAGTCTTCGCTTCTCATGAGGTGGCCAAAGTATTGGAGCCTCAGCTTCACGATCTGTCCTTCCAGTGAGCACTCAGGGCTGATTTCCTTAAGAATGGAGAGGTTTGATCTTCTTGCAGTCCATGGGACTCTCAAGAGTCTTCTCCAGCACCACAGTTCAAAAGCATCAATTCTTCGGCGATCAGCCTTCTTTATGGTCCAGCTCTCACTTCCCATAGGTATGCTTTTAGTGATGGAGCTCTCTAGCAGGTAGGGACACTCTATTCACCTTCTAGGAGTGAATAGAGTGGCTTTGTAGGAGTTTGTCTGCTGTGATGGGGAGAATGCAGAAAATTTCCTCCTCCACACACTAAAATCTACTACATGACACACCAACACACATGCAGCTCACGGCAAAATTCTTCCCTTGTAACTCAACAGAACGCAAACTAAAAAACAAATCTGTATGAGCATACAGGGCAAATGCAATCATTATTCACTGAGAACACAAGAGTCAGTGGAATTAGGATATGAGAAACAATTCACTGAGCTCTCTTGTGGCACAACCTTTAAAAGTGCAATCTCAGCAACTAACATTACCAGGGTTTTGGATTTCAGTCAGTAAATAATACCCAGAATCGGCAAATGAAGCAATTATCCACCAGCTGCCATTTGGTACCATCTATTTTTGTGAGCAAGGCTTGTGACACTCAGAAGAAAAGCAAAAGCAAAAAACCAGTTTAGTCGTACAAAATGAGTTGTGAGTTAGCCTTTCTAATATTACCCCTCAATGGAATAAAATCTGAAAGAACAAACATGCCTCTGAGACGTCTCAATGAAACTCAACTGTGAGAGAAATATCACCGGTTTTCAGCAGCTTCTCAGCCTTTTGGATGAGAAAAAGCAGTTTTCCTTTAGAAGTAATACTAAGGTAACACTATGTTTATCGCTTTGTGAATTTTCACTTAAGGATTAATAATGTACCTCATTGGCATATTAAGTATAAAATCAAAAGTGAATCTGTGAAAGTAGGTCCCATGGTACATGTTGGGAGTCAAGAGACAAGTCTCGGAGCTGGACCAGTGGAAGGCCACTGTTTAATCCAACCCCTTCCATTACTAGAAGTAGTAGTTGTAGTACTACTGGTAGTAGTTGTTGTACTACTGGTAGTAAAGGTAAAGGACCCCTGACAGTTAAGTCCAGTTGCGAACGACTCTGGGGTTGTGGCACTCATCTCACTTTACAGGCCGAGGGAGCCAACATTTGTCTGCAGACAGTTTTTCCAGGTCATGTGGCCAGCATGACTAAGCCGCTTCTGGAGAACCAGAGCAGCGCACGGAAACGCCGTTTACCTTCCCGCCGGAGCGGTACCTATTTATCTACTTGCACTTTGACGTGCTTTTGAACTGCTAGGTTGGCAGGAGCAGGGACCGAGCAACGGGAGCTCACCCCGTCGCGGGGATTCGAACCGCCAACCTTTTGATCGGCAAGCCCTAGGCCCAGTGGTTTAGACCACAACACCAAATACACAATGAAGAAATAAAAATAAGTTTTATCACACATTTCCAATGGCAGTGTGCTCAGCACAAAATATAAAAATCATGAATAAACAAACAATAATCTCAAGCAGAGACATCACCTTGCCAACAAAGGTCCGTATAGTTAAAGCTATGATTTTCCCAGTAGTGATGTATGGAAGTGAGAGCTGGACCATCAAGAAGGCTGATCACTGAAGAATTGATGCTTTTGAATTATGGTGCTGGAGGAGACTCGTGAGAGTCCCATGGACTGCAAGAAGATCAAACGTATCCATTCTGAAGGAAATCAGCCCTGAGTGCTCACTGGAAGGACAGATCGTGAAGTTGAGGCTCCAATACTTTGGTCACCTCATGAGAAGAAAAGCTCCCTGGAAAAGACCCTGATGTTGGGAAAGATGGAGGGCACAAGGAGAAGGGGACGACAGAAGACGAGATGGTTGGACAGTGTTCTCGAAGCTACAAACATGAGCCTGACCAAACTGCGGGAGGCGGTGGAAGACAGGAGTGCCTGGCGTGCTCTGGTCCATGGGGTCACGAAGAGTCGGACACGACTAAACAACTAAACAACAACAATCTCATTGTGACAAAAGAAAGCCAACTTCCGTGTCAGTGCTGAACTTACAAATAGTGCAGGCGGTGGCAAACGTCATAGAGAAAGAGGCATTCCTTACCCTCTGGAAGACTGACAGGGAATGACTCTTTTTAAGATGATGCACATCTACATTTGTAATCTAAAAATAAAGTATGTGGTCTCCCTCTCCACCCCCACCCCGGTTGAACAAGACTTTTTTTCCTATTGCATGGAAATTCATGTAGAATTGATAGATTAGAAAACTGAGACTCACATAACTCATCAACCAAGGTATATTTAATTGAGTGGCAGCTCTAGGTAAAAGGCACTCCTTGGGGCTAGCTCAAGAGCCAGGTGACATTAATTAATTCAAATTAATTACATGATCAGTAACCTGGGATGTTACCTTGGAATTTGCTGCAGCAACTTCTGGACTGCAACTTCTACCAGCCCCCACCAGCTTGGTCAATGGTCAGGGATGGTGGGAATTCAAGTCCAACATCTTGACGGCAACCATGTTGGCTACCCCCGCCCTAGAGAGCAATCTAACTCAGCGTGTCCATTTTACTTCACTGTGTTCCATTCTGGAATGGCTTTTTTGTGTTTCGAAACTGCAGTGATATTTTAAACGGTTTTTTAAGAAATTATGTTGCAACCCAGACTGGAACCTCACACTGAAGGCATCATACCACTTTCAACAGTCATGACGCACCCCCTCCCCAAAGAATTTGGGGGGCTGTTAAAGGTGTTGAGAGCTGCTAAAGGTAAAGGTATCCCTGACCATTAGGTCCAGTTGCGGACGACTCTGGGGTTGCGGTGCTCATCTCGCTTTACTGGCCGAGGGAGCTGGCGTACAGCTTCCGGGTCATGTGGCCAGCATGACTAAACTGCTTCTGGCGAACCAGAGCAGCGCACGGAAATGCCATTTACCTTCCCGCCAGAGCGGTACCTATTTATCTACTTGCACTTTGATGTGCTTTTGAACTTCTAGGTTGGCAGGCACAGGGACCAAGCAACGGGAGCTCACCCCGTCGCGGGGATTCGAACCACCGGCCTTCTGGTCGGCAAGCCCTAGGCTCTGTGGTTTAGACCACAGCGCCACCCACATCCCTTGAGAGTTGATAGGAAACCCCTATTCCCCTCACTCACAGAGCTATCAGTCCCAGAGTGGTTTAAGCAATCAATTCCTCTCCCCTTTGTGTATTGGTGCGTGCATGTGTGCCTGTCATTTGCAGGTTAGGGCAAGGAGACGGAGACCTTGACCCTTCCTACCCCCACAAATTCTCTCCAGAAGCCTCCCCGTGTCTAGAAGGGGCTTTTCTCTGCAACCTCCCAATAGTTTGACTTCACCCCACCCCCCACAAAGCACATTCCACCATTTTCTCCCGAGACAGATGACAGCAAAAAGCTTCTTCTGATTTTGGAGGGTGGAATGACACTTGTCTCCCTCCAATCCAATTATTCCTAAATGCTACCCATTCCCACATCGCAAGGGGAAACCCAGAGCTGACACTCCTTCTTTCCCACACAATGTGCTTTTCCAGCGAGTGTGCATTGCTGAGTTATTTGCCAGGGTTTGGATGGTTGGAGGCTTAGTTGGGCAGGTCCTCCTGGCTCCATGCCAACAGTGGGTGCAGATGGTCATCCATGCCCACAAATTATTCCTGTTTGCCAAAGAACGGTCCACCTGGCTGGAACAGGCATGGAAGCCAACATTTGTGGTTAGTGGTGGCTATGCAGTTAGGTATCTCCTGGTTTAGCTATTTCTACCCTTGCCCCACCCCCTAAAAGGCTTCTGTAAGAATGGAATGTTATTATTCATTTTAAAGTTCCTGAACACTGAAGCAAATAAAGAGCATGACAAACTGAGCATCCCCATCTAGTTTCAAACGCCAAGTAAGCTTTTCGAGAGGAGGCTTAAGGGGCTACAATTAATACTGCTTTATCAACAAGCATTTTGGATGTCAGATTGTTATCACTCGAAAGCAGAGACTTCTCTGGGGTAGAATGGCCCATTCACTGTTGTCTGACTCAACTGTTGCCTTCAAGAAAGATGTAAAAACCTTTTAAAATGATTGTTCTGCCATATCCTATAGGACCTTGGCTTTTAGGGTGCCTTGTGCAGTCCTCAATATATTTGTGCTTTTTCTTTAACTTTATATTTCTGCATTGCAGGAGGTTGGATTAGATGACCCCTGAAATCCCTTTCCAACTCTATGACACTTTTCAGGATGGTTTGAAGTCTTTTTTTAAAAAATAAATAAAATTAAAATGTTGTTATCCTTCCATTCTGTCCACATATGTGAACCCCACTCACCTAGTGGAGGCGTGTGGGGCCCCCCAAAGGAAATACACCCCTCCAACTGAATCTCCTTTTATATGTGAAATTGTTTCAATTTTTTTTTTAATACAGTCACACCTTGGATGTTGAATGCCTTGGTACTCGTACGTTTCGGCTCCCGAACAATCAAAACCCAGAAGTGAGTGTTCTGGTTTTCAAACGTTCTTTTGGAAGCCAAAGTCCAATGCGGCTTCAGCTATTGTTTCTGGCACACCTGCGCAATCGGGAGCCAATTGGAAACCGTGCCTTGGTTTCTGAACGTTTTGGAAGTTGAACAGCCTTAAGGAACACATTCTGTTTGAAAACCAAGGCATGACTGTATATGAAATTATTTTGTTTTAATCTATGAAACTGTTTTAATTGTTGGTATTTTTATTGATAAATAACTTCAAGTTGTTGCAAAGGAACATATAAACAATAGGTAAATAAATAAATAAGGTTCGCTATCACTGGTCTAAGAGAACCTTCCAGACCAGAGAAGTCCACAGCCTGGACGCCACCACTGAGAAGTCTCTGACTTGGACACCAAGTCACTGCTCCTGAAAGCTTGTCCAACACTGAGGGCCAGAGTGAGTAGGTAGGTCCCACATGAGAGGCAACGGCCCTTTAGATATCCTGAGCCCAGACAATATATGCCTTTAAATTGTTGAGACCAGTACCATGAATTGAGCTATGAAAGGAAACAGGAAGCACCCAAAGACTCAAAAAGGCTCTTATGATATCCTGTAGCAGTCGGGTAAAAACTGGGTCTGTGGTGTACAGACAGAAGAAGGCTCAGCCGACTTCCGCTTTCAGGCCAGCTGGCATGTACCGAGGTGAGAATAGCTGACTAGGAAGGGAAATGTAAGCACTCTCTGGCCCAGCAGGTTATTTTCCAATCTCGGTGTTCTAGCAGCACCAAAAGGTATCCCTCTGACTAACATTCCTCCTTTTGTATATCACTGTGTGTTTCTTGTCAATGCCCTTTAAACCTAGTTTGTAAATAATCCATTGCTGGCTCCAGGCTCCAGCCATTGTCATTGGTTCCTCTTCATCTTCACTGCTTCTACCTGTTTGTTTGTGGGACAGAAATCCAATGAGCAAGCTTTGCATTCTATATGGGACCACCTTCGGTCTTTTTGTCTGGAAGCTCCAGCTGGTGCAAAACACTCCAGTTAGCCTGTCGATGGGGCAGACTATTGCCAGCTCATTAACTCCAGTTCTCAAACACGTGCAATGGCTCCCCATATACTACTGGGTGAGGTTCAAGGCTCTTGTATTAATTTATGTCATTTAACAACTTGGGTTCAGGATAACACAGGGGCTGCCTGATCTCTGAGGTCTTTGGAGGAGTCGCTGCTAGGGGTCCCCTATGGTTTGGGTGCACAGATGCCAACAGCCAGTCAACTGCTCATATGAACCCATGAACTGCTCAATGCTGTGACCCCAATTTGAAAGCACGACCTTCCACTTGAGGTCAGATGGGACCTTTCCCTGTTGAACTTCAGGTGCCTATGGAATGCATTTTTTTTTATTCCAGCAGGAATGTTAACAGATTTCTGATTTTATAGTTTTAACTCATTTTTATTTTCACCGTATTCAGTTCCACACACTGATCAAGCATTACTGTAATTAAGTCGTATATGAATTCTTGAAGTAATGAGAAATCCAGGAGGGCTCTTATCAGTGGGCCCCATGCATTTCCGGGTTAGCGGAGTCTGTAACCTGAAGCATCTGTAACCTGAAGCGTCTGTAACCCAAGCTACCACTGTATCCATAGTCTCCTACTTGCAATATACAAGATGCTTCCAGGCATCCAGACCAATGTTTTCATAAATTTGGAGAGACTCGCACCTCTGTTTATTTCAGGCTTCTGATGTGCCACCACACCTTTTGTTGATTATGTGTGGGTTGGCAGCATATCTTGAAGTCAGTTTTTGCTTCTGTGTTGCAGTGGAAGAACAACTGTTTGTGGAATTGTTTGCAAGCTTAGCGAAACAGAATTAAGCTGGAGGGGAAACACAGGTGTACCTATATATTTAACATATCCAGAGTAACTTATCATGCCTTGTCCCACTGGGCTCCTCAGCCAAATTGAACATCCATCTGTGCAAGGAATTCCCTGCCTGCCCATTTCATTCTGTTTAGTGAATCTGCCACGAAAACCCATTTTGGGGAGTTCACTGATTCTCCCTATTGTTGTTAGCTTAACTGGTTCTCCTTTGTTTACTACCACTTTGTCTACACAGTCAGCTTTCCCCTTGCTTTTTGTGTACTTTTAAAACAAATGCCAGTTTGAAAAAGAACAAGCTTAGGTAGGCAATGCAGCTTTGGAGCTGGCAGGAGGACAGAGATGAATAAGGGGATTTTTAAAAAACAAAAAAATGACCCACACAAAGTTTGATTCCAATTTTCAGATGCTCCCTGTGCTGTGCACTAGAAATAATTTAGCAAAGTATTAATTAAGAAAAGTAAATGCAACTAATTATTTGGATGTCAAATGCCAGTTCTACTAATCTGTTGCCCACTAAGAGCTACAATTAAAAAACAGTTCTTCTGCAATGTTTAATATCCATTCCTCTTCATCCAAATATTCTACCTGCTGTAAGGAGAGAGGCTCTTAACCTCTTACAAAGCAAGAATAACCTGGCCACAGTAGCCTTCAGAGCTTTTCCTATGGTTTGAAGGTTGAACAAACTTTAGAAAGCCGTGCAGTGAACTAGCTCTGTAGACCATCTTTGCTTCTCTATCTCTCAGACTTGCACACCCAGCAGGGCTGTTCAAGAGGTTTCCAAGTTCCCATCATAGGTTTCCAAGTCCCCACTTTTAAGCTCTTAGTCAAGAATCTGTTTCTTATGAAGAAAGGCTAGAGCATCAGGGCTGGGGGCGGACAAGAACACAACAGAGGCTTATGAAATTATGAATGTTGAAGGAGATAGTGTTCAACTTCTCTATCATGATAACAAAACTTGGGTCCACCCAGCAAAACAGACTGGGAAGGAAGAAAATGGTTCTTTTTTACAACACAAAGTTGACTTGTATGTCACAGGTGTGAAGCCCTTCGGATGTGACTGGGCTCAGCCCCACAGCAACATGGCCAAAGGTCAGAAATGATGGGAGTTGTGGCCCAAGGACAACAGGAGGACCACAGATTCCACATTACTACTGCACACGAGAAATTGAGCGACACTAGCTTAGATAGCGTAGGCCTAGAATGGGGAGTTTGGTGCCCTCCAGATGTTGCTGGACTGCAGTTCCCATCATCCCTACATACTGGCCATGCTGGCTGTGGGTCGCAGGTTCCCAGTCTTAGACAAATTCGTGGGCAAGAGGCTAAATAGAACATCCACCTTCCCAGGTCTGTTCCCCCCACTGTTCAGGCCATCACCTTCAAAGTCCCCCCCCCCTTTTTTAAGCTCTGAGAGACACCTGGCTGGCCACTACTGAGCGAAAAATACCAAACTAGGTGGACCTTGCTGCCTTCCAAATGTGGTTGAACTCCCCTCCCAGCTTCCATTAGCCCCTGCTCACATGCCCAACGGTGAGGAATGATGGGCACTGCTAGAACATAGCAAGTGGCCTAAGTAAGACCATTCATTGCCCATCTTGCTCAGTGGTGTCTACCCATTTCAGACAGGGAGCCTCCCCCAACCCTAACTTGAGATGTTGGGGATTGAACCTTGGAACACTCTGAATGCAAAGCAGGTGTTCTACGACTGAACTGTAGCCCACCAACATCTGGAGTGCCACACGACAGCCACCCTTGGTCTAATCCAACTGTTGTGTATCTCAAACGCTGGGCATGTTCTGCAAGTTTCCACGTCAATCATTATGGTTGAGATTCAGAAACACAAGCAACTTGTTTTAAGCCCTAAATATCTCAGGCCTCAAACACCTGAAATATTCCCCTTCCTTACAGATCCTCTCAGGTGTTAAGATCAGCAGAGGATGACCCTTTTGGTTGTTCTACCACCTTCTGAAACTTAGGGGGCTGTTCACCTAAGAGAGGTCATTCTCTGTAGTAGCCCCTTAGTTGTAGACCTCTCTCCCCAGAGGGCCACCTGGCACATTCACTGTAGTTTTCATCATATGCTGAAGACACACCTCTAGACTCTTGGCTTTTTGACACTTGAGATGTGTATTTTTGGGACCCACCTTATTTCTGTGATTGTAAGTTGTTTCAAACTGTTTTTTCACACTGTGTTTTGATTGTGGCAGCCCGTCCAGGGACCTTAGATAATGGACGGGTCATAAATTAATGATGATGATGGTGATGATGATGATGGTGATGTAGCTGCCAGTTCTGTACCAAATGGACCCACAGGACTATTTCAAGGCCTAAGAGTGGTTCCAGTTGTGAAGAACTTAACTGTACACTGATGAACCATTTTACATATACACCTAAATATGTGAAATATAACACGCCTTCTATTCATAAGCTCATCCTGAAGCAGTTTTTTAAAAAACAAAACAAAACATTAAAGCAAATTGTGACATTTCATGCTAGCTGACAGACCAAACAATTATTACCTGCAGAGAGTTCTTCCAAACAGTTTCTACTAATAACCCTTATTCCTTGTCCCACTGGTGCTATTTGGGCACAACACAAAAATTTGGGACAACTTCGGCTCTCAAATTTACAGCTCAATCTGACACATGCTTTTTACTCAGAAGCAAGCCAGACCATGATGTTTATTCCTAGGTAAATGTGCATAAGATCCTTGATCTGTATGAGCTGAAGTGGACCTGTATGGCACACTGGGGATATAAGGTGAACCAGTTGTAAGTGACACAGAGGAGAACATGGGGGGGTGTGGATTAGCTAAACTGCAGACCCTCAAACGCCCTACAGTCCTTTGATACGGGAGGGCGTGCACCGTACTGGCATTTCTCTATGCCAAGTCAGTTGATATAGAGGTAGTTGACAAAACTACCTATTATTTAAGTCAACGGGGAGGGGAATAATATACATGTGTTTCTACCTCTCTAATGCTTACAGAAACATGAGATGCTGTACATACAGTGTCTTAAGAGGAGGAATACTTAAGAGGAGAAAAGCAGGTCAGTATGGAGGAAGCCTCCTCTAAGTGGCTCACAAAGTGGAGATTAAATCAAGATTTGAAAATATATTTATTCTCAAGCATATTTTTGGAGCACAGGGCGGGGGGCGGGGAGGTATGAAAGCAGGCACATTCCCACACAGGAGGAACCCAGTCTAGTGGGGCGGGGGCTGCTGGGCTTCACTCAAGCTCATGGTGGATCTATTGTTCTCCAGTAAGGGAAAGATTTCCTATTAGGCGCTATTTTGGGGGCTTCCCGTCCACCCCTCCTCTGAGGATGCCCGAAAGACAGGTTGGGTGCACTGTGATCTTTTATCAGAAATTACCCCCTGCTGTTTAAAAAGAAAAAAGAACAATGATAATAGTGGAAGGTGAATGAGTCCCACAGGAGCGACAGGGCTGCAAAGATAAACGAGGCTACAAAAGGCTGCAGCTCCTGCTCTCCGTTTGGGTACGTTTCAGTCCAACGCAGTTTGAACTGATTTGTCACGCCCACCCATCCCCTGGAGGATTAGCGGGGCCCTTCCCCAGGGGGCTTAGAAGAGCCAAATCTCGCCCTTGCTTAGAAAGCTGGTGTGATCTGCAGTCCTCCCCCCCCCTCCGCCCCGCCAGCTCTTTATGCAGCCCAGAGCACGCCGCGAGCCACAATAGAGGTTAGTGGAGGGGGGCGGGTCTGCGCCGATGGTTAGGCAGGCCCGCAGCCGCTTCGCCAGCCAAATGAGTTTTGTCTCACCTGATCTTTTATTTATATAATTCAATTACATATTATTATTCGTGTGTGTGTGCAGAGCGGGGGTGCGGGAGGGACTCATCTGCATCCGTGAGGCCTGGGTGCATCCAGCCACCGGGAGGGGGGCAGAGAGATCATGCGCAACGATGCAGACAGCCCAACCCAGACAAGCATGGCACGGAGCCCCCCATATCCTGCCGTATGTCTCCCAAGCCGCGGGACGTGAGGAGAAGAATAAGCAGGAGCAGCAGGCAGGAGCGATGGACACAAAAGGAGCGCGGAGGCGACCGGTCTACTAGTTCAGGCAAGCCGGAGAGGAGAGAAGGGGAGAGGAGCTTCGATGGCCAGGGGGGATCCTCTCCCCAGTATACTTGAGGGAAAGCGCAACGCGGGCGGGATGGGCTGGTGGATTACCCTACCGGGAGCCCGATCCTGCTTACCTCTCCCGCTCAGGGCAGCCAAGGCGACAGCGGCGAGGAGGAGGAGGCGGGGGCGCCAAAGCTTCGCGGTCATTTCGGCGGGGAGGCAGGAGCGCACGGCTAGGGCGCACGGTGCGGAGAGGGAGCTCCCGGGTCGACGCGGCGCAGATGCCCGCTTTCAGGCGGCGGCGGCGGCTTCCTTAGGCAGGCGGTCGGGCGCTCGTTGCAGCCTCCGCGAAAGATAGGGACGAGCGGCGCCGGCAGGAGCAGAGGAGGCGGCGGCGCGGAGGGGAGGAGCGCGCCGGGGACGCGTGGAGAGGAGAGGGGGCGGGACGCGGCGAGGGCAGGGGCGCACGAGTCGCAAAAAGGCAGGCCCTGCGTGGAGAGGGGAGGGGAAGAGGGAGAGAGGAGGGCGGGGGGAGGGAGGAGGAGGCCAGAGTTAAAAGGGTTGGGGGAGAAAGAGAGACAGTCGCAGGAGCCTCCCTTGGACCGGGCGGCGGGCTGAGAAAGAGAGAGAGCGCTAATTCTTTACATATTTTACTTCCACCTCTAAGCTGCGGAAAGAGCCGGCGGTGTTTGGTTGCCGCCGGCTTGACCCTGAGGGACCCGACAACCGCGAAAAAGGGCGTCTCCGGTCACCCGCCTTCGCTCCCACCCTGCAAACCTGATTCGGGACGGGGGTGGGGGAGATCAAAGCCAGAGAGCCACTGTTTCCAGGGTGCTGGTGGGTGGATTGCTGGCCAGGGTTCTTCCCCAGCAAACCCCCACTATCTCACTGATTATTTCTCACGTTGTATTTCGCCCAAGAGAACCAGATCCATTTCTCCCGAGTCCCTGAAGCCGGACAGCTGTTTTCTGTGTGACAAAGATTTGAGATTTCTGACAAGTAGCCTGTTACTGCAGTGAAACAGATGCGCATCCTTGTTGAGTTCCATCAATGAACCTTGTCTTCTTCTTCCCCTTCTTCTTCAAAAACATGTAAATACAGTACAGAAGAAATGTCACAAGAGAGAGGCCAGAGGAATAAAGACCTCAGGGCTGCCTGTCGCTGTCTGATAATGGCAACGGATAACAGTGGAGAAGACCAAAAATAAAACAAAAGGACCACCCTTAGAAAAGGGTCATAAGAAGAGGGCTAGGGAGAAATTTGACTCAGTCCGCATTTTAAGGCGAACCTACCTAATCTTCCCTTTCCAAAACAATGCACCAGCCGAAACACAACCACCCTTTCAAGATTCCTCCTTCTGCAAATAGGGCAGTGCAGCCAAGTAGTGTAAAAATGCATATAAACCTGAAAATAGCATTCAAAAATGCATTGTGTGAGGGTACACTAGGCAAAAATTAGGCAAAATCGCATACAGAAATGTATTAGGATGAATTCACACTAATAGGCAGATGAATTTTTCATTAGGACTCTTTTTTTAAAAATCACAAACTGGTGAGAAGGTGTAAAGGAACTGAAGGGGGGGTAGACAGGAAAATCAAAATGGTCAAATCCACACATCCATCAAGTGGACAACAAAGGGGCTCTGCAACAAAATATTGCAGAGTGGAGTGCTGCTGTTCACTATTTCAGTCACCCTCTTCCAGGATACCCCTCCCCTCTCTCCTCTAGTTTTCCATGTACCTTCCCAACCTACATTCAGCTTTGCTTTTTAAAAAATAAATAACAAAATTCTGCAAATCTTGGGGGTTTGCCTTCTTATTTCTCAGAGGGAGAGGGTGGAGCCTTTTTTGAGACCAGTGAGACCACAGGTGCTGAGTTGCACCCAACATTAAGGGGGGGCTGATATCACACATGCGATGCACATTGCGTGCATGATGACTGTCGCATTTGGGAGAGGCTGACCAAGCATCCTCCCGATGCAACACTTGTGTGCCAAGCTGCGCTGGTCTGCAGAGCGTTTCCCAATGCTGCGCAGCCCAGGGCAACATACCAGCAGGCCTCCTCTGCCCCCTCACGATTGGGGGGCTGAGCCCTGTCACAGTGGACATGGGAAGGGGCTGTAGAGGCCTCAGCCCCGTAGAGTTGGTATACCTGAATGAGGTGTCTATCTTTTATTTATTGCCACATTTATATCACACCATTCCACCAAGAAACTCAAGGTGGCATGCATGGTTCCCCCCTCCCAACGCCTCCCTGTTTTACCCCTGCAATAACTCTCTGAGGTACAGGTAAAGGACCCCTGGGCAGTTAAGTCTAGTCAAAGGCTACTATGGGGTTGCAGCACTCATCTCGCTTTCAGGCTGAGGGAACCGGTGTTTGTCCACAGACAGCTTTCCGGGTCATGTGGCCAGCAGGACTAAATCACTTCTAGCACAACGGAACACTGTGATGGAAACCAGAGCAGCACACGGAAATGCTGTTTACCTTCCCACCTCAGCAGTACCTATTTATCTACTTGAACTGGCGTGCTTTCGAACAGCTAGATTGGCAGGAGCTGGGACAGAGCAACAGGAGCTCACTCCATCATGGGGATTCAAACTGCCGACCTTCCGATCAGCAAGCCCAAGAGGCTCAGTGGTTCAGACCACAGTGCCACCTGCATCCTAACTCTGTGAAGTAAATAGACTGAGAGATGGTTGCTGGCACAAGGCCACCCAATTGATTTGAACCCTGGTCCTAATCTAGCAATCTAATCACTGCACCACACTGGTTCTTGCCATATGAAGTTAGGTAGCATTCCATAAGTGGCCAGTATAAACCATGTATTAGGTCGGACCACAGCCCATGAGTAAGTAATTAATAGAACACAATGATTCAGATGATATTGACATGCATTCAGTGCTGAGGAAATCCATGAGAAATGCCTGTTTAACCTTTCAGATAATGGCAACCATGGGTTCTCATGGCAGAACAAAATATGTTGCATTAATAGCATCTTGGATAATCTTAGAATCTTTCTAGCATTTCTTATAGGTTTGTAAGATAAGTTTACCAGAGGAAATCAAACTCATTTGGGGGTTTCACTGATAGTTTTCAGTTCCACAGTAGCAGGGGTTTTCCCATTAAAATGCAGAAGTGTGAATTTTAATCTGAATTCTGCCCTTTTTCTTATTTCTTTTACCCAAGAGACAAACACTTTGGGGTGTCTAGACTCCTGGATAAATGGGGCTGGCTATAATATATATTTGGTCTCAGCAGAAGGAAATGGATTAGGGGGTTTCAGGCATAGACAGATTGCTAGACATATAACATAGAGGGGATATCTACAAACAGACAGGAGAAAAAACAAACTTTTTCATACCCTCTGCAAACAGTTATATATATTTTAAGTGTCCAGCCCCTTAACAGCAAAGCATCATAAAAACTAAATAGACAAAGTTTTTCTCACCACTAGGATAAGAATTACTTTACCTTCTAAATTTCAGGAGGAGGAAAAGAATAGGTGACAGGCAGCCCCCCAATCCTGCACCATTCAGAAATAAATTGCACTGTTCAAAACAGCTTACTTCTAAGTAGGGGGGAGGAGAAATTCAATTCGCATTTTAATGCAAACCTGCCCTCCCAAAAACATTATGCAAACAGACAGTGATTATCTATTGAAATTTGCCCTTCTAATTTTGTGGTGCAGTTCTCCAACCAAATATTGTGCAGTATTAAAAATACAATGCATATATTGGAGAAGAACTCAAAAATTCATTGTTGTTTTTTTATTGGCAAACTGATGTGAAGAACTGAATAATGAGAAACCGAGAAAAAACAAAATGGGCAAGCCATCTCCAGCTCCATGAAAGATTCTATCAATGGTGTCTCTGAAATTTTTTACACATCACTTGGGAAGACAGGAGAACTAAAGCCAGTGTACTGGGAGAAGCAAAGATCATCAGTGTCGAAGCAATGATTCTTCAACATCAACTTTGTTGAACTGGTCATGGTCTGGCTTACTATAAGACGGCTTCCTATGTTTCTGTGTCACTGCTCCCCAGCAGACGTGCCTAGGATTTCAACCCTAGTTAATAACTGGCAGTCCTAGGAAATAAAAATGACCCAGCAGTTTCATGCAGGTGTTAATCAACGTGGAGGATAAGATTGAACCCTGTGGAACCCCACATTGAAGGTTCCACAGGGCTAAAAAGCATTCCCCAAGTAACACCCTCTGGGAACAACCATCTAATTAGGACTGGAATCACTGCAAAGCGGTGCCACCAACCCCTAGTTCAAAGAGTCGCTTCAGAAGGATACCTGGTCGATGGTATTGAAACTGCTGAGAGGTCAAGAAGAATTAACAGGGACATGTTTCCCTTGTCTCTCTATAGACAGAGGTCATCATACAGGGCGACTAAAGCAGTTTCTGTGCCAAAACCAGGCCCAAACCCCTATTGAAATGGATCCAGAAAATCAGTTTCTTCCGAAAGTGCCTGGATCTGGTCCACAACTATTCGCTCCAGAACCTTGCTCAGAAAAGGGAGATTAGCAACTGGCCGGTAGTTAGTTAGGTTTTCTGAATCCAGGGAAGGGTTCTTACGGAGTGGTTTTACCACTGCGTCCCTCAAACAGGCAGGGACCACCCCCTCTTGTAAAGAGACATTGATCACCTCCCTGGCCCAGCCAGCTGTTCCCTCCCTGCTGGTTTTTATCAGCCAAGAGGGGCAGGGGTCTAGAGCGCAAGTGGTCGCCTTGACTGATCCAAGCACCTTGTCCACATCCTCGAGCCTTACCAACTGAAACTAAAGCTAATGTAGTCAGGGGCGAAGCAAGGGGGTGCGGTAGGGACGGTCCGCCCTGGGTGTCACCGCTGAGAGGGCACTAACCACGGGGCCTGCAGCGCACCAGAGCCACGTGTCTCTCCTGGGAGAGATGCGGTGGCTTTTGTGCACACAGGCTCCGCGCTGCGCAAACGGTCCACCCACTGTCTCCCCCCAGTGGTAGGGCAGCTGAGTAGGAGGAGGCAGGCAGACTCTGGAGGCCCCATGGTGCGCCCTGCCCCTGGGCGCGCTGTTCCAGGCACCGGAGCGTCTTATACCCAGACATGTATTTTAATATGCAATTGCATTTTATTATGCACATTCTTAAAACTGCTGACTTTAACCTTTCTCTTTTTCAAGAATGGAATGGGCTTGAGGGACTTGGGGCAGGGGAGGAGAAAATGCAACAACTGCCAGGGTGTTGCAGCAAAGAGACCTGGAGCAGCACCGTTGCCAACATGTGAAAGCAGGGGGATCAACCAGACCCTGTGCTACTCAAGCCAAGCCTCGCTTCCCACCCCATGGAGTGGGGTGTTTTTTGGAGTTCTGCTGGCTACCAATAGCAGGGATGACACCTGTGGTAGCTTCTGCCAGCCTAGAATTTGGGCAAGCACATTGGGGTGGCTCTTGTTGTTGATGTTTCCCCACCAATGGTGGAACTTCACAACTGGTAAAGGTTTTTTTGGGGGGGGCTGAGGAGAGGGGCACTTCAGCTCTGCTCCATCCAAGCCCCTCCAGCATGCTGGATCTGGGGGTTTGCATTTCTCTCCCCAGCCGTTTTGAACTTGCTTGCCTTCTGCATCACATGGAACCATGTTTCAGGAAGCTTTCTGCAGCTAGTGCACGTTGCCTGCAACTATAAACAAAACTTGTTTGAGAAAATGACAGTATAATCCAATTTCCAACAGACACAGAAAGTGATTTATTACACAGAGAGAGAAAACTAATTGTGGTATTTCTTTATTAACTGAATGTAGATCAATACATAGTAAAATCCTGTGACTTAAATGCCATCTCATATGTTTTAAGGGTATCAAGAACTTTCTCATGAGCCCAGTCAGTTTTTCAATTAACTCGTGTGTTTTCAAAACTGAAATCAATTAAAGTTATCCAGCTGAAAAGATTAAAATTATATGCTAAGATGGATCGTCATGCCACTTCAAACCAAATTTGGGCTTAAAAGTGCAATAAGATTCATACCAAATATATTTTGCATCCCATGCTAAACTCATTCAGGGATAACAGTGCAGCGTTGGATACCAGAGGCATTTTGCTTTAAAACTGCAGGGTTTTTGATGACCAGACTGAATAAAAACTGGCCATTCCTTCATTCCTTCATCAAAAACCCACAACAGGAGCAGATGATTTCAAAAAAAGAAGCAGCTAAGAGGAGGGGTTGCTGAACCCTTTCCATATCTTAGCACTTCTGTTCTCCAAACCCCACTCACTCCAAGTCACTGTTGCCACCCTGCATGGTTCTAGATGAGTATTTCCAAAGGAGGGGAATAAACTGGCTGGAGGGAAATTTGGAATAGAGTAGCAGGGGTGGGGAAAGGGTTAAGCATGTAGCACCACCTCCACCCTCACTGAAGCACCTCTCCTCTCCTGTAGAAGGACTTGAGGCAAAGGGGGGTGGAATAGTGAGGAAATGGGTGAGTTGTAAAGGGAGGGGGATTAGTCCAGTACAAAGGGAAGAGGGGTTGCTCAAGTGTGTTTGAAGAGCCCTGGAATAAATATCCTGAAAAAGCATAGGCTTATCCCCCTTCCCAAATAGCTATGGCCTAGCAGTATTTCCAAATTTTGTTGCTGTTGCTTTGTTAGTGTGCTTGCTTCTTTGCACAGTAAATGTGCACTGCTCTTAATTTGCCATACAGGATTTGGGTATCACGCCACAAGGCAGCACTTCAGATGCCATGAAATCACATTTTTCGTGCATACTCCCCCCCCCCCAACTTGGGAGATGTGATCCTTCCCCAGCGAATCTGCTGCTGAGGAATGAGAATCACAGGTTCCTACTGATCTGTATCAGTGACCTCCTCGTGGGCGACGCAACTCCCCAGCCATTTCTGAAAAAACATCCCAATATTCGCGAGTTCCTGATTCATTTACGGTACCTAATACATCCATCCTTCCTCCAGGGAGATCAGGGTGGCTGGTGCCTGTTAAGTCTTCCTCAACCCATTTTACCTTTACAGTAACCCTGTAAAGTAGATTAGGCTGAGAGGTAGCGAGTTGCCCAGTAAGATTAATGGCTGGATAGGGATTTGAACCAGGCTCCCCCCAGTCCTAGTCTAACACTCTGAGGCAGGGCTGCAATTCCCTTCTGGAAAACCAGAGGGCCACATTCCAGCGTGGGTAGAGCAACAGATGTGAATTTTTGTGCAGTAGGCTAGCTTTTTACAAACGTGCACCTTTCTCTCTGCCTTCCACCCAGGCGTGCAAGTGGCACAATCAGACTTTAAGGGCACATTCCAGCCAGGCAGAAACACTCAAGGAGGGTGCAAAGCAGGGCCAGAGTGGATATGGCTTGGGGAGAGTTCCAAGGGCCAGGCCAGAGAGGCATGGAGGGCCGCATTCAGCCCTCGGACCCAAGGTTCCCCATCCCTGCACAAAGGGACAGGTCAGTCAGTACAGCATGAGCTTCTTAATCTGTTGTGGGTCAAAAAGGTTCTTGTATGGCAGGTGGTTGGAATAGATGACTCTCATGGTCCATTTCAGCTCTACAGTTCTACAGCTGTGGGTTAAGAAAGATGGTTGCTCGCCCTTTGCTATTGTTGGTTGGAGTCAGTCCTGAAAAAAAGATGATGTGTTTGTGCGGGGGGAAAACATGGGCATTCCAAGTAACCATGCCTAATCATTTCCCCACCACCACCCCTAGGTTTGCCTGGGGCAAAATGGGAAGCTGCTGACCCCTGCTGAAGCCTTGCTGGGGGGGGAGGGTCATGGCACATGGGCGGTCCAGCCCTGCTGCCCAGGCAGTGCACATCGATCCATTTCCACTAAGCCACTATCTCTGCGAACCTTTCAGTGAAAGCCAGTGTAGACAGCCATCCTTCGCCCCTGCTTCCTTTTCTGGAGGGGGTGAGAGTCGGGGTGTGGGGTGGGGTCTGGGTCTCCTGCTAATCATACTTTGGTTTCACCTGTCAGTAAATCATGGCAGCTTCTTAAGGGCCCAGCGCCTCACCTCTTACTTTGGCACGGAAATTATCGCACAACGGCAGGGGCTGTGATATAAAAGCACCATGTGGAGAGAGGGAGGAAATGCATGCTGGATGAAGCTGGGGTGTTGGCCCTGCAAAAAAACCCCATTGCGTTCATTTCTGCAGCCGCTCAGCTGCCTCCTTGCTTCAAAGATGCTGATGTTAGCAGTGGGAATGCAGCAAGGCCGGGGAGACTCTCCCCAGAATACAGAGCAGCCAGTGTGAAGGGGATGCTTGGCAGGTGGTCACGCGGGTTTGTCTAGTGCCTCTCCCCCTTTCATCTCTTTTTATGAAAAAATAATGGGGGGTGGAGAATCAAGAATCCCACTTCAGTTCAGCCTAAGGAAACTAGCTGGGCGACATTTGTGTTGCTCCCGTCTAATTCCCCTCCCTAACCTCTGTGTATCCAATTTGCATCTCAATAGACTTTGCTTCTCCCCCCCCCCCATTTTTCCCTTCTTTTTCTTCTCTCTCGCCCCCCCTTCCTGGAGCTTTCAGGAATCACTGAGCAGCCCCTAACAGGCCATTATGCTACAGTCAGGCCAGCTTGTGAGAGCTGAGCATATAAGAGCATCCAGCAGCAGCAGCCGACAACAATTCGCCAAAGCAGATTGTTTGCTTTCCCCTCTGACACTGTCCTTGTGTTTCGCAACCATTGTTTGCAATTAGAGAATTTGGTCACAGCAACCTCCCCACCCCTGTCCCAAACCATGAATAAGTTGAGCAAAACAACAGTAGCAACAGCACATCCAGTGACCCTGGAGACTGGGTCAAATCTGTAGAAATGAAGAAAGACTATTTATTTATTTCAGTTTATGGCCCTGTCCTTCATTATAGCATCCCAGGATGTGTTGCAACCATTGAAGAACATAGTAAGATCAACACAATGGCCCATCTAGTCCAGCATCCTGTTCTCACAGTAGCCAGCTAGATGCCCATTTTGGGAAGCCCACAAAGAAGACCCAGGCAGAAGAGCACTCCTCCTCTTGTGGTTTCCAGCAACTGATATTCAGAAGCATTATTGGCTTCTGTATAGCTGACATGGCTAGAAGCCATATCCAGTCTTATCTCCATGATCGTCCAGACCCTCCTATTTTCCAGGGACAGTCCTGGATTTACAGAAGCTGTCCCGGTTTCTGATTTGATCCTGCTTTTCCTTAGGACGTCCCTATTTTCATCAGAGAAATGTTGGATGGTTTGAAATAGGACGTCCCTATTTTCATCCGAAGAACATTGGAGGGTATGGTCCTCTCGGAATTTGTCCAATCCTCTTTTAAAGCCATCCAACTTTCTAGCCATGGGGAGCAAGTTCCATATGATCTGCACGAAGAATAACTTTCTTTTAGCTGTCCTGAATTTAAAATTCAGTGTGAGAAACAGTTTTAAGCAAGCCATGGTTATAGGAACAGGGTGGATCCCAAATACTTACATTTCAGGTTTCAAAAGCCTAGGTGTTCTCTTCAACGTAGGACAGGATCTAGAAGGTGCCAGATGGACCTCCTTGGGAATGGAATTTCACACTTAATCTGCCATCCTCTTGCGCGTCTGAGGGCAGAAGGTAAGGTAGTTCTGTTGAGTTTAGCACCTGAGAAGAGAAGAAGGTGGTCTTTCATATATTTGAGACCTAAGAAATCTAGAGCTTTAAACCAGGGCTTTTTTTTCAGCCAGAACTCACTGGAACTGAGTTCTGGCACTTCTCAGGTGGGCACCATTACCGTTATAAGAGAACAAAGGAGGTGTTCATGGTGAGTTCCAGCACCTCTTTTTCTAGAAAAATAGGACTGCTTTAAACACTGTTTTGAGTCCATTGACTTGGGCACAAAAAATGGCAATTGATTACTAATTGATTACCTTTTTAAAAAACAACAACTACCCTTCTCATGGCTCCCAGGCATACAGAGTTGAGTACCTGGTTTAGGAGCCCTTTCACACACATACACAGTATGATTACAACAACCCTTTGAGGTAGGTTGCATTAGGTTAGGCCAGTTTCACTTGGGGAGCTTCATTCCTCATTGGGGATTAGAACCATTTATTCTCACAACAGCCTTGTAAGGTAGGTTAGGCCGAGAGATAGTGGCAATGCAAAGGGTCACCCAGTGATCTTCATAGCATACCCAGGTGTCCCCAGTCCTAAACTCCCCCACCCCACCCCCACGGATCCAAGATGCCTAGCAAGCTGACACCCATTCATCCCCAGTATAGACCTAGTTGATCTTTAAGATCTTCCAAGGAAACCTTGCTAGCTGGTCCAAAATCAGAAGACAGTCACCTGGTGACAAGGAAGCAGCCCTTTTTGGTGATAACACCCACTCTGTAGAATGCTTATCCTTGTTCATGAGGCTGGAGACAGTAATTCATAGAATCATAAAATCATAGAAATGGGACCAGGAGAGTTATCTAGTCCCTGCAATGCAGGAATCTTTTGCCTAAGTTGTGGCTCGAACCCATGACCCTGAGATTAAGAGTCTCATGCTCTACCAAGTGAGCTACTAAGGTATGCACACTTCTCTCTCTCTCTCTCTCTCTCTCTCTCTCTCTCTCTCTGTGTGTGTGTGTGTGTGTGTTTTTGGGCCAAGCTTTCTTGGGCTCTGATTTTGTTGTTGCTGCTGCTGTTTTAGTATTGTTTCAAGACCTATTTTTAAGTGTTTCTTAATATATAATTTAATACATAATTGTAAATCGCCTTGAGGCTTATGTGAAAGGCAATTCGTTAATTATCCATTTCTGCTTCTGTTGATTGATTTTATATCCTGCCCTTTTCCTGCAAGCAGCTCAAGGCGACCTACAGGACGCCCCCCCCCCTTATTTAAGCTCCTTGACAACCCTGTGAGGTAGGTTAAGTCGAGAGGCAGTAGCCGGCTCAAGGTCAGTAGGGGGAATTGCACAGACAAGGACACAGAGTGAGGCAGAAGTGCAGAACAAAAACATTAAGAGCCTGCCCCATCTAGTCCAGTATCCTATTTTCACAGTGGCTGACTATATCCCTGTGGTAAAGCTCACAGGCAGGACCTTTCGGCCCTGGACATCAGAACCAACACAAAAGGAAGTATTAATTAAAGGAGTGCATCATGGTTAACTTAAGGAATTTGCTGACATGAGATATGGAGATAGCTTTAAAGGGGTCTGGACATATATACTAGTCATAACTAGCTATATACAGCTTCCAGGTTCACCCTGACTGTGGATACTAGTTGCTGCTGAGCACAATGCAGAGAGAGTTTTTGCCTTGTTCGTGGGCTTCCTGGAGGCACTTTGTTGGCCTCTGTAAGAAGCAAGATGCTGCCCAGATGGACTTTTGGTTTGGGTTCTTAAGTTCTTATCAATGGTGGTGGGGACTTGTGGCCTTCCAGATGTTGTTGAGCTACAGCTCCCATCGTCCTTGACCACTGGCCACAGTAGCAGAGATGGGAACTGTAGTCCAAAAACATTTGGAGGGCACCATATTTGCCATCCCTGGTCTAAACCACCTAAAAGGCATCAGATTAGGGGGATCTGAACTGCCTACTCTTGTTCATGATACAGAGACCTGTGTTTTTTTAAATAGAAATGGTATAAGGCTCCTTCTCTTGATTTGAAGAATAATTCAGAGATAATGGGAGTTGGAGGGCCACAGGTTACCTGTCCTTGGGAACAGTAGGTAGCCGTGTTGGTCTGCTGCAGTCGAAACAAAATAAAAAATTCCTTCCAGTAGCACCTTAGAGGCCAACTAAGCACACAAAAGTTCATACCGATAACAAACTTAGTTGGAAGGAATCTTTTTATTTTGTTTTGGGGAAATCACTATATTTTAGCCAAACCTACTGAAATCACACACATACACATGCATACCTGCTGCTTGGAACTCATGTCAAACATACAAAAGGGCCTGGTGTATTCTCTCTTGATTTCTTAAAAAAAAACAACCCAGCCAATCTGTTCTTTATCTCTCCAGTTTCCCCTTAAGGCAGGGAGTCCTGGCTAGCAGCATGTGCACTAAGTCCAAAGAAAATGTTAGCAGTAAGCTGGCAAATTGCTTTGGGCAAAGTTCAGAGTTCCTCTTCAGCCCAGCATCCAGCTAAACACTGCAGGGACAGTCAAAACCATTACAGAAAAAGATTAATTTCCTTTTACCTTGTGTTGAATGACAAAGTGCCAATCTTGACTATTTGCATTGTTTATTTCTATGGGTCATGCCATTAATGCACCTAGCATAATGTTATATATAAAATAACTTGATATACAAAGTACCCCTCAATGACCCTGGTTCTAGTCCTTATCTTAAATGTGACCTGGAAGGCTATAAGTAAATAGCCTGCCCTCCTAATACTGAATGTAGATTAGCATACTAATCTTTGCTACCAGCAAAGTTTGATTTTCACACACACACACCCCATAGGAAAGAATTGGGTTCCTCTTAGCCAATGGAATATTCTGCCAAAGGCAAACTCATGCAGCAATAAAGCTGCTAGGACATTTGCAAAGCTAAGCAGGGGTCTGGTCTGGTTTCAAACTGGATGGGGAACTACGTGTTCTCATTTCTCACTAGGGTCATGTCCATGCAACATAAAACTTAGCAAAGTAAATGGAATAGCAAATAAACAGGATCTTGTAGGAAATAAAACAGTGGTATAAAGGAATAAAGGTGTTATTAACATTCACTCACCAAGGCAGACCTGGCCCCTCTCCTACAGAATAGTTGACTCCAAATCGTGCTTAAACTCCAGCTTTGCAATGGTTGGGTAGTTCATATCTCCAATGGAACGCCCTCTTTGCTTCCCAAGGAGCAGTCGTATGCTTCACTAAACCACAGACCAAGGAATAGGTGAGAGGTTTCTGTTCCCAGGATTTTAAAGGAAGAGCTCAGCTTTTCTTGCAGCTCGGATCTCTGATCCCAGACTTTGTGTTCCATTAGTCTCCAAGTTCAGGTATACCTCCCTGTATCCTCTCTTCTGTTAGTGTGGGCGCTGTGGAAAATGGTCATGCTCACTCTTCAGACTTGGATAATTAGGGACTCCTTTACTCTTTAAGGTCAAAGTGTATTTGTGCTGAATGATTTGCTGCCTGCATAGATAGATAGATAGATAGATAGATAGATAGATAGATGATAGATAGATAGATAGATCAGGGGTCGGCAAACTAAGGCCCGCGGGCCGGATCCTCTGCCTCTTCCATTTCATTGAATAAAGCAACCTTTCTCTATGTCCTGGTGTGTGTGACTTCTTCATGGGGCATAAGGTTACGGATAAACATGTCTTTCATAATGGATGCATGTACTGACTCCAGCAAAATATTCCAGTGCTGTCAGAGTTCTGTGCTGAATGCACATGGACAAGCACGTGTGTTCAGACATGCACCTCGGACCAATGGAAGTTAAAGAGTCTTCATGCCATAGATTTAATAGATAATCAGAGGAAGATTTAAGTGGAACAGAAATCTTGCAAACAAATCATTAATTTTCAGTATTTTTTTTACTTAGTATGCCAGAATGTTGTTTTTTTTCAGGTCTGTGAACACACACATTAGGTGCTGTCAAATCAAGGCTGTTTCAAGACAAACAGTGGACGAGGGTTGTCCCCCTCTTGCCTTGCTCCCCAGGTGTATCTGGCTGGTTTCAATGGAGGCAGGATTCTGCACCAGTGGACTTTATTCCAATCCAGCAGTGCAATGCTCGCCAACGTCTCTGTGCGTTTAAACCCATAGCTCTCATTTCCATTTGGCAAATGGATAGAAAGGCATGCAGCTTAACTTGAATCCCCATGCTATGCTTTTCTAAACTATGTTTGTGCTCTAATTTCCTTTGAAAAATATGTTTTAAGAGATGGCACTGAAGACAGAAAAGGGGGAGTGTGTGTTCAGACCACAACGGAATATTCAATGACACAATCACAGCGTTGTGTGATGCAATCTTTTAAGCAATGGGGATTTTTACTCACTACTCTCTGTGTTTGGGATTGTTGCATTGATAATGATAACAGGGAGAGAAGCCTCTGGGTAATGTAAAGCAATTGATCAGAACACCTTTTTTTATATATATAAAAAGCATACATTGTCATGTGAAGTAGGTAATCTGACCCCTGCTGGTAGAAACGTGTAATGGAGCTGGAAGATAGCTGGAGGTTCAACTTCCAAGGTTTTCCCTCTATTAATGAAGAGAATAAGGTCACCTTGATGATAATGCAGTTGACCAAAGCATACAACTTTATATCCTGGGGGAACTTGTCATCAAAGTGATTGAACTTTACAGGGATCTCAGGTGCTTGTCTGTGTTCACTACTGTCTTTCAAACCAAACCACAGCTTGCTAATGGAGAACTCCTGCCACCCTTAGGATTTCATTCATTTATATCCTATTTCAGTGTTATCTCCCTCTGTTTTTCTCATGCAGAGTTATATACAGTGGTACCTTGGGTTAAGTACTTAATTCGTTCCGGAGTTCCGTACTTAACCTGAAACTGTACTTAACACTTTAGCTAATGGGGCCTCCTGCTGCCACCGTGCCACCGGAGCACGATTTCTGTTCTCATCCCGAAGCAAAGTTCTTAACCTGAAGCACTATTTCTGGATTAGCGGAGTCTGTAACCTGAAGCGTATGTAACCTGAAGCGTATGTAACCAGAGGTACCACTGTATCTATATATATGTGTGTGCGTGTATCTCAAAATGTTTCTCTAAATCCATCTGATTTCCTGTTCAGTGCAAAAGACTGCACATTGTGTAATTTAATTCAGGTGCTTCAGGGTGAAAGGTGATGAAATGGGCCTGGAAGCATGAACAGATCCTGGCCATGTTCCAGCGGGCTTTGCGGTGAGTTCAACATGCACGTGGTTTGGGGGAGGTGACCTGGGCTGCATGCAGCCCTTCCACATCTTCACCAGCTTTCGAAAACTTCAGGGGAACTTCAAATAGCTGCCTACAATATATTTATTTACCGCTTGACTGTTAAAAACAAACAAACCCTCAAAGCAATCTCCAAAAAGTATAAAGCAATGAAATTATCTGTTTAGAAACAGTAGAAAACAACAATTAAAAAACTTTGTTATAAAGATCAATGATAAACTAATAACCAGATTAAAAACACATGTTCATCTTCCATGGGTCAAGATAGGCTTGCCTGAACAAAAATGTTTTTGGCATTATTTTTCTTTAAAGCAAGACTCCTTGCACGGCTCTGTTCTCCCTTTCTTCCTGCCCAGGGTTGTCCTGCCCTCTGCCTGCACCTCAGAGCTGGCTCATCCTTCAGGGCTTAGCCTCTCCTGCTCTCCAGCAGCCCCTATGAGCTGCCCAAGGGAGGAGGCTAGCAGTGGCAGCCATGGAGAGGCCAGTGGGATGCTCCCTCAGCACTGCTGCCACTCCCACCACCACTCAGGACAAATGCCAGCTCATCCTCCTCTCTGAATTCAGCCCTGGAGGGGAAAATAGGGATGTTCTGGGATCAAATCAGAAGCCAGGATGGCTTTTGTAATTTTGTGTCTCCTGGAAAATCGGGATGCTTGGAGAGTATGAGGAAGTTGCAAAGGTGACACTCTTCCCTCACTTACTCTTTTATCTCCATGGGCTTTTCAAGGCACACACACACACTCCACTCTCATTAATAATTGCCCAGTCATCTGTACATATGCAAATTTACATCATGGGACTGTGGTCCGAGTCTTGTAACTGTTTAGCAGCAGCCCACCCCCCACCCCCACCCAACACTGATGTTGAACCTACTGACCATTGCCTGTCGATCTAATTGGTTCCATAGCGGTACATTTTGTTGCTACAAATGTCTTTGCCAAACAGACGACCCCCCCCCCACCGGCCTTTCACCCCTTCTGGTATCTGTTGGGGTGTTTTTGTTCCCCTATACATTGCTATATCCACCCTCTTTCTAAACTGAGCTTGTAAAAAGATTTGCTGCTGCTCCTTCCGAAAGGAACCTGATCAAAAGAAAGGAAAACAGCTGGGAAGCCATAATTCCGCCCCCCCAGTTGACAATGAATGAGAGTTATGTCTGGCACTCTCAGCATTGACTCAGAAGCTGCATCAGCATTTGCTGTGGCAGAGAAGCATCTTCTGAATGAAGCCAAAGGAGAGGCAAAAGGCGCAGAGAATAGAATGAGCATCTATTTCTATCTCTCTCTCCAACCACCCACCCCTGCCACCCACAGCATCCCAATACTACGGTGCCAGTGGAGACATCAACCTTCCACAGCTCCGTGCAAGCTTTTGGCACTTTAAGAAGTTGTGAAAGCCAAGCCGATTACTCCCAATGACTGCTTGTTCCTACTGGTGCTCTACTTGGCGAAACAGCATTGCTCTCCTGTAAGTAAGCAAAGACCATCTGGCAATTGCAGTTGATCAAGGTTTCCCTCAAAGCAGTGCTTCCAGGAGAATACTTAAGGGAATGTACAACAACTCGAGCCAAAACCATACTTAGAAAAGACTTGTTAGCAGACGAGTGTTGAGAACAGGTTTCCTATGCTCATCCACACTTCCACTTATCACATGCCTAGAAAACATGGGTCCGAGTGGTTTCCCCCTTGGTCTGCTCCTTTCGAAGAAAAACCCACTCTTTAATGCAAAATCGGATAAAACATCAATCCAGATGTCCGTAACCACCATTGCTAGTATCCGTGGTTAGCCTTATATCCCACAAATTTGTCCAATCCTCTTTTACAGCCCTTCACCTGAGGGTGGCGTTTTCTACCAGATCATAGTCCTACCTACAGTAGGACTCAAGACAAGTTTGAATCCTTCTGTACTCTTCTTGGGACTTATCAACCTCCCAGGCTCCCACCCTCTTCTTCAGAAGTGGAGTGCCTTCAAGGAATAAATATCTGGCCTGGGTCCTAACAGTCTTCCTGTTGGTAGCAAGGGAAAACTAGGTATAGAAGGAGAATTCCTGGATGGCAAGACCCAAGTTTGGGGGTGGTACTCTTTGGTGAGAGAGCCCCAGTAGAGATTTAAAATTACAAAATATGCAGTAAAGCAAAGGGTGGAAATATAAGCTGTTAGACCTTTTAAATACCCCCCTTCTAAGCCAAAGTTCCCCTTCTCCCCAGCATAGAAAAATAGCACGTTTAGTAAGTTAAAAATGGTTTACTTACAAACTCTCCATAGGTCAGATTCATGTGCTTTTCCATTTAGCTAAGACCTCACACATTGAACTTCCCTGGTAGGATAACAAAGGCTTGATAACCTAATCGATTCCAAGGTGAGCTATCCACGGCAGGACAGCTTACTCTATGGTCTGAATTCCTTCACACATTCATAAGACTTAAGCATGTTGGTTATATGAGGCTGGTTACCCCACACTTTCAGCTCCACTTAACTCCCACATAGTTCATTGTCAGCAATGGCAAACTGGCTGGAGAGGAGATGGGGCTGATTTCTCAAGGGAATCTGGTCCCGGGGCTGAGAAGCCCAGCTCAAGAGACTTCTTCCAGGTGTGAGTACATGATGCTATTTATAATGGTGGAGAGTTGCAGTCAGTCGCTGTTGGCAACCAACAATGGACAAGGGCCTTGCCAGAGAAATTATTGAAATTATAGAATGAAAATTGCAACATGTGAGAGGGACTGAGCAAGTGAGGGTTGGAATGTCAGGGGCATTAGGGAAGGATTATTTCTCGAAGACACCATGAGAAAGGGACAGAGAGGGCATATACACAGGGGCCTTTTGCATATCCTTGGACAAACAGGAGGCCAGAATGAATAGATAAGGAAGCTCATTGCCATGCCTTGTGCTTGTAGCTATGCCTCGTGATGAACTGCCTCTTCGCTTATTTGAAAAGTGTATAAATACTGCTGTTTGATATGCTTATGTGTGTCACACCCTCAATACTTGCTGGTTGCTGAGGTTGTGGCATACTGGCCTTGCAAAGCCTAAATAAACATCCTGTTTTGCTGAGCTCTGAAGTCTGGATTTTATTGAATGTGCAGGCTGAACCCACAAGGTGTATGGTATTGAACCCAGATATGTCCCCAACGGTACCAGTGTTGTGGAACGCTGAAATGCAAGAATCCCCATGTGTTGGCATTCCACCCACTTCTGATGACACACTTATTTACACAAGCATTCCCTTCATCTCTTGACCCAAATCTCCTGTTTAAATTGCTGTTTCAATGTGGGTTGTTTTTCCCCCACTGTGATTGTGCCTCCCATTTTCCTGAACAGAGAGAAGTGTAGGTGCAAACGTCTGGATTTTGTAAAGCTTAAAAGAAGCCTACTGCACAAAAGTAATAGTAGCATCAGTTGCTCTGCCCATTTTTTGTTGCCGGTAGCAGCTCTCTGGGGTTTCACATAGTGGCCTTTCTTCGTTTTGCTGGACATTGTACCTGGGGCTCTCTGCACACAAAGCATATCCTCTGTCAGTGCCACTGAGCTATAGTCCCATTCTACTGAGTTCAGCAGGTCTTATTCTCAAGGAAGTGAGCTTATGGTGGCGAGTTCATACACCTCATTGTTCTGATGCAGCATGATGGATTATGTAGTGTCAATCAGATGGGCCTTATGGAAATTGTAGTCAAAATGTCTGCATGTGCTATGCCACGGGCATATAATTCCTTTGCATCAATTGTTCACTGTGATGTCTAAGCAACAATAAAGATTGATGGACCTTTGGCTTCCTTTGTGAGCTTATTGTAAGCATTTATTTTGTGCCCCCCCCTTTAAAAATACACAGTGTATGTACATTTTAAAAAAGATGTCATCTGAGAAAGGACACTTGGTTTTTTGTTGCTATTGAACTGAGTTTGTGTTTATTTAATTTTACATGCGCAATGCGAAGAATGGGGGCAGTTCCTTGTGGTCGCTGGAGTCGCTTTGTGTTAAGAGCCATCAGTGTTATGTGTCTCCCTAGCTAACATTTTATTTGGGGTGGATGCCCATCCCATCCCATTTACGTAACCGCTGAGCATCGCATAAGGAGCCCATTTAATTTTTGACCTTTTGTCATCTGATCTTCCACTCATGCCAAATATCTGTGGGCACCAGAGGAATGCTTTCAACAAACAAAAACAGAAGCAGGGAAAACTAGCAAAAACTTCATCTTCTTTGGGTACATATGTATTTAGCCAAAGCCTTGGTCTACGAAGTTTATTTTTTAATATATAAATTTTATTTTTCAGTTTTAGAGATTTTTTTACATACATACAAATTGAATAACTTCTGAATGGACACATTCCCTCCACCCCTTCTGTGGTTTCTTATAATTTTAATTTATAATATTGCATTTCCTATGTTTTTCCATTTATTAATTACTCCCTACTTTGTTAAAGAAAAGGTAGGGAGTAACTAATAAATGGAATAACATAGAAGACTGCTTGTTTTACATTAATCCTGATAATGACCTCAATTGTACAGTGGTGCCCCGCAAGATGAAAAACTCGCAAGACGAAAAACTCGCTAGACGAAAGGGTTTTTCGGTTTTGCGTTGCTTCGCTAGACGAATTTCCCTATGGGCTTGCTTCGCAAGACAAAAACGTCTTGCGCTTTTTTAAAAAAGCCGCTTGAAGAGGCGCAGTTGCGACGGACCGTGCTTAGCAAGACGAAAAACATCGCAAGACGAAAAGACTCGCGGAATGAATTATTTTCGTCTTGCGAGGCACCACTGTATACGAAAACTTTTAAGATCTGCAAAGTTGAAAGCTACATACAAAATACTGAAGAATGCTGGTGGGTGGGGAGGCAGGGAAAATAACAACAACTCATCATTATTTATTTATTAAATTTCTATCTCTCCCTCAAAACAATGCAATTTAAAATAAAGACATATTTAAAACATACTGCAGAGGCACAAAAGCTACATCTTATTTGTTGAGGGCACTTGTACCCTTCTCCTCAAAGTCTCCCAGAATGATTTACATTCAATCAATTAAAACAAAGCTTTAAAAAACAACACACTAGCAAACAAGTCACACAAGGGGGAAAAACAGGCTGGGAATAGAGGGGGTGGAAATCAAAACTCAGGCACCTTTTCTTAAACAATTTTTCTTTTAATGAATAGCTGGCACGTTTAAGGGCAGGAGGTACCCAATGGAGCTACTCCTTTGGCAAAGCAGATGGAATGAGCCTGGCTTCCTATCTCTCCCACTGAGATAGTTTGATGGAACAGCTGCCCCCAGGTGATGGTTGCTGGAGAGGTGGCCAATTCTTCAGTTGCTCAACTTCAGTTCTTTCATCTTGTAAAAAAACATGACTTGGAAGATTGGATAGCTAGACCGTGTTGGGAGCAGATTGAATAATAAAGTTGTTTGCATGATGAATTCGGCTCTCAGCATGAAGAATTTTGCTTCTTCTTCTTTTAAAAAAATGCACCATCCATATAACCTTATTTCTAATGTTTGAAATTACCAATATGTTAAGAGTAAGCAGTGCTTTTCAACTCTGGGGACCCCAGATGCCATCAGACTACAACTCCAGTCACTGCTCCAAAATTATGGGCGCTGTAGATGACAAGACAGCCCCCCCCCCTTGGCCTCACTGTTTTGGTCCAAAGGAAAGCAGAGCAATATGTTTGGCATCAGCTTGGCTGCAGGAGTTGCCAGAAGGAGGCGTACAATGCGTCTTAGTGACTCCACTCAGATTGGTGTAGGGTGTCCTCCGTAACTGCTGCTTCTCCCAAAGATACCTTGCAAGGCAATGGGTACGGATTGTTCCCCAGGGTTTATTCCTGCACCCTTTCTCACAAATGAGTATAGCTGCAAGGCTGAAGATGTTTAGGATCAGATCACCACCATATAATTAGCTACCAGACAACAGGTGAGCTCTCTCTCCTTTGAACTTGGAAAGGTACTGCATGCTCTCCTTTGCTTTTTGTTACTCTTTATTGTTACTCAGCTTTGCAGAGGGAAAACATTCTCAGTTTTGGGACATGTTCAAGGTTAATTGGTGTTTTAAGAGCATTTATTGGAATGCTGTTACTAATAACTCTGATAATGTTGTTGATCAAAGTGCAAACTAGTAAAAGTGAAAACTTTTTCCTCTCTTGCTTTTATATTTCTTTATGCTTTGGGAACACAATTCTAGGCCCATTTCTTTGCTCGGAACAGTTGTCCCTGTCCATGTAGATCCTGCAACAAGAAATATTGACACTATTGAAGCATAAGCACCTGTGGGCTAAAACATGGTGTGTGTGTGTGTGTGTGTGTGTGTGTGTGTGTGTGTGTGTGTGTGTGTATGTGTTTGTACATACCACCTCAAGGAGTACCCACTAATGGGGGTGTTCTAGTCTTTTTTTCTGCCTTTTACAGCAGCCTAGGAAAGCTGCAGATATCCGTGATTGAAGCTTTTTTTTTAGCGCATGAAGATAAAGTGTGACCAGATAAAGCAGCTGAGACAAAGTTGACAACAGCAACAACCTGCATTCCAGCATGGTTGTTTTTTTTTTTTAAAAAAAGACTGATAATCTTCCCTCTTGTTTCCCATTTAATTTAATTGGGAGCCCTTTGTACTTCTAGATTGCTGTGCCAAAAAAGAAGAAGGGAAAGGGAAAGGATGGTCTGCAGCTGTGATGCTACTTAATACAGTGTAAAGGACATTTCTAGCTAGGATTCGGAAACCATTAAGAATTTAACAGTCTAGCTGCACTTGCAAAATGTTTCCAGTTACTGTTTTATGCTATCCCACTTCCATCCCTCCTCCTGCTCATCTTTTCCCAATGGCTGACAGAATTTCCTGTGACTTTTTTTGGGGTGGGGGGAGAATCACCCTCCCTCTGTCCCTCTTCTTCCAAACTAAATGCAAAGTGGGTACCTGGACACCTTTCAATCTTGCTTCAAGCCTGGATATGGCACTGAAAACTCCCTTGGTCACCCTGGTCTGTTGGGGAAGTGCAGTTTGCTGGTTTTCCTTGACCTCTCAGTGGCTTTTGATACCACAGTATCCTTTTGAAGTGGCTCTGAACGTTGGAAGTTAGGGGTACTGTGCTACAGTGGTTCTGCTTCTGAGGTGGATTTCAGAGAGTAGGAATGTGGGACTGCTGATTGGCCCCTTGGGAGCTAAATTGTGGGGTTCCTTGGGGGGTTAGTCTTGTCGTCCCCCCATAGATGAGGTTACTAGGAGATGTTGTCAGGGGAAGTTGGATTAAAGTGATGACACCGAGTCCTATCTCTCTGTTGCATCTGAATCAGGAAAGGCAATTAAGTTGTTTCACTGTTTCCTGTAAGTGGAAATGGGCTGCATACAGACCAATAAATTAAAACTGAACCTAGGCAAGATGGAGGTACTGTTAATTGCAGACTCGCAACTTTGGGAAATAGGGAAATGACCAGTTCTGGGCAGGGTTGCACTCCTCTAGAAGGAGCAGGTGCATAGTTTGGGGGACTCCTTGATCCATATACTGTATGTTGTTGGAGGCCCACATAGCCTTGGCTATGACTACGTTATTCCAGCTGTGGTTGGTTTGCTAGCTGTGGCCCCTCCTGAAAAGGAACGGCTCAAGCACAGAGCTCCACACTCTGGTAACTTCCAGATCAGTCTGTTCCAATTTGCTCTGTGTGGTGCTGCCTTTGCAGAAGGAGTTCAGAAATTGCAACTAGTACAGAGGGTATCTCTGGCCAGGCACTTGTGCTGGTCTTGAAAGATCTGCACTGATTGGCAATTTAAGGCTGTCATATAAAGCTCTAAATGTCTTTGACCCAAAATAGCTGAGGGAGCGCCTTTCCCCACATTGATCTGCCTGGGTGTTAAGATCAGCAAGGAAACCCTCCATGGCTCATGCAGGTGGCAGTACATGAGAGGGCCTTCTTTGTGGTGGCCCCCAGGTTCTGGAATAACCTAACACCTGAAGTGCATCTTGCTTCTGACCATTGGTGAAGATGCACCTCTTTATCCAGGCCTTTGTTTGACTAGATATCTTCCTTTCTGCTGCATTACTGTGTACTGCTATCCTGTTATTCTGTAGTTTAATTGCACGACTTTGACGGAATTTGTACTTATTTTTAATTGTTATTTTTTGTAATGTGCTCTTGGAGCATTTGGTGAAGGGCAGCCTAGATGTTTGAGAATTAAAGAAATCTCACCACCTTTCCCCCTGCCCAAACCCACAAATAAGCCAGATTTGGCCAACTAACAGCAAGTTACTTTTAAAATTCAACAAGTTAAGACTGTGCCATCCAATAAACTAACCTCAAAAAAGTAAAAGAAAAAGTGTACATGTGAGAATTCCCCCCCCCCCATTTGATCTACGTCTGGGAAGGAAGTAAATGCTGACACCAGAGACTCATTTTATTTTAATTATGCTGTTTCTTCATTAAGAGCTCAAATCAGGAAAGATCTAGTTATGATTTCAGCATAGCAATTGCTTTTTGCTGCAAAGGTAAGAAAATGTGGCAGATAAAAGCCTTTCATCCATAAACACCCTTCCCACAGCAATGGTCAACCTGCAACCTGATGGGACTTAGAGTCCAACCACATTCAGAGGGCCACAGATTTCCCATCCCTGTATTAAGTAATGGGGAATAATCCATGTAGAACTGAAAGGGTCGGCCTCAAGAACAGCTGGGGACTGGATGAGGGCAGACTGACACTGGTGGGGCAGTGCCCTAATGGGACAGCCTCCACTGTTATTTCCTTCTACTTCTGATGTTCAGTGGTAAGTGTCCACATCCATGTATCCAAAATGGCAGCACCCCCTTAAACATGAGGGGAGAATCCCAAAGGTTTGCAGAAGCACAGAAAGCATAGATTTTTTTGGGGGGGGGGAAGAATCCCTAGAAGAGGAGGAGACAGTGAAAATTGCCTATTGAGGTTGAGCATACACTCAAAATGCTGACAGGGGATTTTTTGGGGGAGAGGGGCAGGAATGGAAAACCAGTTGCAGGATGGAATGGGGCACCTGGAAATACAAACAGAAGTGCTTCAAACACCAACATTTTGTTGCAGGTCTCCCCTTGCAGATCTTATATAGAAGTCATTGGATATGTTAAAATGGGGGGGGGGAGGGGGGAGCCATTTTCTGGCACTCAAAGATGCTACATAAAGCAGTGACATACCTGTCCAGCTTGCTCTCTTAAACATCACTTCACACATTTCTGAAAGTGTTTGTTTCTTGAGAAGTATTACATTTCACCAGAGTGTTCAGTCCCATGTATAAGAAAGATCTGAAGGTGTTTCTCCCCCTCTTTAAACAGCTTAATCAACTTTGGAAGGAACAGGTCATTGTGGGAACTCGTTACCAGCTCTGGTTGGGATCCAAAGGTTTATGTCGTCCCACGCAAGCCTGGTGGGATTTGTTTTTAATTTTACTTTCAGCAGCTAAACCCTCCATGTATCGTATAACAGAGTGCTTTTGAAACTCCCCCTAGTTTGGGTTTCTTTCTTTCTTTTTCTTTCTTTCTTTCTTTCTTTCTTTCTTTCTTTCTTTCTTTCTTTCTTTCTTAGAATTTTGGTGTGCAGTATGGTGTCTGAGAAAAACAGGCTCATTTATTATGGGGAGATATATATATAACATAAAGTCTGTAATCAAAATAAAAAAATTCCTTCCAGTAGCACCTTAAAGACCAACTAAGTTAGTTCTTGGTATGAGCTTTCGTGTGCATGCACACTTCTTCAGATACACTGAAACAGAAGTTGCCAGATCCTTCTATATAGTGAGAAGGTGGGGAGGGGTATTACTCAGAAGGGTGGTGGGAATGGGAGATTGGCAGATAGCTGAGATGAGCCTGTTGACGACTCTTAACGACTGCAATAGGTCTTACAGGAAAAGGCAAGGGGCGAGAAGGTGAAAAATGGCTTAGTCATGTATAATGAGATAAGAATCCAATGTCTTTGTTCAGACCAGGTCTCTCCATGGTTTTAAGTTTGGTAATGAGTTGCAATTCAGCGGCTTCTCTTTCCAGTCTATTTCTGAAATTCCTTTGTAGTAAAACAGCTACTTTGAGATCTTGTATAGAATGTCCTGGGAGATTGAAGTGTTCTCCTACTGGTTTCTCTGTTTTGTGATTCTTGATGTCAGATTTATGTCCGTTTATTCTTTGGCGTAAGGTTTGGCCTGTTTGTCCAATATAGAGAGCTGTACAGTCCGTAAAGTCTGTAAATTGGGGTAAGGGCTGTAACTCAGGAATGAGGCATCACACTTCATCTGTTTCATTTTACAAAATTTATATGCTGCTTGGTTTTAATGAAGCCTAAAAGCAGTTTACAAAATGAATAAAATAATAAAGCCAACTCTTTAAAAACATCCAAAAACAATTGCAATCAAAGATAAGATGCAAACGAGAACAGAACATTCTACATGTATGGATAGGCTTTCCTAAGCAAAGATGTTTTAAGTAGGCATTCAAAAAGAGCACACAGTGAGTACAGCTACCCCAACCAGGGTACTCAGGACTGCATTACCTCAAGGACCACCTCTCTACCTGGACCCTGAGATCATCCTCTGAGGCCCTCCTTCATGTGCCTCCTCCACGAGAGGTCTGGAGGTTGGCAACACGAGAACGGGGCCTTCTCTGCAGTGGTTCCCCATTTGTGGAATGCTCTCCTGAGAGAGACTCGCCTGGCACCTTTGTTACATATCTTTAGGCTCCAGGCGAAAACATCCCTCTTCTCCCAGACCTCTGGCTAATTAAACAATCTATGGCCTTTTAAGCTGAGTGTGGTGGAAGGTTATTGGTTTGTTTTGGTTCTTATTTTTATTTTGCCTTTTGTGCTGTTTTTTAATATTGTAATTTAATGTTGTGAGCTGCCCTGAGATCTACAGATGAAGGGCGTTATACTAATTTAATTAATAATAATAATAATAATAATAATAATAATAATACGCAACTGACCAATTTCTTGGACAGAGGAATTTCTTGGACACAGCACCTCCCTCTTGCCAGGATTCAAGCTCAGCTTGATCTTCCATGTCTGCCTCACCACTGCATCCAAACACTGATTCAGGGATTGCACAGCCTCTCCTGATTGAGGAGAAATAGAGCTGAGCATAATCAGCATACTGATGGCACCTCGCCCCCTAATGACTGCTCTCAGTGACTTCCTAGAGATATTAAATAACATGGGGGATAAGATAGATAACTTTCCCAAAGCCACTCTCTGGACTTGGTCCTGAAGGAAGCGGAAGTACTATAACACACAGTTTCCTCATTTCCCATTCCCCCAAGCCAGTACAGGAGGATATCATGGACAATGGTATCAAAATCCAACAAGAGATCAAGAGGCAAAAGCAATAATCACACTCCTCCCTGTTCCACACTTTGCATGCAGATAGTTCTTGGGTCCAAACCCAGTGTGATGGCCTGGGATTCGGACTCGGATGCTGAACCTGAGGGATCCCAGCCTGCACAGGATTCCCCGCCTCCAGAACCAGCTGAGCTGGGGCTGGAGCCTGAAGGGTCCTCACCTGTACTAGATCCTCAGGTGCAGGCACCAGCTGAGTCTGCTCTGGCTCCTGAGGTGATGGAGGACCCATTGCCTGCAGGTGATCCACTCTCAGCCCCGTCAGGTTGCCTCTGGGTCTGGTAACCCTCCATCCTCTCCTGAGCTGCAGAGGCTCAGGGCAGAGAGGCGGAGAGAGCTAAGTTCCCGCAGGAGGAGTGCTCACCTCCAGCCCAGGAGAGGCAAGTCACCTGTGGACTGGGGCCGCCCTATGCCTCGGGGCAGATAAAAGCCGGCCAGCCCCAGTCCCAAGTTGCGGGAGCAACATTGTTGGTTGCTAGTTCTTGCCTGAACCCCGTCCTCCTTTCCTGCCTGAGCTCTGGACCCACCCTGGCTCCCTGCTTGCATGCCTGTTCCTGACTTCACCAGACTCCCTGCCCAGCACCCAGCTTCAGCTACTACGTACTGCCTCCACGTTGCACCTTTGACCATGGACCGGACTTGGACCTCACCTCTCAGGTAACCCACGGGACCAGCACACCCAGCTCCTTCTGCATCTGGGATTGTAGAGAAGCATTCCTAGTCAAAGTAGACTTCCCTGGATGAAACAGAACAATTGTGTGACTCTGGGGTGTGGAAATCTCCTACGTTCTCCTATGTAGATTAACCTTGGATCTCAAAGGTTGCTCTTATGAGTGGAAGAACTTCCAGACTGTTTGGGGCTGAGATTCAATCACCTACGGCTTCCACAATTATTTCTGATTGGGAGGTTTTGCGAGAAGCAGGGGAGCCCGACCCATTAGAGCAAGTAGGGTGTTGCCCCACCAACCTCAGTCTACCTTCGGCCAGAGCTCCACCTCCAGGAAAAGCCATAGTTCAGTGGCAGAAAGCCCCAGCTTCAACCCCCAGCATCGCCCCGTATGACTGAAGCCCTGGAGAACTTCTGCTGCCAGTCAGAGTAGACAAGATTGTGGGCCAATGGTCTGACTCAGTGTGTGCGGCAGCTTCTTCTGCCTGCCTTCTGACTTACACAACCAGTCCAGGAGACAGACTGCTTGCCAGCTTCCTCCTGCTTAATTTCAGTATTGCAGCCCAATAACTCTGCAGAGAAGAGGATGGGGGCAGGACTGGCATTAGTTGGCTCTGCCTGTTTCCATCTACCGCTGCCATCTCTGCCTTCCACCCACCCACCCAGTCCTAATAGGCACCAACCACTGCTGCCGAGGAGCTCAGACTTTTTGAGATGCGGTAACTAATGGATGCGGGTGGCGCTGTGGGTTAAACCACAGAGCCTAGGACTTGCCGATCAGAAGGTTGGTGGTTCAAATCCCCACGACAGGGTGAGCTCCCATTGCTCAGTCCCAGCTCCTGCCAACCTAGCAGTTCAAAAGCACGTCAAAGTGCAAGTAGATAAATAGGTACCACTCTGGCGGGAAGGTAAACGGTGTTTCCGTGTGCTGCTCTGGTTCGTCAGAAGCGGCTTAGTCATGCTGGCCACATGACCCAGAAGCTGCACGCTGGCTCCCTCGGCCTGTAAAGCGAGATGAGCGCCGCAACCCCAGAGTCGTCTGCATCTGGACCTAACGATCAGGGGTCCCTTTACCTAACTAATGGGAACATGCACTGTGGAAGTGCAGGATAGCACTTGGCTGGGTGCAACATCATCTAAACTCCTCACAAACAAATCAGAGCAAGGGCTCAGCAAATAGTTGACACTGTCAGATCTCTCTGCAAAGAAAAAGGAAGAATGACGTGCCCCAGGGGTTTGGTTGGAATATTCCACTAGTTTTAGCAGGAAAGTACGGTGTGTGTCTTTCTCTTTTTCAGCACCAGGAGCTGTTCACACACAAAAAAGTGAAGCCCTTATGGAGTTCCCCATAGTAATGACTTACGTTTTCATTTTTAACCCTTATGCACAGATTGATTTACAGATGCTACAGTGGGCAGCTAGTTCTTTGATTAATGCCAAAAGTGGTCAGGTGTACACAGGGGGAGCAACTCTATCCTTTCCTGTCTGAGTCCCTTGGCAGTTGAGGTTTTTGTAATAAAAAAATGCAATTTGTACTAATAGCTGCAGAACTTTTAGAAGAGGAGGAGGAGGAGTTTGGATTTGATATCCCACTTTATCACTACCCAAAGGAGTCTCAAAGCGGTTAACATTCTCCTTTCCCTTCCTCCCCCACAACAAACACTCTGTGAAGTGAGTGGGGCTGAGAGACTTCAAAGAAGTGTGACTAGCCCAAGGTCACCCAGCAGCTGCAGGTGGAGGAGCGGAGACGTGAAACCCAGTTCCCCAGATTGAGTTTATCGCTCTTAACCCCTACACCACACTGGCTCTCCAGTGTGGTGTAGATCCTAGAAGGAGGAAAGAGAGCATTTTAATAATTTGCACAAATTCAGTGCAGTCCTCAATAGACATCCCAGTGTGTGTCGAGTCTCATGGCAGGGAGGAAGATATGGATTTAAGAGGTTACCTGTACTTTAAAATGAAACATGTTTAGTGTATGGGGTGTTGGTGTTGGTGTGTGTGCTGGTTGAGTCTGAAAAAACAACAAAAAACAGCAGTTCCCAGACTTGAACTGCCATGATAAATACATTAAAGCAGCAATACTAACCCCATTGTGGCAAACTGGATGCTAGACTGGGACACCTTTGGTCTGATCTGACAGTGCTCTTTTTAATTTACTGAAACTTTTCTAGAGCTCAAGGTGCCTTTCTGAAGGGGAAGCTGCTCTCTACACCCATTGCTCTGGTCTTGGTCCTTTCCAGTTGGGAAGCATATCTGGAGCAGTAATTCACACTGAAGGGCACCAGAAATAGACTGGCTAAAATTCTTACCCAGTCTCCAAACTAGCCTTTCCCTGCTTCGGCGCCCTCCAGAAAATTCTGGACTAAAACTCCCCTCAGCCCCAGTATGATGTCCACTGGTGGGAAATGTAGTCCAACAGCATCTGGAGGCAGGGCCGACCCACCCCTTAGAGAAGGTGTGGTGACCGCCTCAGGCAGCAGGATCCAAAGGAGGAGGAGATTCTGATAGGAGCTCTTTATTTTCTCTTTGTTCCTGGTGGTGATCTTCATTCCCCTCTTCTTCCTTTTGTGGCTTGCCTCAGGTGCTAAAATGTTTTGGGCTAGCCCTGCCAGAGGACACCAGGTTGGGAAAGGCTGTGCAAAATAAACATTTTCAGGTATAAGAATGAAGCATGCCTCCAATTTTAACTCAGGGTTGGGGGAAGCTAATTTCAGAGATGAATCCACAGCTATCATAATTCTTCAATGTCTCAGTCCAGAGTAATATGTGTAGCTTCTGAGAGGCTAGTGCTATTGCGACAAAGCATTCTTTCCCATCATTAAATTTCAAACTTCTCTAACTGTTGAGTGGTCTGTAGGACCATTTTAAAGCAAACAATGGCTTGCTAGAAACCCAGAAGTGTTATTTCTCGTTGGGGATAGGAGGACTCCTGAACTGCAGCGTTGTCAACACAGGTCAAACAGCTATTTCTCTTTCAAAGCAAGGAGTTGAATGCACTTAACCTATACATCTCAACAGCCCTGATAAAACCAGGACACCCTGCTTTTTCACAGGAGAGCATGGTGACCATTTTGGGCAGTGCAATCTCATGTCACAATCTCATTCGGGGGGGGATGCTTTTGGGGGGCTGCATCCCACACAGCTCACGTGACTTGTGCAGGAGCACTGCCCCGGAAGACGTGCATCCCAGTTTTTTCACCTCAACATGTTTGAGGGTATGATTAGCCCCCCACCCTTACTAAATACTTAAAGTAATATACTATTTAAACACTTACAGCTTCCCCCAAAGAATTCTGGGAACTGTGGGTTGTTAACGGTGCTGAGAGTTGTTGGGAGACAGCCATCCCATCTCTCTCACAATTCCTAAAGTGGTTTATCAATCAATCAATCAATCAATCAATCAATCAATCAATCTTCCCAGGGAACTGTATCTCTGTGAAGGGAAGAGAGGTTTCCTAACTACTCTCAGCACATTTAAAGACTACAGCTCCCAAAATTCTTTGGAAGAACCCATGATTGTTTAAACTGGTTATAATACAATGGTACCTCGGGTTAAGAACTTAATTCATTCTGGAGGTCCGTTCTTTACCTGAAACTGTTCTTAACCTGAGGTACCACTTTAGCTAATGGGGCCTTCCACTGCTGCCACCGCGCCACTTCTGTTCTCATCCTGAAGCAAAGTTCTTAACCCAAGGTACTATTTATAGGATAGCAGAGTCTGTAAGCTGAAGCATCCGTAACCTGAAGTGTCTGTAACCTGAGGTACCACTGTAGTGGTGTAGATGTGGTCTTAATTGTGCAAAAGCATTTGAGGAGGCTGTGGTGAGTAGTGTGGCTTGAGGGGAACATGGCCAGGGCCAGATTCTGAAGTCTGCATTTGACTTCTGGGTCTGAGGTTCCACTACTCCTGGCTTATGACAAGAGTGATTCACTTAGAACTATAGGTGAAATGAAAAAAAAGTGTCCCTCATTAATTATGGCACCTGTTTCTGAATGTACTTAAGACGGCTAACTCATTTTACTGCCCCAAGTCTTTGATCGTTCCTTGCCATGGAGAAATTAAGCAGGTTAAGCTTTATCTCACTGCCAAAAAAACAAAACAACCCTCAATTGTTTAACTTCTGTTCCCATGTGAAATCCCTTGCTTTTTGATGTTTTATCTTGCTATGTATAACAAGGCATTAGTTCACAAGAAAAGCTGTTTCCCCTGTTTGTAATGCCAAATGAAAAGAAAAGTCTGTGTCACAAAGCTGATGGTCAAGGAAGTGGGCATTAAATACAGTGGTGCCTCGCAAGACGAAATTAATTCGTTCCGCGAGTTTTTTCGTCTTGCGAAGCACGAGATCCCATAGGAATGCATTGAAATTCAATTAATGCGTTCCTATGGTCAAAAAAAGTCCAAACAAAGCCATATTTGGTACAACAAGAGTTTATTAAGTGCTCTTTAAAGTCACACATACTGTTGTAAAGAGCATTTCAAAAATTGAAGGAACAATAAATTAAGTTTCTAAACATGACAGAAAAACATTTAAAAATCAACAAAGTGTACAGTACATTTTCTAAGACTCTGGGGGACAACTCGAAGAAGGTTCCTCTTCCACTCTTTGCTTCTGGCTGAAGAACCCCTTCCTCAGCTGTTCCCCCAGCCACCCACCACACAGAAATTCAAATCCAGATTTTTTTAAAAAAACCAGCAGAGTAGCCCAATGGTCACAGAAAATCATAAAAATGCAGAAAAAAACCACACAAGCTTCCAGATTCTTGCAAACTCCTCCTCAACTGTTCCCCCAGCCACCCACCACACAGAAATTCAAATCCAGAATTTTTTTAAAAAAACAGCAGAGTGCCCCAATGGTCACAAAAAATCATAAAAATGCAGGAAAAAACACACAAGCTTCCAGATTCTTGCAAACCCCTCCCCAACACAAGTCCTTGAATTCCAAACACCCCAACCCAAAATCCAAAAACCCTCAAAAAAGTTTAACTTACCAAATGGCTGCAAAAGAAGTTTTGGAAAAGCTTCAAAAATCACCAAAGTCTTCAAAAACCTCAAAAAAAGGCTACCACACTGCGTTCTATGAGTTGCTCCTCGAAGTCAAGTCGCAACTGTATTATCGGTGTTAAGAAAAAGGAAACAAACTTGCAAGATGTTTTCGTCTTGCGAAGCAAGCGCATAGGGAAATTCGTCTAGCGAAGCAGCTCAAAAAACGCAAAACCCTTTCGTCTAGCGAGTTTTTCGTCTTGCGAGGCATTTGTCTTGCGGGGCACCACTGTAACAAGTTAGAAAAGTTATATACAGTATCACCATTTACATATTGGTACTGAAATTTTAAAGTCTGAAAACATATTTATTTAATTTCGTTTTAATTCCAGCCTTTACATTTGTTCCCTTCCTAAGACATGTGACAATGCATTAAAGTAAGATACAACTAAAAGGCTAACACCTTCTTGAGAGAACCTTTCCACTGTTACTTGTTGACATCTGCCCGTCTTGAGAGACAGTGGAGTGCATTTCTGGGGGTGAACTCAAAATGCTGTGTGGGCAGCACTGAAGTGACCTCCACAGGGTGCAAGCCTGGGTAGCGTGAATGGAGATCCTGGACTGTCCAGATGACAAGACCCCCCTCTCGGCCTTGCTGGTGTGGTCCAAAGGAAAGCAGGGCAAGATGTTTGTCACCATCTTAGCTTCAGGAGTTGCTGGAAGGAGGTGTACAAGGCGCCAACCAACCATCTTAGGGACTCCACTCTGGATTTGTGTGGGGCTTACTCCTTAGCTTTTTCTTCTCTTGAAGGTGTTCCATAAGGTTTAGATTAGAGTCTTTCTTCTCCTAGAAGAAGATCTTCTTTCTTCTCCTACCTTCCCCAGTTGACGAGCCCCACCTGCCCCTCATTTCCCTCTGCAGCACAAGCAGAAACCATGCCTGTGGACATTGTTCAAGTATTGGCAATGGCAATCAGCATTCAACACTTTAGTGTATGAAAGTGCAGTCGTGTGGCAGGTATGCATCATTTACGTTTTAAAATGTGACTTTTAAAATATTGTTTAAGAATAATCTCAAATGTTTTTGAGTGCCAAAACATTTGAGTGAGGTTTTATCATACTGCATTGCCAAAAAAAAAGCATAGCTATTCTATAGATTGTATTGTTTGTCAAATGATAGGTTTTATTTATATTAACATATCCTATATTGGTGTCTGAATCTAACTTTTTTAAAGAAAGTCAGATTTTTCTTTTTGATTTTGGTTGATAGTTTTAAAAAATATGCAAAATGCCAATGAGATTGAAGGGTGGGTGGGTGGGTGTGCAGTGAAATCTTTGCTAGATTATATTACTGTATTGCGAATAGGCAGAGCTGTTTCAGTTGCCATAATAAAATGTAATTTTTCCACAAATCATGCAATCCCAGCTAGCCCTCCCCTCCCAAATCATTTTAAGAAGTGTCCCACTGAAAAATTTACAGTTCAATCCTTTACATGTCTATTTGGATGAGAGCCTCATTGTGTTCAAGTTACTGATTTCAGGTAAAAAGACTGGAGCCTCAAGACAGCACGAATCAAAGTATTAAACAAGTGCTTACTATTATTTTCTGTTCATGCCAAGGAGGCTGAAATAAGCTCAACTTTGGCTAGTGTGGCCTGGTGTGTTTTTTCTGTAATGGCTTACCAAACTGAGCTTGGACTGGGGTTCATTTGGAGACTCATTACAGACTAATTGCTTTAGTGGTGTTTTGAGTTAAGATATTGCTGAGATCTGCGAACCATTTGTTGATGCATTTGTGAATGGTCAGACTCCTATTAAAGTTAATCAGCTTAAGCTTGCTTTGTGGTTTGTGGTCCCCAAGTATGAAATGTCTTAATGAAACAGAAGTACTTTCCTCTAGCTGATTATTCTCCCACAGCTTTAAGCGAAACACTTTGTTAAAAGAATTTGTCTATATTTTAACTTTTCTGAAAGGAGGCAGTGGAATTTCCTTTAGTATAATTACCTCTGTCTCACCAACCTTCATCCTGGTCTCAAACTGTCTCTGTAAAACTTCATCTCTGGTTTTCTTTCTAATGCACTGAACCAGGACATCTCTTGGCACCTTTCTTAGTTTTGCATAGAGTGAGTTGGTTCCGTGTGCCTTGTCTATCTCTCTTCTTAAAAACCGAAGTCCAAGCTTTATTTTTCTTTTTAATCCCGCCTAATGGGAATTAAATATAGGGAAATTATGAGCACATTAAAACCAATTTTAAAAGGCAGGGGAATAAAATAGCATTTTTATTTTCTCTTTCTAAGTGTGGCAAAAAGCATTTGTTAAGTCTGTTTTGGTGAAGCGATCCAAGACTTGGAGACTGGAAAGCACCTTTTTCATTAGGAATGGAGTACATTTCCATTAGGAATGAATTTGTCACTCGCTCTGACCAATGAAAGGGTGAAATCTCACCCATGTTATATACAAGCATCTTATTAGCAGCACGAGTTCTTTTTTCTGGGAGGGGACGCAGGGGTACGCATACCCCAAAACATTGTGTGAATCTAAATTTGGCCTCATTGAGGGGCAGTATTTCAATATGAGCAGGAAAATGAGAGTACCCCTGAACATTTTTTAAGAAAAAAACCCCTGAGCTTATTTGCTCTGTTTACATGTCTGTCTCCCTCAGTTCCACATTGATACATGTCTGTATACAATGATGGTCAAGGAATAGCCAACTTCTGTATTTTGGGGTCCCCAAGATCAAAGGCAGCATGCAATACATTTTCAGCACCTACCCATAAGGGAAGGGCGAGGGGCTTCTGCAGCCCAAAATGTTTTCAAGTGCAACCTTCAGGGACAGATTGTGTGTATAGCAAAGGTGTCAGAAGACTGCCCTGTGAGCCTGTCTTTAACTTTGCCTCTGCACATTCAGTTTTAATACAGAGATAGTGCTAACCTACCTTAGCAGAACGTTCGTAGTTTTAAGTCCTTGATGGAGACAGTAGCTGACTCACTGATAGATGGAAGGGAGAGTACTTGGCCCTCAAGCAAGAGGGAGGAACGGGTCACAAATCTTGACTTCCCATGTCATCTGAATGTGGTTTGTTTCTTCAGGCCACAATCCTATGTTTGGGTTTAGTGGTGGGTCATTCCCACTTGCGCTGGTGGAGGGGGTGGCTGCAGTGCTTGGGGGCGGGGAGTGGCAGCATGCATAGCTCTGCTGCTTGTTCCTAGTGGTTCGTGGTTTATGGCTTCCTGTAATGTGCAAATGTGGTCGGTGCATTAAGGCAAACCATTTGATAACTATGGGCATACGTTTCAGCTGATTTTAATACTGTATTTTTATAGCCCATCCTGGGACCTTATGGTGAAGCACGGTAAAGAAATCTGATTAATTAAATAATACACAACACAATGCACACCTTTTATCTGTTACCATATGTCCACAAATGGCAACAAGGAAAATAAGATGAGTTTGACACCACCTGCTGACAGCTTGCAACCCCCCCCCCCAAAAAAAAACTACTTGATAAAGGATGTGGCCCTTAACTGCCCATCCCTATTTGAAATGTCTGGGCAATGTTTTGAAGTCTGTATAAAAGTCCATATTAACCCCTAGAGAGCAATTCTAACTATGGACAGCTGGTGTAACTTACACTAGTGTAAGTTACACTGGCGTAAATTACCCTTATCCAAACTCCATTCAGGAAGAATGTGGAAGAACTTGACTTGTAGCACCCTTTTTAAGGGCTATGTCTTGCCAGATTGCTAGGTAAGGTGACTGAGGAAAGACATTGTCCCTTCCCAGCTCCCACAACACCCCTGTTTTGGCATTTATGCAAGTTACACTGGCTGAACCTCAGCAGACTGGTTTCAGAATCCAACCTTCTTCTTGGGGAACTCTGCGAATTGTCGCTCTGATCTGAGGAATAGAGGCCTCCTAACAATTCTCAGTGCATTTAATAAATGTCCCATCAATTTGTTATCTCAGGATAGGTTTGCAGCATAAAATAACAACATCCAAAAGAGCATAGCAACCAACAGAATGAAATGGCTTAAAGTGTCCACGAAAATTAAACCTCAACACTGAATACTAAAGTTTGTACCGGTATATCTACTGTTCAAGGACACATTCCTTGAGCAGAAGCCTTTGAAGGTGCAGAGCAGGGCTGGCAGTGTGTGTGTGTGTGTGTGTGTGTGTGTGTGTGTGTGTGTGGCTTAGGCAGCCACCCTGAGACCTAAGCTTGGGTATTGTGTACAGCAAATCTGCAATGGATTTCCCGAGCCAAGCAGAATCTGACTAACACGACATTCTCTCACCCACGCAAAAGTTGCGAGGGATTTGACTTCCGAAACTACACCACTCATCTTTAAGCTTACTTCTCATATGTAATAAATTCTTTAATTTGTAGTTTGATTACTGGCGCTACTCATCTTGTCACTTCAGTGCAGCATTATCCTGTGCTTCTACAGAATATAAATTAGCGACGTCTCTCCTCCAGACGGAAGTTTGATAAATTTTCTAACTGATATACATGCAGAGCAGAATCCTCCAGGAGTTGCCCAGAAGTGATTTAAATGACAAGATTTTGGACTTTATTATTACGATTAAGTTCCCACCATCCCTGCCAAAAGAGAAGTTTTTTTATTTTTTATTTTTTTGTCAACTCCTGCACAATCCCAGAGGGCTATAAGTAGTATTGTTTTATAGTGGTTTATTTTACACATATTGCCACTGGATGCAATCATGTATCTAATATTTGTAGGAAGGAAATAGAGGTTGTGAATAATTTCAGTAGTAGTGCTTCTCCATGACAGCCATTTGTCTGGCCTTGTGCACTTTTGGATCAAGGCCCCCAGAGCTGTCACTGTGCAGCAGGAATGATGCTGTCATCTGTCAGAGTGCCAGGATAATGGACCCTCCTTGAGTTGACAAGTGAATTAGGTGATAACAAGACTCCTAAACTTGTTTGTGACAGTTTGGTATACAGTGAGGATGGGAGCCTGTGGGCCTCTAGGCGTTAGCGGACTCCAATTCCCATCAGCCCCAGTCAGCATGGCCAATGGGCAGGGGTGCTGGGAAACGTAGTCTAGCAACATCTGGAGGATTCTGTCCCTCTGGCACAGAGCAAGTGTGAGAGTGAGAAAAAATCAACAGAGGTTGGGCACCTCTTTCCCTTTCTTTCCTGCAGTTCCTACTTCAGACTAGCAGTTTCAGTGGCAACACTCCCCTGTAAAAATGTTTGCATTTCTAACGAAAAAGCTTTAGGTTTCTGCAATTAAGTTAGATTAAAGCACTCATTTGCCCTACCACAACAAATCCACTTCAAAACAACAACAGGCTTTCTGCTATTTTGAAAGTGATGGTGCAATCCATTGAAAAGTGTAGGATGATCAAATGATGAATGGGAAGATGCAGAAACACCTCATAAGCAAATCAGGATGAATGATCACCATGACTTTGCTTCACAGTGGCCAACCAGATGTTTTTGGAAAGCCAGTAAGCAGGACCTGAGCACATCAGCACCCTTATGCACTTGCAATTCCCAACAACTGGTACTCCGAGTAGCTATTGATAGTCTTCTTGTTCCTGACTTTGCCTGATCTTCTTTAAAAGCCATCCAAATGGCTTGTGGCAGCGAGTTCCATAGTTTAACTGTGCATTGTGTTAAGTAGTACCGGTATTTCCTTTTGTCTGCCCTGAATCTTCCAACATCCAGTTAATTGGATGCCCATGAGTTCTAGTATTATGTGAGAGGGAGAGAGAAAAAACACATTTCTCTATCCGTTTTCTCTACCCCATGTATAATTGTATACACCTTTGTCATGTTCCTCCTTACTCAATCTATCTTTAAATTTAAAAACTCCAAAAGTTGCAAAGCTTTCCTCATAGGGGAGTTGCGTTGACAACAATATTATCCTATCTACTAATTGCTGTGGGATGTGGGTGGCACTGTGGGTTAAACCACAGAGCCTAGTGCTTGCTGATCAGAAGGTCGATGGTTTGAATCCCCGCGACGGGGTGAGCTCCCGTTGCTCGGTCCCTGCTCCTGCCAACCCAGCAGTTCGAAAGCACGTCAAAGTGCAAGTAGATAAATAGGTACCGCTCCGGCGGGAAGGTAAATGGCTGCTCTGGTTCGCCAGAAGCAGCTTAGTCATGCTGGCCACATGACCCAGAAGCTGTATGCCGGCTCCCTCGGCCAATAAAGCGAAATGAGCGCTGCAACCCCAGAGTCATCCATGACTGGACCTAATGGTCAGGGGTCCTTTTACCTTTACTAATTGCTGATGGTAGATTTCTTGGCTGTAACTTCCTGTGTCTTTGTCCATGGAGTTTTCTTGGCAGGGATATTGGAGTGACTTGCTGGTTCCTGCTCCAGGTGGATCACCTTTGGTCAAAACTCTCCACTATGACCTGTCCATCTTGGGTGGCCCTGCACAGCATAGCTCATAGCTTCTCTGAGCTTCTCAAGCCCCTTCACCACGGCAAGGCAGTGATCTATGAAGGGGATGCTCCAACTACCGCACAATTGCACTCATTTCACACGCTAGCAAGGTTATGCTTAAAATTCTACAAGGAAGGCTCAAGCAGTATGTGGACCGAGAACTCCCAGAAGTGCAAGCTGGATTTTGAAGGGGCAGAGGAACCAGAGACCAAATTGCAAACATGCGCTGGATTATGGAGAAAGCTAGAGAGTTCCAGAAAGACATCTACTTTTGCTTCATTGACTATGCAAAAGCCTTTGACTGTGTCGACCACAGCAAACTATGGCAAGTTCTTAAAGAAATGGGAGTGCCTGATCACCTCATCTGTCTCCTGAGAAATTTCTATGTGGGACAAGAAGCTACAGTTAGAACTGGATATGGAACAACTGATTGGTTCAAAATTGGGAAAGGAGTACGGCAAGGCTGTATATTGTCTTCCTGCTTATTTAACTTATATGCAGAATTCGTCATGTGAAAAAAGGCTGGGCTGGATGAATCCCAAGCCGGAATTAAGATTGCTGGAAGAAATATCAACAACCTCAGATATGCAGATGACACAAACTTAATGTCAGAAAGTGAGGAGGAATTAAAGAACCTTTTAATGAGGGTGAAAGAGGAGAGCGCAAAATATGGTCTGAAAGCTCAACATCAAAACAACGAAGATCATCGCCACTGGGCCCATCACCTCCTGGCAAATAGAAGGGGAAGAAATGGAGGCAGTGAGAGATTTTACTTTCTTGGGCTCCATGATCACTGCAGATGGTGACAGCAGTCACGAAATTAAAAGACGCCTGCTCCTTGGGAAAAAGGCAATGGCAAACCAAGACAGCATCTTAAAAAGCAGAGACATCACCTTGCCAACAAAGGTCTGTATAGTTAAAGCCATGGTTTTCTCAGTAGTGATGTATGGAAGTGAGAGCTGGACCATAAAGAAGGCTGATCACCGAAGAATTGATGCTTTTGAACTGTGGTGCTGGAGGAGACTCTTGAGAGTCCCATGGACTGCAAGAAGATCAAACACATCCATTCTTAAGGAAATTAGCCCTGAGTGCTCACTGGAAGGACAGATTGTGAAGCTGAGGCTCCAATACTTTGGCTACCTCATGAGAAGAGAAGACTCCCTGGAAAAGACCCTGATGTTGGGAAAGATTGAGGGCACAAGGAGAAGGGGACGACAGAGGACGAGATGGTTAGACAGTGTTCTCGAAGCTACAAACATGAGTCTGACCAAACTGCGGGAGACAGTGGAAGACAGAAGTGCCTGGCGTGCTCTGGTCCATGGGGTCACGGAGAGTCGGACACGACTAAACGACTAAACAACAACAACAACAACTTCCTGTGTGTAGATCACTTATGTCATCAAAATAGCACTGCTCGTAGACAAACCAAAGGGCAGGTTTAGGAGAACCCCAAGTGACCAAAGAACAACCCGTTTTGGAAAAAATAAGGGGAAACAAAACTAGCCCAAGGGGGCGTTGAGCTAGCTCAGAATCCCCTAAACCAGTGGATCTTAAAGGGTGAGGCATGGAGAGGATGGTAAGTGTGCCAGGAAGATTCAAAGACAATTGAATAAACGTTTAAACATTTCAATGTGGTATAGTATGGTATCGTATAAATATAATTTGTTTTTGGATGAACAACTAGAAACAGTATTCACACCTCAGTTCAAGAGCATTGGCTATTCTTCTACAGTTCTATATATTGTGGTGAACAGTGATTTTCAACTCTGACAAACATGAAAGATCAGAAAAGAGTAAGGCTTCTCTGTGCTAATGAGGATGTGAGAGCTTGTTTGTCTCAAATTAGACCTAATCTAAATGAGATTACCCGGCAAAAGCAAGCTCATACCTCTCATTGAGTTTTTATACATACTTAAGGTACATACAGTGAGGGGGGAAAGTATTTGACCCCCTGCTAAATTTGCTCGTTTGCCCTGATGAAGAAATGACCAGATTCTAAAGTAGCCACCATGACCAAGACCAAAGAGCTGTCCAAGGATGTCAGGGACAAGATTGTAGACCTGCACAAGGCTGGACTGGGCTACAAGACTATTGCCAAGCAGCTTGGTGAGAAGGTGGCAACAGTTGGTGCAATAATTCGCTAATGGAAAAAACACAAAATAACTGTCAACCCCCCCTCGGTCTGGGGCTCCATGCAAGATCTCATCTCGTGGAGTTGCAATGATCAGGAGAATGGTGATGAAGCAGCCCAGAACTACACGGGGGGAACTTGTCAATGATCTCAGGGCAGCTGGGACCATAGTCACCATGAAAACAGTTGGTAACACACTACGCCGTGAAGGACTGAGATCCTGCAGAGCCTGCAAAGTCCCCTTGCTCAATACAGCACATGTACAGGCCCATCTGCAGTTTGCCAATGCACATCTGAATGACCCAGAGGAGAACTAGGTGAAAGTATGCAGGTCTACAGTCTTGTCCCTGACATCCTTGGACAGTTCTTTGGTCTTGGTCATGGTGGCTACTTTGGAATCTGCTGGATTGATTGCTTCTGTCCACAGGTGTCTTTTGTACAGGTACTGTAACAAGCTGTGATTGCAGGTAAGACCTCTCCCTACAGAAGGGGCTTCTAATCTCAACTCGTTCCATACAGTGAAGATACCAGGTAGCTTGACACCTGGCTGGTTGATAGGGGATCAAATACTTATTTCACTCATTAGAATGCACATCAATCTCTGATTTTTGTCTTCTGGATTTCTGGAGGTTTACCTGTTGTTATTCTGTCTCTCACAGTAAACCTACCATTAAAATTCTGTCTCTCACAGTAAACCTACCATTAAAATTATGGACTGGTCATTTCTTCACCAGGGCAAACGGGCAAATTAAGCAGGGGATCAAATACTTTCCCCCCTCACTGTATGCTTGTTTATAATATATTTTGGGGGTGTTTTGTGTTACTATGTAGCTGCACTGTTTTATACTTTCTGGATGTCCCAAGATCACACTACAAAGTAGTTCTGTTGTCTGTTATAAGTCAAGCACTGCTGGGAGTTGTTTCTTTTTGTTTTCCAGTGGATTTATCCAATTAAAAAAATTGGTGTGGCACAATCAAATTTTTATTCTGAAAGTGTGGCCCAGAGAAATAAGTTTGAGAGCCAATGCCTTAAACACAGATTATCCTTTTGAGGGAAAACTGTAGGGAGGGGTGAGGAGACAAGGAATGAAACACAGGGTGCGGGGTGGGGTTCAGCTCAAAGGCCATATTAGCTGATAGGCAGTTTGGGGGGACCGTATGACAGTCATGGGTAGAATCAAAGGTGAAAGTGGAAAGGTCATTCCCTCTAACTTCCATAGTTAAACATATTCCCTGTTGTAGCTAAAAAAAAAACCCTATGAATGGAGAAGAAAAGTGATCTGCAGGGTAGAATTTGCCAGACCCCATGTGCTTCCAAAGCCAGAGGTTAATCCGATTCTAATTTAAATCTATGAGAAGCCTAATGTGGCAATAATCTAAATATTCTTTCATATTGGGATTGACACTCTATTTAACACCCCTCCTCTCTCACCCTGCCAGTCCTGACTCTGACTCTCTTGACTTTTTGAACAGTGGGCTACTTGTCCACCCAAGTCCCAGAAGTAAATTTCATTGAATCCAACAGGACTTACTCCCATGTAAATTGGGCTAGGATTGCAGCCTGGGTTTTCTCGCTTGCTTGCTATTGCTCCAGTTCAAAGGTTTGGAAAGCTTTGCTTAACTGCTCATGTCAGTGGGAGTTTTGGTGGGAAATGAATGAAAATTCTTTCAAACCACAGATTAAACACATGGCAGATAAGCAACGGGCAGATATCTCTCCCCCTCACTTTTCAGCAAACATTATTAGGGCAGGTGCGGCAATTACTGGGAATCTTGGAACTACCACAGGGAGGACTGGCAGGGTGAGAGAGGAGGGGTGTTAAATAGAGTGTCAATCCCAATATGAAAGAATATTTAGATTACTGCCACATTAGGCTTCTCATAGATTTAAATTAGAATCGGATTAACCTCTGGCTTTGGAAGCACATGGGGTCTGGCAAATTCTACCCTGCAGATCACTTTTCTTCTCCATTCATAGGGTTTTTTTTTAGCTACAACAGGGAATATGTTTAACTATGGAAGTTAGAGGGAATGACCTAAGTGGCTGGACACCCAGGGAGCTGTTGTACCTAGAACAGAAAAACAGAGGTCTGGCTTGAAAAGATGGGTCATTCCAGATGGGGAAATCCTCTAAAAAGAGGATTTAGTACTACAGTTTTTCACTACCCATTGCTTTCCAACTTTTAGCAAGCCAAGGCAGATTTTTCTGAATATATTGCTCCTCTTATTCCCATCCCCTTAAAGATGTGAAAGAACGAAAGGTGTGCACCCAGAGGAATCCACCTACCAATCATTTCCCTGAGGCAGTGTTCTACCCAGAACAGTGAGTCATGCAGGGTTGCAGCAGCAATTCTCAGCATTTGTCTTGTACCTGTTTGGAAGATAGATGCTGGATTCATGGGCCAACAGAATCCTTATGTGATGGCTCCGGACATCAATGTCTTAACAAATAGTGCTATGGATACAACCCTGCCTCATATTATAATAAAATGAACACTTAAAACCATTAAATATTTTATAATGAGTAATAAATCTTACAAAATACAGATAATCTGTACCTATATCTAGCTTAACGGTAAAGGTAAAGGGACCCCGTGACCGACTCTGGGGTTGCAGCGCTCATCTCGCTTTATTGGCCGAAGGAGCCGGCATACAGCTTCTGGGTCATGTGGCCAGCATGACTATGCCGCTTCTGGCGAACCAGAGCAGCGCACGGAAACGCCGTTTACCTTCCCGCCGAAGCGGTACCTATTTATCTACTTACACTTTGACGTGCTTTTGAACTGCTAGGTTGGCAAGAGCTGGGACTAAGGAACGGGAGTTCACCCCGTCGCAGGGATTCGAACCGCCGCCCTAGGCTCTGTGGTTTAGACCACAGCGCCACCCGCGTCCCTATATCTAGCTTAGTTTGTTCAAAAGCACTTCCAGTGATGTCCTTTCATAAATCTCAGTAGGCAGCCTTGAACCCATCCTTTCCCAGCCTAGACTTCCTTACAGGGTTGTTGTGAGGATAAAATGAAGAGTTCCTTGTTGGAAAGACAGGATATACAGTAAATGTAAGTCCTGTAAACGTGTGAACCCTGCTACTGCTGTTACAATCTTAAAAACTGCCTCTAAACATATTTGGAGGAAAGCTTTATTGAGTTCAGAGGAACTTCCTTCCAACTGCACACAACTTGGCAGATATACCTTCCTCAGAAAAATATATTTGATACTTTTATAAACTTTGTTGGGTCAGTAACTTTCTCCATAGTGCCACGCTCATTTGGGGTGACCTAACTGAAGTCTTATTCAGTTAGAACTTGACTTATATTTGGGTGTTGGGGCAAGCTGAAGTTCTGAACTTATAAAAAAAATGTGCATTTTTCTAGCTGTGTAGTTTAAGCGTGGATGGGGAACATGACAGATGAACGTTCAACCCCATGGCATCATGCTTCGCTAATAAGGTTGTCCTATTGCAGCCCGGTTCTCTTTTCCCAAAACACCTTCTGCGTGTTTATCCCCCTCCCCCCGCATCCAACAGAATTCGAACCCAAGCGTGTCAGAAAAGAACTGCAACCGGGCATCCGAGGAGATCCCATGAAATACACATCCCACGTTATCAGGGTATGCATTCCTAAATGCCGCTCCAAATCATTAATACGCATTGCCCCATCGGAAGAAAATCAGCTGGGGTGGTTTCTGCAAAAGTTCAGGTGTGCTGGGGCGCCATAAAAGTCAGACTAGACTCCGAAGCACAGGTGATTTGCGTACAAGCCCCTTGAACTCTGCGTGGGCTTGACTTCCCGAGCAAACACCGGTGGCGATCTGGATGCTTACTAAGATCTCCGATCTTGCAAAGATGAAGATGATGAAGAAGAAGCGCCCTCCAAACCTGCCAGGGTCAGGTGGGCTGTGAGACGATCGCTCTGCAGCTCTTTACCTCAGCTGTGTGTTCTGCTATTACTTTACTACTGGCAACTCCACGAACTTCCCACCCTTGTTTTTTCCCTATTTCCAGAGTGGTTTGTGGCTTGGGTTTTGTGTGTGTGCTCCTATTCTGCCAGGCGGGTGTTCTTTTTGAATGAATGACTTAACCGCTCGCGGCCAATAGGCGCTGGGCCCTGCTTAATATTCAGGAGCCCCTTGTCCAGTGGCAGGGCGAGGAGGTTGTTTTAAACGGCAGAGCCCCGCAGCCAATCAGGCCGCTCTCGTAGGAAGCCAACGCGAGGCTGAGCCACAGCTACTAGCGCTGAGTCTTAGCGCGTCGTGTGTGCGCCTCGCTCTCTTCGCTTGCATATCGCCTAGGTTAAAGCGAACAATACAGGTAGGTTTCGTGGAGCACTTTGCAACTTTTTTCCGGGGGGAGCGGCTGCTTTGCTAGCCCTTCTTTTTAATTTCCCTTTTTAAGAACAAAACAACGCGCTCCATTTTTAATTGGGGGAGGAAAAAATCTTTTGCATTTTTATTTTATTTCATTTCTCTTGTCTCTCAATATCCCGATCAACTTTTATCTCTTGGCTTCCCACCCACCACACCGTTCTTTTACTAGGCGTCGGAAATCAAGACTTGTCCCGAATCCTGGTGTAAATGGAGCTCGGTTTAATTTTTATTTATTTATATTTATTTTTAATGGGGTGGTGGTAGCAAAAAGGAATGGGGGACGGAGGGCGACGGCGCACGGCAAGGCTATATATAATGCATTCTCGTCTCTTACTCTGCAAGGGGGGGCGGGATAATACAGATCCACACACAAAGTAGGTGCCGGGGCGGGGGGCACGCGTGGATTTTCCGCTGGTGCATTAACTTCCCCCGCATGGGCTGCGGGGACCTCCCGCTTAACGGGCATGCCAGCCCGGTTCCCCGCTTCTCCTCCACGCGTGTCGCCTCCTGCCCTGGGCTCGCCTTCTTGGGGAGAGAGGAAAGTTGCCTTAGCCGTGCGCATTGCTGGTGCCTTGCTGTTTATTCTGCATTAATAATGGCTGTCGCTTTAGCAGCTGACAGGGATAAGCTCTGCGCGTCCCGGAGAGAGAAGGGAGAGATGATAACACACATCTCTCTTCTCCCCTCGCCTCTTTATTCCTTTCAACTACAATTTTTTTTTGAAAAAAATGTATATTTTTGTTCCCTTTCCTTCTCCACCGCGCCTTCCGACCCGTCCCGAACCTTTCGTTTCCTCCCCGTCTCCTTTTCCCCTGTCCGAAAAGGTGCCCCTCGTCCCCCTCCGACCGCCGCTAAGCCCAGGACCGTTTCCTTTCGCCCCTTGCTACATTGCTTTTTGAGCTGAGCTCTTGTGTGCATTAATATGGCTGGCGTTTCGGTGGCACCGCTGAAGGAAGAAAGACGCGTAAAGGCAACAGAGAGGCGGGGAGGGGGAGCGGCGCTGGGAAAAAAAACCCGGTGGGAGCCCCCAGAGCCCCCAAACCTTTCGCTTCCTTCCCCGGTCTTCCTTCCCTATCCGACCGTGCCCTTGCCGGGCTGTTTCGGGGCCGTTTTGCCTTTTTCCAGCACTTTTATCTCCTTGCGATTCGGCGCGGCTGTGTGCTGAGCCAGGGCTTGTAATGGCTGCATGGCAGTCTTTGTTATACAGGCTATTGCGCTAAGCAGGGACATGGGAGGAGAGGGGGGTGGCTGCTTCAAAGCTGCTTTCCCCCCCCCTTCCCGACCCCCGGGCGCCCCCAGACCCCCCTCATAGGAAAGAGCAGAGCTTTTTCTACAAGGCTGGCTTGTTTTGGGGAGCCTTGGTGCTTTGGTTTCCTTTCCTGGGGGGTTCATCCGAGCAGACGGGTGCCGGTGGCTTTGTTAGGGATAGCAGTCTCGCTGCCTTGTAGAGAAGCCATTTTAGCGAATGGAGCTGGCTGGCTATGGGCGAGGGGGGAACTCCATATCCCTGCCTTAGCAAAGCACCAAGACTATAGAGATAGCTATAGCAAGGGCAAGAACCCCGCCGCCTGCCCCAGCTCCAGCCGGCTTTGCCCCCTAGGGCTAAAGGCACCCCGTAGGAGAGCTGAAGGGATTATTTGAGGGGTACTTTCTTTCATGAGTAAACATTACACAAAATGGAAGATGAATTATTGGTGTCTTTCGTGACCTGTCGTTTTCTCTCTCCCCCTTCTCTCTTTTCACCCAGCTTACCGGAGCCACTCCAGCAAATATATAGCAATCCCAGGCATATCCCAGCTGCGTTCGCTAAGGCAATAAAAGGGGCTTTTTTAAATGCAAGTTGTCCCAATGTAGTAAAGCAAAAAAGGAGGACGCGGGGGGGGGGATTCCCCCCCAATGACCTTGGGGGCGGGGGGAGTAAGGGACAGAATTTATTCATTTTTTTGAAAAAAGAAAGGAATAAAGAAACGAAATGTGGGTGGGTTTTTTTCCTCCTTCCTCCGAAACTTTTTCAGATAGTCATGCAGCCTTTTAATAAGGGACTGAAATAGGATTTTTTTAAATAATTTTTTTTTTCTCGAAGAAAGGAAATTTGAAAAAGGGAGTGTTGAGCTCTTTTTTTCCTGGGGGGGGGGGGAAAGAAAATTAATTCCAACTTCTAAAGACAGCATAGTACAAATAATTATTTTAAATACATTTTTAATTAAAAAAAATCACACACAGTTTTTTCTCTCCTCTTTAACCCCACAAATGGTTGCTTTTTCAGGAAATGAGATGGGAAAGGTGCATTCATATCTAAAAAGTTAGCAACTGCTCTGGAAATTAAATAAACAGCAACCAACCTGACATCAAAAGTATGATGTTGCTTTACCAAGAGAGCCAGTCTTATAACTTGTGCTGTAATAAATAAACTCTTTAAACACATTTTAAGCTGTTTTTCGAGATACGGGTTTTAAAATGCTGAAGTGCCTACAGAAGATGCATGACAGCTACTCTGACATGAAATGAATTTTATTTTATTTTTAAGTTCTGAAGCAGTAGCAGGGGAGTTTTCCTACTGGGTGGGCCAGCCAAGGAATGCAAGTCACAACTATGTGTATTAGTTAACCCTTTTAATACTTTGGTATTATGGGCTAGTTCACACATGTGCTTCACATTGGAAATTGGGAAGCTGCCTTCTGTTGAGTCAAGTCCATCTAGCCCAGTGTTGTCTTCACTGGCTGGCAGCAGCCCTCTAATTTTTCTGAATGGTGTGCATTCCCAGCCCTACCTGAAGATGCCAGGGATTGAACCTGTGACTTTCTGCATGCAAAACAGATGCTCTGCTATTGAGTTATGGCCCTTGATCATCAAATGTAAGCAAATCAGCTGGAAGTTGATGCTCACTCAGGTGAAAATACCATACAATAATGATGTGTGCAAGTCAGCAGAGGGCTTGCATGATGTCCATGTCGACTCAAAAAACACACACAACTTCCCAGTGGACAGAAATGGGCACGTTTTGGCTGAGAACTTTTTAAAGTGGTGCGTGCATGTATGCATGAAAGTGCAAATACGCTTTGGGCAATGCAACTTATGTTTTCTTGCCTGGTATACACAACATAAATCGTCTGTTGCGGTGGTAGGTGGTGATTTCCCCCCAAATATCTTTCCAGGGAGTAAAGATGGCTAAAGGTGACCCGAAGAAGCCGAAGGGGAAGATGTCTGCTTATGCCTTCTTTGTTCAGACCTGCCGTGAAGAACACAAGAAGAAGAACCCGGAGGTTCCTGTCAACTTCGCAGAGTTCTCCAAGAAGTGCTCAGAGAGGTGGAAGGTACTGTCTGCAAGACCCAAATTCTTATACTTGCAATAAAGACAGCAGCCTAATAAGAGAAGAATGTGTTCTTCCTGCACTTTAAAACACACACACACTTTCAGCTTTAGGAACAAAAGCAGCCTCCATTAATTCAACTCATTAAGCTCCCATTTTGAGCTTTGTGGGACTTGTCTCAAATAACTGCAGAGAGATTTGCAGCCCAAGTCAAGAGGTCTAAAACCCTGCTTGAGTCATCGCTTTCAGCAATGAGTATTCATTGGGCATTGCCAGAAAACTTTCAAGCATTCTTTATATAATCTTAGAGGCTACAAACTTATAAATGAAAATGGAAGCTCTCAGGAAGCTGAATTCTGCATCCTCTGATTTTAAGGGTGGGAAGGAAACGTGGCCCTATAGGGACACTGGCCATGTTGGAGTTAGAGCCCTAAACATCTGGTGAGCATCATGTTGGCTACCCATGCTCTGTTTTGTCTGGAATGGCAGCATTTGCACAGGTCTAGCTACGGCTGACCAGTCAAGAAGATGGTCTTAAAATCAACATACAGTGTGCAAAAGGAGTAAAAAGAGGGTGCAAGCCACCATATCTAGTCTTAATTTGGAGCTTGCCTCCCATGTATACAAAGCATGCATCAGTGAGCTGGTAGTCCTACAGACTTGGGCAGGGGGCACTTGGAAGGTCATTTCTGTGTACACATGGCTGAGGGCATCTCAGCCAGGTTTTTGGAACATAGGAATCTGCAGTGGCACACCGTTGGCCCATTAGCCTACTTGGGAAGGCAGCAACTCTGCAGGGTCTCTTTCCCATTCAATAAATTTGTGCCTGGGACCTTCTGCATGCAAAGCAAATCTTGATATATAAACCTGCCTTTGTTTGTGGCTCTTTTGGGTGGGTGGGTGGGGGGAAGGCAGATGAGTAACTGCCTGCATTTGCCTTTCAGACCATGTCAAGCAAAGAGAAGGGGAAATTTGACGAGATGGCTAAAGCTGATAAAGTGCGGTATGATAGAGAGATGAAGGATTACGGGCCAGCAAAGGGTGGTAAGAAGAAGAAGGACCCCAATGCCCCCAAACGGCCACCGTAAGTAACTTCCCTGCATCAGTATACATACATAAACTTACTCCCAGATTTGTTAGATAGCAAGATGCAACCTACATTCAAACAAAGTTAAGAAAGAAACAAGTAGATTTGGCAGTAGGAAGCCAAAACAGACCATTGGTCCACCTAGGCCAGTATTGCCTACACTGACTGGCAGTGGCTTCCAGGGTCTTTCCTAACCCTACCTGGAGATGCTGGGGATTGAACCTGAGACCTGAATGCTAAGCATGTGCTCTACCACTGAGCTATCCTCCCATACCCCCCGGGATATCAGACAAGCTACAATAAAGCACCTCTATTTTTTTTTTTAACAAACCCTCTTCAGAGCTGGCTGCAACTTCTCACTCTGCTGCTTTTGGTGAGAGTTAACCCATTACCAACAACAAACTGTTAGAAAGACTTGAGAGTTTTCCAGATAGTCATGCAACTGCTAATTTAAAAAAACAGCAACAGCAACAAAGTTAATGCTTTTGAAGGCTGCTAATGCCTGATCACTTAAGCTTTAAATCTTGGCACTGAGTAGTTGATTGAGAGTGGCACCATTTGCCACTTACGTGACTATCTTGGAGGTGGGGAAAAGGAGCTTGAAATCTTGACTTCCCTTAGTGACCCTGATCTCCTAATTTTATTATTTAATGGCGCTCCAGAGTGTTCGGTGTGTCATAACATTTAGTACTTAACAACAGTCCTGTAAGATGAACCAGAAGTTGCGTCTCCATATGACGGGGTGGGTTAGGGATGTGGGTGCTGAGGACTAGTGACTTGCCAAGGCCCATCTAGTGAGCTTTTGTTTTTAAAAAGGTAGAATTTAAACCCAGAAATTCCTAGCTCCTGTCTAGGTTATATCTTCTCTCACTGGTTTCGTTCTAGTCAAAGTGTTAGGGCTTTCTGCTACCTCACCCCACAACAAATGCCCCGGGACCTATAATAGTGCGATGCTAAAACAGTGCTTATAAGGAGTAGCGCTGTCTGCTGTGGGTATAAGCCTCAGTCTCGTGAACTCCTCACTCGATTCTCTGCTGTGAGCAGGAAATGGGAAGCCTTTGCTTCCAGTCTTGCAGCAGCCATGTCCAGGGGAGCATTCAAGGCCAGGGCTGAGGCGTGCAACGCTAAACCTCTGTAGTGTTGCGTCAGAACCAAGTAACTGTGGAGAAGAAGCTACTGTTTTTAAGACCAGTTTTTTTGAAGTGTAGGTAAAAGACCCTTGGCCCACCACACCAGCTCTCAACTGTGGTTTGTCTTCTCCCTCCCACCCTCCACAAGGTCTGGATTCTTCCTGTTCTGTTCAGAATTCCGTCCCAAGATCAAATCCACTAATCCTGGCATCTCCATTGGAGACGTGGCAAAGAAATTGGGTGAAATGTGGAACAACCTCAGTGATGGGGAAAAGCAGCCTTACAACAACAAGGCTGCAAAACTGAAGGAGAAGTATGAGAAGGTAAGGCTCAGGTGGCTTCTGTCCAAAGGGACCCTTGTTTGCATTTGCTCCCAAAACAAAACTTTGTCTCATGGCAAACACTTCGAAGCAGACTTCTCCAACCTGGTGCACACTCTAGGTGCTTCATTGCACTACTAGTTCCCTTCAGCACTAGCTAGCACAGGTAGGAGGGCACACTAGTTTGGCGAAGCCTGCTTTAGAGGTGAACTGCGGTGTCCCCAGTTTGGTGGAGTATTTTCCAACTTAACAGGGCATTCCAAGCCAGCTCCTTAACTGGGAACAAATTCCAGTGACATCTGTGAATGCAAACTTACCAGGAAAAGGTGCTTAAAGGCATCTCTCTTGGCTCCAATGCCTTCTAGCACCGGCAATGTATGGTACGTTGGTCTTCATGTCACTGGAGGAAACCTAGGCTTTGGCTGGATTGGAATTAGCCCACCCCGTCCTGGAGGCTCAAGGCAGAAAGAAATTACTGAAACACTCCCAGTACTGAACATTTTAAAGCTTTCCCAACTTGCCCTGGCTCCTAGAAGCCAGCGTGCTTGTTTGCTTTTTAAAAATAAAGTTGTAAAGCTGCAACTTCTTTTTCCATCTCTTCTCCATCAGCCATCGCAAAGGAACAGTGATGGGCTGTGCTAAAAGGCCTGAAAGCTTCATAATTCTAAGTAAGAGTAGGAAATGCCCTGTTGGATCAGGCATGTAGTGCAATATCCAGAGGTTCAACCAGATTCCTATAGGAAGCCTGCAAACAGGACCTGAGATGATATTCCCAAGAGGTGGTATTTTAAAACATTTATTCCCCTCCTTTTCCTCTTCACAAAAGGGAGTTGCTCAGAGCAGCTTACAAATATAAAAGAGAGCATAAGACACAAGTTATCAAAGCTAAAAATGGCAGCAAACCCTCCACAGATTCCAGCATTTGAATCAGTACAATTAAGCATCAACACACAATTCAAAAGCTTGGGGAGTGTTTTCAGTTGCTAGAAGAATACAAATAAATGAAGAGGTAAACATTGCTTCTTGCCGCAAGGAATTCTGCAGATGGGGTGCCACCACATATGAGGCCCGTTGCCCAACTTTATTTCAGAAGACGGTGGGGTATGCAAGAGATGTGCAACAGCCAGTCTTAAAAGGAGGGGCAGATGCACACAAGAGATCCTAGGAACAATAACACAATCTTGAATTGCACATACAATTCCACATGTATTCTGTTAATGAGCAGAGAACTGCTACAGAGTTCTCATCTGTTTTTTTAAAAACACCCTGTAAGCGGCTTTTTGGGGGTCTAAGCTCCGAAAAGTTACATGCATTGGAAGAATGATGCAAGGTTCTTAGGCATATCAGTTAGGTGTAAAATTAATATGGGAGAGATGTTCTGACTTACACAAGTCAGCAAACTCTTAAGGGAAAAGCAGCAGTTAAGACAAGTTTCCAAGGCTATTGTTAAAAGCTTTTAGTTAAATACACACCATTTATATAAAGCACATGACTTCCCCCCACAGAATCTTGCGAACTGTAGTTTAAAGCTGCTGGGGATTGCAGCTCTGAGGGCAAGCTACAGTTCCCATGACACTTAAAAGTGGTGCAAGTGTGATTTTTTAGTATATGGTGACCGTGTGCAGAAGGGATGAAACATGAGTCAGTTGAAAGGGGCTGCATCACATGTGTACACGTATCTTACCTATCAAATCAGGACCACCAAAGCAGATCTCTTAAAGTAAACCAGTTAACACATTGAATTGGGGCAGGAATCATACTAGGAACTAAGCTCCCCAGAAAAATCTGTTTCTGTGGCTCTTACTCTAAACTCATGGCTTGCAATTTGGAGGTGCCTTGTGGCACTTCTTGTAAGCAAAGAGGCAGCGGGTGTCACTGATCAACTTGCTCAGGGGCTGAGAGTTCTGGAGCATCTTTGCTCTCTTCTTCCTAACAATTAGGGCTGGAGATAATGCAACTTTCCTTAGCTTGTGTAAATCTGCATAGTTGGAACAAGGAACATGTGGCTGTCCAGAGGCTGTTGGAGCCCCTAGCCAGCACACACCATTGTCAGGGCGGATGGGAGTTGTTAGTTGAACATCTTAAAAAGGGGGACCACTCCTGCTCTTTTTTTGGAGGGGGGTTTACAGAATTTTGACACCGAATCTTGACTTCTAAAAAGCGCAGAGTGTGACGTTGCTAGCTAGATGCCTAGAGCTCCTTGGGTGAATGGGAGGCAGTCCATGCTGTGCGCACATCTCCAGGTGGAGTGGCATCTTGGGGGGGGGTGCAAGAGGCTTGGGGCCCCTTGTTCAAGCGGCAACCCACCCACTGTTCTCTGTAGGCAAGCCATTGTTTCTAAACGCAAGTGTTTATAGCCGCTAAGGACCACCACCAGCTTCCAGCTAAAGAAGTTGCAATGTTACAAAGTCAATCCTCCGTACTGACAAGTTTTGTTGTGTGTGTGTTGTTGTTGTTGTTTAAAAAAAGATCCAGACCCACCCTGGCCATCTCCCCACCTCTCGCAAGGTGTCCCATGGGTGACTTGTTCAATAGCGCTCTTACCTTCTTCCATGTGAGAGAGGCTATTCTGAGTCACTGTCCCACTTAAAGGGGCTTGGGGTAGGGGGGACACACCTGCTGATTATGTCAATGCCAGTGAAACTCACCCTCTTGCTGTTGCAGGATGTGGCTGACTACAAGTCTAAAGGCAAGTTTGATGGTGCAAAGAGTGCCGCGGCTAAAGCTGCTGCTGCAGCTCGGAAAAAGGTAGAAGAGGAGGAGGATGACGAAGAAGACGACGAGGAGGAAGATGAGGAGGAGGAGGACGATGAATGAGAAACTGTATAATATTTGTCTCCATGTGAATACCATAGAGTAGGGGAAACACCATTTGGAAAAAGAGAAAACAAAACAAGGCACCTGTTGCTTAAGACGGTGTCTTCATTTGCCCTTTTTATTAGGCTTAAATGACAATTTGGATTCTGACCACGCCGTACGTAGCTCCTTTGGGGAAGGGAATTTCGAATAAAACGTGCTCTAAGGGGGGAAAAGAAGGAAGGAAAAAAGCTAAAAAGCAACCAAACCACAGTTTACGTTAAGTGGCCACGGGTGCCCTTAGGCACCCTGAAACTGTAACAAAGTTGTACATATTTCCAAACATTTTTGAAACAAAAACGAAACAAAAAAAGTGGGAGCAAGGCGCTCTTGTGTTCTCCTCAACTCTGTGCACTTTCCTGTTGGTGTAACAAAGCATTTAAAAATGTTTCTCAAGCATCTTATTTTTTAATTTGTAAGGTGGTGTTTTAACTATATGGTTATTGGCTAGAAAATCCTGGGTTATAAAACTGTACATATCTATAGTTTGTAAAAACTAGACAGATTCTTGTGGTTCATGCTTTGAGCAGTGATGCCCTCAGGGTGGGAAGGCATATGACTAACTGAAGGTTGTAATGTTCTTCCACGGAGGGGTCGTGTCTCAAAGCACGCTCTACGAAATTAGATCTATTTACACTACAGTGGGCGTCCATTTAGCTTAAAGTTGTCTTTCTGTATATAGTGAAACTAGCATTCTGCGGCCATTCTTAGTTGTGGAAGGGGAGGGGGGGACTTCAGCTGGCATGAGAAAATGTATGGAATCTTTTTTTTCTTTCCCTTTTTTTAGTTAAGCGGGGTAGTTTTGAAACGGAAACTGTAGGTCTCTTCGTTGTCAGCTTAAAACGTGAAGAGAGGGCGCAGAAAACAAGTTCAAAATCACTCTGTACTTAAAAAGAGAAACAAATTTGCAAAAACGTTATGTTGGTTTTTTTTGTATGTTTAGAATGCTGAAATGTTTTTGAAGCAAAAATAAACAGTATTACATTTTTAAAACCTCTTGACAATATTCTAAAAATTTTCTGCTTTGAACAAGGTTCCCTGCAGCAGCAAAAGGAAACATTAGCAGTTCTGGCAGCATCAACTCAGCCAGTGGACTAGTTTAAAACTTATAGCAGATATTTTCCCCCACTTTCCCCAGGATGAACGTGAAGCACAGTTTCAATACTGGTCTAGGAAAGGTGACTACATGAGTTAAAGATGCTATGCAAGTTTGAGTCTCTTGCTCCTTTGAAAGTAGGAGGCTTGTGATCTTAAATTGTGTGAATTACCACCATTTGGAAAGGTAGGTGACTAAGGGGGAGCAGATGTTTCTTTCTAGCTGTGTTGGGTACCTTTATAGCCCAAATGCTATGCTTTGTAAATATTAAAATGTGCCTTTTTTTGTCCTGTGTTTAAACTGTTTCAGACTTGTGGTGTTTTCCTGCCTTGTCCCTTGCCCACCAGCAGCCCGGGTATTGGTAGGAAGAATATTAGGTGGCCATAAGTATTCATCGTTTAATCTTGCAAAGGCAGCCTTGGCCACCTTGGTGCATGGCTTTTCAGCACTTCTGCAAAGAGATGGGTTCAATGCTCTTTGGGTGGGTGGGTGGGTGTAGGGGAGGAAGGAGGGTTGTAAGTGCTATGCTTGGTTGAGGAAGCCAAGTTACAGGATAATAACTCTAGATCTCAGCAATGTCTAGCGACCTAAAGGTTTACCCACACTTGCTGTACAGAATGAAGTTATTGGATGAGGATAATGTCACATTGGGTTACAGTGGGATGGGGCCACACTAAGATCCAGGGTAAGCTAGGCGCTTTTGGGTCCTATTGGAATCAGCGGAATTTAAAAAGACGACTTCTGTTGATCTTTGTGGAAGTCAAACGCAGCTAACTTGGTCTCCACCCCACCCATTGTATTCAGAAAGGTTTGCTGTGCTTGGGTCACACCAAAATGAATAGGACAAGCTGGTCATGATTCAAATTCAGTTGGTTTTTTTTAGGGGGTCCCAAGTGCAACTAAAACTTCTGTATCAACATTTAGCTGCTGTTCTGTTAAATTCTCACCGCTCTGAAGTAGATTTGGCTGAAATGGTAATGTGCCCAAGGCTATCCAGTTTGATTTAGGGCTGAGCAACAATTTGAACCCAGCTCTTGATGGCTTGAGTCAAACTACTACTTTATTCTGCTTCTCTAGGTACACAGCTTTTAAAATAAAAGCAAGCAAACAGAGAATTCAAAAGAAAAGAAAATTGGAATTTAGTTTTAGAAATGCTTACTGAAATACATCTCAATAACCTACTTATTAAGAGAGAGTCATTTGTACCACTCTTGGGAGAGTGTTCCGCAATCTGCGATGATGGGGAAGATCCTTTCCATTTTTCTCACTATTTACTCTGCTCTTCACCTGGGTAAAAGAACAGAGACCAAACAGAACTTCAGCTGAGCACCAAGCGGCTGAAAAGTCAACTTTTGGTGTAGTTTGAAACTTGAAATTTAATTCCTGGACTCCACTCCTCTCTGTCCCATTCTTACCCCAGTAAAGTGTGCTAGCTACATGCATGTTTTTTTTTGGGGGGGGGGGTTTGTGCAGGAGAGCCAGCGGCATATGTGCAGCTGGGAGTTCTATGAAACTGACCGCATTTGGGGAATCTGGAATCTGCCAAAGCTGGAAAAATGGTGTGTTTGTCTGTGTAGGGTGAATACATGTGCAATTCCTTTGCTTCATCTTGTGGAAGAATGCCACTGTATTCACACCACCAAAAATAAACTGGTAAAAACCACGCCATGTTCGTTTGTAGTTGTGGGTAGTTTTAGAGCTCCTACCTAGCATGGTTAAGACTGAGCTGCAAATAAGGAAATCTCCAATTCAGTCCCTGTTTTTGGCCATCAGCTTGCTAGAGTGTCTTGCCTTACGGCAATCTCACTCCCACCTGCTCTATGGGGAACTTCAATATGTGCTTATTTTATGATGGGGCTGTTTGTTGAATTGAACTCAACAGCCTTCAGGGATACCCCCGACATACCCTGATAGGAGTTGCTGTATTTTGGTACCTTCTGACATGTCAGAAGCCCCAGGTGATCTCATGGGGAACAGTCTTTGATTCCTCTTCCACAGTAGTACTGTAAAAATGAGGTGGAAGTTTACAGAATGGGTTCCTCTACCCCCTAGCAGGCTATAACTTCTCCCACTTTTGCGGTGCAGGCTTGGTATGCCTCTAATTTTACAGTTCAGGCAGCAATGTGTTTAGCTGATTGCTAGCATGTTGTTGTTTTTAGTTTGATTGGAAAAAGCTTCGCTGCCCTAGTAATCAGCAGTGTGAAAAATGCTACCCAAGGGATCATCTAAGAAACATTACTTCTATCCCAAATGAAAGACTCTTGGCGTATGTGGACACACCGCTCTGCGTGGGATGGTAATGCCCAGAAGTACACAAGCAACAACTAAAGGCCAGCCCAATGTTTAAAAATAACAAGGCTGCAGCTGTATACTGGGTGGAATAGTGGGATGCGGGTGGTGCTGTGGTCTAAACGACTGAGTCTCTTGGGCTTGCCGATCAGAAGGTCAGAGGTTCAAATCCCTGCGATGGGGTGAGCCTCCAGTTGCTCTGTCCCAGCTCCTCCCAGTCTAGCAGTTCAAAAGCACACCAGCACAAGTAGATAAATAGGTACCACTGCGGCGGGAAGGTAAACGGTGTTTCCATGCCCTCTGGTTTCTGTCATGAGTTTGCATTTCGCCAGAAGCGGTTTAGTCCTGCTGGTCACATGACCCAGAAAGCTGTCTGTCAACAAACACCAGCTCCCTCGGCCTGAAGCGAGATGAGCGCCGTAACCCCATAGTCCCCTTTGACTGGACTTAACCGTCCAGGGGTCCCTTACCTTTGCTGGGTGGAATGAAAGAAAAAATCATGGGGAAAGAAGATGCTATTGAATAGGGATCAGCAAGTGCAGGGCCCCAACCCCTTAGAGAGGAATGAGGTTTGGAAAAATAAGCACCATGTATGTAGCCAGGTGACTTCAGAGGGTGGGATTTGAGTTGTCTTTTTCCAGCAGAACCAGTTGCTGACTCAAAACAAAAATCTCTTGTGATGGGGGCGGGGGAATGATAAAAACTAGCGTTTCCCATGAAAAAGCAGTATTCGAAGCAGGATACTTTGTGTTTCAGGATAACCCAATTCCCCTCCACTTTCATGCTTCAGTCTATTTCAGGCTGTGTATGATTATTGGTCATTTCTAAAATATGGAAGAACTACTGATAAGAGGTGTGGATTCGGTAAAAATGCGTGGCTGGTAAGCTTTTGACACGGCTCTAAAGTGTGGGGAATCTTTGGCCCTCTAGGTGTTGCTGAGCTGCAGCCACAGCAAGCATGGCCAATGGCCAGGGGTGATGAGAGGTAGTTCAGCAACATCTGGAAGGCCAAAGTTCACAACATCTAAATGATGGTGCAGCGCAAGAGTTGGAATGACTGCAAGCTCTGGGCTCAAAAACTCATGACTTGAATCATATTTCAATGAGATTCTTGGCTAAGGACTGGATTGGTTGTCCATACATGGCAATACCCTAGTTTTTGGTTTATTGTGGTGTATGTGTTGGGAGATCTCTAGAGTGCATTGCACTTGCTGCGTGTTCCTCATTGCTTGAAAATCCTTCTCGGGTGTGTTCTTACTTTTAAGTGCTTGCAAACGTTTCTGCCCATCCAGTTACCTGATCTGTTCCTTTTATGGGCTTAGCCAATGTGGAATCCCCCAGATATTTGTCCAGATTCCATCAGCCCCAGTCAGTATGGCCAAACAGTCAAGGGTGATGAAAGCCCAGCAACATAGGCAGGGGCCAGGTTGGGTGTCTGGCTCAACTTCATACCTCTGCAAAGACCCTTTATTTTGCATGCTAATAATAATAATAATAATAATAATAATAATAATAATAATAATAATAATAATAAAAAATCGGCAGGCTATCCTCTTTGGAACTAATGGCTGGCACCTGAATGCTGCCGGTTTTGAACTGAATGGAAATATATATATGGCTGGAAGGGACTGTAGAGCTGGGGCTACCTTTGTATTGGAAGTGACGAGCGGTTGACAAGTGAGCCTTTCACCTACATGATTCTATGGGAAAGACCTCCATAAAGCAAACAGAAAAGCCCCGTTTTATTCCATCTTCCCAACACTTCCTTACTTGTCAATTTTTGTGTTTTGCGCGATCTTTCACGGGACAGGAAAAGCCGCTTCTGGAAATCCAGCGGGATCTGGCAGACATTTAGCACTCATTACTGGGTTAATTGTTTCCGGGGTGGGGGTGGAAATCCCATTGCAACCCTGTTAACTCAGAAAATCGTGGGAGCTTTTTCGTCATCTTCCTTGCAGTTTACACATTGTGCTGTTCCAACACCATAGAAAAAAAATTAGTGTGGTGTGCCAGCATACCGATCAAAAGCCACAGTTGCATGATGGCTGGGAATTGCTATCTGTAGCCGATCTTCTGTTCTTGTGGGGCAACTTGCTTCTCCATGGAGTCACATCAATGCAAGTCTCGGGGCTGTGTGTGTTCTCAGTGACTTGTCATCCACACCTCTCTCCAACCAAGGAAAATCCCTGGTTCTTCCTGCAGGGCAAATTCCTGTGCAATTACCTAGAAGCCATTCCCATGCCAATTCTGTGTGGATCAATTCTGGGTCCCGAGTATTTAAAATATTGTCATCTTAGGAACTTAACAGTGAACTTGTTGCTCCTTGTTCAGAAAATGGCATCATCCATGCACAAGCAGCATCAAGCTTGTGGGGAAGACACAAGTTTTGCAGGAGAACAAAAATGGCAGGGTGGGGAGTCAATTTGCTGGGGAGGGAGACGGTAGATGAAAGGGAGTCTGCTGGGAAAGGCCATGGCCGTCTGGAATCATGAGCATATTTTGCTGGAGGTCACACTCATCATTTCCAGTGTATGTATTTCTACTTAGCAACAATTATTTGCCACTTAGAAAAATGAAAGAACTATTAAGCTTTTTCTGCCCTGATACAGACGGGTAGGACCTCCTTGCCATAGCAATACTTTTGTTTTGCGATTGGCTGAGTGGTGCAAAGACTGGCACAACCCTCTACGAATAGGTTTTTTGCAATTACTCTTATTGGGTGGGTGGGACATGCCTTGAAATGCAATCAAGCAATCTGTTGAAGGAATTATTGGTTGCACAAAGAGGAATAAATATAGGAGGTGATGATGAGGGCAGGAGTTCCCAAACAATGTGTAGAAAGTGCATAAGGAACAGTGGAAGCTGCCTATATTTTTCTGATAAGCTTTCCAGAGCAGAGCTGAGGAAACTGATTAGCTCAAGTGGAGCATCTTTGACAGGTGGGTAAACCCACTTATCAATCTCTTGACATCACTGTGACATCTCATGATACACAGGTTGCCACACCCATCTATCTAATCCATTGCCTGCCATCCTGTCTGGGCAGGGGAGAGGGAGGAATGAGCTCTTTTGCAGCACTCCCCCCTTTAAATTTGCTCTTAGAGCATCTAGACTCCAGAGCCTCAGGCAAGAGGACTTTTTGACACCACCTGCCACCTGATTCCTTTAACTGGAGATTTTTGGGTTGAACCTAAGACTTTTTGCTTGTAAAGTAGGTTCTGTACCACCAAGTGATCATCCCTGTGAATGCCATATCTGAGCTCAAATTATCTTTTTGTAAAGGAGGCTGCTTGCTGTGCACCTGTATGAATAGTTGTTCTGTACTACCACTCTCTCAGTCAGTCACTGTTGGAGGATGTTAATTCTGTCCCATCTTTGCTTCAGGCATGACTGGAACATTTGCTTGGTCATGTAGTGGGGCTACAGAAGGAGAAGAAGGTGCCTGCTGTATCTCTGTGTGAGTTACCGCTCTGAACTTGCCTTCTTTCAATCATGCAATACACCAGGAACAGTAAGTTACATAGGAACATGGCATGGGGAACTTAATGGATATCTGATCATTCTTTATGACTTCAAAATAAGGTAAGCTAACCTGGCTGCATTTGGGGATCTGCCAGCTCATTCTGCTGGGTGCCTCAAAGCCCCACCATGATGGGACCACTTTGCAGGTGTAAGACTGTGGTGGGTCTCCCTTTTTAATTTTTTTGGGAAAGGCTGTCTCAGTGGTCAAGCGTCTGGGAAATGTCAGTCAAGGTGCATTTCAGAGGGGCATCTTGACACCTTTTTTAAAGAAGTTTATAGAACATGCAACTTTCCTCTGTTAATCATTTCCTTTTGTTCTTTGCAAACTTCGGCCTGCCAGCGTTATGCAAGAACCGGTAGCTGATTTGCTTGGAATCATTTTCATTTGAGCTATGGGAACCTCAAGAGACAACTTAGAGATACACATAGCCCAGACGGTAGAAGCCCCTTTTAAGGTCCACCATTTGTGCTCACGATCTGGGCTGATCACTTTCTTTCTTTGCATTATTATTAGGCTTTAGCACACTTGAAATGTGACTTGGAGTTGTGGGTTGGTGCTTAATGCCAGAACAGGACTTTGGGGGCAGAAGTCCAGGGCCTCTCTCAGCAGAATGAACAGAGGGCCCTGAAATGCAGCAGGCCTTGATAACCACAGGTTGGGTAACCAAGCTCTTGCTTCATTATGGGTGAAGCAATGCATGTTGCCATCTAGACCGACTATCAAGTTCAGAGTGTAAAATAACCTGATTGCAGCACTGCTGGTGTTTTTTTTTGTATGGAGTTAAGTTTCCTTGGTATAGGAGGTTAAGCTCTTGATAGCATAAAACTTGCTACTCCTTGAAATGCAAACAGGAAAATGCCTGCAGAGACTGCAGTGGTTTTGTAACACTTAGGTTTGCTGGGCATTCTCAACGATTCTGGTATCAGGTTGTCTCTTGGACAAAATAAGAGGGTGTGAAGGCAGGGCTACAGGATGCATGCTGCTCTGAATCTAATTTTCCAAGCCAATATGATTTTTAAAAGAAAGGAACAGTGCCTTACCCTGAGTTAGTTCGCACATAATGCTCAACAAAACTATAGCTTAGTAGTGTCACTGTACCACTGTTATAAGTCATGGTTTGTTTTGGTATGTTGTCTGAATCTGGGCTTGTAGTTTGTCTTGCTCCGGATAAACCAAGCTTTGTTCTTGGGTTTACAACCAAGTTTTTTGGGTTTTTTTATTTGGACTATGGCAGACCAACACGGCTACCCATCTGTAACTGGAACCAGTCTAAGCCACATCCATTGTTTAACTCTCAGCAACAGGAGGAAGGAGGAAGGAATATTGCAGAAATACTTTGTAGAAGAGAAAAGGCACCGAATGAAAATAGAAACACCTAAGAACCACAAGTGCAAAGTGTTTTTGGAGGGCTAGTTGTTTCAGTAATAGGACACAGAAGTATTTGCTTTATTAAGGCGATCTCTTTCAGCAAGACAAAGTAAAATGCTGATGTTCATTTGCATGTGTTAATTTGCCTACGTGTGATAATTTAAAGGTGTGCTATTGTCTAGTGCTGGGACCCTAGGGGCTGATGGCTGAGGAAGGCTGGGAAGAGCAGAGGAGGTGATAAACTAAGAAACAGGAGACCTGGAAGGGGTTGGTGGTTTGAGGTGAGGACAGGACAGGAGGAGCATCTGGAAAACCATCATATATACAGGAACCAAGACCAGGGAGAGTTTACTCTTTACAGGGAAGGGTAAACAAATGTGATATTGAGCGTTGCTGAACTTGTATTGAACCCGCAACCATATGGATTAGACATGGGGTATTTTGCAGGGCTGGTCAAAGAAGAGAATTCATGCACTGCCCAGAATACTCCTGGCTTGGGCTACTGTTCTGTTTTTACGACTTGGTAATATGCATGCATCTGCCCCCATTCATGAGAACAGAGCAAGCAGGGTGACCTCTGAACTTTCACGTGCAAAGTGTACATTTAAAGCAGAATTGCGTTAAACCACTAGAAACAGTCGTGGCTTCTTGGAACAGTCCTGGGAACCCTAGTTTGTTACGGGCGCTGAGAGTTGTTAGGAGGCACCTCTTCCTCTACAGTTTCCAGCATCTACTCCAAAGGATTAGAAGGAGCAGAACTGGGGGAAATTAGTATTTTCTTCTTCTTAAGTGTGAATTTGTCAGCCATTATCTTTGGCTGCCGCTCTGTGTATATGACTGACTGTGTTGCCTAGCAGCCATCCTTATCCGTCTGCCAATGTTCCAAAACAACAACAATAACAACAACAACAACTGAGGGGGAAGGTTCTGGCTGACAGTGCTGGCTGTGGTGGATGGCCTGAAGTTATGCTAGACCAAAAAATCTTATGGAAAGGACAGCCAGGCTGCACATGCTATATACATTTAAAAGCACATTTACCACCTTAAAAATTCTGGACATTGTAATTTGTTAAGGGTTGCTGAAAGCTGTAACTCCATGAGGGGCAAACTGCTGTTCCCAGAATCCTTTGAGAGGAAGAATGAGCTTTAAATGTGCTTTGAAGGCCCCAGAAACCTGGTTTATTGTACTTTATCAAACAGAAACTATTTTATCCATATTTACAGAAAGGCAACTGAGTAGTCATATGCCTCTATTTCACCTGGTTCTAACTGGCTAAATCCTCTGGAAGCTTTCGGTTCCCTTCCCTTCCATGATGCTGCTTTCAAGGAGGGAGTAAGGTCTTACCCACTTCCTAAATTGCACAAAATTTATTCAGCTGCCAGCCAACCCCTTAACAGGCCCAGGCATTGGTAAGCAAAAGGACTAGCTTTGTTATGCCACAGCTACAAGAGAGAATGAAATTCAGGAGCAGAACATGTGCTTTGCATGCAAAAGTCTCAGGTTCAAATCCTGCCATCTCCAGGGCTAAAAAGAAAAAACCATTGGAGAACCATTGTTCAAGTATGAACAATACTGAGCTTTATGAACCAGAAGTTTCCTATATGTCAGTTATGGGAAAATCTCTTGGCTCCGAGGGCCCAGATCCTTGCCAGAATTGGCCTCATGTGCTAAATGCATCTCAATCACCCGATGCTGCAATGATATCAGGTGACTTGGCACTTTGAATTCCTAAAGCTGGGACTTCAAAGCACCTTGCTAAAATGGAAGGGGAAAAAAAACCTTTGTTTTGGCAGAGGTTTCAGTGCAAAATCACTTCCTGATCACAAGTGATATGCACTGAAACCCCTTTCTAAAACGCAGGTCTGTCCCACCTCGCCCCACATTTTAGCAGGGTTGTTGTGGAGGCTAAGGGGTGTGTGTGCGTATAATGAATTGTGTATACGACAACAAGCTCTTTAGAGGAAAGGTGCAATACAAATGCAATAAATACATAAAAGATTTTTATAATCATAATTATTATTGTTGTTATTATTATTATTATTTATTTTATACCCTGCCCTTCCCAGCCAAGACCGGGCTCAGGGCAGCTAACGCCAAGTATAAAACAATTGATTAAAATACAACTTAAAAACAAGATTAAAATACTACATTAAAATGCAGCCTCATTTCAGGAGAAACTCAAATCAAAAACTTTTTGGGGATGAAAACGTCAAATCTTCACCAAGGCCAACTATCCAGACTGGTCCTACATGGGCCAGAAAAGAGCCAGGGAAGTCCCCAAATAGGAGTTCCATCACAGAAGGAGAAAGGAAAAAGGATAGAGGGGAAGGGGATCAAGTTGATTCCAAGCCAAAGGCCAGGCGGAATAACTCTTGTCTTACAGGCCCTGCGGAAAGAAATCAGATCCTGCAGGGCCCTGGTCTCATGAAACAGAGCGTTCCACCAGGCCGGGGCCAGAGCTATACCAGGCCTTATACCACCTTTCTTAGTAGTATCTCATGGCTGTTCACTCCTCCCAAGGAAGAGGTGTCCATAGGACTGCAGCCTCAGGTGAATGGGGTTCAGTCCTCTTAAATCTGTTACGTTTCTGTAGCTCTTTTATTCAGCACCTATTGGAAGAGGGACGTTCTGAGTGCCCAAATCTTATCTAAAGCAAGTGCAAAACATTCTCTTGCTCCTGTGGTTTCCAAATGACCCACCACTTTCTATGGACCTCTTAATAGTATTAAGTGCCAAGACTGATACTCAGTGCAAAGTGTCAAGTGTTTTCTTTCCTTTTTTTAAAAAAATGATCTTATCGATGAAACAATCTAGTGCTGAATCAAAGCTATGCACATGCTGTGCGTCCCCATTTCCATTGTATGTTGAGTGGCTGGGTACATTTGGTATTGAGTGACTGGGACACACACACACACACACACACACACACACACACACACACACACTGTGTTCTGAAGACATTTCACACAGTTCCTGTGATATTAGGCTCTAAGGAGCACTTGGGTTGCCAGAGCACACTGAAGTGAGCTACTGCAGCGAGTGAAATATTGGAGCTGTTTAAAAAGGTGACCCCTTATCTCAAGCACTGAAATAGCCTGACCTACAGCAAGGAGCAGCTACTTAGCCTGCTGTGAGCTTGGTGTAAAATAACCCAACAGAGGTCTCTTTCGTGCTCTCTGTGTGTTTTGAGGGTAAGGGGAGCACAAAATCATGTGGTGCTGGGTTCCGAATGAAGCTGCTAGATGTGGTGGCAGAGAATGAGCATTTCTACCTATGCTGCAGGCTTGTGCTATTCTTGCGCTGCTAGAGTGGCCCCTTCCAATTCTACATTTCCATGATGGTGGCTTTTGTTTTCAGCAAAGTGCATGTGCATTGCCGGCAGCCAACCAACTCTCGCTTGAGCTTGCCACTTTCGTCTGTCTCACTCTGGCATTCATGCCTTCTATTTCGTCTAATTAATTAAACCAAAGTACTGATATGAAAAAAGAACCAGCTTAGCTCCTTCAACAGTGATGAGAAGGTCTCTAGGGAGGAAGGTGCATGGGGAGGAGGGAGAGACCTTAGATTATTAATTGCTTCATGTGCACCCTGGAAAGGGCCATGGCTTCTGCATGCATCTGTTTTGCATGCAGAAGGTCTCAGGTTTAATCTATGGCACCTTCAGTTAGGGCCTCAGTGGTGCACCTTTGGAGACCTCACCTAGGGCAAAAAAACATGTCCAGCTCCCCCCCCCCCAGCTACAGTTCTGCCCAGCCCTAAGTGAAGGTGCTCTCACCTAGAAACTCCTAGAAGCTGTCAGCATGTGACAGTGGCCACACCCTGGGAACGGCTTTTGACTGGCTGGCTATACCAGGTGAGGGTAGCTGATGGGTCTTAAGTCCTTGGTCAGTTAAGGACTTTCCCTGCAAGCAAAGACAGGCTCCGACAGATTGAGCGAACAAGACCCAACAGTAGGTCCAATGGTCAAGAGGGCAGATTCTGCATGTGGTTTAGAGGGAAGTGAGGGGCAAAGGGGACTTGCCCATCTAGGAAAAGGAAAGTTCAAGTCCTAAACTTCCGCTGCCTCACAGGATATCTTTGGAAGAAGAAAAAAGCTAAGGAGTAAACCCTACACAAATCCAGAGGGTGGGGGGTTGTTATCTGGGCAGCCCAGGACCTCCATGCACATTGCCCAGGCAGGCTTGTGCCCCCGTGGAGGTCGCTTCAGTGCTGCTAATGCAGCAATTTGACTTCAACAAATGTGGTTTGTTACAGGGACTGAGAGTTGTTAGGAGACCCCATTCCTCAGTTAGAGTGTCAGTTTCCAGAGTTCCATGGGAAGAGGGATTGTTAAGCCACTCTGGGAATGTTAGCTCAGGGAGGGGCATGCAACTCTCAGCACCCTAAACAAACTACAGTTCCCAGGATTTTTTTGACACTGCGTTAAATGTAAGCTGCAGATGTGGCTATGGTTGTTGCTACTGTTAAATAACGGAGTCAAAATGATTGCTGATCAATTGCAAATCACCCCAAGGTAGATCCAGGAGAGCTTCTGCTCACTCCTGGCTTAGAGGATGCAGGCAGACTGAACAACATACATAGCTTTGACACCAACACCTTGCATTCAATTCCTGCTTCCTACAATATGCTGTCTGAGGTAGCTGCTTCATTGTCTAACAGTAGGGCTGGTCCTGCTGATGTCAGGAATTTGTACCCCTGCCCAGCTAAGGATGAAGTAGGCAGAGGTAGATCCCACCAACTAACGCCAGTTGTTTTGCAATGCTTCGCAGGATGTGGGAAGGGGAGAGATCCTTAGGAAGCCAGCATAAAGTGTAAATTAGCTGCCCAATGGAGCACTTCTCTCTCCTCAGCTTGGAAAATGCAGCGTTCAGAAATGCCCAAACCAAGGCTCTGTAATGAAGAGGAGGTGGAGGGGAAATCTGCATATGGTGTGTGTAATGCCTTTATGAATTGGGTCTTTAATAATTTACATGACCAGTTTAATATGTTGAATACAAATTATCCCTCTCATATGCTGTGCTGACAAACATAAAAATGGAGTAATCAAAGGCGTAATAGCACTACAGCAAAAAGACATAAAATGTCACTGGAAGGCTTAGGATAAGTTATTGCAGGCAGAGTGTGGCTCTATGACTCCCTGGTGCAGTTGGATGCAGTGCAATTTCGTCTTCGCACTTTGCATGCGGGTTCAAAAAGCCACTGCAGTACAGTAATACAGCATATGTTTTCACATGCCGTCATTGATAACAGTGTTGGTCTTTTTAAAAAGAGAATTATTCTCTCTCTCTCTCTCTCTCTCTCTTATTAAAAAAAGGCAAGAAGAGTGACATAAAAACAGTAATTACAATGTTTTGCTTTGGCATCTTGTGGGTTGCAAAATAAAATAAAATAATTCCACTCCTATCTGCTAAGTGCATCCAATTTCCCCCCTCCCCATGATTTGACGGATTTAGCAGTGTGGTATTATCTTGCCATCTTCAGGTAGTTGCTGAGAATTGCACGTTGCCCTGACAGCCATCTGGAATGCTGGGGATAGCAGTTCTGTTAACAGTGCAATGGGATGTGGGATGCGTTAGGGCTTTTCACAGTTTCACACATCAGCTGGGGGGAAATGTGTGAGTTATCCTTTCATCTCCCAATATACTGGAAACCTTTGTTCCAGGGACATGGGAATGCTAAAACTGTCCAGTCACATGTCCTTGGCTCCCACACAGAGTGAAAATTGTATTTGCTTAATAATAATAATAGCAAGAGTTGGGTAGAATAATAGAATCACAGAACTGTGGAGTTGGAAGGGGCCCCAAGGGTCATCTAGTCCAACCCCCTGCAATGCAGGAATCTTTTGCTTAGTATGGGGATCAAACCCTGAGATCAAGAGTCTCATGCTCTACCAACCAAACTATCCGAGCTGTTGACCCGAGTCAACAGTGTGATGAAGCAGCAAAAAAGGCTAATGCTATTCTAGGCTGCATCGACAGAAGTAGAGTGGCCAGATGAAGGGAATTATAGTCTCACTTTATTCTGCCTTAGTCAGACCACACTTGGAATACTGTGTCCAATTCTGGGCACCACAATTTAAGAAGGATGTTGACAAGCTGGAATGTGTGCAGAGGAGGGCAACCAAGATGGTCAAGGGTCCAGAAACCAAGCCTTATGAGGAGCCCTTGAAGGAGCTGGGCATGTTTAGTCTTAAAAGAGGAGACTGAGATGATGGCCATCTTAAAATATCTTAAGCAACCTTGTTGTCTCCTGCTCCAGAGGCTAGGATCTAAACCAATGGTTTCAACTTACAAGAAAGGAGATTCTGACTAAACATCAGGAATAATTGTCTGGTGGCAAGAGCTGTTTAATAGTGAAACGGACTCCCTTGGGAAGTTGTGGGCTCTTCATCCTTGGAGGTATTTAAGCAGAGTTTCAGTGGCCATCTGTCATGGCTGCTTTAGTTGAGATTCCTGCAGGTAGTTGAACTAGATGACCCACTAGATGTTAAGACTTTGGGTCTATTAAGACCCCTAGATCAGTGTTTCCCAACCTTTTTTGGGCAAAGGCACACTTGTTTGATGAAAAAAATCTTGAGGCACACCACCATTACAGCCCTGTGACGTCAGCGCGCAGCGTCACGCCGGGAGGGACGCACGAAAGTGTAAGTTTCAATTTTTTCCCTCCCCCTTGCCGGGGAACCTCCAAGCTTTGGGGTGGGGGGGGGAGGAGGCAGCAAAGCGAGGCAGGAAGGAGAGCGCGGCTTGGCTGGGTGAGCTTTGGCAGGGGCGGGCGCTGCGGACGGAGGCGCTGCCCGCCGAGCTCGCAGGCAGCCAGGCAGGCAGACGGCGAGAGCCCCGCGCTGGGCGGCCTCTCCTCGCCGCCGCCGCCCCGCCTCTCGCCGCCCGACTCGCCCGCCTCCCTCCAGGCAACATCTCGCGGCACACCAGGCAACATCTCGCGGCACACTAGTGTGCCGCGGAACAGTGGTTGGGAAACACTGCCCTAGATCCTTTTCGCAGGTCCTACTGGCAAACCAGGTGTCCCCCATCTTATATTTGTGCAGCTGGATCTTCCTGCCTAAGTGTGGAACCTTACATTTATCCCTATTGAAATACATTTTGTTAGTCTGGGCCCAGTTTTCCAATCTGCAGCTAAAGTAATCTTGAATCCCAATTCTGTCTTCTGCGGCATTAGCTACCCCTCCCAGTTTGATTTCATCTGCTAATTTGATGAGAATCTTCTCAATTTCTTCACCCAAGTTATTCCGGGTTGATGGGGAACCATTAGTGAGCATTGTTTGGGTTCGTTCAGTCAACCAGCTACAAATCCACCTAACAGTTACCTTGTCTAGCTCACATTTTACCAGCTTCCTCGCAGGAATATAATGGGTGACTTTATCAAAAGCCTTACTGAAATCAAGATACAGTATGTCCACAGAAACCCCTGATCCACCAAGCTTGTAACTCTCTATCCAATGGAAGGGAGGAAGGGAGAGTCATCTGGCATTACTTGTTTTTCAGAAACTTGTGCTGGGTCTTAGTTATCATAGAATTCATAGTAATGAATTCCATACGAATTAAAGATATCTCATTTTTTGGAAAGCATGGTTCTTCTCCTACTCATAGTAGTGGCATGTTATTTGGTAGTGTTTTGTAACAGAATAGTTACAGACACAGAACAGGTATTATGTGGCACCTGCAGTAGTGCCAATTCTACTGATTGAAGTGGACGAGTTTGCACATGTGAGGTAAGGTAGTTAGGTTATTGCAAGACTTGGAATATCAGTGCAAAGTAGACAACAAACAAACTACCTTAAATAAAAAGCAAGCAACAAAATGAACAGGGTGCATATTATGTGAGCCCATGTGTTTGAAAGCACACATTTAATACACGTACCTTTTGACATTTTTGAAATGTCATAAGCACGTAAGTAGAGCCTGGCTGGATCAGACCGAAGACCCACTTAGTGCAGCATTTTTGTTCCCATGGTGGCCAACCTATGGCAACGCCGTAATCGGGACATGAGTGCAATAGCATCCCTCCTGCTTGCGGTGTTCAGCAACTGGTAAAAGATACCCAAGAGGTATCTTTTATACTTCCTGCTGTTGCCGTGCTGTTACGATGTTTATTGTGTAGGTAAAGAAAAACCTTGTAGTGCTGTGTAATATTGGCCTATCAAACTGGAACCCCTTGTAAAACATGTCCCTGCATGCAACAGGTAGCCATTTATTCCTTCTTATGGGGAAGGTGCACACTGCCGTTGTGTGGAACAATGTTTTATTGCTCACTAAAATGGTTTATTATTAGATCACATAGTCATGTCTGAGAAGGAAACATTCATAGCTCCATTCCATAGTGATGTCTTAAGAGAGAAAGGGGGAAATCTCTCACTCAGCCCTTCGCATTCCTCCCCACAGAGTGTTGTGAGAATTGTAGTTTCCTAGCAGGAGGTGCCAGTGCCAGGGTAATTTGTGCCTCAGGCAAGCCTAACTAGTCCCACCTTGTCCCCCCAAATGGCTAACTTCAATTTTCAAAAACAGATGTCTTATGGGGGGGAAAGGAAACCACAAAGCCTGAAACTTCTAAATTGATTTTAAATTGCAAGAATATGTAATACAACAGCCTTTTATTATCTTTCTCAAATATGAAAGAAAATGATTTAGCACACAAATCATTTTGAATAATCTTGTGATGTTAAGATTTAAGCCTCTTAAAAGTTTCAATTCCAGGCACATCAAAATTCACTTTGTGTGTCTTTCCTCTGCAAATTTTGCCACCCATTTCTCCTGGTCAAGCACTGATTCTTGGGCATGTTCAGCTGGTAATAGTTGCCAAGCCAACTAGTCTCTTTTGCAACATTATTCAGCGCATGCAAGTTTTTATAAGGTTTGAGAAATTGCATTCACCACTTGCCACTGACACTGGAAGTGTGAGGAAGATCCTTAGAGCAACAGAAACATTAGGCGCGCTATTCAGGAGTTTTTGTTGTAGTATGAAGACAAGCATTCCTTGCGGCAGCATGGACTTTGGGAGTCTTCGAGCGATAGCTATATATTCACGGTACAGATCTTCAGCATCATTATCTTTGTTTACATTATGCATCAATGGTTTTTACAAATTCTTGCAGGCCTTAAGTACATCTGCAGTATATATAATTTTTGAAGATGCCAAATAGAGGAAGCCAAATAGAGAATTACCACGGAATGCCAAGAACTCTGATAAAGCAATCAAGCATTCCATATATATATAGTTGGTTTTCCATGGAGTGGTTAGTCCTGCAGGAGAGCCACCAAGAGTGCAGTTGGATCCCACATTCCCAAAGATTAATCCCCTTTGGGTTCCGAGGTTCACAGAGCCTTTGTGTGACTCCCCCCCCCCCCGCAAAGCTCAAGGCTTCCCCAGAGGGCTAGCCTTGTGCTCCTTTCTGATGGCCACGACAGACCAGAAGTCCAAGCATTACAATATTGGTTGCCAATATTGTTCTTGCCTAACTTTCTGCTGGTTAATAACATCAGCTGTTCTCTCACCACCCCCTGCTTTGATAAGTGCAATTCAAGTTCTCTCCAGGTTTGATAAATGGTCAGAATTGTTCTCATGTGAAAACAAAATTGCACCAATGTTCTGACAGTCTTTCGAATCTGTTTGTTGCAGGTTTGATGCACCTTTTGTGTTTTGCTGAACAATTTACAGCAAAACAAAAACGAAAAACAAAACGCAATATCCTTTGAGATTGAATATATCAACCATTAATGGCACATTTCTTCACCATTTACTAGTCTCCCAGAGACATCACCTTGCCAACAAAGGCCCATATAGTTAAAGCTATGGTTTTCCCAGTAGTGATGTATGGAAGTGAGAGCTGGACCATAAAGAAGGCTGATCGCCAAAGAATTGATGCTTTTGAATTATGGTGCTGGAGGAGACTCTTGAGAATCCCATGGACTGCAAGAAGATCAAACCTATCCATTCTGAAGGAAATCAGCCCTTAGTGCTCACTGGAAGGACAGATCGTGAAGCTGATGCTCCAATACTTTGGCCACCTCATGAGAAGAGAAGACTCCCTGGAAAAGACCCTGATGTTGGGAAAGATGGAGGGCACAAGGAGAAGGGGACGACAGAGGACGAGATGGTGGGACAGTGTTCTCGAAGCTACCAGCATGAGTTTGACCAAACTGCGGGAGGCAGTGGAAGACAGGAGTGCCTGGCGTGCTCTGGTCCATGGGGTCACGAAGAGTCAGACATGACTAAGCGACTAAACGACAACAACAGTCTCCTTTTCTAGTCTATAGGAGAAAATCTTCTTTTTAGTCTTTGGGGAGGGAAATCATGTGATACAACCTGCTGCAGTCCCATGTTGTATTATAAGCTGTTGCAAATTATCACTGCAATAGTTAAATCAGCCATAGCTCACTAGAAAAATGTAGACATTTTCTAAATAAGATTAATACATGACTGTAAGCTCTAAAATTAATATACAAATGCCCTTAATTGTATGTGTCTTCAATCAAAGGCCCGCAGGGTGGCAACATGAGAAAGGGCCTTTTCTGTGGTGGCTCCCCATTTGAGGAATGCTCTCCCCAGGGAGGTTCATCTGTCTCCTTCATTATACACCTTTTGGTGCTAGGCTAAGAGACCACAGGACCACAGCTTCCCTATCCTTGCTGTGCAGTCACCAAGTGGGGTTGGGCAAGATCATGGCTGAGGAACTTGTGTCCCTCCAGAATGTTGGATTCCAAGTACTATCAATTGCAACCAGCATGACCAGTGGTCAGGGACAAAAAGAGTTCTAGTCCAAAACAGGGTCATAGGTTCTGGAGGGTCATAGGTTCTTCAGCCCTGGGCAGTATAAACATAGGTCGCTTCCTCTTCCATGCTCAACTTCCTCAGAGTGGTCAGGTGAACAGACAGCAACTGAGCTGTGATTGCACCTTCCTCTTGCTGCATGCTGACATGAAGTAAGCTGAGTTGTTATTATTTATTGATAATATTTATACACTGCTTACTATGCAAAATTCATAAGTGGCTTGCATAAAACCCAGTAAGGTCAGTACTAAAGAAAAGGGAAATCCATACATAGCATTGTAAGAATGGAAAACGAAAACAGAGAATCCATCAATAGAGCATTCAGTAAAGCATCAATAAATAATGAAACAGACCAGCTTGTTGATCTGCTGGTTGTACAGCTAGGGCTGCTTGGCTGATTAGGATGATGACTTGGTCCAACAGGAGAAGCAGGGCTGGACAGAGAAAAGTGACCAGAAGCGGTGGCTGGCCGGCCTGGCAATCTGCTGTTGCAGCTGCCACCACCAGTCCCCAGGCTGGCTTACCAAATTTTCTGGCCACCCTCCTGCACCGCTGCTCCTGCTGTGCATTCTTTCTCCTACTTCCTCTTTATTTATTATTTTGACAATTTATATACCACTTAATTACAACGCTTTCTAGGTGGTATGTAGGTAAGGTAAAGGGACCCCTGACCATTAGGTCCAGTTGTGGCCGACTCTGGGGTTGCGGCGCTCATCTCGCTTTATTGGCCAAGGGAGCCAGTGTTTGTCCGCAGACAGCTTCCGGGTCATGTGGCCAGCATGACTAAGCCACTTCTCGCAAACCAGAGCAGTGCACGGAAATGCTGTTTACCTTCCTGCCAGAGTGGTACCTATTTATCTACTTGCACTTTGATGTGCTTTTGAACTGCTAGGTTGGCAGGAGCAGGGACCGAGCAATGGGAGCTCACCTCGTCGCGGGGATTCGAACCGCCGACTTTCTGATCGGCAAGTCCTAGGCTCTGTGGTTTAACCCACAGTGCCACCCATGTCCCCTGGTATGCAGGTAACTCAGCGCAATAAAAATAAAGGCTATAAAATCAGAATTCAGTTAAAACATTGCTGAAATAAAAAAGTAGGTGCCAGAAGTCCAACCAGGCGTGTTTGTTTGTGTGTGTGTGAGAGAGAGAGAGTGAGAGAGAGAGAGATCTGACCTCAAGTGGCAGGGAGTTCCACACACACACACACACACACACACACACACAGAGTTTTGGGCACAGAGTACTTGAAACCACTTGGTGGATTCAAGCTGCACTTCCAAGCCATGGCGATGCAGCTGCCTCAGGCAATTATCATTTTTGAATCCTGAAAGGGCACCATATATTTTTTGGTTATATAATTTCTGATTAACTTGTTTTTACTGCCAAGCAGATGTGCTTGTTGGATTTTCTTCCATGCCCAGGCTTGACTAATTTGGACCTTGATGTTGGGGAGAGGGTGGGATTTCCTGTTTCACTTCAGAAAGCGGGGGCATAGTGTGGGGACTGCTGAGGGGTGGAGGGAGTAGTGACCCGGGGCACACAGTTTTTGAGGGAGTGCAAACCAGGGCCCCCCAAACAGGTTTCCCCAGCCTGGTGTTCCTCTCTGCCCGCCAAGGGCCAAGTCGGCTGGCCAGGCTCCCCTCTGCACAGGTGGGCAAGCAGTTCAGTGCAGCCCCTCTTTGTTTTTGTTTTTTTTAAAAAAATATATTTATTGTGATTTTCTTTACATAACACAAAAAGAAAAAACACCCAAACATACGGAATTCCATCACCACAAAAATAAGAAGGAAAGTTTTACAGATAATAGATAGAGAAAAAAAAATGGAAAAAGAGAACAAATATACAGTTGTTGGCTAATCATATTTTCATTCTCTTAAGACTTCCTCACATCTCTCTTCTCTGCGTTCTCAGTTCGAAAATTATCGACAGCAATTTATTACCTTGTTTCAATTCATAACTTTTCTTTTATATTATATTTCACAAGTTAAATATCTTTCCCAACTTATATTCTAATATCATAAAGCCAAATTACTGATGCCCTTTTACTTTCAGACTTACACCCTTCTAACATTCATATAATTTGTAGTGTTTTTGTAGATAGTCTTTGAATTTTTTCCAGTCCTCTTCCATCGTCTCTTCTCCCAGGATTCTGCCGGTCATCTCTGCAAGCTCCATGTATTCTATCAGTTGCATCTGCCATTCTTCCAGTGTGGGTAAATCTTGAGTCTTCCAGTGTTTTGCAATAAGTATTCTTGCTGCTGTAGTTGCATACATGAAAAAATTCCTGTCTTTCTTTGCCACCCCTTGGCCGACAATGCCCAAAAGGAAGGCCTCTGGTTTCTTAAGGAAGGTATACCTAAATACCTTTTTTAGTTCATTATAGATCATTTCCCAGAAAGCCTTAACCCTTGGGCATGTCCACCAGAGGTGGAAGAATGTTCCTTCAGTTTCTTTGCATTTCCAACATTTATTATTGGGCAAATGGTATATCTTTGCTAGCTTGACTGGGGTCATGTACCACCTGTATATCATTTTCATAATGTTCTCTTTCAAGGCATTACATGCCATAAATTTCATTCCGGTGGTCCATAACTTTTCCCAGTCAGCAAACATAACGTTGTAACCAATGTCCTGTGCCCATTTTATCATAGCTGATTTAACCGTTTCATCCTGTGTATTCCATTTCAGCAACAAGTTATACATTTTTGAAAGTACCTTGGTCTTAGATTCTAACAGTTCTGTTTCTAATTTTGATTTTTCCACCTGGAAACCTATTTTCATATCTAATCTGAAAACCTCCCTAATCTGAGCATAGTGTAACCAATTTTGCACCTTATCCTTTAGTTTCTCAAAACTCTGCAGCCTCCAAGTGTCTCCTTCTTTTTCCAAAATTTCCCAATATTTCGGCCAATTGGCCTCCATATTGAGTCTTTTCTGGGCCTCGGCTTCCATTGGTGATAGCCACCTTGGGGTCTTATTTTCTAGTAAGTCTTTATATTTTGCCCAGACATTAAACACTGCCTTCCCAGTGCAGCCCCTCTTTGCTCCGGTGATGGTGGGGTCATTCCAGCAGCATCAGTGGTGACGGCAGGGCTGGCATCCCCCTGCCCAGTGTGTGTGTGCCCTGCCTTCTCCCAGCATGTGAACATGCTCCTGCCTTGGGCACTGGCAACCAATGCTACACCACTGTCAGAAATCAAAATATCTTGGGAAGATGACACGCTCACAGTGTTCATGGCAAACTAGTTTAGTCATAAAGTATTTGCTGTTTTTTATTGTTTTGTTAATCCCAGAAACAACGTGCCATCAGCAAGAGACTCCTCAGGCACACACAGAAAGCTCTGGGCTTGATCACTTTCCTTAATAAAGTTCAGATGACTTTATGCACATTGTTGTAAACCTCTTCATGCATGGAGTACCGGTAAATGTCAGAATGTGACGCATCAATGTCTAGAGCCGGCCACTGTCTGTTTGCTGTTCAGCACTAGGCGTTGGAAGGCTTGCATTCTGACAGTTAGTGCAACATCTCCATGCAGGAAGAGATTTTTAATTATGTGTGTAAAGCTATCAGAATGTTATTAAGGAAAAATTCAGTAAACAAACAAAGAAACACACGCAACAGTTTTGCAGCTTCTTCTGCTTCAAAATATTTCCAAAGAGTAAGGAAACCACCTCTTCGGAAGGAAATACAGTTATCTATTCCCCTATTCCAGTCAAAGAGCAGAAATGAAAAGCTTGCTGCTGCCCTGTTTCCCAAGCTGGCGTGGTCTTATTTCTTCAGGGGAGCTAGAGGACTGCATATTGGCTTTCTGCCTTGTTTGGATAACAGATGGCAGATTGCTACTGCTTGCACCAGAATCTATGCTTGGAAGTCTCTGGCTGTGGTGTAGGGCATTTTCCTTCTTCATGCAGGAGGAAAGACAGAATTGCAAAGCAGGGATAAGGAACCTCGGGCCCAGCTTCTGAGACTCTGTTCCACGTGCTCCTTTACGTGCGTAAGATGTGTCATGAGACAAATTGATTAATTTACCGCTGCGTGACAAGATGCACTCTTGAACTGGGATCACACCTCTTGCTTGCCTGGGTGAAGATTGAAGAGATGTGCAGATAGACACCTCTGGGTCTTGCAGGACTGGGATGGAGCCAACTGTGCAAAGGTAAGAGCTGCATAAGTTGCTCCACCTAGTTTTTACCAGTTGTAAACCTGTGGTTTACAGGAGAGGAGAGTTGCTCCTGCACTCAGGTCCTCTTTGCATGCATCCCGCAGGGATCTGGGTAGCTGCTGTGAAAACAGGTTGCCGGGTTAGAGGGTCCCTGGGCCCTGATCCAACAGGGCTCTTTTTACGTTACACATGCAAGGCCAGTGTGGTGTAGTGGTTAAGAGAGGTGGACTCGTAATCTGGGGAACCGGGTTCGCTTCCCCGCTCCTCCACATGCAGCTGCTGGGTGACCTTGGGCCAGTCACACTTCTTTGAAGTCTCTCAGCCCCACTCACCTCACAGAGTGTTTGTTGTGGGGGAGGAAGGGAAAGGAGAATGTGAGCCACTTTGAGACTCCTGAAGGGGAGTGAAAGGCGGGATATCAAATCCAAATCCAATCCAAAGGCTTATTCTCTGCTTCCGAACGCCACAGGGACAGTTTGATAAGGTGGGGCTCAACAGCATGGATGTTGTTTCTTCTGTTTCTTTTAGAATGACTTTGCTGTTCGTTGTCACTATCCTCCCCACACCCTCGCTTGTCCCCCATTTATCTCTTCTGACCTATGCATTTTCAGCAATGCCTTTTAACAGAGCCTGCTGCTGAGAACATAATATGTTCTTGTGTACATCCATTACGCTCTCACAAAGCAATTTGTTCAGGGCCGTAAAGCCCAGTTCCTGTAATTGATGGAGCGGTTGGGCGGGGGGGGGGTGCAGAGGGAGGATCAGCAATAAATTCCTTAAGAGGAAACCTCTCCAATAAAATAATAGTCACCTGCTCTTATCAGGTGGATTCTGATAATAAAAAATCAGCATTGGAAATGTTATGCAGCCAGCCCACATTAGGGTCCCGTTTACAAGCACACTCCCCAATTAAGTGCTCAGGGTCTTTGAGTAGGGAGCGTGTAAATATTCTTCGCCTTAATTTCTCTGGCATGTTAGTGGCAGCTTCAAAACAGGATACACGCTGCCAGGTCCTCATAAAGTTTCCAATAAACCAGTGGCGTAGCGTGGGTTGTCAGCACCCGGGGCAAGGCAAGTAATTTGCGCCCCATAACCTGTGGATTTGCGCCCCCTAACCCTAACCCCCAGATGTTGCGCCCGGTGCGGCTGGCCCCCCCTGCACCCCCCCCACGCTACGCCACTGCAATAAACGGTTTCAAAGCAGTCACTATGGGATTGTGGCGCTCATCTCGCTTTCAGGCCGAGGGAGCTGGCGTTTGTCCACAGACAGCTTTCTGGGTCATGTGGCCAGCAGGACTAAATCACTTCTGGCGCAAGAGAACACTGTGACGGACACCAGAGCACATGGAAATGCCGTTTACCTACCCGCTGCAGTGGTACCTATTTATCTACTTGCACTTTGATGTGCTTTCAAACTGCTAGGTTGGCAGGAGCTGGGACCGAGCAATGGGAGCTCACCCCGCCACGGGGATTCAAACTGCTGACCTTCTGATTGGCAAGCCTAAGAGGCTCAGTGATTTAGACCACAGTGTGTCATAGGGGCACACCAGTGCTTGTGTGCAACCTGCTTGTCCTGTTTGCTCCCCTTCATGTGGCAGGGAAGCTGACCGTTCTTTTGATTTTCCCACAATGCACCCAATATAGCCTCGCTTTCAGCCATTTTGGAAAATTGAAATTGGTGTGCGGATTCTCAGACCCAGGCACTGCCGCCCATCAAGGGAGTGGGAGTGTAAATCAACAGGCTGCCTCACTATTAGGGCACTATGCCAGGGACCTAGCATAGACCCTGCTGTTATGTATGAGGCCCCATATAAAGCATTGCAGTACACCTTTAAACAGTCATGGATCCCCCCCCCCCAAATCCTACAAACTAGTTTGTTATCCCCCTCAGAGAACTCCTACATCCAGAGTAGCTTCACAGGCAGTCCCTCTTTCCAGGGAATTCTGGGAATTGTAGCACAGCTGAGGGGAAGAGGAGTCTTTTACCAGCTCTGCACCCACAACCAACTATAGTTCCTGGGATTTTTGGAGGGAAGCTGTGATTACTTTCAGCAGTACGATACTGCTTTAAATGCATAGTGCTAATGGGGCCACACATTCATACCCAACCTCTCCTCCAAGAAGCTCAAGGTGGCGTATACAGTTCTTCCCTTGTTCCATTTCATCTTCACAACAACCCTATGAGGTGGGTTAGGCTGAGAGACAGGAGGCTGTGCCAAGGTCACCCAGTACATTCAATCCTGGTCCCAGCTTCTGCTGCTGCTAGCCATCAGGGTCTCCCCTAGTTCCTTGGAGTGGCAAAGGTGGGCAAAGTCTCTGAGCACAAAGAGGCCATGCTATGTGCTTCTTGCCAGATGTCTACCAGTTGGAAGGGACCTCGAAGGTCATCAAACCCAACCTGCCACCAATGCAATAAATCTGCAGCCAGGATCCCTGAAAGGTAGCCATCCAGCCCTTCTCTAATGGGGGAGAGCCTACCCCCTTCTGACGCAGCCTCTTTTGAACACTTGTACCATCAATAAGTTATTCCAAGTGTCCATTCTTGCAATTCCAGCATATTGGTTTGGGTCCTATCCTCAGCATGGGACGTGGGTGGTGCTGTGGTCTAAACCACTGAGCCTCTTGGGCTTGCTGATCAGAAGGTTGGCAGTTTGAAGCCGCATGATGGGATGAGCTCCTGTAGCTCTGTCCCAGCTCCTGCCAACCTAGCAGTTCAAAAGCACACCAGTGCAAGTAGATAAATAGGTGCTGCTGTGGCAGGAAGGTAAATGGCGTTTCTGTGTGCTCTTGCACTTGTCATGGTTGTTCCGTTGCGCCAGAAGCGGTTTAGTCATGCTGGCCCCATGACCCGGAAAGCTATCTGTGGACAAACGCCAGCTCCCTTGGCCTGAAGTGAGATGAGTGCCGCAACCACATAGTCGCCTTTGACTGGACTTAACCGTCCAGAGGTCCCTTACCTTTACTTTTACCTACCCTCTACAGCAAGACTTCATCCATCTGATGCCCTTCAGTTGTTGTTGGACTACTGCAACTCCCATCAGGCACAGCCAACAGGCAAAGTTGATGGGGCTTGTAGACCAAATCATCTGAAGGGCACAAGACTGTTCCGAAACAGCATAAAACAAAATTGCTGTTTGTTTGTGCATCCCTCGGCATGTAACTTTCTGCCCCAAGTGTGTGTCTCTGACGGGAAGGAGCAATAGGGTACGTTCTTGCTACCTTGCCCTGTAAGATATCCTGGCGGGGCAGTCACCTGTTCATCTTCAGAGGAGGTAAAATACTTCTTCAATTGATGGAATGGTTGATTGACTGTATTTTTGTGCTGCTTTTCATTAAGGTGGATCTGAAAGCAGCTTGCAAACAATAAATAACAATAACAGAACAGAACAAAACATCACAAATCTGGCATAAAGCATATGAAATAATTTACAAGTCATCATTAAAATGATTGCAATCTATAAACCACTATTTACAAAAATAAGCTAAACATCACAATTGCAGCAAAAGTCATGTTATATTATTAACAAATCAATACGACATTTATCATCTGTTGGGATCCGCCCCCAGAGAGGCTGGGGCAGCCCAGTCGGATGAACAGCATATACTAATAATACTAATACTAATACTAATACTGTACTACATGCTACTACTAATAAGCCATACGAATAGCATTGCAGGTCTCTGTGTGATAACTGTATTTTTGTGCACATGGGGATGAGTGCTTTTCTTCCCTCAGGTAAAAGGGCCCACACCCACTGCAGAAGCTGTTGAAATATTTTTGCGTTAAGAGAGAGGAGCCAGGGAAGAAGGCAGGCAGGCAGAAGAAGAAGAAGAAAGGGAAGCATGAAAAAAATGGACAGGCCTGTTGTGAGTCCTGCCTCCACACAATTGCTCTCTTGTCTCCTTGCCTATGCTCTTTGCATTCCGCTTTTAAATGCATTCTCCTATGATGCGTCATGAAAAAGCCGAGGGGACGGGTAGCAAGCTGGTTGAAAAAGCTCTCCTCTTTCTCTAATTGGAGACAGATCTTGAAGACAAATGGAGCCACTGTCCTTTCTTGCTCAGGAGGAGGAGGAGGCAGCCTTCTCATGTGACCAGCATAGCTTTCTCAGGCCCTCACAACTGGGCCATGTTGACAACCAGGACGCAAATTAAGTCCTGCAGTAAAACCCATTGTCAGGCAATTTATGAGTGGGAAAGAGAGAGAGGGAAAGAGAGAGAGAGAGAGAGAGAGAGAGAGAGAGAGAGAGAGAGAGAGAGTTTCCCCTTGATTTATATAGAACCATGGCTTGTTTTAAGCTTTATATGCCAGCCACAACTTTTCGCACTAGGCCACAGTGTGCCTTTTAATATGAGTAACCTTTAGCCTGTGCAATCCAGCAGTCTGCTATCATTCAGGCTACGTGATTGTAGAACGTGAGGGTTTTGTGAGTGAGTGAGATGCTATCCATTCACTACTCTCCTTTCAAAAGTATAAACAGGCTTATTTTAGAGGCAACTGGCTCTTAGCAGTGCCTCCGATAACACCAGGCAGCTGGGAATCCTGAGAATTACACAGAAGAATCCACAGAGTGATTCCTTCCTAAACAGTTTCCACCCTCCCCCTCAGTGTCAAACACGTTCACGTTCGTGTCTCTAGCCTAGAAAATTAACATTTTAAACATTTAATTGTTTTTTGCCTGTTGCATATGTAACACATAACAATCCCTTCCCTTGATTCCCAACCCCAGTGACACAAATTAACGAAATAATTTTGGATCCAAAAAGCTACACATATGTCGGTGTGAAGGATGGGAAATCTTTAGTCCTTCAGGGACACTTCCAGACTGTTGCCATTTTAGGTTGGTGATTCAGTCACATACCTGCAAATTCAGATTGTGCAGTTAAAACTGATTAGGTTGTCTTACACGACAAACCTCCTTCTCCTGCCAAATACCTGACTTTTTGCAGTAAGGAAAGTGATGGGGAAATGCACTTGCTGTGATGCAACGTCATCTAGCCTTCTCGCAAGCAAATCAGAGTGAATGCTCATTGAATAGCCAGAAGGTCATCTGCAAGCACCTCAGACGTAGCTGGACTCCCATTTGTAATGGAATAATTCCATCCCTGAGTGTCTGTGGTCTTCTCCACTCTTCTGCTTCTCCTATTGCTTTCCCCAGAAAAAAACCTGCTGCCCACCACTGAAATGGAACAAACATCAATTCTACCCACCCACCCCCGTAGCTTGACATTTATTCTAATTCAGTGGTAAACAGGGAGTTTTTCCCAAGTAAAACAGCAGGACAAATGAAAAGTCTCTCAGACACATGTTTTCTAGGCCTGGGTCAAGGGGAAGTGTGAACGAGCCCTCTGTCAGCTCTTTGAAACAAATACTAGGCTTAGGCAGAGGACCTAACTGGACCTAATACTCCATTGTGATGCACAGACTAAAGCAGACATTGACAGCTCCTCTGTTTTTGTGGGAAACTGTAAGTCAGCCTTCTGCAACCTGGTGTTCCCAAGATGTCTTGCACTCTAACTCCCATCAGCCCCAGCCATCATTGCGTCTGGTCCAGGATGATGGGAGTTGCAGTCCAAAAACAGCAGGAAGGCACCAAGTTGAGGAAGGCTGGTGTATATGCTATATCTCTCACATGCTATTTTCTATTTGTTGGGAGCAAAAGTGTAAAATAATAATAATTATTATTATTCTACGTCTTTATCAAAAGTTGGTGGATTCATCATCAAAGACCAGATAACAACAGAGTTATGTACTGAAGTTCTCACCCTGGGCCAACAGGGGGATACTGTAGATAGTTACGCAAATGAAGGATCGAAAGTGACGTTCAGTGAATGGATGGATACTGTAGAGAGTTATGCAAATGAAGGATCGAAAGTGACGTTTAGTGATTGGATAGTTTTAGAAAGTTGTTACAGTAACGAGGTACTGGAGCTCTATATAAGCAGGCTGACTGAGCCCTTAAGTTCAGTTCTGTTTCATCTTACAAATAAAGAGCTGCTTTGGAAGAATCTCTGTGTTTTCTGATATGTTCACCCACAACTTAACAAACAGTATCTCCTTGACCAACTGTTAGCCACCTCTATGTCTGAAAATTGGATTTGCAGAATCTGGATTCTAATTTCTGCTCTGCTGGCATGTTTACTAGGCACCCTAATGTTTGGCTTGGTCTGCTTTACAAGGTCGTTGTGAGGTTCAAAATGCTGCTCTCAGCTCTGTCCGGGAAGTGAAAACGAGGCAAACATTCCTCTGTTTAGCAGGAAGAATTAAATATTGAAGTTACTCTAGCAGCTAGCATGACCCTTGACAGAGAGAAATCAGAGAAACTCTATGTATAATTCAGCCATCACCTTACCGACTCTTCAATTAGTAAGAACCTTTTGGAATGAAATACTAATTTGAAACATTTTGTCCTCAGTGTGCCACCCACTGCGATTTCAGTGTGTCAGTTTGTAAAACTTCACATTAGAGCTGCTGTCGCTTCCTTTTAAACTCGTCCCCTTTTAAAGTGAACTAAATCTGGGTCATTCCAAAAAATTATTTCTAATGGTGCTAATTCAAACCCACCTCCATAGACCAGGGGTGCTTCAAGACTGTCACCTTTCTGTGGCATTCAAGTGCATAGTTATTTTCTGCAATTAAGGTGGAATACAGCACTCTGTATCTCTGGCACAACAAATCCTCTTAAAAACGACAACACTGTCTTTTTGCAATTAGGAAAGTAACAGGGAAATGTTCCAAAAAGTGTGGAATTAACAAATTGTTAATTAGAAGGTGTATTGTATAAATGCCCCCAAAGTAAATCAGGATGAATACTAATCATTAACCACACTTTAAACAAATAAGAATGAATGCTCAATAAAGACCAGGCACAGGACAATTCTGGACTGAGACTATTTTCGAATGGGATTCTGGCAAATTCAGGTTGCACAATTATAGTTGATGGGAATGTCTTTATTGCAACAAACTCACTTCCTCAAAAGATTAGACTTTATGCAATAAGGAAAGTGACAGGAAAATGTACAGGAATTTGCAGCCCTTGCTTTGACGTAGTACCATCTAACCTCCCCGCAAACAAATCAAGGCAATGCCAATTAAATAGGCAACTTCATCTAGTCTCCCGGAAAATCAATCAGGATGAATGGATAAACAGGTGGTCTGGAGAAGCCGCAAACCTCAAGGGGAACAAACAAAGGAGTGTGGCTGCAGAATAATGATTTACAAAAGCCATTCTCCCTAAAACGGCATGCATCATTTCAGAAATCCTGAGCTATATTTTATCCTTTATAGTCTCATTATATGTGGTATGTTTGGAGTAGAAGAAGAGACAATGGCAGATTTTTCTGTTTTGATTATGAATTGTTCATTGAAATGTTATGCTTGTATACAATCAAGTACAATGTCTTCTCTAGTGGGTTTGTTTAGGGCAGGACTGGGCAAACCTGTAGCCCTCCAGATGATGTTGAATTCTAGCTCCCATCATCCCTGGCGATTGGCCATGCTGGCTAGAGCTGATGGGAGTTGGCATTCAACAGCATCTGGCTCCGCATCCCTTGAATAACCAAGGAATTGAGAGCCTCAACCTCGACCAACTGAGCTAACTGACGACATTATATACAAATGCGTTCCAAATGTCATTATACTTGTCCACACGAGGTGCACATCTATAAGCCGCAAGGGCCATCATAGCTTCCACCCATTGATTAAATGGAGCCGTACACTTATCTTTCCAGTGCATCAGTATCAGTTTGGCACCTTCATTGTACAGCTTTGTTGGATGCTGAAAATGCACCTCCTTACCTTGACCTTTTGACAGTTTCTCTCTTTTGTTTTGATGGACCCACTTCTTCTGCTGAATGTATGTTGCTCTGTCCATTTTACAATTGCATCTGTTTTTACCATTGTTGTTTTCTATTGCTTGCAACTTGCCCTGGGACCTTGGGTCGGTAAGAAACCTTATAAACAAACAAACAAACAAACAAACAAACAAACAAACAAACAAACAAACTTAGAACTTGGGAAAGACTGCACGGCACTGTGAGCTACTGTATCTAGCCCTGGTCGGCTTGCCCGGGCTTTTAATTAGCTCAGATGCCTGTAGCGGCAGAACCAACATCTTCCCAGTCTGGCTACGAAGGCAGTGCTGGGGTTTTAGAGATGCACATGCCAAGCCGCGCATTTTCACAGGCGATTGTCCCATCGAGATACTGTATTTGTGAACTCAAGTGTTCCTCCAGTGTGTCTGTATATGAATGTAGGGACATTCTTTTCCTGGGAAATCTGCAGTTAGGGGAAAGGAATGTGAGGGCTACTGTCTACTGGAAGAGAGGGGGCTCATTGTAAGTTTCAGTCCAGCTCCACATTGCATCGAGGTGGTGGTGAGTGTGCTCAGCTGTGGGGAACTAGCAGCAGGCTCAACTGTATGGCGTCTGATTACTGCAGGGAGGACACACACGTATCCATGCAATGCCTCAGCACATGCGTCTCTGATCTGACCTGCTTGCTAGTTCAGCATGTCTTCAAGCTGCACACTCTGCACCGGCCACCTGATTCTCTCTGCAGTTCTGCTCAGCCCTTGGCCTTCCTGGCTAAGTTGCTGTAAACCTTCTAGGGTATTGAGCAGTTAAGAGACTGGAAGCTGGCAGGGTTATATTTTGAGACCCTGGATCAACCTCTCTCTCTGTGTCCTCTCTGGTTGGCATCTGTCTGTCTTGAGTGACAAAGGAGGAGTGTAGCTTTGGGCTGAGGTCAAGCTGTTGGAAGGTTGCAGAGCCTGCTTTGGCTGTAGAGACTGATACGGGAGAGATATGCTTTGTTGCAGCTGGGGCATAGGAAAGCATGCAGTTGTGCTGCTGCAGATGCACCAGGGCGTTTCTTCTTTAAGTGCTCCTGCCACTCCCCCCCCCTTAATCAGAAGAATCCTACTGTTTTATTAACCCAGTAGGTTGGGGTAGGGAGCTTTTGGCCATCCAGATGTTGCTGATTGACAACTCCCAGCAGCCCCACCAAGGATGGCCAATGGGATGGTGAGAGAAGAAGGGCAGAGGTGTTCCCCACCCCTGCAGAAGGTTGAGACAGCTCTTGATTCTTCAGCTTTTTTTATGCCAAGGTTAACTAGGGTGCTGGGTAAGGATGAAGCCTCTCTAAAGCAGTGCTTCTCAACCCTGGGTCTCCTCCTGCGGTTGTTGGTCTACAGCTCCCATCATCCCTGACCAATAGTCCTGCTAGCTTGGGATGGTGGGAGTTGTAGTCCAGCAACAGCAGGGGACACAATTTTGAGGGGGGAAAGCTGTTCCAATGTAAGGGTGGGGAACCTCAGGCCAGTGTGCTGAATGTGGCTGAATGTGCTGAAGCCTCTCTATCTGGCCTTTGGGACTCTCCCAAGATCTAGAACACACTCCTTCTCCATGGGCACAACACCTCTGCTCTGCATCCCCTTTGAGTGCTTTTGCTTCGTTGGAATGTGTCTTTGCACTCAGATAGCATTTCTAGCTTGCCTAAATGGCAGATATGGAGGGGGTGTTTGTGTGTCATTCAAAAACTTCCAGATTTTATGATGCTGGAACGTAGCCTATTGTACAAAGCTAAGAGTTCCACCTGTTCTTCCACCCACTTTTGGCTGTAGCCCCTCCCACTTTGCCCTCTGGCCCTGCTCCCCATTGCCAGGTGGCACCCCCAAAAGGTTGCACGTGAGGGAATGTGGCTCCCTGGCTGAAAAAGCCCCTTAAACCTGCTGCGAACCTCCTTGGGGACATCAAGGAATCTGAAGGAAGGTCACGGGCAATATGTTCAGGGAAGGAGTTTAATTGAAATTGATTCAATGGCACAATCTGCTCAAGGAGCAGTTTAAAAGGTTTAGCAACGGCGCAAATAATGGCAGGGGTGAAACAAAGGTCAGCTAACGATTGCAAGATGCAGTCCTGCTTCTAAAAAGCGAGGATAGGTAGACCCCCCCCCCCCGATGCAGATTAAATTGCGGCAAGCTTTCTTTATATGTTTGTTGTGAAGGATTTGGGTTTGGACAGCAGAGATTTAAGACTGCTAGGATGAATGCTTTGATGTTCCTTAATGGTACGTGGTCCAGGCACATCTTTTGCCAGGGAAATTACAGGTAAATGGCCCAGAAAGACTAGGAAATACTTGGAGAAGCTGACTGACCCCTCTACCAGCACTTGCAATGAAGGGTGATGCAACCCAATCTGTATCTGTACTGGATTTGAAATTGCTTTTACCTATGAAATGTATTTTATTTTTTACATATGGAAGTGTTTTTAATTGTTTTTTAATTGTCATAATTGTGTAAATGTTTTGAGATATAGTCTGGGAAGCAATTTATAACTGTAAATGAATAAATCGTGTGTGTGTGCGTGTGTGTGCGTGCATGTGCCTGCGTGCAAATATCTCTCCCCCCAAGCATAACTTCTTTTCTTAATCCATTCTTCTCCCTCTTTCCCCCCCAGTCAGTTCCAAAACTGAAGACTTCCTTGTCTGTCTATGTTATGACTGCCCAGACTGTTTTTCTCCAGCCCCTACCCAAGCAGTTAGGGAGATTTCATAGCTAGTAGGCACCAGCCATCACAAGCCAGCAAGGAACATCTTTAGTTTCACTCATTAGCACTGAAGGAGAAAACATCACCAGCCATCAGCTAAAGAAAAGCCAGCTGAAAGGTCATGCTTAGTTGTGGTTGCCAAGGCAATAGGTACACAAAATCAAAAAGGCATTGGAGAGCTGTGAAAGAGGAATTCCTGGTCTCCCCCTCCCCATAATTTCATATCTTTCCTATTTCTTTTCCATCTTTTTTTATCTGCTCCCACCCCACCCCCCACCAAAAAGTTGTACTAGTGTATGCTAAACTGCTTTCTCTGCCCTTCAACCTGGATTTTTATAGACATTACTTTTCTTTGATTAGATAAGGATTTAGGATCAAAGGGAGGTATAAATAGCTGCTTACTAAATGGATCTAGATTTTGCGGGTATTGCAGTCATTCAGACAGAAAGCCTTACAAGTTGGACTAATGCAGCTGTGGGTGTCCTGTGTTTCTTTTACTGGGGTTGTTGGGGGAGGGGGAAAGAGACCTTTGGTAAGATGTAAATTGCTTTTCTTTAAAATAATAGTTAACAGATAGATGCAGATTTTCCATTCATTTGGCCTTAATTAATACTTTTTTAAAAAAAAGTCTGCTGCATTTTGTGGCCTTGCATTAAAAAATGGATTAACTCCACATCAGGTGGAACATTATGTTCCAAGCTTGCATCTTGGAAAACGTCATACTATGCAATTTGACTACAATAGATTTCTTTAGATTCCAGTAGATTCCCGCCTCAAGTTATCTCCTGCTTTGCTGATATGGGTTGCCATATTTTGAAGAGCAAAAAAGAGGACACATTTGCTGACTTCTGCTTTTAGCGCTATGGAGAATCTGCCCATGAAAAAAAAGGATATGTCCTGGAAAATGAGGACATATGGCAACCCAGATATATATATATAAAACCTGTTGTGCTTCTTTTTACATGTGTGCAGCTACCCTTGAGGTTGATCTGGAAGTTTCAGCTGGTGCAAGAATGCTGTACCTAGGTTGCTTGTGGCTACTACTGCCAGCGGGACACGGTTAGTGCTGTGGGTTAAACCACTGAGCCTAGGACTTGCCGATCAGAAGGTTGGTGGTTCGAATCCCCATGATGGGGTGAGCTCCCGTTGCTTGGTCCCTGCTCCTGCCAACCTTTCTGTAGAAAGGGAATTTGCAGGTTCTCACCTCGGATTAAAAGGCAGGGGAAAAGTAAATTACCGTAACCACTGTCCTCCTTAAAGCTTTGAGTAGGCATGTTTCTTGTCTTCCAAGCAGCAAAAGAAAGCTCCCTGTCTCTGCTGTCACTCTCCCTTCCACCATGGTGTTTGTGTGTGGAGGCTGCCAATGAGAAGCCGAGATGATCAGACGCCTCTTTTAATGGATCCCACCCCCACCCTCTCTCAAATCCCCTGATGACTGTTTGACAATCCTGACCTAAATTAGGAAGCCATAGTCTTTGTATGCTTCATTCCCATGACTTCAAAGATAGGCACAGAACTCAAGCGGCTGAGAAAGAACAGAGGTTGCAAACTTGACATAAAATCATAGCACTAAGGGACCCCAGTGTCATCTAGTCCAACCCCCTGCGATGCAGGAATCTTTTGCAGGATCCATAGTTCTGCTCCCCAGCAGAGATTGCGTGCTCTTTCTGCTTTTAAACACACACACACACACACACACACACACACACACACACACGTAGAAGCACAAAAGAAGCAAACAAACACACAACCTGCTTTACTTTCTTCTTGCTGGTCAATACATTGATTGACAGAGGGATTTCCCCCTGAAATGTAAGCTTAGCGTAGAGTGATTTTTTTTCCAGTGGCTGCAAACTCTAAATTTAGAGGTGGTAAGTGGAGGAGACCTGCAACGAAGGTCACATCTGCACCAAGCATTTAAAGTTCTCTTATACCACTTTTAACAGTCATGGCTTCCTCCCAAAGAATCCTGGGAACTGTGGTTTGATGCAGGGGCTGAGAGTCTTTAAGAGACCTCAGTTCTCCTCACAGAGCTACAGATTCAGGAAGGTTGGTCTGACGCAGTCGAAATAAAATTTTTAAAAATTGTCCAGTAGCACCTTATGGGCCAACTAAGTTTGTTCTGGTATAAGCTTTTGTGTGCATGCACACTTCTTCAGATACACTGAAACAGAAGTCACTAGACCCTTATATATACTGGGAGGGTGGGGTGGGGTATTTCTCAGAAGGGTAGTAGGAGATGGGTGATTGGCCCAGTGGGTATAGTAAACCTGTTGATGACTGTTAATGACTGCAATTAGTCCAACAGGAAAAGCAAGGGATAGTATGCAGATGCATGTGTAATGAGACAAGAATCCAATATCTCTGTTCAGACCAGGTCTCTCCATAGTTTTCAGTTTGGTGATAAGATGTAATTCAGCAACTTCTCTTTCAAGTCTATTTCTGAAATTCTCTTGTAATAAGACAGCAGCTTTGAGATCTTGTATTGAATGACCTGGGAGATTGAAGTGTTATCCTATTGGTTTATCTGTCTTGAGAGCTACAGAGTAGTTTAGCAGTCAGTCCTTCTCCCCAGGAAACTGGGAATTGTAGCTTCATGGGGCCTTGTGACAACCATGGTGTGGATAGAGCAAAGTTAAGTTTTCCCTTCCTCTTTTTACTTACTTATTTATTATTTTTATTATTATTTACAATGCACATACAACCACACATATACCAAAACTTAAATACAAACAATGCAGAAATACCAACATAAATACTACATTTAAGTCACTTCCCTCATTATTTGTCATTTCTTTTCATTAATGTTCTTATTTACATTGCAATTTGTATCTCTCATCCTTGGTATTGTTGTTTTACTAATATTTTGTTTTCAGAGTCAACTTTACAAACTTAATCTAAACATATCAGCATGTTGTCTTTAGAACAGTGTTTGCTCATGTATTCTTCAAACCATTTCCATTGTGACCTTAGTTTCTGGTTTGTTTGATATCTTATTATTGCAGTTAATTTTGCCAACTCAATAAATTCTAAAAGTTTATTTAGCCAATCTTCCTTTGTAGCTATGTAGTTTCCTTTCCAGATTTTAGCAAGTAGGAGTCTTTCTATATTTCTATAGAAAGAGGAACATGACAAGGCTGCCCCTTATCCCTGTTACTGTTCCTATTAACATTAGAAATATTAAATTCAATAACAAGGAAGGAGGAAGAAATCAAGAAGATTACGTTAGGGAAAAGGTCCTTCAGGCTGAAGGCTTTTGCCGATGCTATATTAACAGTAGAAATTAAAAAAAATAAAGCATCCCTAAAGCTTTAGAAAAAATAATAGAATTTGGTGAAGTGTCGGGATTCAGACTCAACAAAGCCAGAACAAAACTAATGGTCAAAAATATGCAGGAAAAAAAGATTTGAGAGAAATAACAGGATTGGAAACAGTCAAAAAAACAAAATATTTGGGCATCCAAATTACAATGAAAAACATTAATTTGTTTTTCATTGTAATTTGGAGGACAACTATAAAATGAGGACAACTATAAAGAGACCTGGAAAGAAATATGAAGAGATCTAGAAATCTGGTCAAGATTGAAACTATCATTCTGGGGAAGAATTTCAGTAATAAAAATGAATATATTGTCCACTTTTCCTCTTTCAGATGATTCCAATCATAACAAAAAAAGATTGTTTCGAGAATTGGATGAAAGTTTTAACAAAATTGATCTGGCAAGGAAAGAAACTGTGAATCAGTTACAAACTATTGATGGGTAGGAAAGAGAGAGGAGGATGTGCGTTGCCAAATTTCAAAATTTATTACGAAGCTGAGTGTTTAATCTGAATAAAGGATTGGATTTTATTGGGAAAATTAGATCTATTAGACCTAGAGAACTTTGATAATATATATGGGTGGCACGCTTACCTGAGTTACGACAAAATAAAAGTCCACAAAGGATTTAACAACCATATTATCAGGAGTGCTTTATACAAAGGGTGGGCTACATATCAACCATTACTAGAACCAAACACACCATGGTGGCTGTCCCGATTAGAGGCTTTCGCGGTTAAAAAACTAAATACGACAGGGAACTGGGCACTGTATAGGCAACTATTAAAAGAAGAAGGAGACCAGAAAAAGTTGAAATTATTTGAAGATATAAGGCACCACTTCACAGACTGGCTTCAATACCATCAACTAAGTAACCTCTTTAATTTGGATAAAAAAATTAGGCTTTGAGAAGGAAGAATCAAAATTACAAAAAGTTGTACTAGGAAATAACAAAAAATTATTATCAAAAGTATATGTTTTATTATTGGAATGGAATGTAAAAGATGATGTAGTAAAAGAAGTACAGATCAAATGGGCCCAAGACATCGGACAGGTAATATACCTAGAACAGTGGGATAGGCTTCTAAAGGCTGATATAAGGTTCACCGCCTGTTATTCTATAAAAGAAACCATTATGAAAATGTTTTACAGGTGGCACATAACACCTTCAAAACCTTGCCAAAATATACGAGGTGCAATCTTTGTTGGAAATCCAAGGAGGTAGAGGGAACCATAATACAGTGGTACCCCGCAAGACGAACGCCTCACAAGACGGAAAACCCGCTAGACGAAAGGGTTTTCCGTTTTGGAGGCGCTTCGCAAAACGAATTTCCCTATGGGCTTGCTTCGCAAGACGACAGCCCATAGGGAAATCTCCGGACAGCGGGGAAGCGCCCTCCTCCCGCCGCCCGGCATCGGAACGAAGCTCCGATGCCGGGCGGGGGGGGAACGCCTCCTCCCGCCGCCCGGCATCGCAACGAAGCTCCGATGCCGGGCGGGGGGGGGAACGCCTCCTCCCGCCGCCCGGCATCGCAACGAAGCTCCGATGCCGGGCGGGGGGGGGACGCCTCCTCCCGCCGCCCGGCATCGCAACGAAGCTCCGATGCCGGGCGGGGGGGGGACGCCTCCTCCCGCCGCCCGGCATCGCAACGAAGCTCCGATGCCGGGGGGGGAACGCCTCCTCCCGCCGCCCGGCATCTGAACGAAGCTCCGATGCCGGGCGGGGGGGGGGCACCTTCTCCCGCCGCCCAGCTTCGGATGGCTTTCCTGAAGACTTGGGGTGGGAGGAGGGTTTTCCTTCCCACCGCCAACATTCAGAATGCTGTTCTGAATGTTGGCGGTGGGGAGGAAAAACCCTCCTCCCACGCAAGCCCCGGGAACAGAGGGAAAGCGCTGCGCGCCTTCCCCTCTGTTCCCGTACCTGTCCTGAAGGCTTGCGGTGCGGAGAAAAGCCCTTCTCCGCACCGCCAGCCTGGCAAGCGGTTTCCCTAGGAACGCATTAATTGATTTTCAATGCATTCCTATGGGAAACCGTGCTTCGCAAGACGAAAAACTCGCAAGAAGAAAAAACTTGCGGAACGAATTAATTTCGTCTTGCGAGGCACCACTGTACACTTATGGTGGGGTTGTGGAGAAGTTAAAAAAATGGAGTTGTGTGCACGCGGAATTTAAAACATACTCAAAATTCCTCTAGGAAAAAAACCCTGAGGCATTTTTAATGAGAATATTGAAAAGATAGGAAAGCATTATTTCTCAAGTTTTCCCTTCCTCATACTGCCCCCATAGTCCCAGAGCTGCTTAAAGATAAAGGTAAAGGGGCCCCTGACCATTAGGTCCAGTCATGGCCGACTCTGGGGTTGCGGTGCTCATCTTGCTTTATTGGCCGAGGGAGCCAGCATACAGCTTCCGGGTCATGTGGCCAGCATGACTAAGCCACTTCTGGTGAACCAGAGCAGCGCACGGAAACGCCGTTTACCTTCCCGCCGGAGCGGTACCTATTTATTTACTTGCACTTTGACGTGCTTCGAACTGCTAGGTTGGCAACAGCAGGGGCTGAGCAACAGGAGCTCACCCTGTCGCGGGGATTTGAACCACCGACCTTCTGATTGGCAAATCCTAGGCTCTGTGGTTTAACCCACAGCACCACCCACATCCCTCAGAGCTGCTTAAGGTTTCCCTATTTATATGGCAGAAAGTGTCCACGTCAAACGGTATGATTTGTGTAGGGTTACATTGATATTTTTAAGGCATTCCCCTTCCCCCCTTCTTATTAGCCGATTTCCTTTATTTGTATTCCATCTGTGAAGTATATGATACACTAGTCATTTATGTTTTTAAAAATATCTTCCGTCAATCAAAATGTGATTCACAATTTCTCCCCTATTCTGCTTTCTTTATTTTCTAAACTACTGTATTGGCCCGAATATAAGGCGCACCTGCAAATAAGCCTCACCTTTAAAATTCGGGCGGGGGGGGCGGGAGAGAGAGAAGAAGAAAAGACAATATTTGAATATAGGCTGCTCCCTTAAAATTCTGCATGCACTCACACTCCCATTCCATCTTGCCATATGTTGTTTCAGCAGTGATATTGTAAAAGCCAATTTTTGTAAGGTCGCGAATTTAAGTTGCACTTTCACTTTTCACAGTCGGAATTTGGGGTGGGGGGGAGTGCAGCTTATATTTTGGCCAATATGGTATGTGCAAAATGAATAAAAGGTATTAAAATCAAGCAAACAATGCACATCAATTGCTCCCATGCAACTAACAGCAAGACTAGTTTTGACATATAGCCATCATAAAAGGGTCTTCAGCACTGGACTGTGTAGAAGAAGCTAATGTGTGTAGAATCATAGAGTTGGAAGGGACCCTGCGGATCATTTAGTCCAACCCCCTGCAATGCAGGAATATGCAGCTGTCCCATACAGGGATCGAACCTGCAACCTTGGCGTCATCAGAAACACGCTCTAACCAACTGAGCAATCCAGGAAGAAGCTAAGGAGCTGAGTTCAAGTTGCAGGCTTACTGTATTAAAAATGCATATAAAACATTAACATTCTCATAAGAATGCCTATGAGTTATGCACACAGAGACACACTATGTAACACCCTCAGGAAGCTTTTCTGGTATGCTTAGCAGCAGCAGCAACAACAACAACAACTACAGCAGTGTGGCGCAGTGGTTAGAATGTTGGACTAGGACCTGGGAGACCAGGGTTCAAATCCTTGCTTAACCATGAAGCTTCCTGGGTGACCCAGGGCCAGTCACTCACTCTCAGCCTAACCTACCTTGCAGGGTTGTTTTGAGGATGAAATGGAGAGGAGAACTATATATACCTCCTTGAACGAAAGGTGAGACAGAGATGCAACAAACCAATAAATATAGAAATCTGCTCAGCCCATTGAAAACCTGGAGGGGAAAAGGTAAGGCTTTGTCTGACACCGAAAAGATGTTAGCAAAGGCACCAGGGAGAGCATTCCCTATATTCTTCACCTGTTTATTTTATTTCATTTACAGGTAAAATAAACATTCACCTGTTTATTTCATTTCATTCATTTCATATCATTTACATTCAGATCCGGGCTCTCCAATCCTGTCTGTGGAGACACCCACTTTCACCAGGTCTTCGCTGCGAGGGATGCTGGGGTTCTCCACCTCTGTTTCCTTCATTTTCTTCTGCTGTCTGCACTTCTGTGTGGTGTTTTATTTGTAATCCCTCCCAGGGCAGGGTCCTGTCCTCTTGTGCTTTGCAAGGCACCACACACACTCATGGAATGATGCTGACAATAGATACATAAGCAACACTTCTTTTTTGTAATTCTGCCAGGACGGACTGGTGCACTGTCATCTCAACAGTCAGGTGCAGAGGTGAGGGGTGGGGTTTACCTAGGGGGATACTAAGAAGCAAGGGACAGCAGTGGGGTCAATGACTACTTGACTTTCAACAGTGGGTATCACTGGATAAATTCATTAATTTTCTTGAATTAACTGGATTTTGAATGAATGTACAATTAATTGTTGCTGTTTTGAACCTTATTGTTTTGTTATTGTCCGTAGTGGGTTGTGGAAACTGCTGTTCTGAATAATGCATTGAATAGGGTAGGGGACACTGGGGGTTAATTGATGGAACCAAACAGGCAGTGGCCTGAACATTTAGGGACCACCGAGCAAGAAGATTTTAAGGCATGGGGGCAGCAGTTTTAGAGAGGTTTCCCAGCAGAGAAAGAGCAAGTAGCAGAATCACAGTAATCCAAGTTTATGCACCAACTACTGGTGCTGAAGAAACTGAAATTGACCAATTCTATAAAGACTTACAACACCTTCTAGAAATGACACCAAAGAAGGATGTTCTTCTCATTATAGGGTATTGGAATGCTAAAGTAGGGAATCAAGATATAAAAGGAACAACTGGCAAGTTTGGTCTTAGAGTTCAAAATGAATCAGGGCAAAGGCTAATAGAGTTCTGCCAAGAGAACAAGCTGGTCATCACAAACACTCTTTTCCAACAACACAAGAGACAGCTCTATACATGGACATCACCAGTTGGGCAGCATTGAAATCAGATTGATTATATTCTCTGCAGCCAAAGATGGAAAAACTCAATACAGTCAGCAAAAACAAGACCTGGAGCTGACTGTGGCTCAGATCATCAGCTTCTTATAGCAAAATTCCAGCTTAAACTGAAGAAAGTAGGAAAAACCACTGGACCGGTAAGATACAATCTAAATCAAATCTCTTATGAATACACAGTGGAAGTGAGGAACAGGTTTAAGGAATTAGATTTGGTGGACAGAGTGCCTGAAGAACTATGGATGGAGGCTCGTAACATTATACAGGAGGCAGCAACGAAAACCATCCCAATGAAAAGGAAATGCAAGAAAGCAAAGTGGCTGTCCAACGAGGCCTTACAAATACCGGGGGAGAGAAGAAATATCAACAACCTCAGATATGCAGATGGCAGAAAGTGAGGAGGAATTAAATAACCTTTTATTGAGGGTGAAAGAGGAGAGTGCAAAATATGGTCTGAAGTTCAACATCAAAAAAACGAAGATCATGGCCACTGGTCCCATCACCTCCTGGCAAATAGAAGGGGAAGAAATGGAGGCAGTGAGAGATTTTACTTTCTTGGGCTCCATGATCACTGCAGATGGTGACAGCAGCCCCGAAATTAAAAGACGCCTGCTTCTTGGGAGAAAAGCAATGACAAACCTGGACAGCATCTTAAAAAGCAGAGACATCACCTTGCCAACAAAGGTCTGTATAGTTAAAGCTATGGTTTTCCCAGTAGTGATGTATGGAAGTGAGAGCTGGACCATAAAGAAGGCTGATCGCCAAAGAATTGATGCTTTTGAATTATGGTGCTTGAGGAGACTCTTGAGAGTCCCATGGACTGCAAGAAGATCAAACCTATCCATTCTTAAGGAAATCAGCCCTGAGTCCTGACTGGAAGGACAGATCATGAAGTTGTGGCTCCAATACTTTGTCCACCTCATGAGAAGAGAAGACTCCCTGGAAAAGACCCTGATGTTGGGAAAGATTGAGGGCACAAGGAGAAGGGGACAACAGAGGACAAGATGGTTGGATAGTGTTCTCGAAGCTACAAACATGAATCTGACCAAACTGCGGGAGGCAGTGGAAGACAGGAGTGCCTGGCGTGCTCTGGTCCATGGGGTCATGAAGAGTCGGACACGACTAAAGGGACTCTATGATTCTCTATACAGGATTAAAACAAGAACAGCATAAAGAAGAGCCCAAATATCTCATTTTACTCATCAGATTAAGAACACAACCAATAAAGACCACATCTGTTTATTAACTGCAGCTAGATTAGTTATTGCGAAAAACTAGAAAACTTTAAATGCAAATCTTTTTGAAGCATGAGTTTTGCAAGCATGGGATGCTGTGCTTATGGACAAATTAACCATTTCACAAAAAGAATATCGATCTTGGGGGGGGAAAGGACTCACACCTTCTGTACGACATGGTATCCTTTTATTGACTTTGTTAAGACAATCAAAATGGTTTTCACCCTCCATCGACTCACGGAACATGATGGAGAGACACTTTTATTTAATTGCCTTTCTTGAAACATCGAAAACTACAACCACCAGCCTCTGTTTTTCTTTCTTTTCTGTAACCTACTAAACTCTGTATTCATCGTACAAGTATGTTTTGTTGCTGGAAATTAAAAATCAATAATAATAATAAAGAACAAAAGAAGAAAGTGAGCTAACCTGCAGGCAAACCTTTGTCATAGCAACTTAGGGAAAGAAGGAAAAGACAGCATTTATGGGGCTGGCTTCCCCAATGATGAGCCAAGGAGTGAAATAATTGACTTAAGGGGGATGGTAATTACACAACTGATAATAGAGAGATTATCAGGGAAGGAAAACTGCTTTAATAGATCTCAGAAGAGCTCTAAACTGCTCTGAGTGAAGAGTTCTCCAGGGTTCCGTCCCCCCCCCCAAGGCAATAGAATCCCCTAGGGCCCGAAAGCCCCTTGGGAGAGGTGCTCACAAATTTTATGCTGAATAATAATAGCAATAATAATCTAAGAGCAAGTTTGCTAAAGACCACACGGTGGCGCCATCAAACAGCTTCCTTCCTTCCTTCCCAGGATAAACTATCCTGTGTTCTGAGACTTCCAGCACTTTTGCTTGGTGAAATGTATATTCCCTCAGGGGCTCTGAAAGCTGCATCATTCTTTTCTGATCTGTTTTATGGGTTACCTCTTCCCATTCACGTCTTCTCACCACTGCTCTCCTCTCCCCCCATTCAGCATCACAAAACAGCTCTCTGGCCAAGTGCTAGAGCAATTATTAAGGCAATGGGTGTTTTTTGGTGTGTTTTTTTTAAAGAGAAGTGTATATTAGATTATGCTGAACAGCACCTGCAAACGAGAAACAAATGCTAACTTTCCTCTTCTGGGAGAGGGGGAGGGGAGGACTAGGTGCTAAATATAAGTGCCAGCATCCTGGGTGATGTGACCCGTGCTTTGAAGAAGAAGATAAACACTGGTGGTATTTTTAGCTGATGATTAATTAATGCAAATTAGTATCTGGGAGTGGAAGAGAAGTGGAAGCAGCAACATGAGAACGAGAGAGGGAGCACGTGCTCAAGGGCATGCTGTGAAATGTGCCAAATTTCCTACAGACAATTGCCGGGAGGGGAGAGGAGCAGGCAGGGTGCGGCAACTGAGAGAGGGGTGAGGAATCTTTTTGGCTTATGTGGGGCAACATTGACAGGTGCATAGGACCACCACCCCTGTCCATCATCTCATGCCATAATGAAGTACTGATAAGGACTGAGCGGAGAGTTCAGCCCTGCTCTCTGCAGTGGTCTGAGCAGGATTTAACCAGTTGAAAGGTGGAGATGAAGCCTGGTGCTTTGGCTGTGCACACCAGTTCCCTGATCACCCCATCTGCTAATCTCACCCGCTTACCGAAGGGATGCTACTTGATTGACAGTTGGGCATGGGTTTAGAAAAATGGCTTTACGGGCCAAATCTAGATGCCCTGGGGACCAAGACTGGCCGATGACCAGAGGTCCCCCACTCCTCCTCTACTTGTGAAGATAAAAACTAAACCACACAGGTGATATTCAGACTTGTTGCTCCAAATTCATTGTGCCCATCCCTTATCTTCCTAAGGCCCACCATATTTATTGATCATTCATCCTGATTTCCTGGAACAAAACTTAGGCAGAGGTTAGATTATATCTGGACATTACTGAGCAGTTGTTCTGATTTGTTCACAGGGTAGTCATATGGGCATTCCTTCTGATTCATTGGCACACTTTTCATCCCTGTCACTTTCCAAACTGCAAAAGTCCTTTTTAAAAAGTGGCTTTGTTTCAGCAAGACAACAGAGGTCTTTAATCCACCTTAACTGCACAAACCTAACATTCCAGAATGCACTAGACGCCCTCCTACAAAACACTCATAATCTGGAGGCAACGTTAAATGCTATTATGAGGGCTGCCCTGGTTAACTGGGCTCAAGTTTGTTCATATGGAATTTTAATTCAAATATCTACAAAGATGGTAGGTGCCAAAACACTGTCTTAAGAAAGAGGTCTCCCTTTTTCTTGCACACAACAAAGTAGCTCTTCCTGACAGTAAGAGCTGTTCGACAGTGGAATTTGCTGCCAAGGAGTGTGGTGGAGTCTCCTTCCTTGGAGGTCTTTAAGCAGAGGCTTGACAACCATATGTCAGGAGTGCTCTGATGGTGTTTCCTGCTTGGCAGGGGGTTGGACTCGATGGCCCTTGTGGTCTATTCCAACTCTATGATTCTATGATTCTAAGTCTTTCTGAGATATGCCTGATGGCACACACATATCTATCTAGAAATAAAAAGGCTGCTCCCCCCCCCTTTGGAATGTTTGTTTTACAAATATGCAAGTTTAATTGACAGGCCGGCCCTACCATGAATCAGAATAATTCATCTGCCTCAGGTGGCAAATGCTGAGAGTCAAGGAGTAGACAGACCTGTGTGTACCTCCCTTCACCCGCTAAACTAGCCTACTGCTCTCAGGTGCAGCAGACAACATGGTCCTATTGATAAGGAGGGTTTCAAGGGCTAATATGACTGGATTTGGTATGTACAGTGGAGAGGCTTGCTGATACCTTGCCCTTCACTTCAGGTAGCAAAATGTCTTGGACCAGCCCCTGTTAAAATTAATTTGGTTGGTTGAGCCACCCCAGTCTCATCTCACCATCTCACAAGAACAAAAGGGAGAGCCCTTCTGGATCAGGCTAGAATAGTTCCACATCTATTCCAGCTTTTCACAGGGGCAAAACAGAGGCTTCTGGGAAACCTGCAAGCAGGACCTGAATGTAGCAGCGTTCTCCCCTCCTGCAAGTAGAGTAGGGCCAACCCAATCCAGAAATTTATCTCATCACCTTTTGAAACTTTTTTTTTTTTTTTTACATATAATTGTTTCCATTGAAAGATTTTCCACGATAACAAAGGTACATATAACATTTCTGTTTTCAGTTCATAGAGTCCTGTCTATAGGTCAGTTACATTTGGTGTTGAGACACTGGTGTGAGACATTGGGAAGATGTGGGGAGAAAGAGGTGGTGGTGGGGGGAGAGTTGGTGGTAATTATTTTTCCTTCTTCTGCATTGTGGATGCATGGGGTTCTTTGGCTGATGGGAGCCAAAGCGTCAGTTGAGGAAGGCTGAACTAGATGGACCCAGCAGGGATCTTATTACTCCCTTAGGCCACCTTGTGTCCCTTCAAGTGTCTCCTCCAAGGTTTGCACAGCTGCAGCATTTGGGTTTGCAATGCTTACTTGTGTCACAAGCTTGAAGGTCTGCTGGAATCCGAAAGGATGGAAAGCTTGAAAGAAAAAGCCTTTTCTCCCTTTGCTTCTGTGGGTCTCTGTCACCAGAGTCGTCTTTCCCATAAGGCTTAGTGGTGCGTCGTGCCAGGGCGCCGGCCTCTCAGGGGCGCCCCAGCAAGTGGGGGAGCTGTGTGGCTTTGCTGGCAGCCTCCCCTTTCCCTGCACACCTGCCAGCTGCGCCCTGCCAACCATAAGGCTGGCGGGCGCGCAGCTTGCCTCCCAAGCACCTGCGGGGATCGCTCTCCTCCCAAGGAGGCTTGGGAGTGGCGCAACTTCACTCCCAAGCCTCTGCGGGGATCACTCTCCCACAGTGGCATGGGGGAGAGTTGCGTCCCCCCCAGATGGCTGGCAGTGGGCAGCTACAGCCACCCCAACACTATCCGTGGTAATTTGGGGGTGCTGGGTGGATATTTGCACCCCGGCGCCACATCTGATAAAGATAGCCCTGTCAGTTGCCTTCACTGGATGTCACTATTTACTGTATAAGTATTCCTGTATCTGGTGCTGGATGTGCCCCTTCACTATTGATCCTCATCCTGCATTTCTCCTTGCGAGCAGACCTTTTGATTTCTACTTCTACAAAACAAAAACAAAAAAGTTAAAAACAATTGCATATAAAATGGTTAAGAACAATTGCACAATAAGGTAGAATTATAGACTCATGGGTTTGAAGGGATCCTGAGGGCCATCTAGTCCAACCCCCCCTGCAATGCTGGAATTTTTTGCTGACTGTGGGGCTTGAACCCAGGACCCTGTCATGAAGAGTCTTGTGCTCTACCAGCTGAGCATTGCATGGCAATAAAAATATATTAAATATATTAAAACAATTAAAGCACAACTCTAAATATTAAAAAAACCAGTTTAAAACACCAGCACATACTTAAAATAAATTCAGATCCAAGACAGATACCAACTGAGATTTTAGAAGGCTTGTTGGAAGAGGAATGTCTTTAGCAGGCATGGAAAAGTCAACATGGAAGGCACTTTGCCTCTATGGACAGCATTCACATTTCACATTATTATCCCTGTTGTTATTGTATAGCCAGCCCCCTCCTCCAAGGAACTCAAGGCACATGGGTCCCCTCCCACTGCCCATTTCCCCCTAAGAACAACCTTGTGTGGGCAGGTTAGGCTGAGAGGCAGTCCCTGGCCCAAGGTCACCCAATGAGCTTCATGATGGCTAAGTGGCGAGCGACCAACACTCTTAACCATCCTGGCTCTCTCCCTTCCTCTCTGTGGCAGAGGAGGAACAGGTAGAAGTGGGAAAGCATATCTGAGCCTCCACGTCAATCCTTGCAGCTGGCTAGAGAGCAGTAGATCATCCCCAGCTCCGCGCAACGCGGAAAGCCTGCAAGGCGCACGGCAAACTGGCGTTTGCCTTTTCCCCACACGCTTCTCCAAAGTCCCCATTTTTACGCACGGCTCAAGGATAGGAAAGGAGGGCACAGCCGCGCTGTCCCAGAAGGGTAGCCCAAGGAGGCGCCCTCTGAGGTGGGAGGGTTTCCCGACTTATTCAACGCTCCTGGAAACAGGGGCGTGAGCGTCTGTGTGCGTTTTTGTCTTTTTTGCCAGCCCGCGAGAGACAGAAGCGCAACGTTTGGGTACCTCCTTCCCGGCGCTTCGGGAAAGGCAGGTGACGGGAGAAACGCCCGCCTCCATGCTACCCCGCGCAGTTTGAGACGCTTACCGAGAGAAGGGGAAGGCACAAAGGGGGAGGACCCGTCGCTCTTTCCAGGCGAGCTAAACTTTTGGAGTTGGGAACCGGGGGGCTCAGGCTCTGCGGGCGCGCCTTGGGCGGGCAGTCAGGCGCTGGGGATTCTTTGCCGATGGGGTGGGAGTCCCGGGGAGGGCTTTCCCTTGCTCGGGACCTGCACGGCGGCGGCGGGGAGATGCTGGACAACAACGCGAGCTGCCCGGAATGCCGCTTCCACCCTGAGGCGCGCCACTCCCTGGCGGCCGTGCTCATCTTCACGATCGTCGTGGACATCCTGGGCAACGTCTTGGTGATCATGTCCGTGCTGAGGAACCGCAAGCTCCGCAACGCCGGTGAGTTTTGTCCCGTGGGAAGGAAGGGAGAGCCTTGGCTCCGGCCCGCTGATTAAGGCTCTTCTTGCTAGGACAGGGAGGGATTATGCGGGAACCACCACTTCGAAGGCCAGCACGTGGTAAGGTGCTGGAGGGCGCGGGCCGTCTGTGTGGCCCTGTTAGGGCAAATGCCCCCTGCATTTCTGACCGCCAGCTGTACAAAAGTATGGTAAGTGTCTCATCTCTTGGTAAGACAATAATGTACATCAAGGGGAGACAGTTCATAGTGGTTTACTGCATGTTTACTGCAGTAGTTGGCTTTTAAAGTGTTTAAAGTCATTCACACCTACTTGACTTTATAATCCTTGACAGCAATTCTGTAAGGCAGCCCAGGTTTATTATCCTCCACTCCCATATTACGGGATGGGGCGGGGCGGGGAAGAGAGTTGAAGCTCAGAGTAAGGTTACCAGATTTTTTCCCCCAATGAATCCGGGGACACTTTTCAACCTCAGTGGATTTTTTTTATGGGGGCTGATTTGCAAATCCGGGGACTGTCCCCGGGAAACGGGGACGTCTGGTAACCTTAGCTCAGAGGGAATTTCCTAGCGAAGAGCACCTCGTGTGTTTTATGATACAGCCGGTTTTCAAACCAAGGACTTCCGAAAAACCCATAGCTGACAGCGCATGCCTATAGAGAAGTAATTCCCACTTTATTCAATGGGGGGCTGCCTGAGCCCTAGGAAGCGCATTTACGATTGCTCAAGGTTACAGGCACGTTTACTCAGAAGAAAACCCCACCGAGCCTGACAGGGCTCTGCTTTCGCGTACCGGTTTATAAGAACACCCAGGTTCTTCCCTCGAGGAATCCCGAGCATTGCAGTTTACTCCTCACGGAGTTACAGTTCCCAGCAGCCTTTCACAAACTACCGTGTCCAGGATTATTTGAGGGAAAGAACGTGACTTAAAGGTACAGGAGGGTGCACGCAACATCCCCGTGCAAAGAAGACGAAAGAAGCACTATGCTGCTGCTGCAGCAGCTATCAGTCTTAAGTTGCCATTTGTCTATAGGGACCCCTCCTTTTAGCTTGGCCTGGAAGTTTGCCCTCCTTCTTGGAGTACTCAGTGCTAACCACACAAAAAAGATGCGTGTCCCGTTCCAGGAAGGGTCATAGCCCAGTCCTGGAGCACCTGCTTTACCTGCAGAAGGTTCCAGGTTCAATCCCTGACATCTCCAGGTGGGGCTTAGAGAGATTCTTGTTTGAAACCCTGGGGAGCTGCTGCCAGTCAGTGCAGACAACATTAAACTAGATCAGTGTTTTTCAACCTTTTTTGGGCAAAGGCACACTTGTTTCATGAAAAAAATCACGAGGCACACCACCATTAGAAAATGTTAAAAAAATTAACTCTGTGCCTATATTGACTATATATAAAGTCATTCTCTTGAATAGGAATCAAATAAACACAAAGAAAGTATTTTATAATTACTTTATTATGAAATAGTAAGTAAACAGAAATATGAAAAATTATAAAATACTTTATTCAGTGCGCACCCTGGGCCTGTTTGGCTGAACACAAAGCTGATATTCTGGCTGGAATCAAACGTTGCGGACCGTTCTCTGCTCAGCGGGGATCGATTCGCTGATCCCCGCTGAGCCGGCGGATGACAGCTCCGTCTCCGCACTGTGTGCGGAGAGGGAGATGTCAGAGCCCCGCTGCTCTCTATGGGGAATCGGATGAGAGCGGACCGCCTGTCCGCTCTCAGCCGATCCCATCCAATCTGACCCCCACCCAGGACGGATGGAAAATAGGGTGGACACAGTCCGGCGCCTGCCTAGTGGGCGAAAATTTGACTTTTTAATTTTTTTTAAATCTTTCGAATTTTTCAATTTTTCCCACGGCACACCAGGCAACATCTCGCGGCACACTAGTGTGCCGCGGAACAGTGGTTGAAAAACACTGAACTAGATGGACCAATGATCTGACTTGGTAAGGCAGTTTTCTATGTTCCTTATGTTCCGCTTTGGGGCTTCTTTGAGTGTGCACGTTCCAGTTCCTCCTTTCCCTTTATTGTTGCCTTCCTTGTTCCCAAAAGAAAGTAGGGGGGAAGCACCTTTCATTTAGGGCATCACTGTAAATTAGCCCACAAAAGTCTCTACCCCACCCCCAATTACAAACCTTTTGGCAGAGGAGGGACAGAGAGCTGCAGAATTGGAAGGAACCTCAGAGGTCCTCTAGTCCAACCCCCAGCCTGGGCAAGCAATCTACAGCTGATAGGGAAAGTGATTTGGGCTGCACTCCCAAACACACTTCCTTGGCAGTACATCTCATGAACTCAGTGGAATTTATTCCTCACTGTATATGTATAAGATTGTGCAGTTCCAGTTCATGCCCCTGAGTTTGTGCAGAGTGTTTCTCTCATTGTCTGGACTACCATTAGGAAAACAAGTCTTCAGAGGAGGAGGAGAGAAACCTCTGTGTGCCCAGACATCATTTCTGGTTTTTAGAAATAAAATCCTGCCTGCATGTGGGGAGAGAGCTGAAAAAAGGGCTTTTTAGAAGAAGATTTAGGCTCAGCACAGTCTAAGGACCTTGGATCTGTGGGAAATGTGATAGCCGTAACGCAGAAGCATGAATTGCAGAGACAGTGCAATGCAGAGAAACGTTTCCTGGCGTGTGTGCAATGCATCTGATCAGATCTTTAGACAGGGATGAGATCCCTCAGAGGGAACCAGAGTCTCTCGACTCCAACTTTCCTCCAATAATAAATTGACCATGAGATTGCTTTGAGGGTGGCAAATCGGAGTGGGTGTGAAAGGGAACTTGTCGACAACAGCTTTAAAGTCTCTGTCTGGGTGCAGATGTGTGAGGGGAAACCAGACTGGTGGCAAATACCAAGAATGTTAATTTATTTCATTCATTTTTCTGTCTGTATTTATTTGATTTAACTAAGCTTAAGTACAGATGATTGAAATAATTTGCAAATTCTTCCCCTGTTCATGCCGTCTAAACTTTCTTCCTTCTTGTGTTGAATTACAGATTGAAACCCCTGTGTGTATGTTGTAAAATGCCACACACTTATGTCTGGCAGAATAATAACAACACTTTTGCTCAAACTGACACTGGGGAGAAAGAAACACCACCACCAAAATTAAACAATAAGAGTGAAATAAACAATTAAAACACCAGCATGAAGAACTTAGAAAGCTCTGCCTTAGGGGACCATTTTAAAGGCTTATGGATCACACTAAGTAAGCCAGTTTGTCTTACTTTGTCTCTGGGATGGGGAAATCTCAGCCCGGGGGGGCAAATATTCCCCATCTCATCATGTGGCCCTTGTGATTCTTCCCGGGTCACAAACCCTCCAGAACCAAACCCATTATCAGCCCTCACTCTCCTGGAGTAGTTTCCCCCCCTGGCTGGAAACACTCTCCCCCCCGATATAGTGGTACCTCGGGTTAAGAACTCAAACCGTTCCAGAGGTCCGTTCTTAACCTGAGACTGTTCTTAATCTGGAGCACCACTTTAGCTAATAGGGCCTCCTGCTGCTGCCACATCACCGCCGGGCAATTTCTGTTCTCATCCTGAAGCAAAGTTCTTAACCTGAGGTACTATTTCTGGGTTAGCGGAGTCTATAACCTGAAGCGTGTGTAACCTGAAGCGTATGTAACCTGAGGTACCACTGTAATGAGTTGTACGTACCTGGGCGGAGGATAAAAAGGTGTGTGCCTGCTTGTAGAAACCTAACCAACTGTCCAAATGTAAATTTTGCATTGATTCCTCTGCCCACTTTTGCCTACTCCTGGCACCTTGGCTGGAGGGGAATGTGCTCTTCAATCTGAAAAGGTTCCTACCCTTGTTCTGTCCCGTTTGCTCTCAGTTCTCAAGGCTTCAGGAAGAGCCTCATTTTGGGCAGCGTGGCAGTGTCAGCCACCAAGGTCTTTCTCACGGTAAACCCCTAAGTAATTTGAAGAAAGGCCCATAGCTAACCAAGGAAACTTGTGTGTGCAGCATGCCTGTGTTTCTAATACACAGCTGAGCATCTCAGCACTGGAGAGTAGGACCCATTCTGCTAAGAAGGTGTGCCTAAGGTTGAAATCTCCTGGATGCTTCATGTTTTAAATCACTGGGAAGCAATAAAGAGCACGGGGCAGAGACAGGGAGAGAGAGAGAGAGAAACAGACATCAAGTGAAAGCAAAGAAAACAATGGGGGGGGGGAGAATTGTAGGGAGTTGATGTTTGGGTTTATTGAATGTTTCACTGAGTTGAGGAGCCTCAATGTGATGAAATGGGAACTTTACTTCTCTGCAGAGACACTGGAGGAGGAAAGGGGGTGCGGTGGGGGCAGTCCGCCCTGGGTGTCATCCATGAGGGGGGGTGACAGCGCCCCCTGCCCCCTGGGATGCTCGCCCTGCCCCTGCGGGCAGCTAGCGCCACCCCCCAGTGCACAGCATGTGCGCAACTCCAAGTGCCGGAGCAGCTAGGTCCGCCTCTGCGCAGAGAGCCCTCGCTTGTTATCTTGCTCCAGTGACTCCTCCTAGCCAGCATTTATTTCTTATGGCAAAGGATGAGCTTGTGGAAAAATTGTGTTTTTCTTCTCTTCAGCACCTTCTCTCTCCTTTCTCCTTTAAATATATATATATATATAACAGAGCATATGGAAGGCTGCAATTGTCCCATTTGTTCATCCAGTAATGAGGCACTCCTCTCCAGTTTAAAAACCCTTTGGAGAGGTATATAATCAGCTCACTTCTTAGGAGCAGGGTTGGGATTTCAGACTGAAGTGCCAGTGTACCTTATCCTTCCTCAAGGGCAATTACAAAGTTCAAATTGCTTTGTAGACTTTGAAAAGCACTGTCTCTAATTGCTTCGTATAGTTTTGTTTCCTGGGAACTTTATATGTGAAACTTTTTGAAGTTGGGTAAGTGTGAGGGGTTTCTTTCTTTCTTTCTTTCTTTCTTTCTTTCTTTCTTTCTTTCTTTCCTTCCTTTACTGAAGCAAAAGAGAATTGAGCAAAACAGAGCAGGAGGTGCGGACCTTAACTCCCTGTGTATATAACATTGCTATTATTTATTACATTTGTTGGGAGCATTTAGCAAAAAAGAATAGAAAAAAGAAGTCTTTAACTGAACAAGAGGTTAAATAGTGGATTAAAAACAATTAAAGCCAGAAAATTTAAAACAAGGTATAGTAACATAATAATGACAAGTCTTATCCATCCCACTCAAGGGGGCAGCTCCCCTCTAGATCAAGTAAAACATCAGTTCTGCCCCCCCCCCGGCAATCCAGTCCTTCTCCCCCTAACAAAAATCCTGGCTATGCCCATGACTCCCATAGAAGTATCTGTGCTATAAATTTGAAGCAGTGCCACTCCCCTTTTGACCATGGAAGCTTTCACAAATAAGGGTGCTGAGAGTTGTTAGGAGATCTAACATCTGGCTGTTCTCCTCACAGAGGTTCAGAATCCCCAGAGTTGCCTAAAAAGAGGGATTGATGGTTGCACCACTCAGAATCTTAGCTCTCTCTAAGTCTGTTACAAACTACACTTCCCAGGTTTCTCTGGTGGAAGCCATGACTGTTTGAAGTGGTATGTCACTGCTTTAAATAATGTAGATGGGGTCTTAGTTACCAAAGGCTTGAATGAAGGAAAAAGTCTTAGCCTAGTGCCTAAAACCCTGATAATGGTAATGGCAGGCGTGTTTCCCTGGGGAGAGTATTCCATAGATGGAGCCACCACTGAAAAGGCCATGCAGCCACCCTCCATACCTAACTTCGGTGAGGCACACAGAGAAGGGCCTCTGATATAGACTTCAAGATCTGGGCTGCTACACCTGGGCAACATTTATATCCTGCCTTTCCTCCAAGGAGCTTGCAGTAGTATACCTGCTTCTTCCCTCACCTCCATTTTATCCTTCAAGGTAGGCTAGGCAGTCACTGGCCCACAATCACCCACTTAGTTTCATGGCTGAGCAGATCCCAATTTAGCACTTTGCCAAGGGTGAAGAAGTGGGACTGATGAGAGCTGAAGTGGAATGACATACGAAGGTCCACAGAACCCCTCCATCCCTGCACTGTGCCACCTGGTTTCTCGTATTCTCTAATTATACACCAGCTATCATGTCCAGTGATTGTAGCATTAGAACTTGCTTGGCCCCTTACAGTTTTTCCTCTGTTCTAGCCATTGCATCCAGGTCTGAGCACAAGCTCCTCTGTAAACTCTACAGTACCAGGGAAACGTGGGATTGAATCGCCCCCGTCCACCCCCCCAATCTTTTGTTGTCACTGCACTTGATGACTTTCAAAGAAGCGTGTGAACCAACAACCACTGAAAACAGTCGGTGTTCATTATCAAGGGTACAGCAACAGTAATTGCAATAAGTTACCAGAACCAGTAGGGGGCGGAAGGCATAAAGGTATCCTATTCCCTGGCTGATTCGTTCTTAAGTGACTACCTGTAGATTGTTTTCTCAGGCATTATTTCCTTCCTCCTTCAGTCGGTTAGCGCTGTGCCTTCAGTTGGTTACACTAATGACTTCATGATGGCCACATATCAGCTTGTACTCAGAATGGCTTTGTTTGCCAGGAGTATCACGCCTTCAGGTTATTTATTCTTTCAGTTAGCCGTCTTACCAGACTGTTTGTTTCTGCACTTTGCTGCAGTATATATATATACACCAAACTCCAAAATTCATATTGTGCGTTTCAGAGTTCTACATTGTCCAAGGTTGGGCCTGCACATGCAGCAGAAATGGACTGTACCACTTTGGATATTGCTTTGGAATCCTTCTCCCAACTGGGGGAGGAAACAACTACCTGCAAATTGAAAAAACACTGGGGGGGGGGGACCCCCGGCTTCCTGGCCTTTTGGCTTCTGTGCTGGTTTTCTCTTTTTATGGGGAGGTTTTTTGCACTGGGGAGTATCTGAAAATATAACACACACACCCTTTCCACCTGTGCTCCCCATCTCATCCCACCTTGTTCTATTGCTGCACGTGTTTAGACAAAATCCAGATAATCCCTGCAATAATTATGGTACCTGGGAAAGTAGGCGAGTTTCCTTATCACCATATTACAGACGGGGAGACTGAGGCTGAGAGAGAGAGTCTGGTGAGGCTTGAATCTGGGGCTTTATTGCTCACGATCCCATCCACTGCAGCACACACAAGACTCCAAGGCAAGGTGAGAGGGAAGTTCTGCTAGGCCTGGCAATGGCCCATTCACACATACAAATCAACACTGGCTGCCGCAACCTCCTTGAGCAGCCCTTGGAAACTTTGCATTTGTGCAAAAGAACTTTGTTGGAAAGGTGATCGAAAGTTCTGGCCCCACATGCAATTCGTCACTCAACATGGCAGTCACTGAGCAATGAGAAGATTCATAGGTGAAGTCCTCAGATCGGACGTGCTTTGTTTCTCTTGTTCTTTGAAGTGAGCTTGACTACTAAACCAGAGGTTAAGGCAACTATTCACCCATGGTGCTTTCGGAGGCTCTCCATCCTAACTCCGAGAGCCAGTGTGGTGTAGTGGTTAAGAGCGGTAGTCTCGTAATCTGGTGAACTGGGTTCGCGTCTCCGCTCCTCCACATGCAGCTGCTGGGTGACCTTGGGCCAGTCACACTTCTTTGAAGTCTCTCAGCCCCACTCACCTCACAGAGTGTTTGTTGTGGGGGAGGAAGGGAAAGGAGATTGTTAGCCGCTTTGAGACTCCTTAAAGGTAGTGAAAGGCGGGATATCAAATCCAAACTCTTCTTCTTCTTCTTCTTGCTTGAGTTGGTCTTCAGCATGTCACCCTCTGTTGGCCACTCCCAACGGTAGGCAGTGGGCAGCTCCTCCTCCACATCCTAATTACTGTATATCTGCTGCACAGGCAGATAGGCTCTCCAGGTAACAATGAAGAAGATGAAGGCAGCTCTTCTCTGATATGTACCTGGCAACCACAGTTCTTATTTCCTGCAGTGCTCTGAAACACAATCAGTCCTGGGCACTGTAGACACTTGCAATGACAGCTGTGCATTAGAGTACTGGAAAAAGGGGCCAGGCACGGGCAGCAGTGACCCTTACCTGAGAATACTGCCTGTTGCCAAGTTTCAGTGGCCTGGGTGGGGAGAGGGAGCCCAGAGGTGGCTCTTGCACTGAGAAGCTGTTAGTAGCAGTTCAGTGGCCCACCACACAGGGGAGCTATGCAGGTGAGTCTGGTGAGCAAGGATACAGGTGTGTGAAGATTGATGGGGAAAGCCCTGGCTTTTATGCCTATCTTTTAAAACTTGATACTCAGTTGGGAAAGGGGGAATCCCCAGGGGATAACCTGGTCACTCTAGCTGGGGATTATTATAGAGCAGGTGGAAGTATTGACCTGGAAGAGGTTTAGATGATGGATATTGTTGACCATGGCCATGGGAAAGGGATGTGGTTGTGTGTTTTCTGCCAAGGAAAACACACCTTCTGCTCATGAGCTGAAGCTGGGCTGGCAAAGCCAATTATATTCCCTCCCCCTTTGTGTCATTGGTGTATGTAATAACTTTCCAAGTAAGATTCAGTTGCTTTTCTTGGCTGGGCTAAAGGAAAACGGATTAGAGTACATTCAGAAATAGTCACTCTTGGAGTTAATATTAAAACAACTGAAATGCATGCTGTCACAAGGTCGGAATATCCCATTATTTTTTCAGGACTTTTGCAGGCACCTGCTAAGCTTGAGATCGTTCTGGTAGCATCTGCCATTGAATTGTTCCTTTGCCTTGTGCAAGTTAAAACCAGAAGGTGACAAGTTAGGAGGTGGGGTTGTGGGCAAGGCAAGTCCAATGGCTAACCAAAAATACCTTGTTGCTCCAGCATGGCTGAGCAGGAAGATCCAGTGGTCAACTAGGTTGGGGAGAGTCAATCCAGAGCCTAAAGGCCTTCTTCTGAGAAGCTGTGTGCTGCAGTTCAATGGTTCGCCACAATGGGCAGCTGCACACCGATCGGGCAGCTGTTAACAGTCATACAGTAGACCTGGAGGTGAAGAAGGGAAATGCCAGTGTCTGTGGAAACCAGTTTGACTTTCTTGTCATGGACAGATACTTTCTTAATGTTGATTTGGATTGTTGGTGACTGGCTGAGAGGATATCCTGGTAACAAGGAATTTGGAGACAAACCACAAGAGGGCCAAGGCTAGGCCCACTTCTCCTTACCTTGACCATTTCAGTACTTCATATTCTGTCCCTGAATAGAAAGACGGGGAAAGGCAAGCTGCATTCTTCAGGGGGCCAGGTTCAACACATAGGCTGCCAGCTGCTGACCCTTAGCAGAAATCTCAGTTAAATGCATCCCAATGTTTATCACATTACAGTAACAACAATAAAATACTTGAAGATGCTAAGCTCTTTTAATTCAGAGAACTTTGGAATCCATTTTTCAAAAAAAATAATCCTTCATTTATTCAGATACTTAATTTTATTACATTTTGTATATTTTTATTCTTGGAGGAAAGCATGGTTGAACAATGCCTGATTCTAGAAGAGGAAGAAAATATTTAAAATTTTGTAGAAAAGAGTTGGCAACTATGGGGATTAAGAGGCAGGTTTCCTTCAAAGCCCAGTGTGTTGGCAAGTTTAGTTCTCAGACAAAGCATAAAATAAAGCAGATCTGAACAGAGGAGGGAACAAGACGCTGCTAGACCTCAGGAATTCAGATCTACCTACCTGCTCTGAAATGCACAGTGTCCCTTTGTATAGGCTCTATGGTGATGGGAGCATCAAATAACCTTTTAATTGGACCTGCTTCTTTTAATAGCCCCATCCAGATGGCAGTGAAAGCTGATCTCCGTTTGCCCTTGTGATATCCTAAGAGCAGAGTTGTCAGCTGCCATTACTGCGAAGGGGAAGGGAGCCTGAATCGAAACACCACAGGTCAGCTGAATGGCAACAGTGGCACATCTCCCCCTTCCCTAAATTAGATAACTGAAAAGAGGAAATTTAGAGGGGAAACAGGAATTGATTTTCACGCAAAAGAGCTTTGTGAGCTTAACTTTATGGCACTGAAAACAAATCCCTATGCAGAGCACATCCACAGAGCCACTCTGCTCCTTAAAATTCAGAACGGATGTTTGTTTTCTTCGTCTGGAGCAAGGCTGGGGGGACCGAAGGGCCACATTCTCCTCTGGTCAACCTGTTGAGGGCCACATGCCTGTGCTGAGCGGGCCAGAGGCAAAAGTGGTCAGAGCTACAAATGTAAGCTTCCCCTTTGTACAGCAGGCTGCAGAATTATACACAGAATCGCAGAATCGCAGAATTGGAAGGGGCTGCCGAGGATCTCTAGTCCAACACCCTTTAATCCAGGAATCACAGCCAAAGGATCCCTGGAAGATGGCTGTCCAACTTCTGTTTAGAAACCTGCAATGAAGGAGAGCCCATCACCCTCTGAGGGCGTCAGGAGAACCCAAGCACTTCCCCCTCCTGAAGTTTTTCAGCAGTGGGGGTCCAGAAGCATCTCTGTCTCTAACCATGGAGGCAGAGCATAGCCACCAGGGCCAGTAGTCACTGACTGCCTTACCCTCCATGCATTTGTCCAATCCTCTTTTAAAGCCATCCAAGCTGGAGGCCATTGCTACATAGGAAGAGCTTACTGCATTAGACCTGTTTTCTCAGTGGCCTCCTTGTCTCTATCCTCCATCCAGAGAAGGAAGAAGCATCAAGGACACATCCCAGGCAGACCAAAATCCTCAGGATACAGAGCCCTGTGGGGAATGGTATTTCTTCTCCTTCTATCATAGCTTCAGGGCTGCTCTGGTGCTGGAGCTCCTGAGGAAGGTGGGGTGGCGAAGGCTGTGCCTGGTCTGAGATACACTCCTCTGTATGCCCAGCCTCTTCCTCTAAGGATGGGGAGTTGGGAGTCCTGGGTCATGTCAGCCGCCTTGAGAACTGTCATTAAAAGCGGATATAAATAACTCAAATAAACAAATGAGCAGGCACGGCAGCTATTTAAACCCTACCAATAATCCCCTGGAATCGCTCTCATCAAACAATGCATGCTAGCCCAGCGGTTTTCATGATGGGTAATCTTTTTATTAGAGGATGTTTGATTTCAAATCAATGTGCAGTCTGCAAAGCAGCACATACTGTTCCCAGGGGGATTCAGGTGCACTGAGAGGAGGTTTTCAGCAGGCAACGCTAGAGAGAAGCATAAAGATGGGCTTTAGCTCAGTGGCTGTGCATGCAGGAGTTTCCAGGTTCAATCCCCATCATCCCCATCATCTCCTCCAGGTAGGCCTGGGGGGGGGGCAATACTGAGCTGGATGGACCAGTGGTATAAATCAGCATCCTATGTACCATATTCTAAGGCATGCAAGTCCTTCCCAGGATTGCCGAACAATGCTTCCTAATGAAAGCCTGGCTCACAAATGTCAAAAAAGGGAGATTGGGTTGGGGCAGAGCCAGTCTCACTCTGCATGGGGTTGGTGTCTACTTGCACCCTCCAGCCATGGTCGTTTGGCAGCAGCAGTGCTTTTCTGAGAGAAGGGAATCCTCTGAAGATAACCAACACATTTCAAAGCTACAAATATTGGGATTGTCAGCAGCTTGTAAGGAACCTTGAGCACTCTCTCTCTCTCTCTCTCTCTCTCTCTCTCTCTCTCTCTCTCTCTCTCTCTCTGTGTGTGTGTGTGTGTTTGTGTGTGTGTGTGTGAGAGAGAGAGAGTTAACAAAGGCAAAAAAAGTTGTTTTTCATTTCAAAAGCTTTCCAGTCCCTTGACCTTTCCTTAAATAATAAGCACCCCACTTTGCAAAGCAGCATATCCAGTCATTAAAATGCATTAAACTACTTCGAAGAGAAGGAGAAGATGCAACATTAAATTTACAGGAATAGAACAAATGCTTGCCCTCTTAACTGGACCTTTGAAATGGTTTGCTGCACACCAGCAAGTCCTTACGGCTTCTCCAGAGAACTTGCTCAGGAAGAGAAGCCTCCTTTTCGTTTCCCAGGGGATGGCCCTGTAAGGACTTTTCCCTGCATGGGAAACCCGTTTTCTACACAGTGGATTTATTTTGTTCCTCTTCCCCCTTGGCATGGAGAGAAGAGCTAGAACAAGCAGAATTTTTATGGTCTGCTGAGAGTCCAGGAGGGGGGCTGACAGACCTAACTGTAGGAGTAGAATTGGGGGAGCAAGCTGGTTCCCCTTTAAGCTTTTGTATCATGTGCACAGCTCTCATTTCAGCATATTTGATGAGATGATATCAGTCCAATGCCCCATCTCATGGATGATCTATGGCAAAGGTAGCCAATGTGTTGCCCTCCAGATCTTGTTGGACCACTGCTTCCAGCATCTCTTAGCATTGGCCAAACTGGGTGGCTTTGGTCCAAAATCTGCAGGAAACCATACTTGTTTTAGTTTCATCACACCCTAACCATAGGATATATGCACTTGCTCCATTCAAAGATTGCATGTTTATGTGTACACCGAGACCACCTTAGGTGTACGAACTCGGAAAGGTAATGCATGAAGAGACGCCAAGCTAAATGTGGCGTGTATTCGTGTCTTGTGTAATAATCCACAGTCCAGAAGACAACACAATAGCAGCTGGATTTACCATGCTAGGAGAGATCCCAGACACTAGAGGCACAGAAAGCAAAACAAAAGAACATCAGGGTTTGATATTTATGTGTCATAATATTTTGACAATGCATTTCAAGAATGCTATGCTTGCTACTGGAATCTGCGCAAAGACCTGATTATTTCTTTTTATTGAATTTTAATGGGATAAATTGTTAAGTTTGGCTGAGTCACTTCTGCCTAGTGGGGTTGCCAGTCAAACTCTGGTGCTTTTGCACGGCTGTTTTTGTTTAGGGCTAATAATGCGTGAAGAGCAGGTTCCAGTCTTTTGCATTCCAAAACCAAAGCAAAGGCTTTTTATAGACATATCCATTTGCACAGAGGTCCATGGCATATTGGTCCTCGTTACACACATAACAGAAATCATCATTCTGTAATGTTCTGCTTTGGGTGCAGAACCAGATGCACACCTTGGCATCGTTGAGTGGCAAGAAACCACACAGCTTTATTGCGACCCATAGATCCAAAATACACAGTACAACAATAATATCAACAGTTATTAATGCGTAAGAGTGGCCTTGCTAACCAACAGAGGAGCTTTAGTCCATAAATACTGATTTCTGATCGTTACTGCCTGTGAGAGAAATTTTGAAACAGCCAGAGTAATAGTATCAGTCTTATCCTCAAGGAGAACCTTAACATAAAAGGATTCAGTTACAGTTAGGTAGCCATGTTGGTCTGCCTTGGTCGAAACAAAACAAAATAAAATAAAAAATAAAATAAATTCCTTCCAGTAGAACCTTAGAGACCAACTAAATTAGTTATTGGTATGAGCTTTCGTAGTGTGCATGCTACTGGAAGGAATTCTTTAATTTTATTTCATAAAAGGATTCAGCAATTCCAGGTTGTTCTGTTAATATCAGTTTGATTAGAAGCTGTCTAACCTGTTTTTTTACAGACGACAGAGTAATAAAATGTGTTCCATACATGCAACATCCTGGGAACATGTGCACCGCTTACCTCGGTATGGTATGCCAGCCAATCTTCCACTCAGCACTTCAGATGGAGACATTTAATCTGGTTTTAGAAAATAGACAGTGATAGTTTGGTACGGTCAGATTCTTAAGTTAGGGAGATAAACAGAAAACCCTGCAGATATTGTATTCCTAAAACAGATGGGCCACATATGAGCAAGGTACAAAAATACTTTACAGTCTTTGAAATATATTACAGTAAAGGTAAAGAACCCCTGGACGGTGAAGTCCAAACGCGAATATGGGGTTGAGGCACTCATCTCGCTTTCAGGCTGAGGGAGCCAGCGTTTGTCCACAGACAGCTTTCTGGGTCATGTGGCCAGTAGGCCTAAACTGCTTCTGGCGCAACGGGACACCGTGACGGAAACCAGAGCGCATGGAAACGCCATTTACCTCCCTGCTGCAGTGGTACCTATTTATCTACTTGCATTGACGTGCTTTCGAACTGCTAGGCTGGCAGGAGCTGGGACAGAACAGCAGCAGCATACCCCGTCGTGGGGATTTGAACCGCCAATCTTCTGATCGGCAAGCCCAAGAGGCTCAGTGGTTTAGACCATAGTGCCACCCACGCCCCTGTATTACAGTATATAGCACCATTGCCACTATCGCCAACCTTAACTGCACCTACTTTAAAACTACCAGATCTCATCTATTACTTGTGCTTGCTGCTTTTTACTCATGCATTTGGGGATAGAGTAGCTCATGCGCAGGTGTGCTTACTGTAGGACTTGCATTTTGTTGTTGTGTTACTGTTGTGTCGAGTGGTTGTGGCTTTATTGTTTAAATACTGATTTCATGACAAGGTAGCTTGGATTAATAATGTTATTGAGGCATCTCCAGCACAGTATATTTTGCATAGCTGTTTATACATTTGAAGCTCAAAAGTTAGTAATCACCAATCAATCATACCCGCCTGCCCACCTGCTGTGTGGCCTTTGGTCACACTGGCCTTTGTGTTGTTGACTAGTCATCCAAACAGAAGATCAGGACTAGAAATAGGAAATGTATGGGATGGACGAATTATGTGGCTTCGACAGGCTTGCAGTCCATGGCATGCGCCACTGCGGTAGTGTTGTCTAATCTCATCTGACACTACTAGACCCTCCAAGTGTCCCTGTTTTCCAGGGAAAGTCCCGGATTTACAGAAGCCATCCCAGTTTCTGAACTGATCCCGGAATCCCTCCTTTTCCTTAGTGAAATATACTCGGAGAGTGGATTTCATGCTCTTTATTCAGCTCATAGTGGTAAGGAGGAATGGAAGTTTCCCCAGAATGTCTGCTTTATATACGTTGTTTACACAATGGGCTGCACGTGATTGACTAATTCCGGGATTCTCCTGTAGGCCAATCAAGTTGTGGATTCACTTCCACCTGGAGCTGGATTGGGTGGGTCCTGCCGACCAATCATACTGCTGCATTGTTCTAGGACCAATCAGACTGCTGCATTTTGGATCCTTTTCAACTCAGTACATAACACTTAGGATGTTCCTATTTCCATCAGAGAAATGTTGGAAGCTATGAGCTACATGCTAGTATTCAGTAATGCAGGTCCAGATTTTACTATCAAAGGCTTGCAGTGCATATGGATAAGCATGGCCATTTTGCCCATGCCCATTTTGCCCATTAAGTCTCTGGTCAGCTGGGAGGCATGGGGCATTCTTGGCATGACAGCATAGTCTGGCAGGCTCCTGGCAGGGCCCCCTGGTTGCTTAGCTCTCTGAAGCCCGGGGCAAGTGTAATTGGTTTCTCCCCTAGCCTGCATGGTCCGGAGGCAGCCAGTGAAAGCTCTTAAGCACAGGTGATAGTGTCTCGGTAGCTGCCGTGTTTTGCACCAGATGGAACTTCTGGACCAGCTCCAAGGGCAGCCCCACATAGCAGTGCATTGAAACAATTGAATCTTGAAATTACCAATGCATGAATCACCATTCCTGGGAACTGGGCTGTACAAAATGCTTAATATTGATGGCATGGAAGTTGAAAAATTCTTCCTGCCACAAGTGAGTGGAAACAGAACGTGCTTAAATTAGCACAACGTGAGTGAGTACTCTGCTGTAGACATGAGTCTGCCTGAGCATTTTCAAAGAAATGTGTGGAAATCCCTGAGTATATATATAATTAGGGGATTAGGATTCTATTAGTATCACTCTCCCTCCCTCCCTCTCTTTCTCTCTCTCACACACATGGATAAAGATCTTCAGTTTGACTAATATTATGATTTTATTGTTTGGAGAAAGGCAGGAGGTTGGGTTATTTTTGGTTTCACATCATTTCCATGTATTGCTTAATACCAAAGTAGGACTATGCCTTAATAGGAAGACTACACACACACACACACACACACACACACACACACACACACACACACACACAAACACACAATCCTTTTAAGTCACCTTCCTAGTAATTGCCTGCTCTGTTGTCATTGTTGAATCCTCCCCAACTCTCTACCAGTAGCAGGATGAAAAAGCACACCTTGATTGTACCCTGGGTGGCTCTCTGTCCTCTATCAGGATTGCTGATAGATGGTGGATTCAATGAGGCCAGAATCCAATTTGATTTATTGCCTTTAAACTGCAGGGGCCTTCTGGATTTGGACTGCTGTTCTAGGAAAGTGGGCATTCCCTGTGTAAAATGATATTGCCAGCGACTGACATTTTGATTGTCTCTTAGCACTTGGGATCATAGAACAAATCTCAGTGGGTGATCGTAGGAAAATCTCTGCTTTCTATAAAAATAAAGTCACAGTCCTTTGTGTGCAAATTAAATTCTGTGCTGGGGTACTCATAAGAAAGGGGATGCACACATATAAGATAAAGCTCCCTAAAATCTGGAAGAGGGCAAGGTTCAGTGATGGAGGCCATAGGTTCAGCCTCAGAAGTGTTGGAACTACAACCAGGGAAACACAGGTTTGAATCCATATTCATCCTCCTAAGCATAAGACTGCACTTGCCCTCAGTGAAGTGTTACGTTACCATGTGTTAAATTTTGTGCTGGCATTTCTGGCCTGGTGGCTGGTCTTGTGAATGTGTCAGGACATGTCAATATGAGGCCCAGTGCGACAGAGTGGTTAGTCTAGGATTGAGGAGCCAGTCACTGTTATGTACTGAAGTTCTCACCCTGGGCCAGCAGGGGGATACTGTAGTTATGCAAATAAGGTATCGAAAGTGACGTTCAGTGATTGGATAGTTTTAGAAAATTGTTACAGTTATGTTGTACTGGAGCTCTATATAAGCAGGCTGACTGAACCCTTCAGTTCAGTGCTGTTCTGGCCTGTGAATAAACAAGAGCTGTTTGAAGAATTGCTGTGTCGTCTGATATGTTCACCCACAACTTAACAGTCACTCCCTCAGCTGAATCCACTTCATAGGATTTTGGGTGTTAAATGGGGTGTTTGGAAACAGAATCATGTCCTTAACTTAGGTTTTACTAAATGCAAAAAGCGTTGATGCTTGAGCCTGCATAGAATCTGGCACACATGCATCCTGTCTGCCTGGTTGTCATTTCGAAACGGAAATGCTTCCTTGTAAAATGATCCCCATCTATTGCAATAGCACCATGACGATCCCATTATTCTTCAAAAAAAAAATTCTAGCCAGTGATCACATGGACTGAGAGTGGCATAATGAGCTTATTAATTCTGAATAATACATGGTTTTGAAAGCTTCTGTCTAAAATGAGATGAGCTCTTTTATAGCGATGACCTAGCAGTACAATAAACCAAGAGAATTTATGGGGAATACTTTAACAGACAGAACGGTGGCTTGACCCATGAATAAATCAATTTGTTTGAATCAACTTGCAGGCTGGGGTGGGGTGGGGACAAAATCTGCAATGAGCTGAAAGTTTACAAGGTAGCATATTGGATAAATGTGTAGAAGGCAACAGCTGCTTCTTCAGACTTCAGGGTTTACAGCTGTGCTGCCTTTTTGTGGAATATGGAATCCAGTTCAGACTTAATGCCAAACAATAATTTGCCATGGTATCTTGAATAATGCTATCATCTGAGCCCACCAAATCAGGACCTGAAACCATAGTTTGTTTGAGGCTTGTCTGCAAATCACAGTTTCAGCTAACTGTAGTTTGGCATTAAGCTGAACCAACAAAACCATGGTTTGAGATGCTCTTCCAGCTGTTCTAGGTTACTGAGATTCATAGCGAAGTCAGTGAAGAGAGAGACTGCATAAACCATGCTTTACTTGGAACACAAATTATGGTTTGGAGTTCTACATGTAGAAAGTTTTCCCATAGTTTCCCCTTCAATATAAGCTGCTGCTTCAGGCTTGGTCACTCATTGCAAGCAACTGGTAGTTAGAGTAGTCATATAGGTTGTGGCCATTTGAAGCCCAACCTGCCCCCCTGTGACTGCTGTTCACTTCCATGGACCTCAGCCTCACCTGGACTTTGCACACTTATTTATTACATTCATAATTTTGTGATTCCTCCCATGAGTTCAAGGTATTCATGTCCCAACTCAATAAAATAAAATAAAATAAAATAAAATAATAAATACTATTCTGAGAGATAAATAATACTCCAAGATAACACAACCAGCATAAAACACACCTAAAATGTAAATCCATATATAACAGTGCAGGATAACATCCTAGGATAACATCCCAGCGGCTGGTGAGGACACTCTCACACCCACAAATATATATAGTTTGCATTTCTCTGACATTTAGGTCATCTTGGGGACCGTCCTTAAAAGTAGCACCTCCTGACTCCAGACTGCAGTTACACATTTGAACTTTTTGAGTCCTAAATCTGTATATACGTGACTGGGAATTGTGTCTCACTCTCTTCCTGATTAATGAAAGAAGTAATAATACCAAGGTGTTCAAAATGAATCTGTTTCCTTTGGGTTTCTAAGGTGACATGTCAGTTTCTCCTTTATTGCTAAATCCCGAAGTTTGGGGCACCAGTTCTAGATATTTGGAACTGTAAGCCTTTTCCCATTGCTGCACCATCATTTAATTTGTTGCCACAAGCATAAACCTAATCAAGTCTTTAGAAGGTGCTTCTACATTACCATCAAAAGATACAGATAATAAGCATGGGCTGCAGCCTTTAACCATGTTCCCTCTGCTAATTATATCCTTACACCGGCCCTGTGAGTTAGGTTATGACAGAGAAAGAGAGAGCGACAAGCCCAAAGTCACACAGTAAGATTTGTGGCTAAGGAGGGATTTATGTGTGTATCTCCCTGACCCCAGTCCAACATTCCACTATGCCCTTCCCTCTAACAACGGGAGTTGTACTTCAACAATATCTGGAGAGCCACAAGTTCCCTGTTCTGCATTATCTGGATGAACTAATTACTGGCAAATCAATGTTTTGGGCAGTGTTCAGCAGCAGTCCTAATAAAGGCTATATTCTAGCAGAGCCAAAAGACACAGGTTGATGATAGCATGTTGGCAAGCTGTGCCCTCTGGGACTCACGCCTTGCTTTTCAGTGTCCAGTGGGTATCTGTTATTTTTTTTTGGGGGGGGTGTCTCCGTTTAAGTCATCGGCTGAGTGTCAATGAAAACAGTTTGTTCCATTGCCTTTAGCTTCTTGGTTGCCAGTTCCAAAGAGATGCTTGGCTTGCTGCTTTCAACTGCTGCGGCATCTTGCTTGGATGAATGCGCTGGTGCTTTTCCTAAGCATATTTAAAAAACAAAACACTTCAAGAAACAAAACAATGTCTAAGTAATAATTGCTGAAAGCATTGCAGTGTTGATGGAAGGACAAGAGCCAAATTTGAAGGGCAGAAATATGTAAGCAACAACATCAAGAGGGATATTTCTTGCTGTTGTGGGTTGTATATCTTCACTTTATTGGACTGGCAGTGATGTCAGCCAGATGACTGTGTCCCTCTGTGAACTGAGAGCAAATCCCATAAAGAGAAGGGAATGTAAGAGAACAGTTATTAAAATTTGGTCCAGTAAGGTTTTGGCTGTGTGTGTGCTTTGGAAAAAATCCCGCAGTGAAGTCTTGTGGCACCTTAAATACTTAACAGATTTATTGTGAGATAAGCTTATTTGGTGCCACCTGGTATTTTATGAATTCTGTAGTTGACTTGGCATGAGGAAAAGTGTGTGCGTGTATATCTGTGTGTTTTTAACAAGGTGTCACATTTTTGAACTGCAATCAGTTTCAGAACTTGCTCTACTAAGTTAAACTGGGTGCACTTGCAGAAATTTAAACAATGCTAAAGAAAGGGGAAAAAACACATTTTACATCCAGGCAGTTTAAATGAATGTAGAAGTTCTATAGCCACCAATTTATATGTTATGTAAATTGAGTAAATTGCCTGAGGTCTCTTTCCTTGAATAATCTAGATCGCATCTGCACCACACATTTAAAGCAGTATCATACCACTTTAAACAGCCATGGCATCTCCCAAAGAACCCCGGGAACTGTAGCTGGTTGAAGATGCTGAGCATTGTTAGGAGACTCCCTATTCCCCTCACTGAACCACAGTTCCCAGAGTAGTTCCCCTTTTTTTGGGAAACTCTGTCAGTTTCCTCCTCTCTAGTCTCACTGTTGTCCCTTGCAGAACTCAGTAGGGAGGAGAATGGTGCAAAACATGAATTAGTTGGCTCTGCCTGTTGTTGGGTTTGGCTCCAGCTACTGTTTGGGCTCCCTCTTTTCTGCCCTACCAGCCACAGCCACACAAGACCCAATGATCAATAAGCTCCACCCACCTGTGGGGTGTGTGGTGGTGGAGATAAGGATCTTGCCTGGTGACTGGATCTGGTTCCCCACACCATTTTAGATGGCTTCGTAAACACTGTGCCGTTTGCACGCAGTGTTATTTGTTTGCTGGCAGCTGTTAACAGTCTGGCAATGGCAATGACTGAGAGTTACTGCTATTCCTTCCAGGTGGGTTATACATTTTGTAAGGAAGTGGTTTTCTTATTTATTTATTTTTTTAAAACCATTAAACAAAGCTTGCTTAAGTGAGAGTTTGGGCCTGTTGCCATTTATGAAACCACAGGGCTCAGTCCATCAAAACTTAATGGATGTGTTGAAGGAGTCTGCCTAGCTGAATTCTGAGTATCATTAAATAAGATGAAATGCTATAATCTGGTATGCAGGCAGCCCCCAGAATTTCACTTATGCATGTTAACTTTCCAAGTGACGCTGCAAAGTAAAGAACTCTTAATTGGATTGTCTCGCGCTGGCAGCCAATGCATGCTCATCTGTTATAATGAATACTTTGTGTTCTGAGAAATGTTTTCTCCTAGGACTGGAAAGTAGTTAGGCTTCTGGGACAGGCAACGGTGTTGCCATTACCATGGTTAAAATGAGTTTTAAAATATCCTTCCCCACCCCTACCCCTTTTTTCCTTTTTTTAGAGTTCTACACCCAGTTTTATAACCAATGATCTGGAATGGCTTGAACAAAGATTTCCCAAACTTCTGATAGATGAGAACCAAACTAAACGACACACGGGAGATTTAGAAACGCTCTCTCTGCTTACAGCCCTGCCCCTCTGAACCTCAAACTAAATGTTAATAATTTACAGCCCACTGACCAGAAATAAAAAGTTATAGGATACAAAATACAGAGGGGGGAAAAGGGGGGGACCTCAGAAAGCAATAATAGATTAATGGAAACAGTGATAATTTTTGCAAATTACCTGTTAAAAAACCAGAGCTCTCCAATAAAACGATCAGAGACTCTGAAGACGGGCCTGGGATGGTCTGTTTAATGGAGTATTATCACAGTTTCTCTGCCTCTCTCATCACCCCAGGATAAAAAAAAAATCCAGTTTTTTTTAAAAGTGCTGCTGATTCCATCTCTCTGTTATTACAAGGACAGTCTTGTTTGCATGATTTTTTGGTATATATATGCCCTATAAACCTTTTGAGGGAAATGCATTGAAGCCTGCAGAGGGGGTGGGGACCCACTTTCCTGTATCTGGTAATAGATAGTCAGTTCAAATCAAGCAGCCTATTCTGAAAACCAGAAACTGGCAAACCTGGAGGGATGCTTTTTTGTTTGGTTTTCAGTTGAAAAGCAGTTGCGTGGAGCTCCTTGTTTCAGTGGACTGCCATGTGCATATCCTCCTTTCCCGCTTATCTTCTGTTCAAAGTCACCATCTCCAGGTTGCTTTTCACTCTGCAGCGGAAAAGACACAGGGATCCTGTTTCAGGACAGTTTTGAGTTGGGGAAAGAGGTGCAAGAAGCACCCTCAGCTCTGCAGCATCTCTGCAAGAGGAATAATGTAATGACAGAGTTGCACCTGGTGCAGAGATAGCATCAGAATCACCTGCCTTCTACACCTCCAACACAGGCAAAAGTAGATCTGTGGAACTTGCAGAGAAGCAGCAGAAAACACTCTTCCATTCTTAATAGCACACAGCTTTGGCTGAGCAAATATAACTGAGCGAAGGTATGGAATTAGCAGACTTAGGAGTCCTTGTTAGCACAGGTGTCTTTAGAAGCACCTTCATCCTTGCCAGCTTTATTTGAGCTTGTTGGCTTTATCTCACCATCTTCTTATTCAAGAGAAAAAATTGGGCACAATTTTTTGTGCACAAGGAGAAATCATTGCTGAAGCTTGTTGCTTGTTTGTCTCTTCCTCCAGCTTCATATGCCTTGTTGGCTATTGATTCTTTTGAAGAGAGTTTGCATCGAAAGCAGGATATCATTACATTATAGGATGGGGTGAGAGGTTGGTTGGTTTAGACGTTACCTTTGGGTCCCCTCTGTAGTTTTATACCTGTAAAATGTTGAAGGAACTGTTGAAGTGGTCAAACCCGTCTCTTGGGCTTCATACACACTAACCTGTCTGTAGCACCAAAATGTAGTTTTTCCTCAATCCAGAATCGTTCATCCACAAGGTTGTGTGTGGTTACTTGATATGTCTCTGATTACGTTTCCCATACGTTTCCCTCCCTGCCCAGGGGAATGAAGAAAGAAGTGGCAATTGCAGTCTTGAGGTGTTCCCTCCCACATCATTGGGCAGGTGTAGGTACACGTGTTTTCAAACAGACATGGTACAGCCAGTGCTACTTTTCTAGAAAAAGAGGTGCCGGAGCTCACTGTGAACTTCTCCCTTCTTCTCTTAGAATGGCAATAGTGCCCACCTGACAGGTGCCGTCGCTGGGCTCTGATGAGCTCCGGCTGAGGGAAAATACCCTGAGCACAGGGCACTGCAGAATTAATTGGCAGTGCGCATTTATTTATATAATGCAACTAGTTTTTCTTGCAGCACTTTTCAGGGGCAAAAAATATGCAGTAAACCTCGTGTGTGGACTACATAGAAAAAAGCAAGTACTCAGTCTCCAATGATTAGGTTATCCATGTCTTTTCCTCCCTACATACAGCCCAGGTGAATGAAGAAGAAAGCCATGACTGTAATCTTGGTATACACCCGGAGTCAACGGGTAGTTGAAGATACACCCCTACATTGCTAAGACAGCCTAAATCTGTTTTCGCTTGTTTTTTTTCATGGTCATACGGTAGGGCAGTGGTTTTCAACCAGTGTGCCGGGGTGCCTTGAAAAATGGTCAGGGGTGCCACGGGCAAATTAGCCTCCATCTCTCTCCTTTTCTTTCCCTCCCTCCTCTGATGCCCTCTTGCGTCTCTGCCCCCCCCCCCCCGCTTGAACAGCTGTTTGTTACAGCAGCACCAGCTACAAGCTCCCCAGGCGAATGATGCCTCTGGGGCTGGCCAGGGGGTGCTGGTTGACAGGAGATGAGTAAGCAAGCAAGCAGAGGAGGGAGCCCAGCCAGCTAGTCCTCCAGCCCTTGCTGTTGGGAATGGACAGACAAGTGGGAGGCCAGGCAGGCAGGCACTGTGCTGGCCTTTCTTGTGCTTGCTGTGTGCAAGGCCTGCCTGGGAGCTGAGTGCCTGTTGCTGAAGGGGAGACAGTCTGCCATGCAGGGTCAGCAGTGCCCGCTGTTGCCACTGCTGCCTCCCAAGGTAAGGTGCTGGCCTCACAGTCATCTTTGGCCGGTCTCTGTTGGGCCGCTAAGGCTGGGGGCATTTTCTTCCCAGGCCGCTGTGGGGCAGAGTGAGGAGGCACCTCTCTTTCGGGCAGGGAGGGGCAGCTCAGTGACCAGGGGCAGCAGCAGTTGCTGCCCGGAGGACTCCCAAGGAGAGGGGAGAGGAGGCTGGGGGAACCTTCCACAAGGGAGGGTGTTCGAATAAGGGTGAGAGGCTGCCAGCTCTGCAAGCAAGGGGTGACATAACTGGGGTTCTGAGCCCCACAGGACTGCCTCCTCACATTGAGTGCAGAAAGAATGTAGGGAGCCGTAGACTCAAAAGGTTTGAAAACCTCTGCTGTAAGGTAAAGGAGAATCAATATGCAGCGAGCTTTTATTTTAGGCATGAAGCCAATTTCTCAAGAAGCACTTTTCAGGGGCAAAAAAGTATGCAATAGATGTGGATTACATGGAAAAAACAAGCACTTGATCCCCTTTGAGTCTAGAAAAAAAATGTTGTGTAAATGCAGCCTTTGTTAAGTTAATGGATGTAGCCAAGCCTATCATGTACCTCTTTGAGGGACTAAAAAGAGTTGACCGAGAAAAACTGTGTTGTCATAGAGACTACTTGCTTGAGATGCTTCCAGAAGAAAGGAGAAAGGCCTCTCCGCCACCTTCCATGGCAAGAGGCGATGCAATCCTATAAGGTGCAGGAGAGTCAGCCAAGGATCAGTCTGGTGTAAACTCTTGCAGGAGTTTAGCAAGAGGACGTGCACCAGTTGGAAGCAAAGCAGTATGTCTAGCCCAAACCTTTTGCAGGTGCAAAAGGCATTGAAAGCCAGATTGCATGTAACCACCTTTATACCATCAGGAGCATAAGTCAAGATGTTGGCATCTGTCTGTCTTGGGAGGCAACGGAAGAGAGGGTGTCTTCAGGGGTGAAGTCAAACTGTTGGAAGGTTACAGTGCCTGTTATGCCTGTGGAGACCAATATGGGAGAGACATGTTTTGCTGCAGCTGGGGCAGATGAAGGTGTGTGGCTGTGTTGCTGCAGATACACCATGGCATTTCTCCTCTCTGTGTTCCTCCCAGCAGTCATTTCTCCTCCGTTGTGGATACACAACCTGCCTTGTCTTCAGGCACTGTGGTTGTCTTGCAAGGGATTCCCACACAGCGGGGTTGATGTTGCCAGCCTTCATATGTTTGAAGATGAGTGCACAATGCAAATGGCGTCTGAAGGAGCCCAGAGAGGCTTGACCTGCTTTCTGTGCTGAAACCAAAGCTATAACTTTGGGGACCCCTGGAAACCCAGTAGAGAAGCAGGGTCTGCTGGAGTATTAATGCCATGAGCCATCTTACACTCAGTCTGCATATGTGTGTAAGTAAAACCATATATCGCCAATGACACAGTAGTCTCCGGTAACCTGCATTCCAAGGAAACCCAACCTCAGGTCTGTGCAGGAACCTCAAAAGTATCTCACTGCTTGGAGACTGGAGTGCATGCAAGAGTGACATTCCTTGATTCAGTCCAGCTTTCCTTGCTTCAAAACACAGCTCCAAGCACATGAGAACCTTTCTCTTCCAAGGAACATTAATCCATGACTGGCAGGAAAGGCTTAACAGGCAGCCTAAGATTCTGGGTAGACTGTAGTAGGGGGTGGGCAGTTTTCTTATTTAATGGTTGTTGCCACTTCAAAAAAAAAAGAAGAAGAAGAAGAAAAAGAGGATGCTTAGAGCAAGGGAAGGATACAGCTTTCCCAGCAAACTTTGCTTCTCTTCTTCACTGGACAATAAGAACCTTGGCGGAAGATTGAGTTACTCAGAAAGGGAAACCAGAATCAAAGCCGGGGGCTTACTCTGCATGACTGACTGGCTGATCCCTAAAAAGGATTCCATTCTCAGTTCCTGAAGGCATGTTCCCAAGCTCAGCTTCTCATGTGAGCTTGGAAACAAGCTGGAGGTAAAGTGAGTTAGACTGGGCTTTCCCACTTGCAGAGTGAGATAGAGAGAAGCTCTTGCTAACCTGGTCTCATAACTTGGTCTGTTACAGACTGTTTTATCCCGTGCTTCAAATGTGGAGAATACTGTCTGCCCTGCCCTTGCATGTTAGTCTAACAAAGTCACTGGCATGTGAAAAACTTTATTGACTCCTTAATTCACTTGTAACTACAGTACTAATATGCTTACAGAATACATATATTGTTTTTCAGTGCTGTGCTATCAAAGTAGCACGTAATTAAATCAATTACATACAAGCAATTTAGAATCAATATATAAATAGCAAAAACCCCTGAAGCCTGCTTTAAAAAAACTCTTACACAACAAAAATAAGCAAGATCAGTTGTAGATGATGAAAACAAGAAGCGGTGCAAACTCACAAATGCAGAAGGGCACAGAATGAAATTCACTTGTTTGCAAAACACCAGTACATCTTTTCAAACCATCTTCCCAAAGGTTGACTGAATGCATGGAGGAGGAGCAAGATTGCGGCTAATGAACGCATCTGAATTCCACTTGGTGAGGAACAAGAAGAGGAGAGACCAATTGTACTTGAGTCCTGCATCTGGTTGGCCATTATGAGAACAGGGTGGTCGGCTAGATGGGTTTTTGTTCTAACTCAGAAGCCAAACTCTTCCAGTGTTCATAAAAGTCTCACCCACAATTTCCACACATTTTTAGACCTTATGCTGAATGCAACGTGGGCTATATCTACCCACAGGAGAAAAAATGCTATAAATAAGTCAGAAGTTAAATCATTATAATAAAAGGAGGGAAACGCTATGAAAAATAGCGAAGAATTTCTTTTGCTCTCCAGCGCCATCTGTATGTTTATAATGCATTCAAAATGCTGGTTTTTTTTTACTAATGTAGGTGAGTTCATGGTCAGATGGTAGGATCAGTAGGTGTGATTCTCCTTCTGCTCCATGTATTGAATGTATGAATGGGGAGAAGATCTGTAAAAGGCTATTTAAGAAGGATATAAGTGAACACTCTAGAGCTCAAGGGGTAGAATAAAAAAGGTCCTGCTTCCTGTGGTGGCCAGTCTTTCTTCCAAATTAGTTTGGTGGTAGTGGTGGTGGTGAGTAAATGTATACACCACTCAGTGCCAAAATAAGTCTCTAAGTCAGGCACCCCCAAACTTGGCCCTCCAGCTGTTTTGGGACTGCAATTCCCATCATCCCTGACCACTGGTCCTGTTAGCTAGGGATGATGGGAGTTGTAGTCCCAAAGCAGCTGGAGTTTGGGGGTGCCTGCTCTAAGTGGTTTACATGTGAATAAAAATCAATTGTAATGTATAAAAACCAAGCATTAAAATCAACACATCCAGAATTAAAACATGAAATAAAATCACATTAAAATGTCAGTGTTCAAATATATATAAATAAGATACACACCAGAAGAAGCTCTAGTCAGTTTCCTCTTTCTTCATCTTGCAGAACACAGCAGGAAGGAGGATGGAGACAAAACTAGCAGGAGCTTGTTCCACCTCTCATTGGCCTCTCTGCCTCCCACCCTACCAGTCTCAATGAGCACCAGCCATCACTGATGCTAACTGGGGTTTTCTCTCTCTTCAATTTGCAAATTATTTTATTACAAATTATGCTTTTGGGTGTTCCCAGTTTAAATAACTCGAGTTTCAGTTTCACCCTTCTCTAACTCTCAGAGAGAAAGTCCAAGACATGTCACTCAAGCTAATGAATTGCATCAAAATACAAATACAGCTTTGTTTGTTTGTTTTTTAAAAAAGGTAATACAGTCACATGGCACAGAACTTTAAGGAGTTCAGAAAGAAGTAGACCATGCCACTTAACACCAGACCCCATTATTACTACTTACTCAACACTGCAATGCTTGATTGGTAGCTAAGCTCCCAGGAAATATATTAGTTTTACCTTATAGTCATTCAAGTTTTAGTTTATTTTAGTAAGCGACACGTCATGCTAGGCTTTCAGAAACCTGTACGCAAACTGAAACACATGTAATATGTACAGATTTTCACCCAAAGCTGCCACATACGTTGAGCATGGCAAGATCTGTCAGAAGAAGAGGCAAGGCCAGGCATAGGCAAGCTCAGCCCTCCAGATGTTTTGGGACTACAATTCCCATCATCCCTGACCACTGGTCCTGTTAGCTAGGGATCATGGGAGTTGTAGTCCCAAAACATCTGGAGGGCCGAGTTTGCCTATGCCTGGGCAAGGCATCTGATCACCTTCAGAAGATGATTCGTCTTCAGCAGGATGAGAAGACAAGGGACAAGCCTTTCTTCTGCGCTTTCCTATCCCACTGCATCCTGGCTCCTCAGGGACCTTGGTCTCCTTCTTCAAATGCTTTGGGGACTGTTGTGAAGAACTCCCCCATTCCTTTTTGCTATGGCGGTCCTGGCTTCACACACACACACACACACTGGATTGCCACCAGCATATTTACTTTCCAACTTTCTGTGGAGCAGGAGAGGAACCCCCACCAGTGTTTCGGGAGCACAGCACTTTCCATGGAGCCCTGGCAGCCACCACTTTGTTATTGTCCACATTCACACCCACTGCTGTTCCTTGCAACACATGAAGCAAGACATCTGAAATTAGGCTGTGTAGATCTTTCATGTGCGAAGCACATGTGCAGCAGCAGCAGCAGTAGTCAAGCTATGTGTGTGTGTCACTGGCATGGCTCTTGACACTTACTGTAATATGAGAAACAGATATCAGAAAGGCAACACAGGCCCCTGAATACTTAACCCATCTCTCACTTGCGGGAAATTCTTCTGTCCTGCCTAATGACCCAAAAGCTTCTCATTCCCAGCCATGGAGATACATTGGGTTGTGTGTGTGTGAGCAAATGCTCTTGAAGGCTTTGACCACTAGTAATGGCTTGGGTGGGAAAAGCTGCCATTGCCTTCTGCCCTAATAAGCCATCACCTACCACTTTCTGGTAGCTAAGGCAGGAATGTGGGACGTGGGTGGCCACAGAGACTAGGACTTGCCGATCAGAAGGTCGGCGGTTTGAATCCCCATGGCGGGGTGAGCTCCCATTGCTTGGTCCCTGCTCCTACCCACCTAGCAGTTCGAAAGCACATCAAAGTGCAAGTAGATAAATAGGTACCGCTCCGGCGGGAAGGTAAACGGCGTTTCCGTGCGCTGCTCTGGTTCGCCAGAAGCAGCTTAGTCATGCTGGCCACATGACCCGGAAGCTGTACGCCGGCTCCCTCAGCCAATAAAGCGAGATGAGCGCTGCAACACCAGAATTGGTCATGACTGGACCTAATGGTCAGGGGTCCCTTTACCTTTGAGGCAGGAATGTTGGGGGTTTTCATTTGCTGAATGACCTTCTGCCATCTGTAAGGGAGTTGTCAGGGAATGAGGTCTTGCACCAGTATGCTGTGCAGGTGCCAAGGCTCAAATCTGCAAACAGCTCCTCGGAGAGGAATCCCAAGTGATGTGTGAGACTGTGGCTGCTGACTGGTGCATATTGGGACTTGAAGGGCCAGAAGACAGGGAGCCCCATGGTAGGTGGACCCGGAACCAATGGCAGGTGGAACGGGCTCATTCTAGTTTTGCCCCCGTTGTGCTCCCTGCTGTGTTCTACAGGGGCAAAACAGAGACTAAGGAGAAGGAGGAAACTGACAGTAAAGGGCTGCCCCTTGTGGTGGTTATTTTTTAAAAAATCATCCATATTCTTTATTTGTTTCCATCATTTTCCAAAACTGATACAAATATGAAAATAGTGAAGAGGAAGGGAATGCAGTCGTCGGGATTTTTGACGTCGCCACCAGACATAATCAGCAGGATAGCTGCTTGCTTGAACAGAGTCCTGCAGATCAGACATGACCCTCCCCCCCTTTTAAAAAGAACCCCACACAGTCAGCCTCTCATCCCCACCCTCTCCCACCCACCCACCCACCTGCTTCATAAAAAGTCAAAGAGTTTGACACAAAACAGGCTTTGGTCGCTAGCAGTAAACATGGGAGTTAACGTTCGTTTTGTCTCCTAGTGCACAATAATGGAGCCATGCAAGAAGTCGTCGTCATCCCCCCACCCTTCCCACCCCCAATATATTCAGTGCTCCCTATTCCACAGTGACCCTGAGTGCAGACTTGGTGCTGACTGCAATGCACACTGCTTGCCCTAATGCATAGTGTCCATCACTGTCTAAAATGGTAATGATATTGCCAATTCCAAGCAGGGATTTATTTGCAAGACCAAGCTGAAGAGTTTTAGAAACCATCTTGTCATTTAAGAAAAGGCCTGGGAGACTGACCTAAAGAATTTCCAAAACAATTCTGCAAACTAGTGGGTGGAAGAAGCTGCAATCAACCCCCCCCCCAAAGAACATTGTTCCTCTTGGCTTGCAGATAAATAACTGTTATTTTAGAAGTCCAATTCTCTCATTGGTTGTAGGAAGATAGGGAAAATCCCCCCCTTAACCAGCTTTCATGTGGGAAAGTGGCAAGGTGCAAAGAGGGTGCCTCCCTCTATGCCCCTCTGGTGCAAATGCCCACCACATGCTTTGGCTATTTCCCACACCCTCAAGTTTGTGAACAATCATCAAAAAGGAAAACTGGAAATAAGCCAGAAAGATTTACATAAGATATTTACACATACTAAATATCTAAGAAGGGAATAGGGGGAAAACAATGCTACTGTATTTTATTTTATTTTTAAGACGGATGCAAAACTAGAAGGGGTAGCATTTTAATCTTTGGACACACTCTGGGGAAGCATCCCTTTTCTTCTGGCAACTATATAAACCAATGCATTTGCCCCCATTGACACAAGGCACGTTAACCTGAGGCAGCCTTCCTTGGTGGTCATGGAGAGGAAGCCGAACCCAATCCGCACGTTGAACCACTTACAGATCCCGGCGCCATGCAGGAGCGGCTGGCTCTCCTCGTCTGGCCGGGGCGCAGCCACCTGCAAACGGCTGGTTAGAAACAGACCTTATTCTGCACCCCACCGGTGGAATTGGTGGACTCTGGCTGGAGCAGCCTCCCCTCCTCTCTCCCTTGTGGTGGTTTTAAGGAAGAAACAGGCAGATGGGGTTTGACTAAGCACAGGCTGAGGTTGGTGAGGCAGTGCTCCACTTGTAAACTTGGAATTTAACCTTTGTACCTGTTGTATAGTCAGAAAGATGGGTGACAGACACAGCCCTTTATTAGAGCAGTTAGCACTGCTCTAAGTCTCTGAACAACAGCGAAGCTGCCTGCCTTATATAATGCTCAATAACTTGTAACAGTAACGATTTGCAATTAACTACCCAATAGGTGAAAATAACTCTCAATCCTTCATTTGCATACTGGTGGCCCAGAGTGAGAACTGCAGCCAGTCTGAATACATAACAGCACCAAAGAAGAGAACTGCAGGCTGTGCTGATAGGCCAGAGTGGCTCAGGTGATACCCCCCAGGGGCTGCCATTTTTCCCCCTGTGGTGGCCATCATCTGCCCCTCAGCCCTGCAAGTTCCTTGTCAAAATAGGGCATTCTGGGGCATTAAGATAGCAGCTGCTATCTTGATGGAGCTTTGAAGAGCTCCAGTAAGGCCCCCCCCCAAAAAAACCATTTCCCACAACCTCTGGAATTAGCAAAGGGTGGGGTTGCTCCCACTGATTCTTACACCATGCTCCCCAACCCAATTTGGATGGAATGTTTGGTTTTCCAAATTTTAGCCAGCTCTATACTTAACTGCATTGGAGTTGGACCTGACAGCAAGCAGTATGAAAAGCACCGGTGATTCATCTTGTCACCAAAACCTCTTGGATGAGGAGGTAAATAGAGAACTGTCCATCACTACTTCTTCCCAGTTTCACCTGCTTCTCCAATGTTTCTGTTCATGTCTGTGAAACTTCTCCATCAGCCCCCAGCATCACTGATGACGGACTGGTGTCTTTGACATCCTTCTGCACTGCAATCATAAAGGACTTTTAAACTTAAAGAGCTTCTCCATACGCAGTGGAGGCTTGGTCCATTTGGGCAAATGAGGCACTGCCCCCAACAAACTCAGTCAGCCTCCACCTCTCTTCCTCCTGACTTACAGCCAGTTCAGGGGTGATAGCATTTGCTACTTCTTCTTTAGTCTCAGTGTTGCCCTTGCAGAACTCAGGCAAGAGGAAGATGGGAGCAAAACCAAAACAGCCTCTCTCTGTTGTAAGTATCTGGATCTGCCTGCTGTCAGCTCTGGCTCTGCGTACTCTTAGCCTCCCTGCATTCAGCCCCACTGGCCCCAAACAGGCACCAGCCACCATGGGCAATGGGTTAACTTCCATTAATGCTTCATAAGGCATATTTTCCAGGTGCTCAGCATTACCCAATACTTATGCCTCCCTTGATCCCAGAACTGATCCCAAAGGGAATGAGAAGCACGTGGAACATGCATCCCAGTACTACTCTGGGATGGCTTTGTGCTAAAATTAAAGACCTCTGTCTGGTTTGCATAATTCTTGGACTCAACAGAGCAAAATGGCTTCATTTTGTTTGTGTTGGGTTCCTGCCATCCTAAATAGTGTTGCCTTGGCCTCCCAGTTATTCCCAAGTGGGGGAAAGTCCTTTAAAATACAAACATACACAAAAAGGTGCTTAAATGTTTTGGACGGATGGATTAGGAATGGATTTCTATGTGAAATGAGCCACTTTGGTGGTTTATGCTCCACCACAGATGCTGTTAGTGGTTTAGGCAGCTTTAGAGGCATGTATTAATTTGGAATTGTATCCCACTATTTCCCACTCTTAATTGTTTTAACTGCTTTTATGTATGTAATCTTTGTAGATGTAAATTGCTTTGGAATGCCTCATAGGAAGCAATTTTTCAATAAAATTATTATAATTATTAACAGAGCAGATGGATGGTGTATATTAATATATATCAGTGATGGCTGATGGATTATTCTTATTGTTAATGTGAGCTGACAATATTTATTCTTATGTTTTGTGTATTATTATTTTTTGTATAAATTTCAAGAGGACTTTGTTTGACTGATTCATGGATCTATTAGCATATCCATCCCTGATTTTTACAGATCTAATTTATTGAGTTGTTCTGAAGATAAAATGGTTATTATAAATAATTGTAACAGAAATGGGATGGGATGCACAGATGGGGTGTAACTGTGGTGGATTATCTTCTTTGCATGCAAAAGACCTCTTCTTTCAATCCACGTAGGATTGGAAGATACCCCTTTCTGAAACTGTTAAATAGTGGGAAAGATGGATGAAGGACACAACTGTGTTGGATTCACAGCTCTTTATTACAGCAGTTAGAACTGCTCATGGAGTCAGACTGACTGCAGCCTAGCTGGCTGCTTTAAGTAACTTGTAACAGTAACAACTCCCAACTAGGTAACCAATCAGTGAGTGACAGTTCTCAATCCTTCATTTGCATACTGGTGGCCCTGAGTGAGAACTGCAGCTAATCTTAATACAGTGGTACCTCTGGATACGAACAGGATCTGTTCCGGAGCCCCGTTCGCATCCAGAAGCGAACGCAACCCGCGTCTGTGCGGGTCACGATTCACCACTTCTGTGCATGCACATGATGTCATTTTGATCATCTGCGCATGTGCGAGCAGCGAAACCCAGAAGTAAAGCACTTCATTACTTCCAGGTCGCTGCGGAGCACAACCCGAAAGCGCTCAACCTGAAGCACTTCAAACCAAGGTATGACTGTACATAACAGAAACCCTGACGTGTCTAGACAGCACAGGCAACTCCTCCTGCTTTCATTGGGGTTATGTTGTGGGCTTCTGCATGCATAAGTAAAATGAGCACCATCTAAAGCCTCTAAACACCTGTTTTTTTTTAGCTGCTCTCCATGCTCTTTGGTTCAGATGGCCAGAAAGGACAGGGAACAATGTGTCTGAACAATACAGCTTCCTGCCCAACAGCTGCCACAGTTGTGAGAGCTCCCACATGCCATTTTGGAGCCCATAAGTGTTTTTTTAAAAGGAATTTAAATCCTTACTTCTTGAATTTTGGCTCGCTGAGATCCTCTTCAGGCTCTGGGGAGGGTCTCCTTACGAACCACGAGCACTTTTCAGCTCTCCCCCACCACTTCTGTGTTTGAATGCATTCATTTATTTATTTTGTGCCACGGTGCATGTGTGCAGTAGTGCATGAGTTGATTCCGCTCAAGTGGGGAGTTGCCAGTACTAAGCTGGATGGACCAATGTTCTCAGGATCAGGCCGCTTCCTATGTTCTGTATAAAGGATGGTTGTAGCTTTCCGTTCAGCGGCAAAGGGAAACCTATAAATAATCCCATTTTTATGAGGACTCCTCAGAATTGTTATGAATACTTCTGCAAATGAAATAATATGCAAATCTACTATAAAATGTCAAAATAGGTCCTTCTGTCCTTTTGGCAAAGCTCAGCATATAATAAAAAAGGCCTATTTTGACTGACAGCTGATTAGAAAACCACAATTTCTTTTTCAGATTTTATGGCTGTCAAAATAATACAAAACTGGAGATTGGAAAAATCTGGTTGACAGGAGAGTAGCCAGAAATTAGTAGCAGAGATGTGCTGGCTCACTCATCTGAGTCCAGCCTGGTGTTTGAGGTGATGCAGCTGTCTCCAATTTCCTTTGCTGGAATGTCATAATGTCACAAATCCAGCTGAAAACTGAGCAGGACTTACTACTTTCTGCAGGGGTTTGGAAAGTGGTCTTGGTAGAGCAGGAAAGATGGATGATATCTTGGTTAAGCTAGACAAGCTGGACTGCAGACAATATTAGAAGTGGGTTGATAATTCATTTAATTGGTTGTTAATTTGGGGAAGAGGGACGCGGGTGGTGCTGTGGGTTAAACCACAGAGCCTAGGACTTCCTGATCAGAAGGTCGGCGGTTCGAATCCCTGCGACAGGGTGAGCTCCTATTGCTCGGTCCCTGCTCCTGCCAAGCTAGCAGTTCGAAAGCACGTCAAAGTGCAAGTAGATAAATAGGTACCACTCTGGTGGGAAGGTAAACGGCGTTTCCGTGCACTGCTCTGGTTCGCCAGAAGTGGCTTAGTCACGCTGGCCACATGACCTGGAAGCTGTACGCCGGCTCCCTTGGCCAATAAACAAGATGAGCGTCGCAACCCCAGAGTCAGTCACAACTGGGCCTAATGGTCAGGGGTCCCTTTACCTTTTTTTTAATTTGGGGAAAATAGGTTGAGCATTTGTTTTGCAGGCAGAAGGTCTCTGGTTCAATCCCCAGTATTGCCAGGTAGGGGTGGGAATGTCCTTCTGAAACCCTGGAGAGCTGCTTCCAGTTAGTGTAGATAATAATGAGCTGGATGGACTAATAGTCTGACTCTATATATGGCAGCTTCCCATGATCCTAGTCCTCAGTGGTTCATCTGAACATTATGTTTTTGCCAAATATTGGCAATGCATCTGTTACGGGAAAATCTAGGTGTGAGGCTGCTCAGTCACCCAGCTCGTTGGGCAGAGCCCATGGATCCCTGCGGAATATAGGAAGGAGTCCAGCCACCAACTGGAGCAAATAGCTGTAGACCAAAGTTTATTGCGCAACAGGTTCAAAGAGGAATTTTGAGCCCTGAGGATAGGGTGGCAATGACTTTTAAAGGTTTCCCACCATATCCCAGAATACAGTTCGTTTTGCATCATTGATACATTATTGCCACATCACTGACATGTCACAAAAGGGGAGGGGTAGACAGGGGTTACACTAGTTTAACCTTGGCAAATAAGTCCAAACCAGTCCTTGGTACAAGATTAGCATAAGCAGACATGTCAGGGCAAGACCCAGGTATAAGATTAGCATAGGCAAACACCTCTGAAGTCCCACCACCCAAAGTACAATAGAACTTCCTTTGCATGTCTGGACCCCTTGGCAGGTCTGGTGATGGGATTAGGCTTCCCTTGGAGAACAATGAGCCCAGCAATTGTCACCTCTGGGCATTTCCTGGGGTAGGAGGTGTGTATACAGGGAAAGAGTCCTTTTTCCAAGGGCAAAATGGTGTTGGAATGGAGGAACTTGGCAAAGGGGTTGATTTTATATGATTCATAAAGCTAGGTATATCCCCTGAGCTATCAAGTCGAAAGGATACAGTCAGGCATAATATTTGTAACCGTTAACAACTTTAAAGATGTGCCCCCCCCCGTAATTTCCGTAACACATCTTTACTGTTCGTCTGCTTATATATAATATCTAATGAGTTCAAGGCATGATATGTAACAGCCATACAAGGGTTATGTGGCTGCCCTTGAGAGCAGCAGCCCCACATCTCCTCCCCACATATTCTTCATAACATCTAGTAAAAGAAGACACATGGCATGAGTTCCCTGCCCACTCAAGGAGCTGCCAGAGACATGTGAAAGTCTCAGCACAATGATGCCACACCAGTGTTTTCTTCTGCTGGCTCATACCAGGGAGAACCAAGGGCTAGGAGAAGTGGATCTGTTGCGGGCCTGGAGCCAGCACCTGACATGGTCAGTCAGGCGCCAAGACCCATGAACATAGGAGAGGTCACCGGGAGCTGATTCTGGTTATCAATCTCCTCCCCCCTTTTTTAAAAAACTTTTTTACCAGGGCAATGTGTATGCCACAGAGAAACGTGCTGGCTGAAAATACAGCTGCCTCCCATCTCCATTTCCTCCAAATGCCTCTGGAGCCAACCACATCAGTGGCCTGAGGCCATATAATAATAATAATAATAATAATAATAATAATAATAATAATAATAATAATAATTTATTATTTGTACCCCGCCCATCTGGCTGGGCCTCCCCAGCCACTCTGGGCGGCTTCCACAGAAACCAAAAAACACTAAAATATCATACATTAAAAGCTTCCCTGAATAGGGCCGCCTTAAGATGTTTTCTGAATGTCAGGTAGTTGTCCATCACCTTGACATCCGATGGGAGGGCATTCCACAGGGCGGGAAAAGGAAGTTCCACTCAGGGCTGCTTTGCTTCTTACTATAAAGGGACCCTTGCTCACCACTGGGCGGGGGGGGGGGCATGGCTACCAGCCTAGCAATGCCTTGTTTGTCCCTAGAGATCCCAAAGATGCTGGTGCCTCCTCCTATGTCTTCAGTTATAGATGTCACACTTGTGGTTCCAAGGGATTTGAGAAGATACTGGTTTTGGTCCAGGAGGCAGCTGTGTTCGATCAAGATAAGCTTAGGTTTTACACCAAATGCATGTGACTTTTCCTAGAGGGAGCTGTTCCGGTTGAGATGGCCCAACCCTGAAATGTTTCTAAAGGTGGGTTCCCAATGGAAATCTCCTGCAAGGAAAGGAGTTATTTGCCTGAATTTAAGTATATTAAACTTGCATAGCAGGGATGAGCTGAAATTTCTCGTGTGTGTGTGTGTGTGTGTGTGTGTGTGTTGAATCTAACTTCTGTTGGGCAAACCCTCTGGGAAAACAGTTCTAAAAACTTCTTAGCCAGTTCCAAACTTACGTTGCCCCACCCCCTTCTCTTTCCCTTCCAGTTATAATCTGGCAGTGGTAACTAGGAATACTCACAACATCCCCTGCCCCTGAATGCCTTCAGTGCTGTTCTAGTAGAACCACAAGCACACAGACGTTGGGAAATGCAATCTTCCCAGGGCACGCGAGTGCTCACTCTGATCAACAGTCGCCCTGGGAATTACATGTTCCAAGGCTCCTTGCATGTTGCATGTTGTAATGTGAATGCTCAGGAACAATGAGCCCTGGGGCATGTGGTCTCTGAGGGCTCATCCAGATTTCTGCTCGTCCTGCCACTTCCCCCGGGGAAATGTAATGTAATAAGAGTAGCTGCAGTTCTCACTCAGGTCCACCAGTATGCAGATGAAGGACTGAGAACTGCAGCTCACTGATTGGTTAGCTAGTTGGGAGTTGTTATTGTTACAAGTTACTTAGTATTATATAAAGCAGCCATATACATATGCAAGTCTGTCTGTCTCCAGGAGCAGTTCTAACTGCTGTGATAAAGAGTTGTGAATCTAACAGAGCTGTGTCCTTCATCCATCATTCCCTCTATTTAACAGGAAACCCCTTCCTTAAGGCTGAATCAGAGCAAGCATCAATCGGATTTCCCCCAGATTGACGCTTGCTCCAATTCAGTGCTACAGAGCAGTTTTCCCAAAGGAAGTGGCAGGAACAAGTGGGAAACTGCTTGATCCCATGCCTTCTAGGCATGGGAGAAGCAGAAGTGTGGGTAAGCCTTAAGATTCCTGTTGCAAATACTAAGCCAGGCATAGACAAACTCCAGCCCTCCAGATGTTTGGGACTACAGTTCCCATCATCCCTAGCTAACAGGACGAGTGTCAGGGATGATGAGAATTGTAGTTCCAAACATCTGGAGGGCTGCAGTTTGCCTATGCCTGTACTAAGCTCTTAGAAGCCCTATAAAACAACATTCCCAAGTGTCCCTGGCATTAAGATGTTACCAGTGCAACACTGAAGACACCAGAGAAAGAAAGACTCATTCCCTGTATGGGGCAGCTGCGTATTCCTGCATTGCAGGGGCTGAACTAGATGGCCCTCAGGGTCCTTTCCAACTCTATGATTCTGTAATCCTTTGATTCCAAATTCTAAGTGCAAGAACTTTTTTTGGGTGGGGGAGGGAGGGAATGCTGCAAGATTTGTAACACAGCTGAGTAGGAAAAATTCATATGTTGAGAAATGTAACTGTGAACTCAGGTGACAGCATTATTTCTAACCTTTAACACTTTCAGAGTTCAGAAAATTACATTCCCTTTCATTGTCTGCAGCCTCTGCAGGTCTGCCTGCCCTATCAATCCATCATGAGGCACATAAGACACATTGTGGTGTTCCTGGGCAAGGCTGCCATAAGTTATGCAGCAGAAGGATTTTCTAGTCCTTGCTTCTAGAGAGCTTCTGCCGCTTGGGGAGTACCCAGCAGTGGGCAAGATCCACCAGCAACCTGACTTAGGGCTCATGTAGTCTTGTTGCTTTCTCCCAGGGAAACACAATATTTACCGCTGAATCAGAGCAAACGTCAATGGGGTTTTCTCCCATATTGTTATGAAGGTTTCTTGTCACCCGCAATCTCTGCCAAGCAGCAGCAAGATTCCAGGGGTTCCATGCACTCAACCAGGGTTGTTGTTTCCATTGGGGAAACTGAGTCACAGTGGAGGCTAGTTCCTTTAAGAAATATGGGGCTTATTTTAAACCTATTTGCACCTAAAGTCTTCAGTAGAGGGAGTGCAGAACATTATACCCCAATAATGTCTCTCATTGTCCCTCTCATAGCTTCAGCAAGCTTGGCTCCAGAACTGCAGTCAGTCATGGCACCTGGTCTCTCGGTGCAGCCTCTCCAGCTAGAGCTACTTTTGCCCACTTCCTCCTCCTTGTACTCAGAACATCTTGAGATTTCAAAAAGGACACCTGTTTTGTGACATCATGACCCCTGTCTCCTTGGCAACCTCCCAGATCTCCTGGTTTTGTCCACTCCTCAGAATGGTAGCTTTCTGCATTGCCAAATGCCCTTTTAATGGCCCAGTGTTTCTCAATGGCTTTGCACATAGCTAGCCTGGCCAGGCCGGTTTGCATAAACTAACCCAGGAATTCCTAGTCTGGCACAGTTCTGCAGCTTGCATTTCCCCCCCACATGTGCCAAATGTTATTTAAATACTAAAAGGTAAAGTTAAATGTACCCCTGACCATTATGTCCAGTCGCGGACGACTCTGGGGTTGCGGTGCTCATCTTGCTCTATAGGCCGAGGGAGCCAGCGTTTGTCTGCAGACAGCTTCCGGGTCATGTGGCCAGCATGACTAAGCCGCTTCTGGCGAACCAGAGCAGATCACGGAAACGCTGTTTACCTTCCCGCTGGAGTGGTACCTATTTATCTACTTGCACTTGACGTGCTTTTGAACTGCTAGGTTAGCAAGAGCAGGGACCGAGCAATGGGAGCTCACCCCGTCACGGGGATTCACACCGCCGACCTTCTGATCGGCAAGCCCTAGGCTCTGTGATTTAGACTGCTGTTTATTAATTTCAATTTTTCATTAACAGACTCTGGTACTCTAGATCTATGGCATTACCAGCTTCTTACAGAAGACCAGAAACCATCACTGATTGCTGGTTTGAAGCTAAGCTTGCTGAAGTTATGGGAGGGGCAACAAGAGACACTATTGGGGCATAATGTTCTGCACCCCCTCCATGGAAGGTGTTAAATATGTGTAAAATAAACCCTATATTTCTTAAAGACATTAGATTTTGCTGTGCCTTGATTTTCCCAGTAGAAACACAACCCTGGGTTCTTGCTACTGCTTGCCAGAGATTGCAGGTGGTGCAGAACATTCATAACCACATGGTCATTCCAGACTCTCATTTGAGCAGAACTTATAGAGAGTGTTGTCAGTGCCAAATGGATTGCTGTAGCAAACCTTCATTGTTATGTCAGCTTCTTGCGAATGCTCCTTGTATGCTGCCTTCAGTCATTCTGATGGTGATGAATGGCATGTGATCCCATGAATTTAATGGTTGCCTCTCAAGTGACATGAACTTCCTCAGTGCCCGTTCGTGTTTCACTTCAGCGCTATGTACTAGGAAATCCCACATGCCAGTCTCACTTTTCTCAGTGTCCATTGACAGATGCAGTGTTTGAATAAGAAAGAGCATTATCTTCAAGGGGTTGTGAATCTCTGCTTCTCGTTTGCCCTCTGCCAGGTTAAACATTTGCAGTGTTGTCAGGGGTTTCCTCTGCCTTGAACAGGGAACTGTGAGGTCCAAGGTTGAGGCCTTTGTTTGGTGAGTTCTGCCAAAGGCTAAGACCTCTGTGTCCTCATCATTGTGGAACAGCCTCTGTGATTGATTGGGAGGCTGAATGAAGCCTCTAGATTGGTCAGGCCTAGGATAAATACTTGAAGAATTGTATTCTGCCTCTGCAACAGAACAGTATCTTGTGCCTTCTCTACTTCTGGCTACCAGATTGGAAAAATTGACAGATTTGCCTATCCTTTTGATAGTGACATAGACCAGAGGCCTAGAAAGTCCTCACGTGCCACCTCCCAGGGCACTGAGCCCAGGGCATTGAGCAGGAATGAATGAATGAATCTTTATTTGTGTTCAGCCATCGGCCATAGCAATAAAACAATGATACGATATACAAAGAATAGAAATCAACAAGTCAATTATATAAAATACACTTTAGGGTTTTGAATCAATAGTCAAATAGTGGATCTTATTCTGATTGCCCCAGCTAAAAAATCTTGCAGCCTTTGCTGTCACCTGCTCATTTGAGCAGGACTTTAAGGGCAGAAGTCTACAGCTCCACTCAATGGAATGAGTGGGAGGACCTGCTAGTGTAGCAAGCCTGACTTCTTTATTGCTTCAGACAGCACAATATGTTGGGTCTGCCCTGGAAAAGCCTAATTCTCTCTACACTCTCCTGAACTTATCTCCTCCTGAGCTGGGCTACTTCTTCTCTCACACACACCCTGGGAAGCACCATAGCTCAGTGGTAGAGCATCTTCTTTGCACTGAGAAGGTCCCTGGCCCAGTCTGTGACACCTCCAGGTAGGGATGGGAAAGGCTGCTGCCTGGAACCCTGGAGAGCTGATGATCAGGGTAGACTTGGTTGAGCTAGAAGGGCCCCGTAGTCTCAGTATAAGGCAGCTTCCTACGTCCTTATCCATCTGCACACCCAACAGCACAAGATTGGAACTGTTGTGGCTTCCTTGTTGTTGTGTTCCCAAACAACGGAAGGAACTTTATAGTTCTTTCCCAGCTGAATACTTGAAATGTGTGGGCAGCAGGAAAGTGAAGATCAGTGATGGGAAGGATCTGGAGATAAATATGTTTTCTGTAAATTTTTCAAAGTTATAGTCCACAACAAGATTCTCGTGTTTATCTTTCTGGGGCTACAGGAGCATATGGCAGGCTTATTTCTGTCTGTATGCCAAATTCTATTATCTGTTTGCAGAACACTTCTATTGCCTCCCCAACCACACTAAATATTTACTTTTCCACTTTCTTAGCTTTTACCCCCTTTGCTTTCTTAAACTCAGTTGACCCTTCTATATATTTTTATTAGCTCTTGGCCCGCATTTTTCAAAACCTGTGTGTGTGTTTACAAAACCAGTATGGCTTCTAAATAACAATTTCAACTCAGAACTTATATTTTCAGATTCTTGGAATGGATCCATTTGGCAAGCCAATGGAAGGAATCAGAAATACCCAACTGGAGTGATCTGGGTGCCCAAGGGAGTGGAGGAATTTGCAGTTGATTGAATTGATCACTTTGTATTGAGTAGAATTCTTCGCTACTCCTGCCCAAGATTACCACTACAGAGCTATATTCCCATAACAGTGCATTTCTCATCTGGCCTCTTCATTCCACAACTTGAAAGTCAGAGAAACAAATACCGTACAATTTTTATTAGCTGCTACCAGTTTTAAACCAGTGGCTGAAGTTTAAATCTGGTGCAATTTTATGCTTCAGAACTCTTCTGTAAGCTGGTGGTGTGCCCTGAAAGCTGGGTCAGATGTTCTTTGGATATTAATATTTACACAAGCCAGGGGTTTAACTATTTCTTCATCTCTCTCCCCACCCCCACCCAGGCAATATCTTTGTGGTCAGCCTGTCTGTGGCAGACCTGGTGGTGGCTGTCTATCCCTACCCTCTTATATTGACCGCCATCTTCCACAATGAATGGACCATGGGCGACATCCACTGCCAGATCAGCGGCTTCTTCATGGGCCTCAGCGTGATTGGCTCCATCTTCAACATCACAGCCATCGCCATCAACAGGTACTGCTACATTTGCCACAGCCTCCGGTATGACAAGCTCTTCAACCTGAAGAACACCTGCGGCTACCTTTGCCTGACGTGGCTGCTGACCCTGGTGGCTATCCTGCCAAACCTTTTCGTGGGCTCCCTGCAGTATGACCAGAGGATTTATTCATGCACTTTTGCTCAGACGGTGAGCATGTCGTACACCATCACTGTGGTGGTGGTCCATTTCATCATCCCTCTCTCCATCGTGACCTTCTGCTACCTTCGGATCTGGATCCTCGTGATCCAGGTCAAGCACCGGGTGAGGCATGACTGCAAGCAGAAAGTGCGTACGGCTGATGTGCGGAACTTCCTGACCATGTTTGTGGTCTTTGTCCTGTTTGCAGTGTGCTGGGGGCCATTAAACTTCATCGGCCTGGCGGTCTCCATCAACCCTTCGAAGATCATCCCGCAGATTCCAGAGTGGCTTTTTGTGGTGAGCTACTTCATGGCTTACTTTAACAGCTGCCTCAATGCTGTGATATACGGCATTCTCAACCAGAATTTCCGGAAGGAGTACAAGAGAATCCTCCTTGGCCTCTGGAGTCCACGCCTGCTCTTTCTCGATGCCTCGAAAGGTGGGACGGAGGGGGTTAAAAGCAAGCCATCCCCGGCCGGAACAAACAACAACCAGGCTGAAATCTTATTGTAAATAGAAGGACTATTTATTCCGCTCTGTCCATATGCACTATGTAAAGCTCATCTTCTACATGCTATCACAAGGGCCAAATTTGACTCGTACAAATGATTCCACCACCTTCTGTCTCATTCTCTCTCTCTTCAAACAATGGGCTTGTTATTATGCTTTGTGAGAGTCGGCTTATGGTTTCCTAGGTTCTGCTGAGAAAGAGCATACACTTTTGAAGCAAGAAGCCTTCTTTGGCCACCAGCTTACAAGGTTGCCTTGGGGCAACTGCCTTAAGCTCAACTGGACCCTTTTATCCAGGCCAGGACTCTCTGCTCTGGCTGACCAAACTCTTCAGTGTCTGGGGCCAAGAGGTCTATCCCACCCTTTCAGCGAACAATGCCTGGGATTGAACCTTCTGCGTGCAATGCATGTGCTCTGCCACTGACCTGTGGGTTTATCCTCTCTCAGCATTAGTGCACACACACGTGTGCGTGCACGTGCACACACACACACCTCATTCACATTCCCACTGAAGTCATGGATTTGTGTAAAGATTTGCAGGGTGGTGCTTGCCTGTCTTGTTGTTCTCTTCAATGCTGCTTTCCACAGTGTGCCTGATCGATCTGGGATGCGTGTGCTGCACATATGCGATGACTCCCTAAGACAAGAAGCATTCCTAGAAGGGTGCATACAGCCTTGAGAATGTGCTACTTTGTGCATTGTCCTTCTCTGTAGTGTTCTACCGACAGATGTGCCACGCTCTGCTCCTTCTGGTGTGCCTCTGTTGGAGTGTGCAAAAGCTCTAGGCCGCATGACCAACTTTGCGCTATATTAGATTACTGTATGTGTTAACCAGTGTTTTGCCACCAACCTGATGATATATCTCCAGCAATTCTTCTTTAAAGCCTAGCAACAAAGAGCTGTGTCCTTGCCAGACTGGATACATTAGTGTGCCATGAGATGGCTGCTAATGTGGCATGCAAGGTGAATTACAGACCATTAAGGGCTCATGTAACCTCACAGCAATCATCCTGGAAGGAGGCTGCCCATTGGGCTTTTGTATGAGCCACTGTTCTCAGCTTTTCCAATACAGAGGTATGCCCAGAACAGTGGCTTGTACAGTAAAACAGTGAGGATGAGCTCACCTGTAGAAAGGCTGTTTTATTTATATATGCTCTTAAGAACAAACCTTTTGCAATGTATTATTTAAGTGTGCCTATTTTTTAAGGAAATAGCAAAAAACAAAAAAACAAAAAGGTATGCCTGTGCTGTTAAAAATTAAAGTGTCTTAACCAAAAAGCAGGACAAAAAGCAAAGCAAATCAGTTTTTAACCTGCAGTTGATGGGTTACTATTTAAATGTGAATACAGCAGTGACATGTTTAGAACAGCAGGACCTGTGGTGGTCCATCAGAATGTACCTATTCCTCAAGTGTCTAATTCAGCCCCAGCAGGGGAGGGAAGAGTCAATTTAGAAAGTTTGAAACAAAAAGCAGCTTTGTGTGGCACAGATTGGCTGGCCCTTCCCCTAATCCTTGGACCATGTTTGCATTGGGGTGGGAGTGGAGTTTGCACTTGGAAAACAAAATAAAGCCACAGATGGATGAATGCATATCTGCATGATTGCCCATGCACTACATGTAAATATAAAGAAAGCCAGCCAGCCCTCCCACCAGAGGAATGCTGGGAAAGGGAAGACCAGTGACTGGGCTGGCATATGATTTGCTGGCATGAATACCTAGCACGACAAGTTCCAGAGCTGGGAATAATTGAGGTTCACTGGCAGCTGAGGGTTATGCTGTGGGTTCTCTCTTTATATCCAGGCGAGGAATCTGCAGGTGTTGCTGGACTCCAACTCCCATCAGCACCAGCCAGGACAATGAATTTCTAGGATGCTGTAGTCCTGGCAACACCTGGAGGTCATTTGTCTTGCTTTCTGTGATGTGTGTCTTTCTCCTAAGCAACACTGTGCCCTCTCTCTGCAAGCCCAGGTATGGAAAATCCTATCATTTGGGAAAGACCAGAAGTCTAGCTAGCTCTCCAATGTTTAATCAACAAATTGGTTGAATTAATCAGTTGAGATCAATTCTGATTGACAAAAATCAGAAATTGGGGAGAAATTGCTGTAAAACTGGAGAGCAGTTATCTTCCCATAGGAAGAAATGTATATTAGGAGAAGCTCACACACAAAAAAGGCTGATGAATTCTCATGAGGACTTTTCTTTTAAAGCAGCTCAAGCTGATTTGGAAATGTGGAAACTTGAACAAGGCTGCAGAACTGAAGAACAGAGAGAAACTCAAACTGACAAATTTGCTGGCACTCTACCCTCAGTTATAGGAAATTTATGAGTATGGCATTGCTACAGAGGTTTGGATTTTTAGAGTGCAGAAAAAATAACGGTAGGGCTCTACCTCACCTTAGACTTATAGAATTGTAGAGTTAGAAGGGACCACAAGGGCCCCTGGCCCAACTCCCTACAATGCAGGAATATTTTGCCCGACCAGCCTCCCCTTTGTCCATATAGATATATAATCTGCAATACAGCAGTCTTACTAAAACTTGAATTTTGAACTGGTTTACAGCCACACACACAAGGGCAAACTGCAGGTGATATTAAATACGTCTTATCCAGCCTGCAAAATGGTGTATTTGTTTTTTGTTTCTTTAAAAAATGCAATTTGCCTCAGCAAGGGGTGACAATTAATGGAACCAGAGGCTGAATGAAGGGGAGACTGAACCCTCCCCAATGTAATTCAAACAGAAAGGACAATTATAACAACAGACAAAATATGAAAAACAAAACCATAAAATAGGCATGCAGAATGAGTAGTTGCACATGAGTTAGAATAGCAAAGTCTAAGTAAAGGCTGTCAACTTCATCAGATTATCAAGCCTAGTTCCGGATTTGACAGTCTTGTGACAAGGATTGTATTGAAAGCAATGTTGTATATGTTGTAAAGAATTTCAAATCATATAAAAGGTGTCTGGAGAACCTAAAGGTAAAGGTAAAGGACCCCTGATAGTTAAGTCCAGTCGCAGACGACTCTGGGGTTGCGGCGCTCATCTCGCTTTACAGGCCGAGGGAGCCAACGTTTGTCTGCAGACAGTTTTTCCGGGTCATGTAGCCAGCATGACTAAGCCACTTCTGGCGCAACGGAACGCCAAAACCAGAGCAGCGCACCGAAACGTCGTTTAACTTCCCGCCGGAGCTGTACCTATTTATCTACTTGCACTTTTGGGCATGCTTTCAAAACTGCTAGGTTGGCAGGAGATGGGACGGAGCAACGGGAGCTCACCCCGTCATGGGGATTCAAACCACCAACCGTCTGATCGGCAAGCCCAAGAGGCTCAGTGGTTTAGACCACAGCGCCACCCATGTCCCTGGAGAACCTAGACCTTGTTAAAATCTCAAATTATGTGTGATTTTCTCCACTACATCTATATTCCAGAGTGAGTGGCATCAAACACCCAGTGTCAGATTTTGGGCTGGTTTCCACTGAGTTGCAATTACTATTTGTGCTGCCAAGATAATATATAAGACCCATTCTTTCTGACAATATATTTACATTGGTATCCACAAAAATATTCAATAACATTAGATTTTGGCAACAAACAATAGTTTCTTTAGTAACATCAATTATTTCTGTCAAAATCAAATTCCAAAAATCTTTCACAAATGGACATTCCTACCCTAAATGAAAATATGTACAAAGTTTATTGCAACCCCTCCAACAATTAGGTGATATAGAAGAAAACATTTTTTTACCTTTGCAAAGGAGTGTGATACCATCTGTGTAATAATTTTAAGAAAAAACGGAAACAGATTTTAAGGGTCACAATTCCCAAATTTTATTCCAATCCTTGGGAATACAGTCATACCTCGGGTTGAAGTAGCTTTGGGATAAGTATTTTCGGGTTGCGCTCTGCGGCGACCCAGAAGTAACGGAGCGTGTTACTTCCGGGTTTCGCTGCTTGCACATGTGCAGATGGTCTAAATGACATCATGCACAGAAGCGGCAAATCGCAAACCGCGCATGCGCAGACGTGGGTTGCATTCACTTCTGAATGTGGATGGGGCTCCAGAAAGGACCCCGTTCACATCCAGAGGTACCACTGTAATTTGTGTGCCAGTATCTAGTTCCTATATCCATAGATCCATAAGCTAGAGTACAATTTAGAAACTAATCATTCCACCTCCATTGTGCTTAATAAGTTTTAAAATTGCCTTAAGAGTCTCAAAGCTTGTATTTTTAAATGTTCTTTTGTACTAAAAGTATGAATTTGATTAAAATCTAGTTTGTGTAAATGTTTGACAAAGTTAATGTTATCAGGTTAATAGATATTGGTTGATTATTCGTATATAAATCTTGTAATGTGTCTAAACCTTTGGATTCCCAGTGTTCAGATTGCCTTGCTGGAAAAAATCTGGGTGGTACGATAATAGGATTAATGGAGACATAATAGGTGCAAATTTATATTGTCAGATTGTCCATATTTGGATAGTACAATTAGTAAATGGATTTGTTAAAGAGTTCAATTGATTTGGTTTAAGATCCTTAAATGCAAGAGCTTGTTAATGAGAGATGTTTGGAAAGTTTAATTTCAGTGTCTATTCTGTGTTGATTCAGTTCCCCTTTTATTATATATAATAATTGTCTCAGTTGAAATGCAGAGCAGTAGAAATATAAATTAGGTGTACTCCATTCATTGGATTTAGCTCTGCTTAATAAAAAAAGGATTTACCTTGGTCTAGGTTTTCGGTTTTGGAAAATAAAAGTCATTATTGTAAGTTGCCGTGTTTTCAATCGTTTATAAGGTTTGGAATAAAAATAGAAAGCAAGGTTAAAAACACCTTTTGAATTGTACTGCTCTACCCAAAGTTGAGAGATTTTTGGTTTTCCACATTTTTATTATATGTTCGTAATTGGATTATAGTTCATGTGAAATAATATATGCATGTGTGAATTGCTAAATATTTGATTGATTTGGCACATGTTGTAATTTTAGACATATCATAAATTAATTTTTGAATTTTAGGTCCTAAATTTATTTTTTAAATGGTTCATTTAGAGAAGTTGATTGAGCAACCAGGCAGAGAAACCAGACAGAGTTAGAAAACACCTCCTTTTAAGCTAGTATTTGTGCGGAGGGGAGAGAAGGACTCGATGGCCTTTGTGGTCTCTTCCAACTCTATGATTCTATGATTCTATGAATGCCTATGCAGGATTTCCCCCCAAAGTCAATGCCAATTTTAGAAGAAGAGTTCTCCTAAGGACTTCAGCAGAGCTAAGAAAGGAAAGAGTTAGATTCTTTCTCTACCCCTGGTCTGATAACTACAGCCCTCCGGGCTGATGCAATCTAGCTTTGTTTTGGTTGTGTTTTTTTTAACCAGACAGGCTCGAATGAGATTTGTAATTTAAAAATTCCATAACACAGTAAAATAGTGACTACAGAAATACAAATCAGATAAGTGGAATATGGATCCTCTCTTAAAAGTAATTATTAGCCCTTACAGACTGTAGCTCCTCCCAGCCTTTCATCCCGGGAAACCTACCTTTCCCTGGCTCTCACCCAGGGTCCTCCATAAATCATCCACCACCTCCATGAGTATACAGTTTATAGACTTTAATAAAAGGCCCCAGACATGGAACTCCAGAAGAAGAAGAAGAAGAAGAAGAAGAAGAAGAAGAAGAAGAAGAAGAAGAAGAAGAAGAAGAAGAAGAAGAAGAAGAAGAAGAAATACTGTAAATAAAGAGAGAGAAGGCAAAAGAAATTTTAGAGAAAGATACAAAAAGAAAACTTTTGATGTTCCACCTGCCAGCTACGTAAAAGAAACAAAAGGGATTATTAAATGCAAAGTCTCATTTAGAAAAAATAAAAAAATTCCTTCCAGTAGCACCTTAAAGACCAACTAAGTTAGTTCTTGGTATGAGCTTTCGTGTGCATGCACACTTCTTCAGATACCTTTTAGAAGCAATTGATGTTTGGGCCTTCTGAAGAGCACTGCAGCTTGTTTGAATCAGAAGTGAATTGCCAAATGACTCTTTGGCAGCTCCCCAAACCCATCAGAGGCTGAGATATAAGAGCCCTCATTTCGCTCAATAGCTTCCTCTAGGTGTGAGGTCAAACCGAGCCAAAAGCTGGAAAGGTTATTGCTACAAGCCAGAGTTCCATGGGGCACAATCATAGAATCACAGAACTGCAGAGTTGAAAGGGACCGCAAGGGTCATCTAGCCCAACCCCCTGCAATGCAGGAATCTCAGCAAAAGCATCCCTGACAAGTTGCCACCCAACCTCTGCTCAAAAACTTCAGAGGAGGGAGAGTCTACAACCTCTTGCCACTGTCAAACAGCTCTTACTGCCAGAAGGTTTTTTCCTGATGTTTAGTTGGAATCTCCTTTCTTAGAGATTGAAGCCATTGGTTCGAGACTTACCTCCAGAGCAGGAGAAAACAAGTGGTCTGTTTTCTCCAAAGCTGATTTCCCCTCAACATATTTGAAGTAGCCTCTTCTGTGTGTATCCAGTAGCTGCTGGAGCAGGGCTTCTGTATATCATACCCATTAGTTACAAAGTGGAATGAATAATATGACAATGCAGGTTTTTTGCTGCATCTATAAGAACCAATGCTTGTTTGTTCTGAGCACTGTGCTCCTCCAAGTAAATGTGATCTTTAATTCATCTCTAGCACCCACTTCTTCTAGGAATCGTGCCAAACAATTGCAGCATCTCAGGAGCTGGTCACCACTAAGTGGTCTGAACAGCATACATCTCAGGACACATCAAGTAGTAACCAATTGATTTTTATTCAGAGTGCGCCTATTAAAATTAACGGGCCTAACTTAGTCATGCTCATTAATTTCAATGGGTCTATTCTGAGAAAAACTATTCTGAAGTATCACAGTAGTAAGATAATATACATAGTTTTGTGCCAGAAGCACCTGGGAGTTGGAAATGGTTGGTGCAAGGCACAATAAACCAGTGAATCTTTATTATTAGGATCACAGATCAGCCACTAAGTTACAATCAACAAATACAGTTTTACAGCTTACAGGCCAGCAAAAGACTATGTAGAATTAACAGCGCAGCAAAGTGCTAGGAAGTGTGTCTTTGTGTTGCTGCACATTCAGTCACACTAGAATGGGTTGCTAAGTGCTCGTGCAGTTGGCAAGGAGATTTAAGCATCTGGTTTCTAGTAGCACATGCAGATGCACAGAAGTTTGCCACTTTGGTGGTGATTTAATTAGTGGAGTTTGACAGAAAGAGGGAAGGGTTAAGATTATCAGATCTGCCTGGAGGTTTGGTTTAAACAGGTATAATCAGTGCTTTTTTCTGGGGGGACGCAGGGGTACACATAACCCTAAACATTTTGTGAATCTTTGTACTTTTGTCCATTTACTGTATTTATTTTCCCCTATTTGAACTACAAAATGGTGATTTTCTGGAGTCAAAATGAGAGTACCCCTAAACATTTTTAAAGAAAAAAAGCGCTGGGTATAATATATAAGGAGTGATTGTCCACATTAATATGAACAGTATAATAACACGTGCACAACTGTTTCAATGCACGATCGACTAAGACCAGACACATTGGTTGTAAGGAATGCATTAGTATCTCCCATCAAAGCAGAGGGTAAGGCGCTAAACTGGATCAGAGTAAAAGCTCTACAGCATAAGACACACTGCCCTCATTTGTTCAGGAGATGAGATTCCAGTTGCTTTGCTCCTCCCTGGTCATTTTGCTGCAGTGGTGCGCTAAACCATGGTTGGCTTTAGCATGTCATCTGAACCTGGGTTCATAGTTTAGCTCTCCCAGAAAAAAAACATTAGGCTTGTGGTTTGTCTGGAGACAGATGAACCATGAGATTCAGATGACATGCTGAACCAAACCATGGTTTATCTCAGTGCAACACAGTGGCAAAATGGCCTTGGATTATTTTGATTGCAGCTCTACCAGTCTACAAAGGGGCTGCAGAATGCATTTCTTAATTTCAAAATCTGATTGTGATTGCTCAAAACAAGATTTAATTTCTAATCCCCAGGGAGTCCAAAGTCTACCCCAGGTCCTTGGACCTTCCCACCTTGAAGTTTGGGTGGTCATGCCTGCACAACTTTTCTGAATGGGGATCAGAGTGACTCTTGGCCCAGTTGCCATGTGGATGCATGGAATCAACATTAGGAGCCCTCTCAAAGCACCAAGTATAGGGTAAGCCCCTTGAACAGCTGGTTGTCTGGCATTCAGGAAGCGCTGCAGAAAGCCCTTTGCAAGACCAGTGCTCAGCACTTGCAAGGCCCAGAGCACAGGGCTTGCAAAGCTCTTTGAACTCAGTGCTTCCAAAGCACCCAACAATCCACAGGCTGTCAGGCAACTGGGAAGCACTCTGCTTTGACTTGTGTTGGTGATCTGATGTTGTTATGATGTCAGATGACTGACCAGCAGGGCACCCCACCCATTTGTTAAAAGTTGGCCAAAAGGGGCGGGGGACATAAATATCTGGCCTCTTGGGCAAAAAGTATTCCCCACCCCTGATGCGGAAGCACCCTCAAAAAAGGGTGGTGGGGTGAATATCTTGCAGTTAATGTCGGCCAAAGCTGGTGAGAATAAATTTGTGTTGACTTAACCTCAAACTCTGTTGACATCTCTGGAGAGATTTGCACAGGTCCATCCAGTGCTTTTTGCACAAGAACCCAGTAAGCCTTAATTGTTAATTAGACTCCAAAGAGCCTAGTGATTTCAGGTTAATTTATAGCTAGGACTGCAGTTTGGAATCAGTTCTTGCTTATTGCTTGTATACCAAGAAACCTGATTTTCCTTAGCACTGGTTCTCATGCACAGGTCACCTTTATTTTCTCCACATGGTTGGTGTGCTCAGAGGTAGGCAGATTTGTGGTGATCTGGACTGGTACAGGGAGACAGCCACAGAGACACCATTGATCCCAGCACTTATCTCTTTATCTCTCTGATAAACAATTACATGGAACAAATAAGCAGGGCTAACATGTGTGAAATGGTCCATAAATGCCCTTTGCGTAAAACTGCTCAAAATTTTATCTATTTTTAAATTAGAGTTACAAATGAGAAAGAACAAATATGTCACAGGGTGAAGGTAATTGCATCACACTTTTTCTTAGAGGATGCTGATGACTGTTATTTAGAAGATTTTTAAAAATGAAACAGGGAAGAACTATATATTGATCTGCACTGTGAAAAAATTGGGAAAATGAAATTATATATTGATGTTGTGTCTACCTGAATACAGATTGTTGCCTTCAAAGTGTGATTGGTGGCTTTGTTAATAAAGATATATTTATTCCTTTTACCTAGCATGTGTCTGTTGCCTGTATTTTGTGCCTTTGGGATTACTGCTGCATTGATACAGGGGAAAGAGCCATTTGATTTTAAATCAGGGGGTCGTCATCCTCTTTAGGGTCATAGGCAAGTTCTGGGTTTTTGAGCAAATGCTTCTCATATTCCTCCTCCCTCCTCCCCAAGAAACAGGGGGTGGGGGAGCAGGTACATAACACTTCATTTTTCAATGGATGATTCCAATCCTATTTGTGGATTTCTGTCCTTAAAAAGAAATTTTATGGTAAAGACTAGTTCATTTCCAGTTCTTAGCCTGCGTATAGACAATAGCACCCCAGACTGCAGGTGGGGACTAGCCTAATATACCTCTCTGCAGAACAATACCCTCCGCATAAGACAATAACATGCCAAGAAGTTTTCTGATTTCTTACAAAGATCCCAAAGAGAGTGGTCAGACTCCCAAGTCTGAACTGGTACCCCATAGTCCTTTCAGGATGAGGAATCTAGAGTTACAATAGAGATGTTTCCGAATTACTTTGGAAACTGAAGCAGGAACGGAAATTGCCAGTTATTGCGTATTTGTCCCATCTCTAGAACGGAAATCAATCCTGCAGGGATCTTTGTTTGCTGCTGCTCCTGCTTTAGTTCACAAACAATGCTATGAGATTAACCACACTGAGTGGACCAGAATGTGGTCTAACCCCCCCCCCCTTTAAATCCATATCAACGAAAAGGAAAGAACTCAATCTAAAACTCACCTACAGGTGGTACCTAACACCAAGGAAATTAGTGCTAATACACCCAGGAACCTCACCAAAATGCTGGAGAGGGTGCACCTCCACAGGCACATACCTCCACATGTGGTGGGAATGCCCCAAAACCCAACTATTCTGGACAACAGCCATAAAAGAAATATGCAAAATAACTAAGCAAGTATTAGAAATAACCCCAGAACTGGCCCTGCTAAACATCTTCCAAGATAATAATGCCCACTCACATAACAAAGAACTCATAACCCACCTACTCTCAGCAGCCAGAAACATCATAGCCAGACACTGGAAAGACTTGTCAGGTGTAAGCATGGACCAATGGTACCAAATAGTATGGGAAACAGCCTTACTAGAAAAATTAATCAATAAACTGAAACTGACACGGGGACAAATAGAAGATGCCTTCACCCTGGTATGGCTCCCCTTTATCACATACACAGCCCAACAAGACGACAAGAATTCACCAACAGCATACAAATCAATATGGCTGACCTGATCCAAAACGCCCACCCACCCCACACATACATGAAAACAAAGTTCACCACAGCCAATCACAAATGAACAAGCACGCCCTAGGCCAATCCCCAACCTCTCTCAACACCAAAGGAACACAAGTGAATAGCAAAGAGAACCTGGACAAGCGACACTGACACAAAACCCCACATACATTAAAGTAAAATAGAAACATCACCACCTGACCTCACCCCCACTCACCATTCTCCCTCCACCTCTTCCCCCTTTTCTTCCAAATTTAACACTAATGTCTCAACAAATGAAACTGATTTGAAGGAAATGTAACTTGAAAAAAGAGACATTGCACATACTTTTGTAAACCAAGAAATCTTTAATAAAAATACATTTTTAAAAAACAACTGCAAAATATATAAAATATTATGAGTGCTGTAACACACAACTCATCAGGAAATCAATTAAAATTTAACACAATAAAAAGAGAAACAGAAAAGAACAATGCATAATTGTGGACATGTCCCACTGTTTTTCTTGTGCTGAATAGCGTAATGATAATTAATCATGTAAAAAATTTCTCAGAGGCTGAACTGCAGCAGAATAGAGACAGCTCTGCAAGAATATGGTCCAGAGCAGAAATCTATACCTTCTTATATCAAGTCATGAAGCCTGTAGGGATCTGGTTTGAGTTGACACAGGAGAAGGGAGTAGAGAAAGGGGCTAAGTGGTGGGAACCTGGGTTGGAGGTGGGGAAATCTCCCCTTCCCACCCCAACTTCAGTTGCTTTGGAGGTGGGGAGCAGGGATGCCAGCTCTCCCCACCCATCTTCATGTGGATTGGAAAGCCGCAGTGGAGGATCATGGGAGGAGGGGGATGATCAGGTGAAGGGTGAGGTGGAGCAGGAGCCTGGACAGAAAGGTGCAGTCTTGTCTCCTATAACGAGGCTCTTTTGATTCCTCAGTTTATTTGGGACTTCAGAAAGCATGGAAAGAGTGAGGCCAGTAGACCTGGTATAGGAGTGCCAGCCTAGCCCCACGACCGTGGGTGCCTGGGGCAGCATGTATGGCCCTGGCACCAAAATTTGTGGGTGCCCGGCCCCTTCAGAGGGAATTTTGTGGGTGCTCGGGCACCCAGGGCCCCAGGGAGCAGGCACCTATGACCTGGTAGCACACCAGGCATGCAGAACATTCTGACCTTACAATGTACATATGGAAGTAAGAGACAGGAGCAAAAACCTCAATCCCACACTTCCCTCTCTGTGCGTTCAGTCAAGGCATGCAGAGGACATTTACAAGGGATTTTTAAGCAGCTCTGTTTACTCAAGAACTGTGATTCCCTAATGCTGTCTCCAGGTGGCACTTTTAATTTTACTGTTCCATTATGTTCAGTGGGGCTTATTCCCAAGGATTGCACCCTTGGTCTTTTTGCTGCTAGTTAAATGGATTGTTTCTGCACTCTCACACACAAGGCAGGTCCTCAGATCTGGCTGGTTGCCAGCTAGAACCTCATTAAAGTTGTCTTGAGCAATTAAAAAGGGATTGTAGCCATTAGCATTTATGAATATTTACGGCTGATGGCATTATGTAGCTATTTGGGTGTGAATGTTGAATGTTTTAATGATCATGGAGTTTGCTTTAGTTCTTGTGAATATATTCTGTTGATAAACTGCACTGCGAAGAACAATAAACATAAAGGTGGAGATTTAAACTGCACTTCAAACGTTGCATTCCGACCACTCACCAAATTATACAGAGTTTTAAAAACACAGCAGATCAAGAAAATATTATTCATGTCTATCCAGTTGTTTGAATACCAGTTAGGTCAGCCTTCTATCTGGAGCATTCCAGATGTTGCTCATCTACAACCCCCATCAGCCCCAGCCAGCATGGCCAATGGTCAGAGATGATGGGAGTTGTCATTCAACAACATCTGTAGGCCTGGAAGTTCCTAACGGGTGTCCTTCCTCAACATTCCGTGCTTACTTGAGATCTAGGATCAAGCTCAATCCTTCTCAGGCTGTTTTTTTTTTTTTAATTTGCAAATGAACGAGCACTCTGAATACATGAGGAGTCACCACTCTTAAGTCTGCAGAAATCACAACCTTGACTGTTAGTTTTGCCCAGTTTTGCTGTCCTGATGATCTTCAGATGACCTCTGTATTACATCTTCATCCCCATTTGCACAAAGCTTACATGAAAGACAGGCTATATCAGATCTTTATAGATTTGTCTGCAGGCAGGTTATGCAAAACTGCACTCATCCTGATTTGCTTATGGAGGTGGTTATACATCTTCCTGTTAATCATTAATTCATGCCACATCTTTCAAAGCATTCCTCCATCACTTTCCTACCTGCAAAAACCTGTTGCTTTAAAAGGGGGGGGGTTGTTGCAGTAGCATGACTGAACACTTTAATCTGCTTTAATTGCACAAACCAAAATTCCCCAACGTGTGGTCGAATCCTTCGCACAAAATACTGACAGCCTGGAGGTGTCACATGTTTGCTATTAGATATAGGAATGATGAATACTTTAGTTTGGATTCCAAACCTTCATTTGTCTTCCCCACTTTTGTAATTTTCCTTTGTGTATTACTGCAGGATAAACAGTAGCAATTATTACATTATTTAATCACTTGCCTTTAATACAATATTTATTTTACCTATTTACTACCTTTTAAGAAATCCAAAATTGTTCTATGGTTATGCTAGATGTCAAACTGTTCAATTATAAAAGTTCATAGCAGCTGAGAACCTGCACAAGCAATGCTGACACAAAACCCCACATATATTAAGTCAAATAGAAACATCACACCTGACCCCACCCCCACTCAGCTTTCCCCCCCTCCACCTCTTTCCTCCTATTCTTCCTAAACAAATGAAACCGATTTGTAAAAAAAAAAAGTTACATGGAAAAAAAATAGAAGAGACATTGCACATACCTTTGTAAATCAAGAAAATCTTTAATAAAAATACATTTTAAAAAAGATAGAATTATAAGAATACATGTTCCTAAGATATAAATGATGTTTAATATATACTTTTTAATGAAAGCTGGCTTATCTAGGAAGGGATACAAAACACAGAAAGTGTGCACTTACACTCAATTCTGTGAGAGGTTTAATTATTATTAAAAGCAAGCTCGCGGGCAGTATCAATGCCTGTCAACAGATATTGGAAGCAAAGGATGATTTAATAATCCAAAGGTAATTAGAGAAAAACAAAAGTATTGCAGATGGCTTGCTATGGAAGCCATTTCAACAATGATATGAAGAGACAAAAGAGAGCTTGATGAATGAAAATGGGCTCAGTTGTGGTATGGTGATGAATTTAGATGCTGGCAGCAGCCCAGCTGGACACATATATGAGGCTGAACGTTGTGCCTTATTCACTTTCTTCACTGGGCACCCATGGCTTTATCATATCACTTTCTCCCCCCAAACTGCTCTTTGGGGGACCTTTGGCCCATCAGATGTTGCTGAACTACAACTCCCATCAGCCCCAGCAAGAATGGACAATGGCCAGGGATGGTGGAGGTTGTAGTTCAGCAATATCTGGAAGGTCAAAGGTCCCTCACACCTGCTTTACTGTAACAAGGGGCCTGCTCTTAGCACAACTGTAGGCAAAAGGCTTTACTCTAAGCAAAATGTTCAAGTTGCTGGCACTTACAGGAGGTAGACTGACGCAGCCACTTCAAGCAGTGGAATCCAAGTAGCATGTCCAAAGAAGGAAGGAAAAGTGGTTGGGTTGGGTTCCAGTGAGATTTCGTGAGATCCTGCAAAATTTCATGGGAGTGCCTCACATGTGTCTGGGGCAGATCTTTGAAACTAATGAAAGCTTAAGCTTCCGGGCCTCTCATCTCAGAGGGGCCCCAGAAGCCCCTCTTAACATTTTTGGGTCTAGTAGATCCAACTGGAGTCACACTGAATTGAGTGAAACTGATTCATTTTGTGTTGTATATATTTCAACAATCCCAAAATTTGACAGTCAGTAGCACAGATATGGCAAAGTGTGGTGATCAGCCATGGAACAACCCCATTGAAGAAGACAACAGTGGTTGCCCAGGCCCAGTGGCGTAGCGTGGGGGGTGCCAGGGGTGCTGGCCGCACTGGGCGCAACATCTGGGGGGGGCGCGAGTCCAAAGGGAAGGGACAAGTTCCTTCCTCCGCCGGGCTCCCCGCCTCCACCGCCAGCCTTGTACCCTAGCGCGTGCGCCCCCCGCCGCTGCTGTGGCTGTGCTCCACTCACTGCTCGCAGGAGGAGCAGCCGCTGCAGCAGCGTCGACGCCACCACCGACGCCTGGCCGGGCACGGGCAGCCTCCGCACCCCGTCTCCCGGCAGAAGGGGGCACCGCTAGCTCCGGCTCTCAGCGCAAGTCTCAGCCGCGGGGGGGGGGGGCGAGGACGGAGCACGGCTGGAAGCCCCCGGACCCGGATGGGAGGAGGAGAGGCGCTCGCCAAGCCCGGATCTGGAGCTCCACCTACAGCCCAAGGAGAGGAGGGGGCGGGGAGGCGCCCGAGGGGAGGGGGCTTCGGCTGCCTCGGCCCGCGGGGGCTCCGCAAATAATAAATTTAATAAATTCCTGCTGAGCCTTTGGGGGGGGGGGTCCTTGGCTCCTTCGCTCGCCCCCAGCCCCAGTGGCGTAGCGTGGGGGTGCAGGGGGGCCGGGCGCAACATCTGGGGGGGCGCGCTCGCACTCGAGTGCTAAAATCCACGGGTTAGGGGGCGCAAATTACTTGCCTTGCCCCGGGTGCTGACAACCCACGCTACGCCACTGCCCAGGCCTCACTACTGCTTGCAAAGGGGTCCCCAGGACAGTTCAAGTTTCAGGGCCCCCAAAATGTAGTTCTGCCGCTGCTTGGGTCTCAGGAAGGTTGCACTCACCAGACCCTGGAAGGAGCTGCTGTGCAGCCTCAGTGCTTTGGCGGGGTGGCAACTCACAAGGCAACACCTTCCTGTTTCGCCTCAGGTGGCAGAATGGGCTGGGCTGCCCTTGCCCTGGGGGAGCTGTTGAGAGTGTAAGCATTGTGTACCACAGGTGTATCTCTGTCTCCACTAGTGCAGTGACATTCATGCCATATCATCAGGTTACTCAGATTTAGGGTTGCAGCTGATGATTGGTCATCAACACCTTTGTTCTTCTTAACAGCGTCTCTCCCAGCAGAAACCTCATCTGGAAAAACCAGCTTAGCCTTCATTTTTACACTGCTAAGCCATATTGCACTAACATTATTTCAGGGCTCCTTGGGCACATAGGAAGCTGCCTTCTATCAATTCATACCATCAGTCCATCTAGTTCAGTACTGTCCACACTGACTGGCAGCAGCTCTCCAGCATTTCAGGCAGTGGACATTCCAGCCTTACCTGGAGACACCAGGGATTGAACCTGGGACCTTGTGTATGCCAACCAGATGCTCTGCCACTGAACTACAGCCCTTCCCCTTACAGCAGCCCTGTATGGTAGGTCAGTGTTATTATCCCCAGGTGACCAATTTCTTGAGAGTACGTCCAGCTGAACACAGTGTGACATATTTACAAATCAATAGGCATAGGATCAAGATAGTTGCTTGCTTAAGTCCAACCACTGTATCCACAGCTGAGATTATTTTTGAGCTAGGAACTTCAAACCTCACATTCTTAGCTACTACTCTGCACCAGCTCTCAGTGATTCATTGTGTATACGCGCAACATTTATTACAGTTCATAGAAAGTGCAGAGTTAAATAATTACCAAATTAGGCTGATTCCTCCCCACCCCTCCAGGCTGGCTAAAGGCCACTGTAACTATTCCTGTGCTTTGTATGTTCTTTACCATGGTCAGAATGTGGTATCGAACCATTTGCTATCTCATCTCCTATTCACATATTTGGAACAATATCTCTTCCATAAGATCCCTTCCAGAAGGGATCACAGATCAGAGTGGAGATTGTAGGCTCATTTCTTTCCTCTGTAATTCATGGTGTTTGTTGGAACTATATGAATATCCCCCCACCCCACCCCCCAAAAAGATCCAATGGCCGAGCTGCAATGCTTTTGCTGTTCCTTGAGTTATGCATCTGTCATATTTAAAGAGCGTAATTCTTTCCCTCTCACTCTCCTCCTCTTCCTATGAAGTATGACCTTAAAGGTCTACCATCACTTTTTTCTTCTGATGTGTCAGCAGCTAATGTTTCAGACAGCCAAAGGTGAAACCTCATTCCTAAGACAATGTCAGCTTTGATTTCGCTGACTCCTTATATGAGCATTGCTTCAACCAAAGCCATCAAATATTTGTCTGCTTTTTCTTTTTTGCTGTTCCAAAGAGTTTGTTAACTGAGTTGCAGAGAACTGTTGCTTGAGGGCTGAGCCATATTAATTACAAATAAAATTGCCTTGCGCCAGGGCAGAAAATGACACAGATTAATTTGTAGAGCAGTTTAGAAGCAGCATTCTCGAAGACGTCTGCTCTGCAAAATACTGAAATCAATGGGAAGGGAAAGATAGAGCAGAAGAACATCAGACATTGAATGCCCATTCAACACACGTCTAAAGCAGATGGCATCACCAAAAAGAATCATGGGAACAGTAGGCAAGGGAAATGGTAGCCCCTGTGAGGGGAAAATTATGGTCCGGTCCCCAGGATTCTTTGCGGGGGAAGCCATGTGCTTCGAAAATGCACAGAATGTGCTTTAAATGCATAGTGTAAATCTTTCCATAGTTCTTGCATAAGGAGAAGGATGGGTTTTTAAAGTGGTTTCATACCAGAGATATCAACCATTGGCATAGGATGGGGAAAGCAGAGGAGCGGTTGCCTTGGACACAACATTGTTAGCAAAACTTGAACACCCTGTGCTGCCTCAATACAGCTGCGTGCTTCTGTAGCTGGTCTCTACTGAAAAAAGCTTCTCCAGTACGTGACATCTCCAGACAACAGAACAACTCCTCTTTTCTTGTTTCTGTGGCTGCAATCTCCTGGGTGACACATACAGTATTAGGCAGTTGAATGCGCATGTGTACTCTGCCCGTTTTCCTCCCTCCCACCCCCACCCCCGTGCGCTGGCAACCCACACTTTGCCACTGGTGCAACCACCATTTGGAGGAAGACCTTTTTGCACAGGCCGTTGCCGTTCCATGTACAAACATACTCAGACCCTGGGACTGGCATCTGACCCTCTCTGTGAGTCTCCTTCCAAGGGTGCTCAGAGGTTGGTAACATGAAAATTGGCCTTTTCTGTGGTAGCAACGCCCCCGCCTCCAACTTGCAGAATGACCTCCCTAGGAAGCTGGACTGGCATTAACTTTGCCAATCTTGCAGTGCCAAGCAGAGGCATATTATTCTCTCAGGTATTTGGATAGCCCTGGTGGTCAGGCTGTTGAGGTTTAGGCTGTGTGGAAGGAATGTATGTTTTGTGCTGACTGAGGTGCTGATTCCCACCCCCCTTTGATGAACACTTTTAGTACTTTGCATTGTTTTATTTAACTTCTTAATGCATTTTGAATTTATTACTGTGAAATGCTTTGGCATACCCTTGGGTGTGTGAAGCGATGAATACATATTCAGAGTAAGAAGAAGAGTGCAGAAAAAGAGAAGATGTGTGGCAATTAATAAAATGAAATGAAAGTGTCTTCCTGGGTGTAAATAGACAGTTATTCTGGAGAGCTGGTTTTCAACTTGTAAGGTCCAGCAGCACTACCACCCTGCACAGAAATCAAGAATCGGGTCCCATAATGCATGTTTAGGGTAAAGGCATGTCCCAGGTGTGAAAATGTTTAAGACTGCTGCTCTAGATGATTTGACTTCTTGGTTAATCCAACTCTGAACACCTCCAGCATTTACAATTTCCTAAACGCTGAGCAACAGAATTTTAGTCAGGGGTAGGGACACCCAGTGAAAGGAACTGACAACAGATTCAGGATTGACCAAGAAGAAAATGCTCCTTTATGCACCACATAGCGCAGCACCAAATTCAGGCTCTATGAAGGCCCCCATCATAGAATCATAGAGTTGGAGGGGACCCTGAGGGTCATTCTAGCCCAGGCACAGGCAAACTCCAGCCCTCCAGATGTTTGGGACTACAATTCCCATCATCTCTAACAGGACCAGTGGTCAGGGATGATGGGAATTGTAGTCCCAAACATCTGGAGGGCCGGAGTTTGCCTGTGCCCATGATAATCACAACCATGCTACCTCAGTCACACACCCTGATTATTTTATAATTATACAACAACAGGGATGTATTGCAACGATCAGTGTGTCTTGCCATGTGCTGCCTCTCAGCTAGATCTATTTTCTGTGTTCATGCAAGGGTAAATGATTTGGAGTGCTCTAATATCCTATTTTGGAGTGGCTTCAGTTGTGTTTTCCTTGAAGTTCCATTGCACAGAACAAAACTTGCACGCCATTCCCTGGAAACTGAAGCACTTTGTGTTGCCAGTGGTTTTAAAATTCTTCGGAGCATATAGAACAACTGCTCCATCATGCTGCACACCTTCTCCAGAGGGACCCTAGGAACCAATCCTCAGTGGCTGACTCACTTCCTTTCACTCTGATTGGCTCCAATCAGTACAAAACATACCCTGGTAAGCTTCCTCTCTCAAGCTGACTGGGTGGCTCCGGGGCATTGGAGACCATGCTGAAGAAATAGTAATGCATCTTTGAATGCTCACAACCCCAGACCACTGCACCTTTGCTTGTGTGGCATGGATATGGAACCAGTGACCCTAGATGCTACTGGACTCTAGCACCCAGCATAACTGGCCAGGGATCAGGGATAATTGGAGTTGTACTTCAGCAAGACTTACGAGGGCCACAAGTATCCTCTCCCCTCTGGTTTTAGTGGAAGAAGGTGAAGGGCTTCTCAGCTGGGAGTTTGAATGCTTTCTGGAGTTAAGACAATATATGCTACCTTTCTAAGTTGCATCTGTTTGGTGTAGAATTTATGTGTGACATCACTTCTGATGGGCTTGGCTCTTGCCCAGATAATGTCTTTGTGATGGATAAAGCTGCAGTTGCCACTTTGGGCTTGTGACAGAGGATTCACACGGACTGTTCAATTCTCTAAATGAGTTTTGAAGGTAATGAGCAACATAAAAGTTTTATGAGGGTCATTTCCTTCCCATTGCAGGTTTTGAAATAGCGTCAGACTAAGAGAGTGGCTGTTGTCTCTAAGAACCAGAGCCAGAATGGGAGCAAAAGGTAACAAGTACAAAAGATAATCCAAAGAAGTTGCTTTATCGCAGGTCAGACCTTGGGTCCACCAAAGTCAGTATTGTCTACAGTGAGTGGCAGCAGCCCACCAGGATTTCAGACAGAATTATATTCCAGCCCTGTCTGAGGATGCCAGGGATCAAATCTGGGGACTTCCACATGCAAAGCAGATGTTCTACTACTGAATTATGGCCCCTTGGTTAAATCACAACAGTTACACCCTCCATCAGAGTTAAGCAACAGCGAATTAGTGCAGTGGGTGAGGGTTAAACTAGATGTTAACAGACATAGGTAGCAATCTCTCAATGGCTAAAAAGTAAGAAAAACTCCAATTGGAAGTGGAAGAAGGGACTGAATGCACAACCCTTTCCCTCTGATTATTTTGGATCTGAAAATTTCCCTTCCTCAGTTGCTTTTCCACCCACAGAGGAATATAGACAGCACCAATTGCTTTTCCATCACAGGTGGAACAGCAGCTTAAGTGTGTGTGGGTGTGTTTGTTTGTGTATTAACAATTTATTTCGCTAAATATAATTATTTTTAAATCTCAGAGCACTGTGCAATGAAAATACCATAATGGCAGTGGAAACGCAAACAACACTAAATAAAACCATTTTTAAAAAACAGGCTATAAAGCAAGATTGAAACACAGACATGTGCCACCAATACAGCTGAGCAAAATACAAAACAAAAATAAAAAAATTAAGAGTGTCCAATGCAACTTGGGTAAACATTTACATTTTTGAGAAGCAATTAATGGTGATTACTGTTTCTTCTTCACAAATTATCCAAAGGATATGCTATCACCAAGGAGCTCCACTTCTGTGTTGTTGTCACCAAGTGACAATCTGCTTGTCATGGACCAACCAAAAAGGCCACATTCACAACACACAGTTAAGGGTGCTGTCTACGGAGTTGTTAGCAAACCCATTTGCCTCTCAGAGCTAAATTTGCTGGAGTTCCCTGGGAAGAAAGTTTGCTAAACCCCTTTGGGAACTAGAAGGAGAACAGGAGTCTCCTAACAACTCTCAGCACCTTTAGCACACTGCAGTTCCCAGGATCCTTTGAGGGAACCATGACTCTCAGCAGGCTCTGCTCCCCGCCCCTTCTCAGGCTTTTTTCATTGTGCATCCTGGAACAAGTGAAGAAAGAGCCATGTGGCTTGGCTCTCAGTTCAGCAAATGCTGTAAGTGAACCGAATCTCTCTGAAAGGAGATTTTATAGCCTGCATCTTTGCTAATCCAAAGATTTCATTATCCTTTTTGTAAGAACAATTTTCCTGCCCCCCCCCCATATAAAAACTGTCTGGAGCAGCAACTGTATGGGGCGACTGGTGATGACATATACATAACACTAGAAGCCTGGTTTTCTCTCACTGCCCAGGTCCCAGTGAAGGCCTACTTGCCCCCTTTCCCAGCTAGGCCTTGCCAGATGGGTCTTCAGAAAGGAAAGGAGAGCTTGAGACAGGAAAGGAAAGTTAACATGCACAGCTTAAGGCTGGGCCTTCTGAAAATACATGATATATTTGGGTTTCCTTCCCACAAAACCCATCCCTCCTTATGTTACTGGACTACAGTTCCTAGCATTTCTGACCAGTAGGTATGCTGCCTAGGATTGATGGAGTTCAACAGTATTTGGCACTCACCCCATCCCTGCTTTGCATTTTGTGTGGGGAGGAGGTGAAGAATAAAATGAAAGTGACATGGCGACTCTTGGTGATCAAAAGATTTAATATTTAAATTTTCTGTTTTACAATTTAAAATACTCATTTAAACATCCTTAAAATATCAATGACTTCACTTCTTCTCTTTCCATGATTCTTTTTGCATATCATAAATCCCTGCATATTTTACAAAAACTAAGCCATTCAGTATTCCATTATTGCATCCATCAAAACTTATTTACACTGTTGACTTTATCTTAATGCTGCCAACTTTTCAGGTATACACAATTCCCCCCCCCCCATATATTCAATAAACGTTTCCCACTCTTCTCTAAACGTATGTTCTTCTTGTTCTCTTATTCTATATGTTAAGTCTGCAAGCTGCGCATATTCCATCAGCTTAAGCTGCCATTCTTCTTTAGTTGGGACCTTGCTCATTTTCCATTTTGGGGCTAAACATGGGCCGCAGGAGTGGCATACATAAATGACCTTTTGACACAAGGGAATTTTTAGTCTGAATTATCCCCAACAAAATGTTTAAAAGTACTTGCTTGCAGGTTTCCTGCAGGTGTCTGGTTGGCTCCTGTGAGGACGGGATTCTGAACTAGAACTGGCCCAAACCAGCAGGCTATTCTTACTTTCATACCTGTAATTGACTAAGCACCTCCCCCATACGGAAATCAGTGTGTCTCCTATTATAAGCACTGCCATCTCCACCTGTGGCAAAATGTGAATGAGTTTCTTTTCCATGCTAATGGCTTCTTTCATACACTACTTCTTTCCCATGGGAAATTTAGAAATTACAGCAGCAGTTAAGAGGTTGGCACTAAAGCTCAGTGCTATAAAACATCTTTGTTTTAAAAAACCCCCAACTTTCTAAACCTGTTTCAGTCTGGATGACAAATATATATCATTAAGCGCGATTAAGATTTCGCGATGGCCTATGCACCACGCTTAATTGTGCTGCGTTTATACTTTCCATTTTTATCCCATTAAGGCCAGGGACTGTGATTAAATGGCACTAAATTAACTCAAAGGTTCATATGCCAGGCTGTGGACCTTCCTATGTCTTAATACATCTTCTTCTTGTTTTCTAGCAATGTATAAGTGAATCCCAATTTTCATTTCTGTTTTGTACAGCTGGGTTGGTGATGAGAATTCAAATGCATTTTCTGGTATGTACATTTGAATTCTTAGTAGCCAGGGACAGAAAGTGGCAATGGATCATACGATTTCTCTTCCAGTAATTTCCCACAGCAGAAGAGACGAGGAGGTACCCCGGAGCAATGGGCAAAGGATATGCAGGATATATTAGGTCCTGTATTCCAGAGTAGTATAAATACTTACAAACTGAGGCACTGTATATATGTTTCAAACAAGAGCTGCCCTTCCCACAGGCTTACAACATAAAGATAGACATAAAATGCATTAGGGAGGAAAGGAAAGGAGTGTGGTGTAGTGGTTAGAGTGCATGGGAGGTCTGAGTTCAAATCTCCACTCAGCCATGAAACTCTGACTTTGGCCAGTCACTTCCCTCTGCCTAAGGGAGAAGCCAAGTAGTGCTGGATCTCTGACAGGCCATTGTGCAGGGCTGTTTGGCCTTGGCCTCTGAAGCGATGCAGCTGAATGACCATTGAGAGAGAAGCTGTTCTGGAAAGAGAGGAGCCAAGTGGCGGTTAGCTGCTGCCAGGCTGATGGAGGGGGCTCCTCTGCCTCACCTCCCCATTGCAACCTATTGGGCATGTAGTTGAGGCAAGCTATTTGGGGACTGGTGGCGCCAAATGGCAATTGGCCAAGCCAGTGGAGGGGGAGATGCTTTCTCACCATTGCCACGTGGGATGCTTGCTGAAAAGGGCAGTTTATTTGGGACAGGAGGCCAAAGGGCAGCTGCATCCTAATTTCAAACAGATACAAAACTAGGAAAAAGAACATGAGAAAAGCCTTCTGGATCAGGCCAATGGTTCATCTAGTCCAGCTTCCTGTTCTCACAATAGCCAACCAGAGGCCTAGGAGAAATCCCCAAGCAGGACTTGATCAGCAACTGGAGCCAGGAGCATCACCACCTCTGACCATGAAGGCAGAGCTCGTGGCCATTGATAGCCTTGTCCTCCATTAATTTGTCCAGTCCTCTTTTAAACCCATACAAGTTGTTGACCATCACTGCCTCCACTGGGAGCAAGTTCTATAGTTTAAATTATGAAGGATGACTTTCTTTTATCCGTCCTGAGTCTTCCAACGTTCAGATCCATTGGATGTGCTAGGTGAGGGGAGAACAACTTTTCTCCATGCCATGTGTAATTTTGCAAACTTATATCATGCCATCTGCTACTCATTCCCACCCCCCTCTAAACCAAAAAAAAAAGTCTCAAATGCTGTAGCCTTTCCTCAGAGGGGAGTCATTCCATCCCCTTGATCATCATTGGTTGCCCTTTTCTGAACCTTTTCCAACCCTGCAAATATCTGCCTGGAGGCCCAAACTGTACACAGTATACCAAACACAGTCACGCCATAAACTGGTGCAACAGCATTATGATAGCAGCAGGTTTTATTTTCAATTCCTTTCCTAATGATCCTTAGCATGGAATTTGCCTTCTTCATAGCTGCCACACACTAGGTCAACACCTTCATCAAGTTATCCACTATGACTCCCAAGGTCTGTATAATAAAATTACAAACTGGAGGAGGACAAAATCTATCACCAAAATAAATGGGACACTTAAAAGAGAAAGGAGGAGAATAAGTTTAGCGACTATTTTTTTTTTTACTAGCAATAGACAGGGAGTGATAAGGGGGAGGAAAAGAATAAAGATGTGATATCTAGGGAAATACTTGGGGTGGGGGTGGGGTGGGTGGGTGGGGTTAACAAGAAAGAAAGAACCCACAGCAGAGACCAAAGAAGGGAACATAGAGAAGAATCAGAGATGAAAGATAAGCAGGAGCTGCTAAGAGAATGAATGCACTTGAATGTGCTTAAATTGAATAGGAAAAGATAGTGAAATCAAACAGAAGGAGGTGATGTTATGTATTATTCAGCAGTTGTTAACACCACCAAATATGTCTGTCTGTCTGTCTATGTTAAAAAAATGCTGAGGCTCTTGGATGATAAAAATTGTCTGCATCCCTGCTTTTAGGACAGGTGATGTATCCTCTCCTTGGACCATTTTTTACTTGGATTCATCACCCAGCTTTCCTCAAAGCTCAGCTTACGTAATATACAATATGAAGATACAGTTCCCTGTCTCTAAAGTATTATGGTCTGATATAATATGCCAGCTATGTTGATATGTGTGCTATTATTTGAGCGATTTCCATTAACGGCAATGCTGTTTGTCTTCTAGTGGCTCAGCAGGTATCCATGATGGATGATTTCTGTGCTTCACTCAGCCTTGAGGATCTTTGTTTGATCTGGACTATATTTATCAATTACTTTTTTCTATTTAAAAAAAGCCTCCTTTCTGAACGGAGCTCATCCTATTTTATCTTCACGATAACCCTGTGAGGTAGGTTAGGTCGACATGCCCCTGTATAAGTTCCCTGCTTTCACAGAGCTTTTATGTGCACCCACAAATGTGTGTGCATTTTTTAACTCAAGAAAAATTGAGGTTGTGGGTGAAACACAAGTACCTATGGACATTTGATTCTTCTGTCCAATCCTTATCGCCTTGCTTTGCTCCTAACCTCCTGAATCATGACTCCTGAGCTCTATGTCTGCTGCATGGCTACTTGCCTGAATAATGATCTCTTTCTTACTTCCAAGTAAGAGTCTCTGTCTGCCTGTTTTGGGACAGAGGAACCAGGACACAACCATTATTTAGGCTTTGGAGAAGATTAAAGTAGACACATGAAAGCTACCTTCAAGTATCTGAAGGGCTGTTACACAAAAGATGGAGCAGACTTCTACTCTGTTTTTCCAGAAGGCAGAACTACTGCCAACAGGTGGAAATAGCAAGAAAGCTGACTTTGATGAAACATTGATGAAACTTCCAAACACTAAAGAACAGTTCAACAGTGAAACCAACTGCCTTAGAAGGTTCTGGGCTCCCTTTGATGAAGGCACTTTAAGCAGAGCCTGGTTATCTGTTAGAATGCTGTCATTTCATACTACATTACAGATTCCTCATTGAGCAGGGGTTAAACTATCTAAGTCCCTTCCAAGTCTAGGTTACTATGACTCTGTGATTTTGGATGCATTGGGAATGGGTTAATTTGCATTGATCCAGTAGGAAATTAAGAGTCATCTGACTCAAGTGTGGCCATATAGATTGTGATGACTCTTTTGTTTTGAATTTTGCCAGGGTTCCAGCTTATTAGCTCCAACATCCTCCATAGCGCAGAATCAAACTCTATGAATAATACATGGGATCCTGGGAGGCAGCTGTGAAATCCAATTAGTTTAGCTGAAATTTGCATATCAATCAAGGGCAAAATATTTCTTGCTCAGCTGCTGCAGAAGTAGCCTTTTAAGAGATTCAGGGTGCACACTTGTAAATTCTGCAAGCAGTTGTAAATAGCAATAACTTTATTTAAACACTGGGAACTTTTAAAAATATACACAAGTCATCTGGGGGGAGGAGAAACCTCTGCACTGGATGCACAAGTATCAGTTGTAAACTATGAGCTCCCAGGTGATAGCTGAGAGCCCAAGGGTTGGAGAGATAGTGCTCCCAGGTGACAGCCAGGTGCATGGAGTGAGTAAAGTTAAGTTTGGTGCTAAAGAGTTGTGTCCTGAGGAGAAGTTAGGAGAGGAGTCATTGTGGCCCTAAGTGAGAGGGTGGGGAGACAGATGTGTTGGTGAGGGTGTTTGTTATGATTTAGTGCCTAGAGCCCTGGATGGCATCATTCTTACCTCAGTTTGTTTGGATCTTCAGTTAGGAAAAGGCCAATGGCTTGCTCCAGAATTCTGCTCACACAATGACCAACTAGATGCCTCTGGAAAACCCTCTAGCAGGATCTGAGAAGAAGAAGAAGAAGAAGAAGAAGAAGAAGAAGAAGAAGAAGAAGAAGAAGAAGAGTTGTTGTTGTTGTTTGGATTTGATATCCCGCTTTATCACTACCCGAAGGAGTCTCAAAGCGACTAACATTCTTCTTTCCCTTCCTCCCCCACAAGAAACACTCTGTGAGGTGAGTGGGGCTGAGAGACTTCTAAGAAGTGTGACTGGCCCAAGGTCACCCTCAGCTGCATGTGGAGGAGCGGAGACACGAACCCAGTTCACCAGATTACAAGTCCACCGCTCTTAACCACTACACCACACTGGCTCTCTCTGCTCCAGTGGCTTCCAGCAACTGGTATTCAGAAGCATTGCTACCTCTGACTGTAGAGGCAGAGCACAGACATCCAGGCTAGTAGCTATTGACGACCTTCTCCTCCGTGGATTTGTCCAGTTGTCTTCTAAAGCCATCCAAGTTGGTGACCATCCCTGCGTCTTGTGGAAGTGAGTTCCACAGTTTGTGTACTGCATGAATAAGGGTCCCCCCCTTTTGCCTGTTCTGAATCCTACAGCTTCACTGGAAGTTCATGAGGTATAGCGTTATGAGAGAGGGAGAAAAACTTTTCTCTATCCACTGACAATTTGTTGATGATTTGTTGGCTGGTACCAAGCAGTTGGGACGCGGGTGGCACTGTGGGTTAAACCACAGAGCCTACGACTTGCCGATCAGAAGGTCGGCGGTTCGAATCCCCGTGACAGGGTGAGCTCCCGTTGCTCGGTCCCTGCTCCTGCCAACCTAGCAGTTCGAAAGCACATCAATATGCAAGTAGATAAATAGGTACCGTTCCGACGGGAAGGTAAACGGCATTTCCGTGCGCTGCTCTGGTTCGCCAGAAGCGGCTTAGTCATGCTGGCCACATGACCCGGAAGCTGTACGCCGGCTCCCTTGGCCAGTAAAGCGAGATGAGCGCCGCAACCCCAGAGTCGGTCATGACTGGACCTAATGGTCAGGGGTCCCTTTACCTTTACCAAGCAGTTGGGTAGTGCATGATATGGGTTGAGGGAGTGGGGGATCCAAGAGTGCACTGAAGTGATTGCATGCTGTGGGAAGGGAGGGATTGTGTGATAAATGGTACTAAAAAGTAGGGACCAAGAAGTAGTGTGTGCTGTGGGACTTATTCCCTAGTAGTGTGCTGAGGATGGCCGCCTAAAGCCTGCATCCCTAATTTGCTCAGCTAATGTTTATTTTGTATCATTTGCCTCCCATCCTGGAAAGCCAGACCAGCAGGCGTCCGAAATTATCCCCACTCCCAGACTGTTTGTTTCATTTGTTTGATAATTGGGGGGGGGGGATGGAAAGTTGGTGAGAGCATCCTTTAATCCCCTAGCTTCTGAAACTTTTCCTTTGGCTCTCGCCCTGCAATGAGATTTTGCTGATTTGCAGCACAATTGAAATCCAAGATCCGCTGGGATAAGAGAGTTTGGATTTGGCAAATCTTGGGCCTTCCTAGATCAGCCAGGGTTCAGTTATACCTACACTGGTGTAAATTCCTGTGCTCACTGAGGCAGAGATACTGAGTCCCTCTTGACTCAGTTAACAAAACATACAGCAGCATAGGTCTCCCAAAAGACCCGTGTTGGTGTGGGGCAAGGTAATGGTTAGACTAATTCCAAACTCTGTTCATTACAGCTATGTGGCCTAGTTTCAAATCCTTAAAACTCGGACCCACACTAATCTGATTGCTCAGTCAGGGACTCATGGTTGGAATTTGAAATAGAGTATCTACGGCAGTGTTTCCCAAGCACTGTTCCGTGGCACACTAGTGTGCCGCGAGATGTTGCCTGGTGTGCCGCGAGATGTTGCCTGGAGGGAGGCGGGCGAGTCGGGCGGTGAGAGGCGGGGCGGCGGCGGCGAGGAGAGGCCGCCCAGCGCGGGGCTCTCGCCGTCTGCCTGCCTGGCTGCCTGCGAGCTCGGCAGGCAGCGCCTCCGTCCGCAGCGCCTGCCTTGCGGCTCTCATTCCCTGCCAAAGCTCACCCAGCCAAGCCGCGCTCTCCTTCCTGCCTCGCTTTGCTGCCTCCTCCCCCCCCCACCCCCAAAGCTTGGAGGTTCCCCGGCAAGGGGGAGGGAAAAAAATTGAAACTCACACTTTCGTGCGTCCCTCCCTGCGTGACGCTGCGCGCTGACGTCACGGGGCTGTAATGGTGGTGTGCCTCGAGATTTTTTTCATCAAACAAGTGTGCCTTTGCCCAAAAAAGGTTGGGAAACACTGATCTACGGTAATCCCAGCCTAGACTTTGCTGACTTCCTATAGTTAGGATTCATCAGTTACATGTTTTTGCTTGCTATGGACATTTTATTGTACTCTATGGTAATTTTAATACGCTGTTCAGCAGAGCTGTTTTTCTAGAGAAAGAGGTGTCGGAACTCACCATGAACACCTTCCTTGTTCTCTTATAATGGCAATGGTGCCCATCTGAGAGGTGCAGGGACTGAGTTCTGGCGAATTCTGGCTGAAAAAAAGCCCTGCTGTTCAGCATTTGGGGGAGGTTTTGGGTGAGAAAAAGGTGTTATATGAATTAATTGGATTAGTAATTCTGCTAATACTGCAATGTAGGTTTTCCACACATGCTTTGGGTTTGGGGTGTGACTTTGCTCTGTACTGATTATGGTAACATCACACAGACACTCCTTCTCCATGCAGACTTACAACAGGAAAGCTTCACAGTGATATTGTGTAGGCAATCCTAAAACCATCCTTTGGCCATTTACAAGACCTTTGGCCATTTATAAGTCCTGGTTGTTTTCCAGCAGAAGGAAAATGAATCAGTTTCAGCCCAATTGCCTTCTCTCCCCCCCCCCCCGTGTGCGTGGGGGGGGGATAAAATAGAGATGGAAAGGTTCTGCAGAGAAAGGTCAGCTGTTGACTTAGCATGCTGGCTGATTGTCTTTGACCCCAAAGCCTTTGTCTGCTTTGTTTGGTGATGTGGACATGGTACACAGAAGGCTTTCTGGAAAAGCAGACCAGACATCAGATTCAGAACTATGAGTCTGTTATACACTCAAGAATGATAAAGCAACTGAAAAATGGGAGGCAATGGCTGTGTCTGTTCTACAGGCACTTTGGTAGAGCATGAGACTCTTAACTTCGGGGTCATGGGTTCAAGCCCCATACTGGTCAAAAAGATCTTGGTACTAGATGACCCTTGTGGTCCCTTCCAACTTTACAATTATATGATTCTATGACTCTGTGCATTTGTGTGTACTGTGATGAGGTCTGAGAGCCGGTGTTGTGCAGTCAATAGAATGTTTCACTACAGACTCATCGTCACTTCCATTTGCCCTGTCACTTTCCCTTTGGGGAAAACCCGCTGTTTACTGCTGAATTGGAGCAAATATCAATTGGGTATTCCCCGGACCGAAGATTTAGCACTAAAGAGTGGGTTTTCCAGGGGAAATGATGCGGCAAAGGTAAAACTGCTCAGACTCTTGCCTAGAAAGCACGGGGAAAATGGGAAACCGCTCGGACCTGTGCTTTCTAGGCACAGGACAAGCAGAAGTGTAGACAAGTTCTTAGGTGGGTCAGATCCAGGTTTGAATGTCGGCGTGCCCATGAAACACTGTGGGGTAACCTTGACATAGTAATAATAAGGTTGTTCCTTTGAGGCAAAACCATCCTGAGGCAAGCAGGCCTGCAGAGGGCATGAAATAAACATGCAAACAAAAGCAATAACAAATAATGGGGGAACTTATTTGGAGGACTAGTTTGACATCTCTTGACCATAAAGCGAATGACCGTGAAGTCCATTGGTCTTTAAGGGTGAGCCATAACTGCTCTTGAGTAGCAAGTGGCCACCACTGCCTGCCTCTTACAGTATGCAGCTCTAAATTATATCCATGCCATTAGCTAATAATGGGTTGGCATGTATATTTTGCTACCCCAGAACTGTGAACGGAAAGGAATGGAGGACTTGCATCCCCGTAAGATTCTCTAGCAACTTTTGCAGTTACTAGCTATTATTGCCGCATTAGCACCATACATCTAAAATACATTTAAAGCACATCCCCCACCCACAAGGATTGGGGATTTTATTTTTTCAAGGGTGCTGGGAATTGCAGTCCTGTACCAGAAGTAAACTACAGTTCCCAGGATTCTTGTGTGTGTGTGTGTGTGTGTGTGTGAGCGTGCGTGCGTGCGTGCGTGCGCTAGAAATGCATGGTGTGTATGCATTCTGAGTAGTACTATAGCACTGAGCACTATTACTATCATACTATATTATTTCTCCTCTACCCAAACCTGCTGCAAAGCTAGCTTTTACAACGCAGGGCACTTAGCCTCTATGAAGACCTGTGCTGTGCTCTACAGGGAAGCTGTCACACACACAAAAGAACCATCATGTTCTACTAAATTGCCAATTCTCCGTTTTGAATTACCTTCTGAACTTTTCCTCCTCACCCTAGCAGGGGCCTGGAGACAAGAAGTCTGCTCTCTCTTGTCAGGCTCTCCCGCCTGAGCCTCTTCTGACATGAATCTGAAATATCTAGGCATTCAGCTTAGTCTGAGGCAACATCAGAGCCAGTGAGGCAGGGAAACAAGACCAGAGACATTTAAAGGACATTTGCTGGGTTCTGTTTCACTCTTCTGAGCTGTTACCCTGCTTAATCAAAAGTGTGTTTTTGATTAATCAAATGCCTTTTTGAGGTGCTGTGCACATTGAATTTACCTGCACATTGCATCATTCCCATCCCACACTATTTGTCAATAATAATAATAATAATTTTTATTTATACCCCACGCTCCCCAACCAAGGCCGGGCTCAGGACGGCTAACAAGCAATCATAAAAACAAGTTGAATGAATACAACTTAAAAACAAGATTAAAATACAACAATTAAAATACTAAAATGCAGCCTCATCACAGGAGAAAGGAAAAAGAAACACAATCTGAAACACATCCTGTGAGAATTGTTATAATTCATTGTCTGCCGAGAATAGACTTCTTTTTCCTAGAAAGAAAGGTCTCAGAACTCACCATGAACACCCTCTACCTTGTTCTCTAATAATGGCAATGACTCTCACCTGAGAGCTGCAGGAACTGAGTACCAGTGAGTTCTGGCTGAAAAAACAAAAAGCCCTGCACTTCTCAAGCATTTGCTATGTACATGTGTACACAGAAAGGACTTCCTATTGAGGCCACTCCCTCTTATCATGTTTAACTTGTCTGTGAACAAAACAGGCAAAACAGGAAGCAGCATAGTAACTTAGCTGCCTCCGTATCCCATTATGTATCTTCTGTATAAAGATAAAGGCCCCCTGGATGGTTAAGTCCAGTCAAAGGCGACTATGGGGTTGTAGCACTCATCTCACTTTCAGGCCAAGGGAGCAGGCGTTTGTCCACAGACAGCTTCCCAGGTCATGTAGCCAGCAGGACTAAACCACTTCTGGCGCAACTGGACACCGTGACAGAAATTAGAGTGCACAGAAATGCCATTTGCCTTCCCGTTGCAGTGGTACCTATTTATCTACAGTGGTACCTCAGGTTAAGAACTTAATTCGTTCTGGAGGTCCGTTCTTAACCTGAAGCTGTTCTTAACCTGAAGCACCACTTTAGCTAATGGGGCCTCCCGCTGCTGCTGCACCGCTGGAGCACGATTTCTGTTCTCATCCTGAAGTTCTTAACCTGAAGCATTATTTTTGGGTTAGCGGAGTCTGTAACCTGAAGCGTATGTAACCCGAGGTACCACTGTACTTGCACTGGCATGCTTTTGAACTGCTAGGTTGGCAGGAGCTGGGACAGAGCAACGGGCGCTCACTCTGTTGTGCAGATTCCAACCACCAACCTTCCGATCAGTAAGCCCACAAGGCTCAGTGGTTTAGAGTCAGACCACAGCGCCATCTGCATCCCATATCTTCTGTATATCAGTATATTAACACAACTGTGTGTATGTGTGTGTGTGTGTAACTATACAGCTGCAAATAAAACATTTTAAGTGTGTTTTAAGTGCAATATACAATGTGGCACAGATTGTGATGGTGAGCCTTATGGAAAATTAAATGCATTTTTAAAAACACTTTTTTAAAAGAGCATTTTCATAACGGTTTTTATATGTGTGTAGATTCCATCTTAGTGCCTGTAGAAACACTAACTGAGCAGAATAGAGAACACAATTTTTGTTGTGAACTAGTTTGAAAGCATGTCTACCTGTGTGTACACAGATAGCTCCTGTCACTTTGGTGATGTTATCGTACAAATGTGTGCATGATCTCAAATAACTATGTACAAAGGTGCACCAGGCAAACCTCCCCCCCCCCCAATGCTAAGTGTGTAGACAGGCTCGATATCTGGAAAACAAACAAACAACATTTTTAAAGAAAAGGGGGGCAGAGGGGCAAATGATTGTGGCTGAATCTGTACCAGGGAAACATGCAGTCTTCCATATTTTTCTGGCCTCCCTTAGTGACCAACTCCCAGTGACCCTGGGTCGCAAAGCTAACCCAAGACATTTTAACACCTGAGGTGGTCCCAAAATGGCACACCCCCTCCAGGGAAGAAAGTGTGAGGGAAGATCTACATCAGGAGAAAGTGGGGGGAGGGGGCGATCAACCTGTCACCTCGCCTTGCCTTATGGGTCAGCCGTCCCTGCTGGGTTCCATGCTATCTGAGAGGGATAGTGTTCCTGGCTAGCACAGAGTGAATCCTCTACTCATGCCTATTCTCTCCCTTTAAAATCCACAGCTGCTACTAGACAAAGGATGAATAATATACCCACCCATTATCAATTAGCTGCCAAATTTTCCTGGGGTCTCTTTAGGTAGTGAAGCAGATCAAGCATGAGGGTGTTAAGATACAAAGAGGCTATGCCAGGTTTATGGAACAAGTTCTAAAGTTTACTAAAACAGGAAAAAAATATGGTGTTTTTTTTAAAAAAGAAAATGTTGCGTATGAAAGCAAAAAAAGCCCAGAAGCAAAACCTGCTTGCAGGCTGGCTAATGATACAAATGTTGCAAGTTGGTCTTATGCTGCCTGCCCAAATATTTCATCATCTCTTCCCTTTGAAAATATGCCGCTGTGTTTATTATTGAATCTATACTCTGTGAATGGAGAAAGGGAGTTGGGGAGCATGGATAGTTAATAGCATTTCTCTATTTTAATGAAGGAAAGTCAATTCACCTTGAAGGAAATTCCCCTAGACTAAATGAGATTGAGCTATGTGTTCTCCCCTGAGAAATTCCCCATGGTAATTTCATTACAGAAAGAGATTGTGGGGGTTTTTCCTGGTGTGTTTTTTTAAAACCCTCTCAAAGTCAAACTCTACTGCAATTGTTGTTTGAGCTTGACATAGATTGTATGCATTACTCTGTAGTGGATTTCATCCTCTTTCAATGAGCTTGGGAAGTCAGATTTCAGACTGTGATACTGAGCAGCAACATTCATAGAGTAAAAACAGAATACAGTGCTCAGGTTACATATGCTTCAGGTTACAGACGCTTCAGGTTACAGACTCCGCTAACCCAGAAATATTACCTCGGGTTAAGAACTTTGCTTCAGGATGAGAACAGAAATTGTGCTCTGGTGGTGCGGCAGCAGCGGGAGGCCCCATTAGCTAAAGTGGTGCTTCAGGTTAAGAACAGTTTCAGGTTAAGAACGGACCTCCAGAACGAATTAAGTTCTTAACCCGAGGTACCACTGTACTTGAAGATAATGAGATAATAGTAAAAATAATTTATTTTTTGTACCTGCCCATCTAACTGGGTGGCCCCAGCCACTCTGGGTGGCTTGCGACAGAATATAAAAGAGCACATGATACACCACACATTAAAATCTTCCTGATACAGGGCTGTCTTCAGATGTCTATGGAAGGTTGTAAAATTATTTATCTCTTTGACATTTAGCAGGAGGGTGTCCCACAGGGTGGGCATCACTAGCGAGAAGGCCCTCTGCCAGGTTCCCTGTATCTTGATACTACCTGCACGTGGGGTTCTCTGATAATACATGGGATTCTCAGTGCCTTTACTTTTTCTTTTCTCTAGTTTTCCACCTAGGCTTCCACTCTTATTTAATCTGGAAATGGCATCCTCCATTCTCTCACTTTTTATGGAGAAACCAGACCATGTAACTGTTAGCCTCCTGCACCTCAGCTTTGTTCTGCATTTCTCGAATTGCATAAGCTAAGCTATGACCTCTTCTAAATGTATGTGTCTATGAAACTGTTCAGTGCTCTCTTCACTGACTGGCAGTGGCTCGCCAATGATCTCAGACTGGGATCTTTCTTACTCATACCTGCAGATGCCAGTGATTTAACTTGGGGTCTTCTGCATACTAAACATGAACTCCTGTGCTACAGCAAGCAGGAAAGAAAAGCAGTAAGTCAAGCACTAACCTTCACCCATCAATAACAGGAACAGGCTCACTAGGGTAGGGTTCCCCAAATGTGGGTCTCCAGTTGTTTTTGGACTACAACTCCCATCATCCCCAGCTAGCAGGCCCAGAGGTCAGGGATGATGGGAATTGTAGTCTGAAAACAGCAGGAGACCCAAGTTTGGGAAACCCTGCACTAGGGTACAACCAGTAGCACCAAGACCAGTGTAAATCAATAAGCAAGATTAAAATTCTGTGTAAAGAACTTGGGGAATAAACAGGTCTTTGCTGGGTGATGGAAAGATGACCAGGTAGGTGCCTGATGGCTTTAAAAGAGGATTAGATTGAGAATAAGGCTAACTTTGGTTGCTAGCCATTTCTGCCTCCACTGCTGGAAGCAGAATGCTCCTGAATACCCTTTGCTGGAAATCATCAGGGCCCTGTTGCCCTCAGGGCCTGTTTGGGCATCTGGTTGATCACTGTGTGACCAGGATGCTGAACTAATTGTCCTTTGGCCTGATCCAGTAGAGCTCTACTTAACTTCTCAAGTGCCGAATTTAATACGATAGCAACGCCCAATCCCAGTTACTAATCAGGCAGCCGCATACTGAGTTTTCCAAAGAGTCTTCAAAGGCAAATCTAACAGCCACAGTTTTGCTAAGATAAGCAGAAGGGAATGGCCCTAATGACCTTTGAATACTAGTGTGGTGCTGAATCTACAGTGTTGCATTCCTTGATATTCAAGGAATCCATTTTATAATCCAAACTGATAATGGGCTGCCATATTCCAGGGAAGCTAAATCAATGCTGTCAACAAGAAAGCCTCTGAATACAGAGAGGATTATAAGAGATTTCCTTTACACAGGCTGGGGATTTGGAACTGATCTATCACCTCAGTAATTTCCAATGTTATGCCTGCAATCTTATGCAGTCTTACCTAATAATAAATCACTTTGAACTTAATGGGTCTTATTTCTGCATGATCATGGGTAGGATTGGGCTGTATGTTCCCAGTTGTGTTCTTTTACATTCTATTCTGAATGTCCAAAATCCAAATGCAATGCCATGTTTATTTTAAATAAGCCTTTCTCAATCTTAGGTCTCCACATGTTGTTGGATTACAAACCCCATCATCCCTAGCTAACTGGACAAGTGGTCAGGGATGCTGGGAGTTGTAGTCCAACAACCGCTGGGGACCCAAGGTCGAGAAAGGCTGTTTTAAACAGTGTTATGTGGTGATCAGAACCATGGATAGCACTGTGGCATAATAATAGACTCTTCCACGCCATTCTGGTCCTATATGATCATGGAGATAAACAGTTTTCATCTGTGGTGATATGGGTATGGGAAGGGTAGCTGCATAGCTTGGGCAAGGAAAGCTCGACGTGATACAGGAAGGAACATCAGCAAAGCGTTTTGGAATGAGTGTTCCCAAAGAGAAGCATCGCACAAATGTTCCATCTTGCTCTCTCTCAAATAAATCACAAGAGGCTTTTGTGACCATTAAATTTAGTAGAAATGGTGGCTTAAAAGAAAGATGAGACAAGTTTGTGAAGGATCATGGCATTAAATTGCTGTTAGCCATGATAGTTGCATGGAGTGTCCAATATCAGGAGCGGTATGCCACTGAGTAAGTGACTGGAGGTGGCAACAGCAGGGAGGGCAATGACTTTATGCTCTGCTGAAAAGCTTCTCAGCAAGCATCTATCTAACCAGCTATGGGAAATGGGTGGCTACACTGACATTGCTTTGTCAAGGCTACTCCTTTTGTTGGCATCCGTCTGTCTCAGGAGACAATAGAGGAGTGAAAGCTTAGCCCTGAGATCACCACTATGGCACCCTTAGACACCCTGGTGGTGCCCAGCAAGACCCACTGTCCGTTTTTGTCTGCATTTTATTTGTTTTGCGGTGTATATTGGTGCTTTGCCTGTTTATTAGGTTCTGCCAGTTTTTTGTCTGTCTTGTGGTTCTTAGATTTCCTAATATGCCCCCAGACATAAAAAGTCGAGGAGCCTTGGCATAGGCACAAGCAGGTGCATGGACTTTCTCATTACAGACAATCAGGGTAACTCCTGGGTGTCTAATTGTGGGGCCAGACAATGTGCCCAACACTGGGAGCAGGGCCAAGAGCAGCGCCCTACTGCTCTGCACTTGTCTGATGTTCCCTTCCACCTTAGGATGCTATTAGCTCCAAGGTGGGCTAATAAAATCCCTCAACAGCTCTTTGAGGTTTTACTGCAGGACTGGGGAATGCTTTTTAACCCAAGGGTGACATGCCTTCCTAAGCAGCCTTCAGAGGGACACAGTGGTGGGTGGAGCGAGAGGCAAAAGTGGGCAATGGACACACTGTTAATTTTATCTTTTTGAAGTAGGCTGATTCCTAGGCACACTAACACACCTTTCCCTGTTCTCCACCCAGACAAGAAAGAGTTGTTTTCATAGCTGAAGAACAGATTTCACCCAAGCAGAACAAACAAAATAATACTTGAGGTGTGAAGAAGTGGAGGCTGTTACCTAGGAAGAGATTTGAGCACCAGATAGAGGGGCCTGGAGGGCCACATCCACACCCAGGCTGGAAATTCCCTTCCCCTGCTGAAATATACTCAGAGTCGCAAAGTGATTTCATGCTCTTTATTCAGCTCATAGTGGTGAGGAGGAATGAATGAATGTCCCCTCAATATATCTGCTTTCTATACATTATTTACACAATGGGCTGTACATGATTGGTTAATTCTGGAATTCTACTGTAAGCCAATCAGGTTGTGGATTCACTTATATCTGGAGCATGATTGGGTGGTTCCTGCCAACCAATCAGACTGCTGCATTGTTCTTGGACCAATCAGACTGCTGCATTCTGAATCCTATTGTTCTAGGACCAATCAGACTGCTGCAATTTGGATCCTATTGTTCTAGGACCAATCAAGCTGCTGCAGTTTGGATCCTATTCAACTCAGTACATAACACCCCTCCCCTCTAAGTTCCAGTCCTGCCCGGGAGGTCGCATTCATAGTCCTCGAGGTACGCCGGCGGCCTACGTGTGCGTTGCGGCCTGTGGTGTTCCCTGGTCCGGGGTTCAGGTTCTGGCTCGTGTTCCAAGGATACTGGCTATGATGGGCCTGTTTGGTCTGGCGCAACCGGCTCGCTCAGTCGTGGTTCTGGTTCCGGTGTCCTTTCGGCCTCGCGGGTCCTCTCTGTATTTATTGATTCTGCCTCTCCTGCTGGCCCCTCCTGCTCTATGGGCCTCACTGCCCCTCTGTTCTCTTGGGACTCCTCTGACCTTTCCTCCTCCTGGTTTTCTCCTGGGAATCGTCGCCGTATCTGGTCGCAGTGGCGGCGCCAGCATTGCCCTCCATCCGTTAGCACCTCGTACGACACGGGGCCAGTGACCCTGGTGACTGTGGCGGGTACCCATGCTGGGCCTGCCCCAAAATTCTTTGCGTACACTGGGTCCTGGGCCTCAAAGGTCCGGGGGTTCCTGCCTTCCCCCACCACTACCTCATCCTGAGCTCTATCGGGGTGAAGGCGGTCCAATCTGATTGCAAGGCGCTGACCCATTAGTAGTTCAGCAGGGCTCCGGCCAGTCGTTGAGCTGGGGGTGCTGTGCTGTGCTAGGAGGAATGTGGCAAGGCAGTACTCCCAATCCCCTTGCGTCATGCAGCGAAGGGTGTCCTTGGTGGTCCGCACCATGCGTTCTGCTTGGCCATTGGTGGCAGGGTGGAATGGCGCCGAACGGATATGGCGGGTGGCGTTCTGTGCTGTGAAGGTTTGGAATTCTCCTGACGTAAATGCAGTCCCATTGTCTGAGACGAGAGTGTCAGGGAGCCCGTGGGTTGCAAACAGCCTGCGTAGTACCCGGATGGCTACGGATGTAGAAGTGGACGGTACCAGTGCGACTTCCAGCCATTTGGTGTAGGAGTCCACCACTATGAAGAATGTTTTCCCCTGAAAGGGGCCAGCGAAGTCCACATGCAGGCGTGCCATGGTGCTCGGGCCGACTCCCAGGACTGGACTGGGGCCCTTGGGGGATCTGGGCGGGATTCTTGGCAGGCCTGGCAGTGTTTGACCCAGGCCTCTATCTCTCCGTCGATCCCTGGCCACCACACATAACTCCTGGCAAGGGCCTTCATTCTTACTACCCCTGGATGTGTCTCGTGTAGGGCTGTGAGGACCCTTTTGCGGAGGGGCTGGGGAACAACGACCCTGCTTCCCCACAACAGGCACCCCTTGTGGGCCGACAGTTCATGTTTGCGGGTTGTGTAGCCAGCGAATTCTGGCCCAGGGCTGCTGCTGGGCCATCCCCTCCACACCCAGTCGAGGACCCGGGAGATGATCCTATCTTTCTTGGAATGGTGTGCAACTTCTTGTGCCTGAATGGGGCGGTCAGGAAGCACCTCCAGGCTCATAACCTCTTGTGCAGGTGCTGGGTCGGGGCCTGTTTCCGGTAGTGGTAGCCTGCTGAGGGCGTCCGCATGGCCCATCGCCTTCCCCGGGCGGTGAATCAGTGCATACTGGTAGCTGGCAAGGAAAATTGACCACCTGAGGACGCGAGGAGACAGCACTTGGGGGGTCTGCTTTTCGGGGGCAAACAAGCCAAGCAACGGCTTGTGGTCAGTCACCACGGTGAAGGGCCGCCCGTACAAGAAATCATGGAATTTTTTTACTCCCTTCACGATTGCCAGATCCTCCTTGTCGATTTGCGAGTAGTTCCGCTCGGTTGCGTTGAGTGTCTGGGAAAAGTATGCCACCGGTACCTCTCTTCCATCCGGGAGTTGGTGTCCCAGGACAGCGCCAATGCCATAGGGCGAGGCGTCGCATGCTAGCACCACCGGCAGCCTCTCGTCGAAGTGTGCCAAGACCGAGTTTGAGACAAGCAAGTCCTTGACTGCCTGGAATGCAGCCTCCTGGCGCTGGCCCCACACCCAAGGGGCCCGCTTGTCCAGGAGTCTGTGTAGGGGCTCTGCTACCGCCGCCTTGTGGGGAAGGAAGGAATGGTAAAAGTTCAATAGTCCCAAGAAGGCCTGAAGTTCAGTCTTGCTCTTGGGCGCTGGGGCATCACAAATGGCCCGTACCTTGTCCCCAGTCGGGTGGACCCCTTCTGCGTCCACCATAAATCCCAGAAAGTCCACCTGAGGCACTCCTAGTAGACATTTTTCCCGCTTCACCTTGAGACCCGCCGTCTGGAAACGGTGCAGAACGGTGCGGAGGCGGTCCTCAAACTCCTCTGGTGTGGGCCCGGCAATCAACACATCATCGAAGAAGGGGGTGACGCCAGGAATCCCTTTAAGGAGCGAGTCCATTAGATTCTGGAATATGCCTGGTGCCACACTGACACCGAATTGCAGCCGCTTTACCCTGAACGCTCCTCTGTGCGTCACAATCGTCTGTGCCTCTGCTGTGGCCTCATCTACTGGCAGCTGTTGATATGCTTGGGCCAAGTCCAGCTTGCCAAAAATTTTCGACCCAGCCAGGGTGGCAAGGACATGGCTGACCACTGGCACTGGGTATGCGTGGGCCGTGAGGGCCTTGTTTATGGTACATTTGTAGTCTGCGCAGATGCGGACCGAACCATTAGGCTTGACGGGTGTGACGATTGGGGTTTCCCAGGGAGCATTAGGCACCGGCTCCAGCACGCCTTGCTCCACGAGCCGGTCCAATTCCTCGTCTATACGGGGTTTCAGGGCGAACGGGACCCGGCGGGCCTTGAGCCTGACCGGTCGTACTGCGGGGTCAAGCTGTAGAGCAATGGGGGGGCCCGTATACTGTCTCAATTTCCCATCGAAAACCCCTGGAAATTCCTTGCAGATGGCGTCCACGTCCACTTGTAAGGTAGTGTGGTTCACCCCGGTGATGGCTAGCCCCAGTGGTCCAAACCATGCCAATCCCAGTAAGCTAATGTAGGGGCCCTTGACCACGAGCAAGTCCAGTTGCCGCGTCCGCCCTCGGTATTGCACCCTGAAGGTCCCCACCCCCATTGTGGGGACCTTACGTTTCTGGAAGTCCTGGAGGGTGAATGGGGCCGGCCTGAGTTTGGGACCCCCAGTAGGACACAGTTTCCTTAAGGTCCTTGCCGAGATTATGGATAGAGTTGAACCCGTGTCAAGCTCCATGCGGCATGGGGCCCCCTCTATCTGTACCTCTACATAAATTTTCTCTACGTTGGGGTGGGGCAACTGGTATACCTGGAAGTCCGTGAGCTCCGTAGAGTTGCCTTGGTGCGTTGGGCCCCGGGACCTGGGGCTCTTGGATTGGTCATCTGATGCCTGGCATCGGGTGGGCCGAGCTCGACACACCCGGGCGATGTGTCCCAATTTTCTGCACTGCCTGCACTCTGCGTTGCGGAAACGGCAGGTCCTCCTCTCGTGACTTTCCCCGCAGCTTGCGCAGCTCCCTCCTTCTCGTCGAGGCAGCTGTGGTATGTGGGCTGCTTGAGTGTGCTGCTGTACTCGGTGCACCTCCTCCCTGTCAGATCCTGAGTCGTCGGTGAGGTCTTCATGGTGGACCCTCGGTTGGGGTGGCAGGCTCGGCCGTGCCTCTTGCGTCAACCTCTTGGCAGCTTCCGTTGCCAGGGCCTCCTCCAGAGCGACCTGGAACGTTAGGTCCTTCTTGGCGTAGAGGCGTCGTTGCAGCTTCTCATCCTTCAGGCCACCGACGAGGCGGTCACGAAGCATGTTCTCCAGTTCTGAGAAGTTGCAGAACCGGGCAGCTTGGCGGAGAGAGGTCACAAACCCAGTTATGGTTTCCCCAGGGGCTTGCCGCTTTGTGTAAAAGGCATTTCGCCGAGCCACCACTGAGGGCTGCGGCGAAAAGTGCCCCTTCAGCTGTTCCATTATTGTTTTGTATGGAACAGTAGTGACGTCTTCAGGTGCAAGGAGAGCCCGGGCGATTTCAAATGTCTCCTCTCCGCAGACACTGAAGAATATCGCCCTCTTCTTGGCGTCTTCTTCATCGGTGACCCCTTTGGCTTCTAGGAGGAAGGTGAAACGGGAGGCGTACGCTTCCCAGTCTCCAGATGCTGGGTTGAACGGTGAGAAGCTGCTGTCGGTTGCCATTCTGAGTTCATTGTGTCCCGGAGCTGAAGCCTGGATACACGGTGCGAGGCAGCAGTGCGGCAGGTGGCGGTGCTGCGGTGCTGTGTGTGGCAGTCAGCTCAGCGGGATCCCACCTTCGTCACCAGTGCAATATACTCAGAGTCGCAAAGTGATTTCATGCTCTTTATTCAGCTCATAGTGGTGAGGAGGAATGAATGAATGTCCCCTCAAAGTATCTGCTTTATATACATTATTTACACAATGGGCTGTACATGATTGGTTAATTCTGGAATTATACTGTAAGCCAATCAGGTTGTGGATTCACTTATATCTGGAGCATGATTGGGTGGTTCCTGCCAACCAATCATACTGCTGCATTGTTCTTGGACCAATCAGACTGCTGCATTCTGAATCCTATTGTTCTAGGACCAATCAGACTGCTGCAATTTGGATCCTATTGTTCTAGGACCGATCAGGCTGCTGCAGTTTGGATCCTATTCAACTCAGTACATAACACCTGCTTTCTCTTGAACATAGGAATAGGGATAGAATCATGGAGTGGGAAGGGACCCTGAGTATGTTTCCTTTATTTTCTGTCCAATCACAAAGTTATGTTCATTACTACATAGGCTTCAAATTCTACATGCAAGTTATTTTTTAATTTTCCCTCTTTGACAAAACTTATAAGCTGGCAGGAAAACTGGGTCGAAAAAAGATTTAAAACTCGGATTGGTTAAGCAACATGCTTTTTTGTGTCACCAAAAACCTGTACTGAAATTGAAAGTGTTGTTTTGTGAAGCACAGCACCAATAAATTGGTTCTTGGTCATGTGACGCCTTTATTTTCTAGTCTAGGTTTTTTGGGGGAAAGAGAGGTTTCCGCACAACTGCTAACTCAGTGCCCAAGCAATGACATATATTTATGGGAGGTGATGGCCATTGTAAAAATGTTTCCTAGCTGTCTACAGCTTTCAAAGGAACCACCAGCTGAACAAACACAAAAAACAGGTTGTGCCTTCTGCAAGCAAACAAAAAAAAGCAATTTGCAGTACTCGGGGGAAGGGGGACTTTAAAAAAGTAAGCATACTTCACAAGGACAACATTACTATTACGGTTACTGCTTAAAAGCAAAGTTTGTCAATCACCTGATGACATAATTTTTATTGTATTTTTTGGCTGCATTATTTGATTTCAAAAATGCCTTGGGCCCACTGTGATCCTGATCAGAATCCACCCCATCTATTTGCAGTGGGAATAAAGTGCTGCTGGCGGCAATGGCTCATTCCTCCCATCATACATCTTTGGTTGCCGGGTTCCTGTCCCAAAATATGACAGCAATTCTCACTTGAAAATAAGGTAGGAATATTTATTCAGGTGAATGGCAGCACAAGCTCAGCAGCAAGCATGGAAAGTCAAGATTCCACGGCACATGAACAAGGCAAGAAGTTCACAACCAAATGGAAGCTACAAAGTTGTCCCTACAGTAGACAACCCCTTTCCCTCCCAGCCTTTAACAATGAAGCAGGGTGGATTCACTTTCTCTCACTAGATTCTAGACACATCAAAGAAGCGTTTCAGTTAAACGCATTGTAAACTTTGTACGAGAAATTGGCAAAAACAGAACTCCCATAGCCCCATCTGGTGTCAGAGTGTTATAATGTATATACAGTGCATATGAAGCGCTTTTTCTTTGCCAGTGTAGCTGAGTCCCCTGTCCCTAGGGTTCTGCACTACAGATTACTCCTCAGAGTTGCAATTCCTCGCTACCCTTAATAAATGGCAGTGTCCTGAATTCTTTGAGGTGGGGGAATGTGCTTCAAAGGTATGGTATACCCAGCCACAGTCCTGATCCAGCTTCCCCTCCCCACTTTTCCATGCTGGCTACATACCAACCAGCAAGCAGGTACACAGGACAGCACTACATGATGAGCATGACGACTGGCTTGGCCTTGAGAAAGCCAGTAGTAGCCAGTACTGCTTGTTAGATCCCTTGGTCAGTGATGGCTGGTCCCCCTATTGCAAAAGACAGAGACTGGATAGGGGTGGGGGAGGATGAACCCCAGGACAGGAATACAGGAAGCTGCCTTATACCAAGCCAGACTGGTTCATCCAGCTCAGGAATGTCTACTCTAACTGGCAGTCGACTTCCAGGGTTTCAGGGTTGGGGTTGGGGTTGAACCTGAGACCTTCTGCATGCAAAGCAGATGCTCTTATTACTGAGCTACAACCCTTCCCATAGCTAGGGGGCTGGCCAAGGGCAGGATGAGATTTGTGGGGCATTGGCCTAATGGACCAACCTCCACTATTTGTTCTCTTTCCTTTTTTTAAAAAAATAGGTTATTAAAAAAAGATTTATTCAAAAGTAACAACACAATACATTTTCAAGCAATACATTCCCCTCCACAGACAGCTCTGTGATGATGGTGGCATTAAAATATCCTGCTCTTCTTCAATAAAAGAGAAAAGCGGAGACACGATCTGGTCTCCCTTTTTTCCTTTCTTTTTATCCCACCCCCACCCTCCTTTCCCTATCTCATTCCTCCCCAACCTACTCTTTTTAGAAATGAAGTTAGATTGTACACAAGAGGAAGTAGATGCTGTGCAACGTGTACCGGACATCAAACTATGTGGTGTTTGAGGCACCATAAACCCCAAGTTCCTGATGTACAGGCTGATAACTTGACCTGGAGGTCCAGCCAATTTCTTTTGAATCCAGTTCTAAGGCACTATTAACACACTCCCCAGAGCACCGAGAAGTCTCTTTGAGTTCCAGCAATGTCATCTCTGAGCAAGCAATAACAGGAGTAAAGAGTTAGAATTGTGATGTCCACCTAAAGTGTGCTCTGGTTGGTGTATGGGTTGGGTCCAAAGGGAGACGGTAATCTATAGGAGAGCAGTTCTTAACTGCGGCCCTAGGTGGGACTTTCAAATCAGAATGCCAAAGGTGGGGCCTGAACAGTGGGACCTTGACCTGGTGTGGCACCTAGGACACCATCCTCTTCCCTTGTGAGTAATGCTGCTTTAATACTGCATCAACCACACTGACTTGTTTCCCAGTTGAATTAAGAAAGGAGCTTGATGCAACTTACTCTCATGTAAGTAGACAGAAGATTGCAGGCAGCAGACATCATTCACCAAAGTAGAAATCATAGCAATTGCTCCAGGGTCATAGAGTGGGCTTAAAGGCTGAGTGAGGTTTTGAACCCAGGTCCCCTTAGGCCCTAATGTGTACATTGCAGTACCTCTGTAAATCACACTACAATATACCATATTTTTCCATGTATAACACGCCCCCGTGTATAAGACAACCCCTATTTTGGGGGACTCCAAATTAAGAAAATAGGGGGAGATTGCCCAGAGTTGTTGAGCTTTTCGGGGGGATTGCCGAAAATTGCTCACCCCCAATTTTTAACATTCATTTACAATAAAAAAAAAATTTGTCTTAGACACGGAAAACTACAATACTTAGAACCCTTAATGAACTACAGCTCTTATAATTCTCTGAGGGAAACCATGACTGCTTAATGTGGTATCATAGTTGGATTATGCCTGGCATTGACTCTGGCTGCAGCTCCTGTTCGTTCCTCTGCCTTCCAACCCACTGGTCCTAGTGATCACCAGCTACCACTGCTGGGAGCTGCCCATTGCTGGCCCAGTAACCCCAGATCCAGTGTCTGAGAATTATTGCTAAACTACCAGTTACTCCTCACTCCTCAAACTAGCAAAGAATGAGGGCAAAGCCCATCAGTTAAAAGTGATTGCAAAATAAGTATTTTATTATTATTATTATTATTATTATGATTATTATGATTATTATTACTCAGAATTGGTTTTTAACAAAAGGCAGAATTGCTTTTTAAAAGAGAGCAACAGAGGTGGAAAGTCTTGAACGCTATCAAGAGGGTGCTGAAAATTTCTCCTTTCTTTCCTTTCCCTTTTTTCTTTCTGAAAGAAAAGAAGCGCTTGGAAGCAGAAGGTGCATTTTGAAATACTGCTCCTGTTATAGTTGAGTAGGTCTCTCCAGTATTGATATTCATAAGTCTTTTTGTGTCTGTGTACCCAGGTTTCATTTCATCATATTTCTAATTGCTTTGCAGGAAGTTGTGCATCCATAATGCCTCCAGCTGCAGGTTTTCTTTTAGGAGGAAAAAACATATATTGCAAAATGTTAAAGATTACCTCCATGCCCCTGCTCCCAATTGGCTAATTTTAACGCAGTTGGTGGGCCCCAGTTACTAGCAGCAAAACTGGAACATAGGAAGCACATTCATTCGTTCATTCTGTATACCATCTTTCATTCAAAGATCACAGGGCAGTTCACAACATAAAAATACAAAATGAGAACACAAAATACAAAACAACATAATAAAACCAAACCAAACCATTAACCTCCCTGCCAGAAACACATTTAAAAGGACATAGAATGTTAATCAGCCAAAGGCTTAGTTGAAGAGAAACGTTTGAGCATGGCACCTAAATATATTTAATGAAGGAGCCAGACGAGCCTCTCTGGGCAGAGCATTCCACATATGGGGAGCCACTGAAGAAAAGGCCCATTTTTGTGTTGCCCCACCCCTGGGCCTCAGGTGATTATTTACAGGGTCCAGGTAGGTTCATGTGGAGAGATGTAGTCCTGGAGGTATTGCGGTCCTGAGCTGTTTATGGCTTTAATAATGCAAAACCAGCACTTTGAATTGGTCCAGGAAGCTAACTGGCAGTCAGTACAGCCGGGCCGGGGTCTGCATGATATGTTCAAACCGTTTTGCCCCAGTGAACAATCTGGCCACCAAATTTTGCACCAGCTACAGTTTCCAAACCTGTCTTCAGATAGTACTGGTAATCTAACCTAGAGGTTTCCAGAGCATAGACAACAGATGTTAGGCTATCCCTGTCTAGATAAGTGCACTCCACTCCATTGGGTTATTTAGCTCAATATTGTTTTCACTGACTGGCAGTGGCTTTCCAGGTTTGCTTTGAGTTAATCACCCTGCCAACAAAGGTCCGTATAGTTAAAGCTATGGTTTTCCCAGTAGTGTTGTATGGAAGTGAGAGCTGGATCATAAAAAAGGCTGATCGCCGAAGAATTGATGCTTTTGAATTATGGTGCTGGAGGAGACTCTTGAGAGTCCCATGGACTGCAAGAAGATCAAACCTCTCCATTCTGAAGGAAATCAGCCCTGAGTGCTCACTGGAAGGACAGATCCTGAAGCTGAGGCTCCAATACTTTGGTCACCTCATGAGAAGAGAAGACTCCCTAGAAAAGACCCTGATGTTGGGAAAGATTGAGGGCACAAGGAGAAGGGGATGACAGAGGGTGAGATGGTTAGACAGTGTTCTCAAAGCTACCAACATGAGTTTGACCAAAGTGTCGGAGGCAGTGGAAGACAGGAATGCCTGGCGTGCTCTGGTCCATGGGGTCACGAAGAGTCGGACATGACTAAACGACTAAACGACAACAACAACCTTGGTAAAACAAACAAACAAACAAACAAACAAACAAACAAACAAACAAACACCCTCTTCCTGTAGCCTTCTGAGAGCAGTACTAATGGGGAACGTCCCAAAAGGTATGGGAGTCAGGCCACGTTTCTCTGACAACAGAGTAGGCATTATGCATTGCTATTTGGCAAGGTACCAGGACCTTCCTGTAATTCCCATCTCATCTTGACACGTGCTGCTTGTTTTTCATTTTTTGTTTTGCTCCCCTCAACCTATAATGCTGGCATGCAGCCATCTTGACCTGCACTAAGTTTGCAAGATTAACAAATAAAATTGTGGCTGCAAAAGCAAAACTAATGATGAGAAATGTAGCCGGCGCACGGAAGAAGCAGGGCAAGAGAGGGGTATGTAAATAAATGTCTGGCTGAGGTATGAGGAGCCTGCAGACATTTAATCAGAAAGGGAAAACACTGCTACGATAAGAATTACCTTGAATCATTTGTGACAACGTACAGTCCCCGTTGCTACACAAACACATTGAAAAACAAATGTGGTGTGGTAAGTAAACCAGGAAAAAATCTCTGCATGGGATAAGATCTGAGGGTATATGATGCAGATATCCAGGCCTGGCGTCAGCACCTCCTGACAGTAGCAGGCACCTGCCAGGGCTCCAGGGCTCCTGGAAGATCCCAGTGGTGCCGATGCCAATTCTGGGGTTCCCACTCCAGGTAGCACACAGTTCATACCCTCCAACATTTCTCTGATGAAAATAGGGATGTCCCATTCCATAATGATAATTTTACTATTTATACCCCACACACTTTACTGGATTACCCCAGCCACTCTGGGCAGCTGCCAACATATATAATAACATAATAAAATATTAAATGTTAAAAAAGAACAAAAACTTCCCTTTACAGGATTGCCTTCAGGTGGCTCAGGGGTTGGGTAATTCCATACGTTTCTCCAATGAAAATAGGGACATCCTAGGGAAAGCAGGACATTCCAAGATCAAATCTCTAAATCAAAAATATCCCTGGAGAATAGGAACACTTGGAGGGTCTGGACAGTTATGAGCTGTCATTATACATTTCCCCAACTGCCCTGAGGAGCCTAGGCATACAGGTAGCAAGCTGAGTATGGAAGCCCCAGGACTTAGAATTGTAATTAAAATGTAACATAGAATTTATTCTAGAGTGAATGAGAAATCTCCCAGAAAGTCAGGACTCTTTCGACCCCAGTTCCAGCCCTGCCAATGTTATTGCCACACACTTTGATGACATCACCTCAAGCCATGGTAAGGTAGAGGGGGAGACTTGCTACAGATCTATCAGCATTGCAAATTTAATCAGCCTTAATAACAATCAGATGGATTTTCGCATCCAGCAGGTGACAAGCAATTGCTTAAGCATCAGTTGTTGTTGCTTGTCCTTCTTACAGCAAACATAAACAGGAGCTTTGATTAAAGACTTCAGTCTTTTTCCAAGCCAGACTTCTCTTTAGGAATTAGTGTCAGGTTGCATATATGCCATACATTTAAAGCACATCGAAACCACTAAGAATCCTGAGAACTGTAGTTTACTACTTGGAGAGCTACCATTCCCAGCATCCTTAATCACCTACAGCTCTCAGGATTCTTTTGAGTGGGTGTGACATGCTTTTGATATGGTGCATACATATCTGAAGACTAGGAAGAGAGGGACCTGAGTTTAAGTCTCCACTCAGCCATGGAGCTCACTGGGTGATCATGGGTCGGTTACTTTCTTCGAGACAAACCCATCTTACTTGATTGTTGTGAAGATTAAAGGACTGGAGGGGAAAGTGTGTATGGCACTTAAGCAAAGGTGAGATAAACAAGCAGTAAATATCCTTCAAAGAAAATCAACCATCACTTCCTGGGACATCTGTTTCTTCTATCGATTTACCAGAATGATAGATCCTTCCCTTTTATATTACAGTGATAAGAAACACAACATATTTTCTTTTACGTCTGCTTATGAAATGAGTCACAAAACCTAGTATTCTGCTTTTCATGTTTCTGGGGGAATTTGTAAATTTATTTTCTAGGATCATAAAATTGTGTGGCTGGAAATGACCGGACTGGTTTTGATAGGTACAGTAACAAAGGCAGGTTCATTCTGCCCCACACAACATTCCTAGATCAACCCAGATAATGAAAATGAGAGCAGAGATCAGCCACATTCCAGATGGACAAATTCAAAAGAGCAGAAGGATCAAAAGCATCCTATTTCTAACATCCGCAGAGGGACAAGTGCAGAGCAGGTTCTAGCCTGTACTAAATAGCAAACATTCTCTCTGAGATTGCTTTCAAACAGAGATAGAAGTATCTGTCCATTTTGATCCTATCCGTTTCTCATTTTTCCAGACTTAGATGTGGTTCTCTGCAATTTGTGACACCTCCCCGCCATTCTCATTTTCATATAGTTTTAACTCATGTACACATTTTTGCAAGCTGTTTCCCCATATACAATGCATTTTGTTATGCCATTTTCCATAATACATTGTTTAATGCATAAAAGGTAAACGTAAAGGTACCCCTGCCCGTACGGGCCAGTCTTGACAGACTCTAGGGTTGTGCGCTCATCTCACTCTAGAGGCCGGGAGCCAGCGCTGTCCGCAGACACTTCCGGGTCATGTGGCCACCGTGACGAAGCTGCTCTGGTGAACCGGCACCAGAGCAGCACACGGAAACGCCATTTACCTTCCCGCTATAAAGCGGTACCTATTTATCTACTTGCACTTAAGGGTGCTTTCGAACTGCTAGGTGGGCAGGAGCTGGGACCGAACAACGGGAGCTCACCCCGCCGCGGGGATTCGAACCACTGACCATGCGATCGGCAAGTCCTAGGCGCTGAGGTTTTACCCACAGCGCCACCCACGTCCTAGTTCAATGCATACTTTCCCCTAATATTTTTGTACCCATAGTTTGACCGGACAACTACATCACAAAATTCAGGTTACAGAGAATTCTAAAGGATAGCTGTGTTCATGTATTATTCATTGAGATTTTTTTTTTGTAGATTCACCATTAAATGCAAACTGAATCAATCTCTCCCTCACCCATACTTCCAGACCACCTGTTTAGAATCAAAGAATCATACACCTTCTGTTGGTGTAAAAAGCAGCAAGGCTGCCATGTCACAGTAGGCAGCCAAGAAGAACAGATCAATATTTGTGTATGTGGTAAGCGAACTGTCTGTCTTCCAAAAAGAAAATACAATATTAGGAGCTGGGACTTCACTCTGAGTACTTTGCGCTATATGTCACAAGCTGTTTCGATTTTCAGGGGGAAGCAGTTAGCAGTGGGAAAAGAACATCCAGGGACTCACGAACTCTGCTTTCCTAGGTACTTGCTTTAGATTTCACATTTTTACCTTTTTTTTGTGTGTGGGGGGGGGGGTTGTTCTTCCAAATGTGTTTTTGTGTGTGGTTGAATCTATTAATCCTGAGGGTTCTATCCAATGCTCAAAATGATGTATAGGTGGTATTTAACACCAGTAAAATTAGTGAAAATGTATAGAAGTGCTTCTAATGTTTGCTGGAAATGTAAGGAGAAAGAAGGCACATTCTACCATATATGGTGGATGCACAAGATAACTAAAGCATTCTGGGAAATTATTTATAATGACTTGAAAAAAATATTTAAAATAACATTTGTGGGGGAAAACCAGAGGCATTTTTGTAAGGCATTTCAGGTACAGAGATTCTGAGAGAGCAAAAAAGATTATTCATGTATGCAGCGACAGCAGCGAGAATACTACTGGCCCAGAGATGGAAAGAAGATGAAGTTCCAACCAGAGATGAATAGCTGATGAAGATGATGGACCATGCTGAAATGGCGAAAATGTCTGGGGAAATCAGAAACCAGGAAGAGGAAATTTTTAAGAAGGAAAGGGGGAAAAATTTAATGTACTTAAGAGAACAATGTAAACAACTAAAAAACTTTGGCAGGATTCGAGTAATGCTTGTAATGTACAAAAAAGGAAGAAAATGGACAATATACTTTTAATAAATTAGAGAAAATAAGATAAGCAAATAGAAAATTGGATTGATAATGATAACCATGGAAGAGCTGAGGGAAGTCAAGGGATTCAGAGAATCCTAAATGAGGAGGTGATGGATAGATGTGAATTTAAATTTGTTATGTAAAAAATCAATAAAAATATTATCCAAAAAAATAGACCCACTGAAATTAATAGACTATCTCAGGTCCATTAATTCCAATGAATTTACTCTGAGTAGAAAGTAGTTGGATGTAACCCTTAAACATCACCATGGAACGTCACCAATTTTGGAAATGATTGGTCAGATTTGTGACTCTTGGGCTGCTGAAATTTTGCTTATATGCAGATAGAGTTTAAGCAGCAGGACTGCAGCCTGCATAATTACTTTTAAGAATGAGGGTAGTTTGGATATTGAAATATTCTGATATTTATATATACAACAGTATATATCATCAGAAAGAAACATACACATGTATCTTCATTTACTGGTCTTCCAAAATATGCTGTCGTTAGGTTAGGGCTTCTTTGTCATACTTAGCTTTAAAATGGGAAGTAGTCAAATTAATGGAGAATCATCTATGAATGCCCACTGGCATTTACACATGGGACCTGCCACCCAATGTTGCAGCATAAAGTGCTCCTCTTCAGAGTTGCAGGCCCCCCACAATGCCGTGTTCCAGGATTATCTTCCTTGCATTATTTCCATTCTCCCCTCTAACAGGCAAAGAGTATTCTGGGACCCATGAACATACTCAGACCCCTTTGTACTGTTGTTGGGAGGGGGGAGTGACCTTGTGGAAGGATTTTGGCACTTACATAAAATTTGGGTTTCCCCTGACCTTGCAGACACCTTTCTTTTGTTTCCCAGAGTCCCCATTTTGACTGTCAAACCCTGTGGTTCTCAAACCTTTTTCCTCTGGGCCACACTTTCAGAATAAAAATCTGCTCACACCAAACCAATTTTTAAATTGATAAGAAACGCATTGAAGGGGGAAATCACAAACAACTCCTAGCAGTGCTTGATTTATAACATGGAACACAACGACTATATGATAGGATCATGAGAAATCCAGAAAGTATGAAACAATGCAGCTACAAGATTCATTCCCAAAATGTAGTTACAAACGAGCATCTTACAAATGTACCCTCAGTATGTATACAAACTCAACGAGCGGTGAGATACTCTTGCTTTCACTTTGAAAAGATACCTATCTATATTCGGCAAATAAAGCAGTTTTAAAAAAGCTATACTATACTACATTGAAATTTTTAAATGTTTCTTTAATTGTCCTTGAATCTTATCGCCACACTTGCCATCCTTCCCTGCCACAGTAATTCAGCATGCCACACCCTTTTGAGAACCACTGGGCATTGGCACTCAATGCTTGAGCTTGCTATTAAAGGGAGGGGTAATAAAAAGGGATCTCTATGTCAGATGATATCTCCGAATGATAGACTCTAGAAGACAAACTGTGGCTATTGCCCTGTCTGCTTGTAGGCTTGGCAAAAAACACATGGCTCACTGCTGTTGGAAGCAAGATGTTGGACAGCTCACGGTGTGCATTCAGCTTAATCCAGAGGGACTCTTCTTAAGTCATTTAGCTCATTATTGCATAAATGTTCCATTCCCTTGCCCAAGGCTGTTTCAGGAACTAAACAAATCTTCTGCTGCCATCGGAAAATAATAGACAGGACTGTTAACTTCCAGCAGCGGGGAAAATAATTCTTTTTATACCACCTTTGATTCTTCCTTCTGATTTTGTCCTGGCTAGCAGCACAATGCAACATTGGTGCAACATGACTGCCGTTGACAAACATGCCCAGCTCCTCAAGTAGAAAGTCAGTCAAGGAAGTCATATAAAGTGAAGGAAATGAGTGGATCGCCTTGACTCACCATCAGAGCCAATAAGCAGAAGAAATCTGCTTGAAAAGCCAACAATGTTCTCTGCTGAGCAGAAATAGTTTCATTGATCAGGATAGAAGTTTAGTGTCAGTCTGTAATGAATGGATGGTTGGGAAAAAGAAATAAAGAAAGTTGCCTTGCCTTATACTGTGGCCACAGTCACACCATATATCTAAAGCTCTATGTTACCACTTCAGTCGAAGATTTCTGGGAGCAGTGGTTAGGAGACCCTTATTTCCCTCCCAACTACAACTCCCATAGTGGTTTCATAGGCAAGCCCTCTTCCCAGGAAATTTGGGGGATTGTGGTTCTCTGAGGAGAATAGGGCCTCCTAAGAACGCTCAGCACTCTTATCAAAATGCAGCACCCAGAATTCTTTGGGGGAAGCTGTGTTTGGCTGGATCTAGACACATCAAAATAGAAATTCAGTTAAACACGTTGTAAACCTCATATTGGGAAATCACGTTGGCAAAAGACAGGACTCCACAGTGCCATCTGGTGTCACAGTGTTATAATGCGTATAAAACACTTTTTCTTTACTAATGTAGCTGAGTCCCATGTTTGAAGTGGCGCCATAGTGCTTTAAAAGTATGGTATAAATGTGGCCTGAGTCAAACTCACTGATTGATCTAGCTTTGTATTGTCTATAGTGGCTGGCAATGATTCTCTATGGCTTGAAGCAGGAGTTTTCCCCAACGCTACCTTAAGACACACCTCTTTACCCTGGCCTTTGTACAAATTACATTAGCCACAAGCCACAGGTATTCTGTAGTTTCTTGAGAAATACTGCTGCTTGGTGCATTATCCCTCAAACTAGCTTCCATCAACATAAACTGCAGTTAAGCTGAGGTGTGAACCATAGCTGTCAACCTTCCCTTATTTTGCGGGAAATTCCCTTATTCCAGCGCCGTTTCCTGCTGCTTCCCGCTGCTATCCTGGATTGTTAGATATCCCATAGACTGTCCCCGGGACAGGGGACGCTGCTGATCCCTTATTTTCAAATCTGAAAGTTGACAGCTATGGTGTGAATATTTGAGATACCATTGCACATGTGCAGCCAACAACTTTGTTGAAAAATAGTTCAGGGGGTTGCAACGTGGGGAAACAAATCAGGTAATGCACATTTGATGAAGACACTCCTGCCTCTCTCTGATGTGTACAGCAATATGAAAATGCAACTTAAATAGCAGCATGAGTGGAAACAACCCCACTGTATTTTTGCCACTAATATGTACAAACCCTGATTTGATTAAAATGCTTTAAGGAAGGGCTCTCTTCACAGGGATAGAAAATGTGCTTGTTTATTTTCATATCCCTCCTTTTTAAGTTGGAAGCTGACAAGTGGATGACCACAGCAAAAAAATAAAATAAAAATCATTTTGTTTTTTTAAAATATTTGTCTACAGTGTACAAATAATCAGGGTCTAATTGACTTCAAAAGCTTCTCTGTAATACAGAACAGTGGGTCATTTTCTAAAGTGGGTTTTGAAATTTGTTTGCCTCTTAAGACATGTTCTGCAGCAAAACAAGTTGTTGTTCAGTGTTGTGGCTAGTTTCATATCTCTTATTCCTATAATCTGCAATGGAAGGATTTAATGGTTTATTATTAATGTCTGCTCGGCGATCCTATTTTGTACAGAGATAATCTGCTACCCTCTTTGGCACTCTGAAGTTCAGCCTTGTAGGAAATTAGTTTGTCGAACAGATGAGGATTCAAGTGCTGCAAGTGAGATGTCATTTGCAACCCCATTTGAGACTATATTGGACAGATGAAGTAGATACAAAGAGCTGTCTGCATTTAGAGCTCAGGGTCACTTTCTACCAAACACAGGTTAGGGAAGTACTCCCACAAATATCTCTGTAATTGGAAACAACGGTACTACTACTTCTTCAAATTCGGTTGCATTAGCATTCCTCAGACAGAAGAGCTTTTGCTTGAAGATGGTAATAACATTGATACTTTTTAAACTTTGGCTGTTCCTTATTTTTTAAACAAGATTTTCAGCCTGATGCTATGTTTGTTTACTTGGAAGAAAGTTCCACTGAGCTCAATGGGAATTATTCCTAAATAAATGTGTTTATATATAGATATACACTGCAATATCATACATGCCTACTCAAAAGTAACATCCATTGTGTTGAATGGGACTTTTTCCTAGCTAAGTGTGTTCAGGAGTGCAGCCTGAGGAACACAAGTTAAGAACACTGAGGTTTATTCAGGATATTTTAAAAATGAAATGTCCTTGACTTTTTTTTCTTTATTAAAATTTTGTTAGGTTAATCTTTTCTATACAGTGGTACCTCAGGTTAAGTACTTAATTCGTTCTGGAGGTCCGTTCTTAACCTGAAACTGTTCTTAACCTGAAGCACCACTTTAGCTAATGGGGCCTCCTGCTGCTGCCGCGCCACCGGAGCACGATTTCTGTTCTCATCCTGAAGCAAAGTTCTTAACCTGGAGCACTATTTCTGGGTTAGCGGAGTCTGTAACCTGAAGCGTATGTAACCCGAGGTACCACTGTATATAAAATCTGATGACTGTTTGCACATTGCAAGTAGCAGTAAGCAATACCCCAGCTTCCTTGCTGCTTTGAAAAGAATGTTACAGATTGCACGTTAAAAACCTTTTCTCTAGAAAAACAGGCCCGTTCACCTTTAAATATTCTGCTCTGCCTCCACTCCTAACTTGTGGCTTTTGCAGGTGCTCACACAGTGCCTTCAGCCCAGGAGTGTGAACCTGTTGCCAACCAGATGTGGTTGGACTGAAACTCAAACTCCCATCAGCTCCAGTCAGCATGGCCAATGGCCAAAGACAACGGAAGTTGTAGTCTAACTACCGTATTTTTCGCTCTATAACACGCACCCGACCATAACACGCACATAGTTTTTAGAGGAGGAAAATCCGTAGGCATGCAACCCGTAGGTGCAAAAAATACGGTATATCACATTACCCAACCCTTTAATGTGTGATGCTTTTAGTGCCCTTAGTCTTCGTTGGGTGGAGGGGACCTGTAGACCTCAAGATATTGTTGGACAGCAACTCCCATCATCCCTGAGCATGACAGCTGAGGCTGATGGGAGCTGGAGCCCAACAACACTTGGAGGGTCACAGGTTCCCCATCCTTGCTTGGAAGGGGCTATCTTAACTTGGCTCTCTTTCTCTCCCCTTTAGATGTGCTCCTTCAAGTGGAATGCCAAGATGAACTCCATCCTCTTGTAAACCACCTGCATGAAATTCCAGATTGTTTGATGAGACCTCTGTCTAACATCTGTCACAAATGTAATCAGGAAAATCAATAGCAGCAAAGAGAAGAGTCATAGAATCATAGAATTGTAGGGTTGGAAGAGGTCAGTGAGGGTCTTCTAGTCCAACCCCCTGCAATGCAGGGATATTTTGCCCAACATGAGACTCAAACCCACAGCCCTGAGATGAAGAGTCTCATGCTCTACCCACTGAGCTATCTGCCAAAAAATCACATCACTGATTTAATCTCTGTTTGACAAATGTCAATGCAACTCAGATCTCAGAGCCGCACTGACATTTGGCCAAACAAAAAATTAATTTGTGCCAGAAGAAATTAGGGGAGCTGCCAAAAGCACAGATACACCAACCAACTCTAGAAACACTCCGTAACAGAGTGTCAGCAGTGATCCTGCCTCTTTGTTCCTGTCTCTGTTCAAAATAAATTCACCTTTGTTCCCAAACGAGCTCTGTTATGTCAGCCAGGTAGATGCCTAAACAGGGGTCTTGTGGAAAATTTTTGAGATCTATAATAAGTAGCTGATGGCATAGGATAACCAGGTTCCAGTAACTAAAAATGGAACAAAAGAGCTATTCTGAACCCTTAACAGAGTTTCATTCAGCAGAAGCTGCCCCAGCATTCTCAGCATCAGACAAATAAATGGTTGGCTTCATGTGAACTTTTCTGAACGCTATGGGGATGTTTTATCACCTATGGATCTTCCCCACTAAAGGAACATAGGAAACTGCCTTATATCAGTGGAACTATCAGATCATTGTTCCGCCTAGTTCACTATTATCTATATTGACTGGAAGCATCACTCCCATGGGTTTGGGGCAGGGAATTTTTACAGCCTTACCCAGAGATGCTGGGGATTGAAATTGGGACCTTTTGCATGCAACACAGATGCTCTACAACCGAGCTATGGACCTAACCCATCTTCAGGGGCACAAGCTCCAGCTCCTTTGTCCCCCTTCTATATTTTGGGAGTTGGGGCTGCCCCCCATGTCAAAAAGAGCAGAGGCGAAGCACAGAGCAGAAGGTGGTGGAGCTCCAGTGCTGGCTCCTTCTCCTCCTCCTGCAGTCTCCCGCAGGTGTGTGACACAGAGCTGAGCTAGAAGCAGGCAGAAGCTGGTAGAAGCCAGAGAGCCAGAGCCATGCATGATTTCTGCTTAAATCTAAGGCTATGACTATGGGAGAAGGCAATACCTTCTGGGGTGTTAATGCTGTGAGCCCCTCTATCTTAGAATCAGGTTGTATATATGTAAATGAACCATATCACATAGACATCACCATGTCCGCTGTCCTTCACTCCAAGGAAACCGAACCCAGCGTAAGTATCTGGAACCCTTGCAATCGCACACCACACAGAGATTGGAGTGGCATGCAGCAGTACGTTATCTCTCTGCCCATGAGGCTTCATCTTCCCCAGCTTTATAGGCAACAGCAAACCATTGCTCAAAACAAGGCTGCAGGAAAACATGGCTTAAGTGCGCATTCATTATACACAAATTATGTTTACTTTGCAGTTGTTGCCTCCCACCTGCTCTTCTGGAAATCTGGGCTATAGAAAGCGTACAGGTGGGTGGGAGACACCGCCAAAGCTTTTAGTTATGTTCTGAAGACAAGTCAACAACAGGAGGTTAGCTACTTGCTTGCAAGTGTCATTTAGGTCAAACATGGTTGGAATTGCTGGTAGAGTGGTTTGCCATTTTTGCAAAAGGACACGGCAGGTTTATATTTATATGAAGACCTGTTTCCTATTATCTATTCTGCCCAAGGGCTGAAACCCAGCTGGCATTTCCAACTAGCTCAAATCACATTTACTTTGTTGCCAAGTGCAGGTCCTTAATGGGCTGCTGCACTTTAACAAGTTGTATAAAAGGGTGGCTTTTGCTAAATGCGTTTTTTTCTTGGCACCATGTGCTGCGATAGCAGGAAAACATGGAGCTATCTATCAGATTGTGCAACCCTTAAAGGTTCCAGAGAATTCTCAAGGTTTGGACCCGATTTTTTTTTCATCAACTGCATTTTCATGTACCATATACTTGCTTTCATATGTTTCCTTTAATATGCAATACAGCATTCTTACTGTCCATCACATTTTACTATCAGTCCAATTTAGAGACCAAGGTGACCACATATGTATCACCAAAAGAAGAGGACACAAACTTGCATAAAATAGTATATGCTAATTAATTTTATATATGCAAACTTAGAAACAATGGCTGGAATTTAACAAGAAACAGATTACATCTCACCATAGCAAAAAAAGGACTGTGGTCAGATTACCTGTCTGCCTGCTCAGAGCTGTATCCAGCTTTCTCTGTCCACTAGGGGAATTAGAACATTGCACAACACAGGAATACAATGCAAGAGTTGTGCCCATAGAAGCTCATTGCCCAATAAACTGTGCAGAGATTGCAATCTGCTTATGCATTCTCTTGTGCAGCTGGTACAATACATTTCACCACTGTAACAAGCATACTGCTGAGCGACTTTAACTTAGCGCTACAGGATACAACTCTCAGTCCTCTGTCCTGAGAGTAACAGTTGATGGACAACTGCTGCTGCTCTCCCTACCATGGGCACCAACTCTATGGGGTTGAGGACAGCTCAGCCCCCCCCAAAGTATGTGGAGACAGAACTGAGCCTCCCCAATCTTGAGTGGCTAGGCCCTGTCCATGGTGGTGGTGGAAGGCCCTGTCGTGCCTACCCACAGCAGCAGAGGTCTGCCCCTGGCCTCGTGGCCTCCTCCCGACATGGATGGTGTCACGTGTGACATCATACACACAAACAAGCAGCCAATGTTATTCCCCAATGTTGTGTGGAACTCAGTGCCTCAGATTACTCTTTATCTTGACTAGACAGCCCTTCAGAGAGAGGAGCAGGAGTGGGCAGACAACAAGGTTGTTGAATCAACTTGGGGGTTTTTAACTGGAAAACCGCAACCGGAGCCAGGTGCAAGGAAAAAAAAAAGGTGCAGGAGAGCAGATGTGGGCAAATAATTAAAGTACAGGGTACCTCTGAGCAAATGCTTCGCACAGGATTTTGTTTTCAGTACCAAAACTGAGTTCAGACCCGTCACACAAAACTTTCTTCATCTCAGCAGCTTAATTTAGCAACAACAGCAATCAAAAGCTTAGAATGCACAATCCCATTGCTAGTTTTTAAAGCAGCACTCACCCTAAGAATGGTACATACACTTGAGATAGCCACTATGCATGCTCAGGGGAGTGTTTAATGAATGTTGTGGTGTTATTTGTGCGGAATCAAAAGATCTACCTTCTGCATACCCTAGAAACATACTATTATAGGATGTGGGATGTTAGCATCCAAAATGCATATGTAAAGGGTTAATTGCAAGAGCTGTAGAATTCTGTGCTGTCATTCACCTGAGGCAGTTATGCCAGTTGGTATAAACAGTCTTAGCAGTTAGAGCAGCAGGTATGTTCTGATGTGCTGCTGTCTGCCTCAGTTAGTTAGTCTGCAACAGTTTAATCTATGAAAGACGTATTAGCATTTTAAGAAACACCCTGCACAGTATAATTAATCTGCAACTGCAAGTAAAGGTAAAAGTAAAGGTAAAGGTACCCCTGTCTGTACGGTACAGTAAGTAAAAGTTGCATGTTCTTTTAATCTTTAAAAGAGAGTGTCTTGCATAGTTTTTTAAGGAGGGGAAAAGAGAACTAATTAAAGGGTGAAATGAACCAGGGCTATTTTCCGCATACTTTGCAAATGGGAACTAGAGTCTAATTCCCACAGTTATAGGATTGGTGGGTCAGACTGGATGATTTCTAAGGGTCCCTTCCAGATCTATGTTCTTGTATCTGCGGGGTTAGAATCTATAAGAGGAAACATACTAAACCAGTCAGACCAGTTTCTTTGTAAAAATAATTCTTTTAGCTGGCCAGTGAAGAACCACCATTTACGTGTCCAAAGAGTCTGCCCTGTTGCCATAGAGACAAATGGAAGTTGGAAGTGGCATCACCTTGTAAGGTAGAAGAATAATAGCCACAGTTTGTGTGGTGGTGAGTTTGACTGAAGCTTGGGAGTGGAAAGGAAAAAGAGGATTCTTCTGCTCTGTGGTTGACCCAAAGCAATGATCTGAGGAACTCTGTGGGAACCTAATGGGAAATCAAGATCTATTGGAGTGTTAATGCTGTGGGCACTTCCTTCCGTGATATGCTCAGGTTATATATGTAAATAAAACAGTACCATATTTTTCCATGTATATTATACACCCCCATGTATAAGACGACCCCTATTTTTTTGGACCGCAACAAAAAAAATTGGGGAGGAAATTGCCCAAAGTTGTTGAGCCAGTCACTCTACAACCTGCCCACCAATGCAAATCGCATGCATCACCGCAGCTGCCAATCGTATGAATGCTTGCCACCCAAAGCCAACCTGCACACTCAATGCAACAACAGCCGATTGCACGCATGCCTCGCCGATGCCGTAAATAGCCCGCCCAATTGATGCAGCCACACCCAATTGTCAGCAGGCCTTGCCACAGCAACCAATCACACCCCCAATCGGCGCTGAAAATCTCCTGCTGACTGCTGCCACCAATTGCTCATCCTCCCTCTGCTATCTGTGTATAAGACAAAACACAATTTCTGACTATTATCTCTAAGGATAAAATATTGTCTTATACACGGTAAAATACGGTATATTCTAAAGACATCACAGTCTCCACGGACCTCCATTCAAATGAAACCAAACACTGGATAAGCTGTGGAAAACATGGAGTATCTCACTGCTTGGAGATTTGGATGCATACAACAATACTTTCTTCTGGAAAGTAAGACATATGGATATCCTAGCAGAGACATTTAATGCTCACTTGACCCCCTACTTGTCCCTTGGGATACCATCTTATTTCCCCCGACCCTGTTCCAGTGCCATTAATACCCACCATACCAGAAAAAGCCAATCAACATAATTTCTGCCTTTCAGTCTGGGGCTGTTATTTTTGTTTTGACACCCCTACTAGCAAATACTATGAATCACTTCATTTTTATTACCCCACAAAACCATTGCACTCAACCTGTTACATCAAGCAAATGTAAACTGGACTTTATAGAGAACTAAATGCATCTCCAAAGAACATTCAATTCTACATTTCGTTTAATTTACGGATGTGGCTGAATGTTCCCTACCTGAAAGGGGAGTAATTTATGAGCTGGCATTAGAATGAATGTAAATGGGATAGATGCTGGTTTCTCTTTCTTTCTCAGAATTACAATTTAATCCACCAGGTTGCTTCAGCATGTTACTTAGCTATAATTTTAAAAAGAGAAAACATATTAAAACTATATCTTGTCTGAGCTTTTCAATGCTTGGTTGGTCGGCTAGTTTCTGAGAAATGATCAGACAACCACTTAACTCCAGCCACAGCCAAAACTAGGGCAAATTTAGAGTGGCTCCTTCCCACACAACTCTCAATATCTGCTTTGTGCTGTAAGCATTCAAACGGCAGAGTGGATCATGCTCAGATTAAGAACATAAGAGCAGCCCTGCTAGATCAAGCTAGTGGTTTATCTATTTCAGTGTCCTGTTCTCACAGTGACCAACCAGATGCCCACAGGCAGGACCTGAAGGCATTCCTGACCTCCCTTTCTGTGATTTTCAGAAGCTGCCATTTAGAAACATAATGTATCCAGACTGGTGGGTTCGTTCCCCCAGGTATTCTGCAACAGGCCATGGGAGAAGCAAGACCCTCTTGGGGTGTTAATGCTGTGAGCCCTTCCATCCTAGGCTCAGATTGTATCTATGTATAAACAAACTATATATCCTAAAGACACCACAGTCTCTTCTGTCCTTTATTCCAAGGAAACCGAACCCTGGGTAAGCGCCCGGAACCTCTGGAATTTCGCACCACTCAGAGACTGGGGTAGCATGCAACAATGTATTTCCCATTTGCAATGAAAAGGCCTACCATAAAATTACACTTTAAATATATTATCACAGAGGCTCTAGTCTTTGTTATTAAACTGCAGCAATATTACATCTATATTTCCTAAAGTATAAAGGTTGTTTTATTGAAATTACTTGTGCTGGACTGATTCTTTCCAGAAATAATTCACTGGGCATGTAACTAGACTGGTGCAGATGGGGCATAATAAACTTTCCTGCACATGCCAGGCTTGATGCAAAGTTAAAGATTAGTGAATAGAATGGGGAAAGTAAAGCTGGAGATAATAGAGAGGAAATAGAGAGGCAAAATTCAGTGGCCTTTCAAGGTGGGACTTAGGCTGATTTGGGTGATCCTAACCTCATTTACCTGGAAGCAGGGAAGGGAGAATCTGCCAATTTCAGTTTATGCCAGTTTTCCATTTTACATGCTGTATGTTAAATTCACATTAGTGTGAAGTTCTCCTAATACACTGGTACCTCTGGATGTGAAAGGGATCCATTCCAGAGCCCTGTTCGCATCCAGAAACGAACACAACCCGCGCCTGCGTGTCCCGCAATTTGCTGCTTCTGTGCATGACGTCATTTTGACTGTCTGCGCATGTGCGAGTGGCGAAACCCGGAAGTAACGCGCTCCTGGTTGCCGCAGCGCGCAACCAGAAAATACTTATCCCAAAGCTACTTCACCGAGGTATGACTGTATGCACATTTGTGTGCAATTTTGCCTCGTGTGCCCATTTTCACAGTGCCATTTATCCAAATATAATGCATTTTGTATGTTTGTTTCATGAATGTGTGCACATTTTGAACACATTTCACGGCTGGAGAACTGCACTGCAAAATTCATAGAAGTGTAAGTATCAATGGAGCGCTGTTTCAGTTTGTGTATTTATTTTAATTTTCATAAAGTGTGAGTTAGGCAAGTCTGCCTTTAAATGCAAACTGAACTGAATTTCCCTCCTGCTCTTACCTGAATTCAATGTGATTTACGTCTAAGTAGGCATGGTTAGGATTGCTCTACAGGTTCTAGAACCAATTTTTCAACATCCGCACCACACGTTTAAAGCACTATTCTACTACTTTAATAGTCATGGCTTCTGCCAAAGAACCCTGGAAGAGGGACTGATTGTTAAATTGCTCTGAAAATTGAAATTCTGGAAGGAGAAATTGAGTCTCCTAATAACTCTGAGTCCTTAACAACATACACATCCCAGGATTTTTTATTTTTTATTTTGGAGGGGGGACAGCCAAGACAGTCAAAGTGGCATAATAGTGCTTTGAAAAATGTATAGTTCTCCAGCAGATGATGATGACAACAGTGATTTTTACCTCTCCTTCTCCATAAGGCTCCAGAGCAAATTACAGTAATTTACAGTGATGTTAATGAAGACTTTTTCTATTCCAGCAGGCATCTTAACTGAATTCTGATTTTATAAGTTTTAACTGTACCCCTCATTTTTTAACTAATTGTACACCACTTAGAGACAATTGCAATTAAGCAATATATATATATATATATATATATATATATATATATATATATATATATAACGTTATATATATATAACGTTGGAGGCTATACACCACACCCCCTCAACAGTATTTATAGGAACTCAAACACTGAGATCCTGCTCTTTTCTAGTAACAAGAAGCCGAAAGCACCAGCCTGAAGATGACGAGTGAGACCTCGTCGAAACGTCGCCTAGACACCCCAACTCTTACACGGGAAGACACCCGAAGACACCAAAACCTACATATATATATATATATATATATATATATATATATATATATATATATATATATATATATGCAGGTTTTGGTGTTTTCGGGTATCTTCCCGTGTAAGAGTTGGGGTGTCTAGGCGACGTTTCGACGAGGTCTCACTCGTCATCTTCAGGCTGGTGCTTTCGGCTTCTTGTTACTAGAACAGAGCAGGATCTCAGTGTTTGAGTTCCTATAAATACTGTTGAGGGGGTGTGGTGTATAGCCTCCAACGTTCTGGGCAGAGAGGAAGTTCCCAGGTTATTGTGCCTTTTCTTCTTTTGTTCATTAATTACTTGAGGGATATCTTGAGTGATTTCTTGAGTGATATTCTGAGTACCACTTAGGAGGGTCATTAGGTGTGGATTAGTTGCTAAAGCTTTCGTGTCTTGACCTCTTGAGCTTGTGAAGAGTTTTTCTGAGTTTTTCTGAGAAGAGTTTTTCTGAGAAGATGGCTGTACTGCACTTAGTTGTGCTCTGGCTTGGCTTCGTGTATAGGGGTGAGCTGTGGTTTTGTGCCCTGTGCCAGCCAGATCTGTGTAGGGATTGCAGGGGGGTGCAGCATCCGGAGGTGCCACTATGGTTTGGCTACTGGATGGTATCTGTAATTTATCTGTGGAGAGGGTCTGGGTTTGGGTCTGGTGTGGTTGATTGGAGATGGCGTTCTGTGTGCCTCTGGTTCTGGTGTCGGTTTTTGTGGGGAGGGCTAATTTCCAGATGTCTGGCAGGCGGGACGTGTCGTCACGCTTGTTCATGTTGTGAGGGTGTTTCTCTATCTCGATGGCTTCCATGATTATTCTCTTGTGGTGATGTTCCATGTTAAAGAGCAATTTGGAATCTGCAAAATTAATTTCGTGTCCTGTTTCTTTCATGTGTTGGTAAAGAGAGGAAGTTTTTTCTTCTTTTTTGACGGCATTCTTGTGTTCTGCGATACGTGCATTTATTCGTCTGTTTGTTTGTCCAATGTACGTGGCTGGGCAGACTTTGCAGGGTATTTCATAGACCCCTTGGTTTTCTAACTGGATTTTATCTTTTGGGTTTCTGAGGATATTGGCTATTTTTTGGTTGGTGCAAAAGGCTGTTTTGATATTGTGTTTATGGAGGATTTTGCTAATTTTATCTGTGGTGCCCTTGATATAAGGAAGGAGGGCCATGCCATTGTTTTCTTCTGTGTCTTGGTTTTTGGGGGGTGTTTCTTTTTGGATTAGCTTCGTAACCCTGTTTTGCTGGTATCCGTTGGCGATTAACACATTTGAGAGATTCTGTAACTCAGTTGTCAAGTGGTCTTCGTCAGCCAGGCGTTTGGTTCTGGAGATGAGAGTCTTGGCTACGGAGTTTATTTGTGCAGGGTGGTGGTGTGATTGTGCATGTAAGTAGCGGTTGGTGTGTGTTTTTTTCCGGTAGATAGTGTGTCCTAGGGAGCCATCAGGTTTTTTGTAGATTAGGACGTCAAGGAAGGGAAGTTGGTTGTTGGCTTCTATTTCCATAGTGAATTGTATTTTGGGGTGTAGGCTGTTGAGATGTGTGAGGAAGCTATCTAGTTTTTCCTTCCCGTGTGGCCAAATTACAAAGGTGTCGTCAACATATCTGAGCCAAAGTTTGGGTTTGTGTTCTGACTTGTCTAAAGCATTGGTTTCAAAGTGTTCCATGTACAGATTTGCGATGACCGGTGAGAGGGGTGATCCCATAGGTGCTCCTTCTATCTGTTTGTATCTTTGTCCATTGTGGATGAAGTACGTGTTGGTTAGGCAGTGGTTGGTCAGGTCCAGGATGTATTCGGGGGGATTGTATTTGTTTTGAATGGCTGTCAAGGCTTCATTAATGGGCACTTGTGTGAAGAGAGATACAACATCGAAGCTCACAAGTAGGTCATCGGGATGTAGGTTTTGCTTCTTTATTGTTTCTATGAACTGGAAGGAGTTTGTAACGTGTGAAGCGATAGATTCTGCATAGGGCTGAAGTTGCTTAGCGAGAAATTTAGCGAGATTTTGTAGAGGTGAGCCTATGGAGCTGACTATTGGTCTGAGTGGTGTTCCTTCTTTGTGTATCTTGGGGAGACCGTAGAGTTTGGGGCATCTGGATGATTTTTCTCTGGGGATGATTCTTAGCTGGATTTCTTCACTGATAGGAGAGGCTTTTATTTTGGATTTGGTGGTTTTTTCCAGATAGGTGGTGGGATCTGTTTTTATAGGTTGGTAGGTAGGGTCTTGGAGTAGATTTGATAGTTTTGCTTGGTAGTCCGATGTGTTCATCACAACAGTGGCATTACCTTTGTCTGCTGGGAGAATGATTATGTTGTTGTCTTTCTTCAGGTTGGTGAGTGCTTTCTGTTCTTCTTTGTGTAAATTGCTTCTGGGTGGTTTGCTGGAGCAGAGGATGTTGGTGACTTCGAGTCTGATTTTATTGGCTTCATCTGGGTTGATTTTGGTTAGGCTAGCTTCGACTCCGCATATGATGTTTTCCGTGGGGATGCGTCTCGGGGCGACTGCAAAGTTGAAGCCTTTGGAGAGTACTTTGGTTTCAGTTGAGGTGAGGATCCTGTCTGATATGTTATGTACTGTTTGTTTCATGGGTTGTTGTGGAGGGTGGCTGGGCTTCTGGCGTTTCTCTAGTTTGTGGAGTTTGTTGGTGTGTGTGTCTGTCTTATGTGAGGACTCTGTTTCAGCTCTCCAAACGGCTAGTTGTTTGCATTTGTCCCAGAGTGCAGGGTGGATTTTGTTACAGAGTTTGAGGTGAAGAGTGAGCAGATCTTTGTTGGTTTGGTTTAGTAGGTATCTTTTCTTATCTTCTCAGAAAAACTCTTCTCAGAAAAACTCAGAAAAACTCTTCACAAGCTCAAGAGGTCAAGACACGAAAGCTTTAGCAACTAATCCACACCTAATGACCCTCCTAAGTGGTACTCAGAATATCACTCAAGAAATCACTCAAGATATCCCTCAAGTAATTAATGAACAAAAGAAGAAAAGGCACAATAACCTGGGAACTTCCTCTCTGCCCAGAACGTTGGAGGCTATACACCACACCCCCTCAACAGTATTTATAGGAACTCAAACACTGAGATCCTGCTCTGTTCTAGTAACAAGAAGCCGAAAGCACCAGCCTGAAGATGACGAGTGAGACCTCGTCGAAACGTCGCCTAGACACCCCAACTCTTACACGGGAAGATACCCGAAAACACCAAAACCTGCATTCCTGTACCCGTGAAAATCTACGAAAGCAAATATCTCACCTCTACGGGGAGGAAACCTTCCAGCTGACAAGAACCTACGAGAAACTAGAAATCCGAAGAGCCACCATCTTATGTGATCTCTTGTTCCTACGCAACTGCCGAGACAACAACTTAATTCCCACATGCTTCCAACTTAAATTCCACTCTAAAACCCCAGCTACCGAAAGGATCCTGAAACGAACTGAACTATCCCTAATCAGAAACGAACTACATAAGAAAAGATACCTACTAAACCAAACCAACAAAGATCTGCTCACTCTTCACCTCAAACTCTGTAACAAAATCCACCCTGCACTCTGGGACAAATGCAAACAACTAGCCGTTTGGAGAGCTGAAACAGAGTCCTCACATAAGACAGACACACACACCAACAAACTCCACAAACTAGAGAAACGCCAGAAGCCCAGCCACCCTCCACAACAACCCATGAAACAAACAGTACATAACATATCAGACAGGATCCTCACCTCAACTGAAACCAAAGTACTCTCCAAAGGCTTCAACTTTGCAGTCGCCCCGAGACGCATCCCCACGGAAAACATCATATGCGGAGTCGAAGCTAGCCTAACCAAAATCAACCCAGATGAAGCCAATAAAATCAGACTCGAAGTCACCAACATCCTCTGCTCCAGCAAACCACCCAGAAGCAATTTACACAAAGAAGAACAGAAAGCACTCACCAACCTGAAGAAAGACAACAACATAATCATTCTCCCAGCAGACAAAGGTAATGCCACTGTTGTGATGAACACATCGGACTACCAAGCAAAACTATCAAATCTACTCCAAGACCCTACCTACCAACCTATAAAAACAGATCCCACCACCTATCTGGAAAAAACCACCAAATCCAAAATAAAAGCCTCTCCTATCAGTGAAGAAATCCAGCTAAGAATCATCCCCAGAGAAAAATCATCCAGATGCCCCAAACTCTACGGTCTCCCCAAGATACACAAAGAAGGAACACCACTCAGACCAATAGTCAGCTCCATAGGCTCACCTCTACAAAATCTCGCTAAATTTCTCGCTAAGCAACTTCAGCCCTATGCAGAATCTATCGCTTCACACGTTACAAACTCCTTCCAGTTCATAGAAACAATAAAGAAGCAAAACCTACATCCCGATGACCTACTTGTGAGCTTCGATGTTGTATCTCTCTTCACACAAGTGCCCATTAATGAAGCCTTGACAGCCATTCAAAACAAATACAATCCCCCCGAATACATCCTGGACCTGACCAACCACTGCCTAACCAACACGTACTTCATCCACAATGGACAAAGATACAAACAGATAGAAGGAGCACCTATGGGATCACCCCTCTCACCGGTCATCGCAAATCTGTACATGGAACACTTTGAAACCAATGCTTTAGACAAGTCAGAACACAAACCCAAACTTTGGCTCAGATATGTTGACGACACCTTTGTAATTTGGCCACACGGGAAGGAAAAACTAGATAGCTTCCTCACACATCTCAACAGCCTACACCCCAAAATACAATTCACTATGGAAATAGAAGCCAACAACCAACTTCCCTTCCTTGACGTCCTAATCTACAAAAAACCTGATGGCTCCCTAGGACACACTATCTACCGGAAAAAAACACACACCAACCGCTACTTACATGCACAATCACACCACCACCCTGCACAAATAAACTCCGTAGCCAAGACTCTCATCTCCAGAACCAAACGCCTGGCTGACGAAGACCACTTGACAACTGAGTTACAGAATCTCTCAAATGTGTTAATCGCCAACGGATACCAGCAAAACAGGGTTACGAAGCTAATCCAAAAAGAAACACCCCCCAAAAACCAAGACACAGAAGAAAACAATGGCATGGCCCTCCTTCCTTATATCAAGGGCACCACAGATAAAATTAGCAAAATCCTCCATAAACACAATATCAAAACAGCCTTTTGCACCAACCAAAAAATAGCCAATATCCTCAGAAACCCAAAAGATAAAATCCAGTTAGAAAACCAAGGGGTCTATGAAATACCCTGCAAAGTCTGCCCAGCCACGTACATTGGACAAACAAACAGACGAATAAATGCACGTATCGCAGAACACAAGAATGCCGTCAAAAAAGAAGAAAAAACTTCCTCTCTTTACCAACACATGAAAGAAACAGGACACGAAATTAATTTTGCAGATTCCAAATTGCTCTTTAACATGGAACATCACCACAAGAGAATAATCATGGAAGCCATCGAGATAGAGAAACACCCTCACAACATGAACAAGCGTGACGACACGTCCCGCCTGCCAGACATCTGGAAATTAGCCCTCCCCACAAAAACCGACACCAGAACCAGAGGCACACAGAACGCCATCTCCAATCAACCACACCAGACCCAAACCCAGACCCTCTCCACAGATAAATTACAGATACCATCCAGTAGCCAAACCATAGTGGCACCTCCGGATGCTGCACCCCCCTGCAATCCCTACACAGATCTGGCTGGCACAGGGCACAAAACCACAGCTCACCCCTATACACGAAGCCAAGCCAGAGCACAACTAAGTGCAGTACAGCCATCTTCTCAGAAAAACTCTTCTCAGAAAAACTCAGAAAAACTCTTCACAAGCTCAAGAGGTCAAGACACGAAAGCTTTAGCAACTAATCCACACCTAATGACCCTCCTAAGTGGTACTCAGAATATCACTCAAGAAATCACTCAAGATATCCCTCAAGTAATTAATGAACAAAAGAAGAAAAGGCACAATAACCTGGGAACTTCCTCTCTGCCCAGAACGTTGGAGGCTATACACCACACCCCCTCAACAGTATTTATAGGAACTCAAACACTGAGATCCTGCTCTGTTCTAGTAACAAGAAGCCGAAAGCACCAGCCTGAAGATGACGAGTGAGACCTCGTCGAAACGTCGCCTAGACACCCCAACTCTTACACGGGAAGATACCCGAAAACACCAAAACCTGCATTCCTGTACCCGTGAAAATCTACGAAAGCATATATATATATATATATATATATATATATATATATATATATATATATATAGTCTAAAGTAATAATGATAAAGTTGTAAAACAAACAAGAATAGGGTGGGTACTAAAAAATCTCCCAGGTGTTCCGGTAAAGAAGGCTGGGGTAAAGAGAGACAGATTCAGAAAAGTACTTAATAATAATAATAATAATAATAATAATAATAATAATACTTTTCATTTATATATACATTACAACAATTATTCAATCATAATTTTAACATTTCAAACTCCGACTCCCTTACCCCTCTTTCTGTGGTTCTTTACATTTCTTTTCATCTTCCTGCATACTCAGATTATATTAACATATTCTTTTATATATTTTGAAACTGCAGGTTTTTACATTAATCCTGCCAATTTCTTGATCTGTTTACAGTTTGTTTGTAAATATTCAATAAACCATTTCCATTCCTTTCTACAAAAAATTGTTATCTCGATTTCTTATTCTCCTGGTAAGTTTCACTATTTCTGCGTAGTCCATTAACTTCTGTATCCATTCTTCTCTTGTTGATACCTCTTCTTCCTTCCTTTTTTGGGCAAATAACATTCTTGCAGCTGTGGCTGCACACATAAATTAATTTCTATACTGTTTCGGTGGTTTTGATCCCATAATTCCCAAAAGAAAAGCTTCTGTTTTTAAAATAAATATTATTGCAAACATCTTTTAAAGTTCATTATATATAATTTCTCAATAAGATTTAACCTTACTACAAGACCACCACATATGAAAAAACGTACCATCTTTCCCAGCACATATAAATTTGGATTTATACATTTTTGCCAATCTACTAGGTGTTAGGTATCATCTATATAACATTTTCATATAGTTTTCTCTTAAACTATAACATGCTGTAAATTTTAAATCATTCCCATGCATCCATTTCTATATTATAACCAATATCTATTGCCCAGGGTATCACTGAAGATTTCACTTGTTCATCCTTTGTCTCTCATTCCAATAGCTTCTTATACAGTTTAGACAGCACTTTAACATTTCAGTTTAACAGGTCTCTAGTTGTGATGTTTGTTCCCCAAACCCCTGCTTTATATCCTTTTTAAATACTTTATTCAGATGATGATATTGCAATCATGTTGCTAACATCTCTGGTATTGACTGAACCAAAAATAACATCCGTGGCAATACAGTGGTACCTCAGGTTAAGAATTTAATTCGTTCTGGAGGTCTGTTCTTAACCTGAAACTGTTCTTAACCTGAAGCACCACTTTAACTAATGGGGCCACCTGCTGCCGCTGCGCCGCCACTGCACAATTTCTGTTCTCGTCCTGAAGCAAAGTTCTTAACCCAAGGTAGAAGAAGAAGAGTTTGGATTTGATATCCCGCCTTTCACTCCCCTTCAGGAGTCTCAAAGCGGCTAACATTCTCCTTTCCCTTCCTCCCCCACAACAAACACTCTGTGAGGTGAGTGGGGCTGAGAGACTTCACAGAAGTGTGACTGGCCCAAGGTCACCCAGCAGCTGCATGTGGAGGAGCGGGGAAGCAAACCCGGTTCACCAGATTACAAGACTACCGCTCTTAACCACTACACCATGATGGCTCCCAGTAATATTTCTGGGTTAGCGGAGTCTGTAACCTGAAGCGTATGTAACCAAATGTACCACTGTACATTCATTTTAATGGTCAACACGCTACCCAATAATGAAAGTTTCATTCTACTCCCTATTTGCAAATTCCTTTTAATATCCTCCCAAGTTTTCAAGTACAGTAGAACCTCAGCTTATGTTACCCTTGGGTAACATAAACTTCGGGTTGCGAAAGTGGCAAACCCAGAAGTATTTTTCCAGGTTTCACAGCTTGCATGTGCATAGAAGTGCTCTACACACAGCAGAGAAGTGTTCTACGCATTGTGTGCATGTGCAGCCACTGTCTATCGTGCTACACATATGCGCAGAACGGGCACTTCTAGTTGCAGAAACCTTGGGATCTGACCGGAGCTCCGGAACAGATCCCATCCACAACCAGAGGTACCACTGTAATTATCTTTATACAAATTTATATTCTTTGCTGTTAACCACATACCCAAATATTTAATATTGTTTTCGATCTTTAAGTATGATAAACTTTGTAATTTATTTTTACTCTCAACCTTCATATATTTTACCAGGAGTTTGGTTTTATCTTTATTAATTTTAAGACCTGCTATTTCTCTGAATAAAGCTGCCAAATGCACCCCTTGCATTGCAGCTCCGATGCTCCCAGTGGCTGTGTGAAAAGTCTCCTGCCATATTTGCCCTTTTAGAAACCAATAAACACATCAAGACTTGACACCAATGGTTGGTGTTTATAATACACTGGCTTGTGCAGCCCATTCCTCTATAAGGTCATGATCCACCTTCTCCCTAGGGTTTTGGAAACTGCTGCTTGACTCCAACTATGTCTTCTTAGGAACTGGGATGAATTGCCAGGTGGGATGATTGACATTTATTGGAGCAACCTTCTTGCAAAACAAACAAACCTGATTTGGGCAGCCTGCAAAATACATTGCAAGAGGAGGAAGAAAGTCTGTGGCTTCATTAGAATTTTCTAATTTTCACTCCTTTTAAAAACTCTTTGCAAACATCAACACATGGCTTGTTACCTCTCTTGAGATACTGAGGAAGCAATGGAGATTCCTGCCCTTTCAAACAAGCTGGCCTTCATTTCTTTCTTAGCAGCTCCATCTAGAGGACCTTAGAGGCAAGACTACAACCAGGATAAGACAAGCAGTTGCCAAACACCCCACCCCACGGCACTTGAAAACTACTCATGGCCTTCTCAGAGCACAAATTACCTGTTGCAGCAATTGCAGTGTCTTGTGCTATATTCTGTATGATTTTAAATGTATTTAAATTGCTTCTTTTGTTCATTGTACTACAATTTACAATCAACAGAATTCAAACCGTAATACAGTCGGACTTTGGCTGTTGAATGCCTTGCGACTCGAACGTTTTGGCTCCCAAACGCCACAAAACCGGAAGTGAGTGTTCCGGTTTGCAAGCATTTGTTGGAAGCCGAATGCCCGACGCGGCTTCCGCTTGAGGGCAAAAAGCTCCTGCAGTCAATCGGAAGCCGTGCCTTGGTTTTCGAACTGATTCCGTTTGAGAACCAAGGTACAACTGTACAATAAAATAGGATGGATTAAAAGAAGCAATACAAGTACAATTAAAAATTGATATTGATATTTAAGGTTGACATGCTGTGGACTGCATGAACAAAGCTCATGGACTACTGGTGGTCCATTTACCACAGTCTTGGAACACCTTGACTAGGACTAGTTTGGGCAATAGTACAATATATGAAAATTAGGGTGTTTTTCCCTTTTAGGAGGAAATACAGATATATGAAAACAGGAAAATGCTTGCAACACCCAAGCAGCACAATCCATGTTTATCCAGAAATATGCCCCAATGAATTCCACTTCCTAGGTGAGTAGAGAATTGTGCCCAATCATATTCCAAGGATTCATGCCCAAGCCCCACATACACGCGTATGTACAAGCACACAGACAGATGGGTGTAGCCGGGGAGGGAGTAAAACAATAGAAATACTTAGCTGACTAATTACGCTGGTTCTGCCAGAGAGAGAGAGAGAGAGAGAGAGAGAGAGAGAGAGAGAGAGAGAGAGAGAGAGAAGGCTCTACTCAACTGTTATAAGTTTTACTGCCTTTGTTTTCCGACTGATATATGGAAATACACATAAATCTGACCTTTGGAGAGTTTCTAAGTAAACCATTTTTAACTCACCAAGCGTGTGGTCTTTTTGTGTACTAGGGAAGTGGTAAACTTTGGAAGTAACTCAGAAGGGCATATTTTAAAGGTCTAACAGCCTACATTTCCACACTTTACTTTGCTACATTTTGTGATTTTAAATCTCTGCTGCGGCTTTCTAACCAAATAGTGCTTGCTCCAAACCTGGATCTAGGTTAACCAGAGAATTCTTGTTTTATTTTACCATATTTATTCTTTTCCTTTTACCATAAACCAACAGATGTAAGAGAGGGACAGGGTAAGTGTCCTCTTCGCGCCACTGTAATCACATGCAGGGGAATGCCTCAAAAGGGCTTATTACATCTCATAATGTGGTCATTATGCTTCTGTTAATGCAGTCTGGTGCAAGTTTTTTGGCTGGTATATTCCGCTACATGTCATTGATGCAGTAATAGTACTTTAGTGGTGGGTTTATACTGGGACATCCACACATCATTCCTCTTTATAAGTTGGTCTGTGATGCTTCCCCATTGTTATTGTATTATTGCCACTGGGAGGGTTATTTTTGCACTACAGCCCAGCAGAAGCAGGACAAAATAAATACAGAAGACCCTTGGGTTATGTTACTCTCGAGTAACATAAACTTCGGGTTGCGAAAGTGGCAAACCCGGAAGTATTTTTCCGGGTTTCACCACTCGCTCATGCGCAGATGGATACGGATTTTGTGGGGTGCACACGGACTCCCAGAACAAATTAAATTCGTATCCAGAGGGTCCACTGTGAATAGATAGATAGACAGATAGATCTGTGGTATAAAAACTGGACTTTTTTTACTGGAAGTTACAGGACTGAAACAAGTTACGCTGATTGGAAAGAAAGTAGTGTGTCCATCCCAAAACCTTTGCAGGTCCAAACAGTATTGAAAGTGTGATGGCAGGTAACTGTCCCAATACCATCATGAGCACAAATAATCATGAATGCATGGATAACAAGGACATCTGGAGGGAACCTGAGATTGCATTAGCTTTATTTGCAGCTGCATAACACTGCTGGGTTATATTCAAGGTAATCATACCACTGCGAAAAACATCTCTCTCCCATCCTATACATATGCCTTTGATTTGTTCTCCCTAAATGCAGGGCAGTGTGGAAGTGAAAGAACATACCTCTCTGCCTTTTTTCCTGTGTTGTCTCTGATGAAAAAGCACTTTCTAGGCAGGGTTATTACAGTAGTAATATCAAGGAAATTTTATGAAAAGGGAAACAATTCTTAGGATTTTTATTTTTTTTCTACTGCCATTACAGAAGATGACAGCTTCAGAAAACGGCTCACAGGCTTCTGTTTTCAGTTCTGATATACAATATGCTATTTGGATAACCATCGCATACACAACAGTCTGTATGGAGAAGCAATCTTACTAAAATATGAAAATAATTGCTAATTATTTTCCTATTTCCAGTTAGATTGTTTCTCTGTTAAGACTGATGTACAAGAAATCTCTCATCCCAATGCTTTTCTTGCTGGTCAGAATTGATCTTTGAAAAGAATGCAACCCTTATTTTCAGTATATTATTTACTCTGTTGGCAGTAAAACATTTGCTGCTAAAGTAAATTATTTCAGATGGAGTCTTCAAATCATTATGAAGAGTGCAGTTAAAACCCAGGCCCAATTAGCAAACTAAATGTACACTGCTAATCTAGCTTGCATATATTTAATTCCTTGTAATTCCAGATCGCTCTGAAGATATTATTTTTAAAAAAATAAAATAAAAATTGGCAAGTGTAAATAACTGACCTGTCGCCACAATGATTAATAGCTTTAGAGCAGAGGAGGAGACGTGGATCAGGTTGTTACTACATTCGTGCCATGTATTTCAGCTAAGTAAAAGAATCACCCTGATAACGCAGTAATTCCTATACACTGTGCCACAATAAATAAACATAATGGCTTTTAAACGGGGATAAAAAAAAACACAGGGATAATTTGACTGATTATGTTGCTGGTTTATTGGCTTTGGCTTAAGCTGTGTTTTGATTTCATTTCATATGGCATTTATAGCCCACCTTTCGTCCAAGGAGCTTAAGATGACATAGTTCATCCCTCCCTGCATTTTCTCCTCACAACAATGAGGTTAAGGTGAGAGACTGTGACTGGCCCATCTCCACCCAGTGAATTCCATGGCTGAATGGGAATTGGAACTCTGGTGTCCCAGGACTGAGTCTGACACTCTAAATACTAGACCACACCAGCCCTCAGTGCCTTTTGCACTGTTGTTTCTTTTTGATACCCCTGAAGATATGGGAAAATAATATCTGGGATACAGCAGTGTCTGAACATCTCACCAGACACAGGAAGGCAACTGAAGGGATAATGAAGAGAAACACCTTCTGGTATGTACTGAGCTGAATCCTAGAACAATGCAGCAGTCTGATTAGTCCACAGGAGCCACCCAATCCAGCTCCAGGTGGATCAAGTGAATCAACCAAGTGAATCAGCGACCTGATTGGCCTGCAGGAGCAGCCAATCAGGCTCCTGGATGAAGTGAATCAGCAACCTGACTGGCCTGCAGGAGCAGCCAATCAGACTTCTGGAGGAGGTGAATCTGCAACTTGATTGGCCTAAAGGAGCAGCCTGGAATTAGCCAATCACACAGGGCCCATTGTGTAAATGTATATACTGTATATAATGTATATACTGTATAGCTAGACGTTTAGGGGAAAGATTCACTCATTGCTACTATGAGCAGAATAAAGAGCATGAAATTCACACTCAACTCCAAGTATATTTCACCTTCCAAGAAACGTGGACCCCTTTCTTTAACTATGTTAATGACCAAAACCAAGATCTTGTTATACAAACCACTCAGTCTTCTCAGTGGAGAGGTTACGTTAACTAATAGATTTGAACACTGAATGTGTGAGCTTATGTCTAAAGTCAACGGATACATAGGCGCCGACTCCATGGGGCTTGAGGGGGCTCGAGCCCCCTCAAAAAATTTTTTGGGGGGGCTCAGCCCCCCCAATAATCTCGGGCGGGCGCCCTTCCAGCAGAGCGCCGCCGCCGTCCCCCGCCTCCTCCCCACCTGCTCCTTCGCCAGCCAGCCAGCCGCGCACCCTAATCGGAGAGCCCCGGCCGTCCCCCGCGAGATTAGGGAATCCCGGGGGCGGGGGCTCCTGCCTCGCTGCTTCGCAGCACCACCGCCACTGCCAAGGCACTGCCGGAAATCCCGCGAGAACAGGGGAATCCCGACTGGCCACACCTCCCAGCCAGCCAATCGGCTGGCTGGGGGGTGTGGCTTGCCCTATTTAGGGCCGGAGCCACTTTATTTGCATATTCATGAGCTTATTTATTATTCATGAGCTTTCCCGGGCCCCCCCAATATTTTTTCTAAGTCCGCGTCCCTGCAAGCACCTAGCTGCTTAACCTTTCCTCTAAAGCTAGGGTGCTTAATGGAGCAGCCTCGGGCATCCTCCTAGGACCTAGGCACACCTCCAAGGCCATGCTCCCAATTACCTTTAAATGAGTATACTGCCTTTGCATGGGGGGGGGGTTGTTTGCTTGGGAAGTTGCCTGTTTTGGGGAAGATATTGCCAGTTTCTCTGTCAGTGTTTTTGTCTTTGTGGGGGTGTAGGTGTTTTGCCTGGGGGTTTTTTTTTGGGGGGGGGATGTTGAGGATTCTTAGGTTTTATTCTGTGAAATATGTATTTACTACAGTTCCTTAGGTTTCCAAATGTGCCTCCAAGGATCGAAAGAGCCATGCTGTTAATTGCATTGGTGTGTTTCCACTCTCCACCCCATTCAGAAGCAGGGCCATTTAAGCAATTGTTTTATTTAGTACATTATCAGACAATGTTCAGTGAGTAGAATCTGCATTCCAGCTTCTGGGCTTTGAAAGAGTAACTGTTATAATTTCACCTGCACAGTAATGGGTATCACTACATTAATTTTTTTAAAATAAAAACATGCCAAGAGCAACAGCTCGAGAGACGTTTATGGGCCGGGATGCATAAAGGAATTAAGAGAGTTCTAAAATGACTGGGAACCTAAAAGCTTTCCATCAAAGCAGGCTTGTTCACAATGAAGAGGGCAATGCAGATTACTTCCACAACTTGAACTGCATCCACTTGTATGATTAATAAGAACACTATTGATTGTTGTCTTAGCATTTCATGTACTGATGGCTCTTTTATTTGGCAACAGAACATTTTGTTATGCCTAAAGACAAGCAGAGAAGAGGCTGAAGAATCTCAGCCCTGATGGAACTGCTTTTAAAGGATGTTAAGTAACTTCCTCCTCTCAATTTTTACTAAAGAAGAGTGCTTCTTAGCAACTCGGAAAAGTGGTTGCTCATCACCAGCTTTGTAAATAACATTCACAAGCAAGTTACTAGCAGAGTCTTAAGACGAGTTGCCTGTGCATTTCTACATTACGACCAAAAGCTAAAATCCTCTTTTGTAAAGATTAGGAGTATGTGAATATTTGTTTTTAGTCGTGTCCGACTCTTCGTGACTCCATGGACCAGAGCACGCCAGGCACTCCTGTCTTCCACTGCCTCCTGCAGTTTGGTCAAACTCATATTAGAAGCTTATATGTGAATATAGGAAGCTACATATACTGTTACAAAAGTTGGGTCCCTCCCGCTCTCTCTGCTGAGTGGTGGCAAGAGCCTATGGTGCTCCAAGAACTCCCCCAGGGTCTGTGGTCGTTTGTAGAATTAAGATATAGAGGAGACTGTAGTAGCTTTAAGAAACATGGCTTGTTCACCTATTTACACCTGTAGTCTGCATGGAGGGAGTCCAGATCTTACAGCATGGTCATTTCAAGAGGGACTTGTCCCTGTAGCAGTGCACCCCGCCTTCAGCCATCCTGCGCCAAAGTGGATCCCAGTCTCTTCTTCTTTCTCATAACCCCTTGCTACCAGTCTCCCTTTTCTTGCGTGGCGAGTTCCCGCCCCCCACCAAGATAAATAAACACACGAGACACCATAAATAAGGTTAATTGGGCGAATTAGGCCACAACTTTATTGAATTCAGGAATGAGAGGCATTGGCTTAGGCATTGGTCCTAACGACTATCCGGCTCCAGCCCATTTGCTGGAGACACGGTGAAGGGTTAACACTGATCGGGGGAGTCTCCCGCTGAGGCACGTCGGCTAAGAGCTCCCCCGGGTCACCGCTCTGGGGCGTGCCTTTGGCCCACACCTCCATAGGCTTCGGACAGGGCCACGCCCCCCGGAGTCCTTTAACGGACCACCCTTCGTTCACTGGGGGGAGGTGATGGCGTTCCTCCCCCCCCACATCCTCTTAACCCCTTCTTACCAATGCCTACCGCCAATGCCGAAGAGTTGTGACGAGTTGCTACGAGGTAGGCGAAAAACCAAAAGGCTGGAAATTGCCAATTGGGAAAAATTCCTACCATGCCCCTTGCGGCGACAGGCCGAAGCCCATAGCAAAGTCAGACCTACCTAAAGCCCAACTAAAGGGAGGGAGGGTGGGGAAACGCGGGGCTAGCCGGAGAAGAGAGGGCGAGCCCCCTCCGCTCCGGCCCTAAATAGGGCAAGCCACGCCCCTCCAGCCAGCCGATTGGCTGGCCGGGAGGCGTGGCCGGATGGGATTCCCCTGCTCTCGCGGGGGCTGAGACCAGCCCCCGCTCACGTGGGGAAGGGCGTGATGCCCGCAACCCCACCTCCTGGGGCAGGCCCGGAAGTGGCTTTGCGTGGCGAGTTCCCGCCCCCCACCAAGATAAATAAACACACGAGACACCATAAATAAGGTTAATTGGGCGAATTAGGCCACAACTTTATTGAATTCAGGAATGAGAGGCATTGGCTTAGGCATTGGTCCTAACGACTATCCGGCTCCAGCCCATTTGCTGGAGACACGGTGAAGGGTTAACACTGATCGGGGGAGTCTCCCGCTGAGGCACGTCGGCTAAGAGCTCCCCCGGGTCACCGCTCTGGGGCGTGCCTTTGGCCCACACCTCCATAGGCTTCGGACAGGGCCACGCCCCCCGGAGTCCTTTAACGGACCACCCTTCGTTCACTGGGGGGAGGTGATGGCGTTCCTCCCCCCCCCACATCCTCTTAACCCCTTCTTACCAATGCCTACCGCCACCGAGCAGCCGCTCGCCGCCAATACTCTCATGCCTGAATCCACTCCCTTATCCCCTTAGCAATATCCATCAGCCAAACATCGTTACCAGCATCCGAAAGATGTACGCCATCATAACGGTAGAGGGCCCCAAGATTGAAACGAATGCCTGGGTGACCAATGACCAACCCCCCCAGGGCTGCCACTCTACGCACCACCGCCCGATCCAAGGCTTTCCTAGCCCTATTTATAGCTATCGGGCACCTGCAATCTCTCCAAACCCGCCTCTCCATCAGCGAGGCCCAAATAATTGTGATATTCGGGTAAGCTGCCTTCAGCTCCTCGAAGTCGCTAAAAATGTGCCACTGCAAATCAATAGCCTTCCTGTAGGCTAGGTCGTTTTCCCCTAATTGTATAAGTAAAGCGTCTGGGGGGCCCTCTACTGCCGCTCTGGCCTTAACTGCCGGAAGCATCTCGGCCCAGCGCATTCCCCTCCGGGAGACCCAGGAAATGGTGATGTTAGGTGGAAAGCCCAGGCCTGGCCCGAGACCGGAATTAATGGCGCGGACCCTGGCCCAATGCACAATACTGTGCCCGATAATCCAGACGCGCACCCCCCTGTCACCTGTAAGAAATTGAGAGAAAAAAAGGCCACGGTCAATCACCATCACAGATTCTTTCTCAAATAACGTTTGTACGCATCAGACTTCCAACGACCTAAGTCCCTAATCCTTTCTGTTGTAAGACCCAGGTGCATTGCCGTGGTGGCTGCTCCAATCCTGAAGGAGTGTGCTGCAAAATCTGCTGCGGGGATGCCGCATGCCGCTAGCGCTAAGCGCATGACCCGCGTGAACTGGTGACGCGTCAAAGGTAAACCATCTGCGTGAATCAATAGAGGCCCTGCCGAGGTGACTCTCAGGGATAAGAAGCGCCTCGTGTCTTTTACTGGACATGGGCCAGGCCTGCCGGTGGCCATCAGCTGAACCAGAGCCCCCCTCCCGTGCTGGTCTGTTTTGGAGCTACGTATTCGTATTACCAGGTCCTCCCGTGACAGGGTAACATCACTTAAAAGCAAGCCCCGGGAGGAACCGTGCCAACCTGCTTCATAAACTACCTCCCCCACGCGCAGAGCTCCAAAAAAGGCAATGGAATACGCCGCTGAAAATAGGCGGGCCTCGTACTTTGACCAGCATAATGCCCGCAATTTTTTATGGATTTGGGAAAGGATGTCGAATGATATCGGCCTTCTTGTATCGCAGTTTGGGGGCTGTAGCCTGCGCCAACCCTCTAACGTCCTTCGTATAACAAAATCGTCACAAGGGTCAGTGGAAAATACCGCCTTGCAAAAGAATGAAATTGCTGCGGCTTGAAGGTTGAGGGTTCTGGGGGCGCGGCCCAATCGTCTTAGGTAAACTAGGTAAGATAGCACCTCAGGCTTGACGGGAGGGGCATTGCTCTTGATGGTTCGGGTTTTGTCACGGAATTGTAAAAAATCTGACCAAGCCTTCTTATACGATCTCAAAGTGGAAGGTGCCAATGAGGCCATTACTCCCTGAATCACTTCTGGCTCCCAGGCCTCTGGTCCCCATGCCTCAGGTCCCCAAGACTCCACAGATGTTCCGGGAACGGCTGCGGCAGAAGCTGTGCATCCGGTGCCAACGAGCGGAAGCGGTCCATCTGAAAGCGAGATAGGGCGTCCGCGATGTCATTATTTACACCAGGCACAAATTTTGCAGAGAAGTGGATGTTGAGCTCTAAACACCGGAGAACGAAGGAACGTAGGAGGACGCCTACCCTTGGTGACCGCGCGGCCTGCCTAGAAAGTACTGCCACCACGGCCTGATTGTCGGTGTGGAAGCACACCCTATGGTTACTAAAGGTTTCCGGCCACAGGTGCACCGCCACTACTATCGGGAAGAATTCCAGGAATGTTAAATCTCTGGTAATGGGGCCCCCTTGCCAGTCGGCGGGCCAGCGCTGAGCACACCATTGGCCCCTAAAGTAAACGCCAAACCCCTGAGAGCCCGACGCATCCGAATGGACCTGGAAGTCAACCTGCAGTGACAGGTTGTCCTGCCATAGAGAAATGCCGTTGTAGTTCTGCAAGAACTTCAACCAGACTTCCAGGTCGGATTTCACTTCCTTGGATAGCCGCACCCTATGGTGAGGGGAACGCAGCCCTGCTGACAACTTCGCAAGGCGGCCACAAAATGGGCGGCCAGGGGAAACCACGCGGCAAGCAAAATTTAAGTGGCCTAACAGTGACTGGATTTGCCTGAGTGTAACTTTTCTTAGGGGGAGCAGCTGCCGAATCAGGTCGCCAAGCGCGATGAGTTTTTCCTTGGGAAGTTTTGAGGTCTGAGCGACAGTGTCCAGCTCGATACCTAAGTAAACCATGGTCGTAGCCGGACCCTCAGTTTTGTCGGCGGCTAAAGGAACCCCCAATTCCCCTGCTAGTGATATGAAGGCTTCAAGGAGCTCTGAGCACTTAACCCTGCTATTGGCCACGAGGATAAAGTCGTCCAGGTAGTGCGACACGCCCTCGGCGCCGGTTCTAAAGCGAAGCGCCCAGTCCAGGAAGGTGCTGAATGCCTCAAAGGCTGCGCAGGCCACAGAGCAGCCCATGGGCATTGCTTTGTCTACAAAATACGCCCCCTCAAATTTGAAGCCAAGCCACCGGAAATCTTCCGGATGAACTGGCAAGAGTCTAAAGGCCGACTCAATGTCACATTTTGCCAGCAGCGCACCCTTACCGAACTTGCGTATGAGCTGTACCGCTTGGTCAAAAGTGGCATATCTAACTGTGCAGAGTTCCTGTGGTATTGCATCGTTGACGGACCCCCCTTTTGGGTAGGAGAGGTTGTGGATCATGCGATACTCACCGGGCGTTTTTTTGGGGACTATGCCTAGCGGGGATATATGGAGGCCTTCAATTGGGGGGACTAAGAAGGGGCCGGCTACCCTTCCTGCTTTTATTTCCTTACTAATTTTCTTCTGGGCAACCTCGGGCATCTCCCTCACCGATTTTTGGTTTGGAGGATCACTTGAATTGGGGGGATAGGCTACTGGGATCCTGAAACCGTTACTAAAGCCCTCCCATAGGTATTGTGCTGCCGTCTTGTTAGGGTAAAGGTCTAAGAGGTTTTTTAGCGGGGGCAACTTGATGGGGGACCAGGCTAAGCCCAGGCTGAAATTACTGTCTGCCACCTTGGGGTCCAAATGGCGCCCCATGGCCCCCTCTCGGTCCCAAGTTATAGGCGCCTCTCCCACCCCGAAAGGGCTGCCTCCCTTTGGTGCAGGCAGTGGCAGGGTGGTTACCGAGGCATTTTTCGCACTCGTGGCTGTACTTACAGACAGCCCGTGCACAAACCCCCTTGTTGTACTCCCAGCACAGCCGCCTCTGCTTTGGAGCGGTCTTCCAAGATCTTGACGAATCCTGGGGCTTCTTTTCAACGAAGGGACCCACGTGTTCTGACCAGTAATTCTGGTCCTTCAGGTCCCAGCGCGTGGAAGACAACTGTGATGCATTTCTGCGGAAATCTTCATCATAATTTAGGGCAGCAATATCCCCCGCTAAATCCCGCGCCCTCCTGACATGAGCCAAGTACGCAACCAAATGCATCGCCCGCTTTGGATAAGCCGCGCTGACGACGCCCATAAACACCTGGAACCCGTCCAGCCAGTTGTCAAAAGTACGTTCGGGTCTGGGTGTCCTGTACTTGCGATTACCATACTTGCGTTTCTTCTCCCCTTTACCCATAAGCTTTGCTGGAGGTATCAGTTTGAAAATATCTATAAAGTCCCCATTGAGGATCTTATTCCTCTTTCTCGGAGATAAGTGAGAGCCTACAATGAAATCCGTAGAGAGATTAGTGGACGTTTTAACATCCTGCAGCAATGCGCCATCCTTCCACTCGAGGGTCCCGTTAAAGGATTTCCTGTAGGAGTTGGCCCTCCTCTCATGCACCCATAAAGGGAGACCCACAACGTCCTCCCCGTGGCCCCAGTACTCCTCCCTAGGAGCATCGCTATCTGAATCGGAAGAAGAAGAGGTACCTGAATCATCCTCTGAATCCGAATGCCTGCACTTCTTCTTCTTCTTTGAGGTGTGCTTCCTCTTCTCTTTCCTCTTCCCCGATTGGCTCTCAGGAATGGCTTGATCCGGAACGGCTACCGCCTGCGCCGCTTGCGTCCCCTGGGCTTCCTCGTCGGAAGAAGAACTTGAGGCACCCTCGGCTGGTGCTGTCTGCAGTGGTGGGTTCTGAAAGAGACTTGGAACACCTGGATCCTTTTGCAGATTAGTAGACCCAGGACAATGAACGCAAGCCTTACCCTTTCTGCCTCCCCTCGGGGCCCCTCTTGCCCTGCCTGGGCCGGTTGACTGTGCCCGGGTATTCCTTTTGGGCCGTGGTGCTGACTCCTTGGCTGCTGTCAGCGCTGCCACCGCGGCTGCAGAAGTGCCGGGAAGTTGCACCTCGTTAAGTTGTGTGTCTGGAATGAAATCCTGTGTGAACGCTCCTGGTGCCTCCGCCACAGGTACCGCCACCACCGGTGCCGCTGTCGATGGTGCCCCTGGCGCCAGTCCTGGTGGCGCTGTCACTTGCGCTGCCGGTGTCGCCGCCCCTTGTCCTGAAGATCTATGCCTATAGAAATCTTGAAATGCTGTGAAAAAATCTGCCAAGGCTTGAGGGTTACTTGGGATTACAAAAGGTTGGGGCTCCTCGAGATTCCCCTGAGGCCCTCCAGCCGCGGTGGAGTTTACTTGGTTACCTTGGCCGGACATGATGTGATCTAGATGCTTGCTTATCTTGATCAGTGAGAAAACCAACCACGTAGTACGGCTAATGTGCGTAGCTCGGTATCGTCAGCACTAGCAAACCTTAATGGAATGATAGTTAACACACCCAACCACTCCTGTTCAATACTGTGCACCAGTAACACCAGACAATGACTTTAGCTCAGTATTGTCCGCACTCGACCCAGTTGCTCAGAATTGTCTTCCCTGGATACCCACCAAAGAGCGCTTTATTATATATGTATACTATTTAATTATTTGTTTTTCTATGTATTGCCGAATAGATTGATTGCAACTATGTCGCAATTAAAATTCGTTTAGAGCAGGTAAAGCAATAACATGTATTGGAACTTAAGGCTCCTGCTTCTTATATCATTGACTTCAATTTAAATTGGAGCAGGTAGGTAAATTGTCTTGTGAAAGGCAAATGAGTTGATTTTCAATGCAAGCCTAATCAATTAATTATATCTATATGTTAAGTATAACCGTGAGATGCTAAAGCACTTTAATTAAACTGCTGTTGCGCCTGATTCACCAAATGAATTTCAAGCAATCACCAAGTTAACCTGACTGACCTTAAAGAAGCAATTTACGTAATTACAATGGCCCCTACCTTAAGCAGAACCTTAATTTATGCAGCACCTTATGCAGTTAAAATCCCCAGCATTAATTCCGTTATGCAATTAAATCCCCTGAGTCCTTCCGAATTTAAAACCAACCAGCCAAATTAATACACTCTTTAACTTGCTAATGAAATCCCTCTGCGCTAAATTAGAATAAAATTAGACTATCAATAAAAGAACGGAGGTGGCTCGTCTGAGTTGAATTAAACTATTAAATTATTATTTAATGGAGATGAGGTGCCTTGGGAATGAAATGCTGGAAAAACCAATCAGAACTGAAGAAAATAATAATAACGATAATAATAACACAAAACCAAATACCTCAGATAAATTGTTTTCCCAATTAAAGCACTTTAAATAGTACTGTCGCTTAATAAAACTTTTCGTTTAAACGTGGTAGCAGTCAGCAAAATGCCTGATGTTCAATAATAACAGACTGTTGCTCTAAAGCAATGGAGCTAGCAGGCCAGCCCTTCTCCCAAAGCCTTGCCAACTTTGAATTAGCTATTACGCACAAAGGAGGCTTATTTCCCACGTGGCTTGCCTCTGCCAAAATGGCCGCCGCCAAAGGGCCACGTGGTCACCCAAAATGGCGGCCGCAAAGCTATCCCGTTGCCTAGCGACGGCGTAGATTGGCCCTGAAAAGGCAAGGTCTGCCGAAACCCGAGATCGAACTGAAGGGCAGCCTGTAGGCGAAGCCAAACCCCGCAAGAGAAACGGCCCGCAACAGCCAGGAAAAGCGCCCACACGGCAAGCAGGGAAACAGCGCGCTCCCAGGATCAGTGGCTCAACCTCCCGCCAAGTTCAATCCCTTTAACCCGATACAACCTGTTCCCGGCGGTGTGAGGGTAATCCCTGCAGAGCCTCGTGGCTGGAGCGAAGGAGGAAGGTGCCGGAGGGAGGCTGTTCAGGAGTAATCAGCTGGCTGGCGGCTGGCGGAGCCCAAATGCAGAGCCTCGTGGCTGGAGCGAAGGAGGAAGGTAATCAGCTGGCTGGCGGCTGCCGGAGCCCAGCAGCTCTCGGAGGTGCCGCTGCCGCACGTGGTCTGCGGACGCGATGCGCGATCCTTCCTCCGCTGCTGAAGACCTACGAGAATAAGCCCCCCCAGCTAAACCTTAAGTGATTTCAGCTCTTTTGGCTGGCTCGCGTTGAAACGGAGCACGCCAGCCGGCAGGGAGAAAATACCCTGCAAGTGATTTCAGCTCAGAGGTAGAGGAGCGCTCCTCAGTGCTCCTACAAAATGACCACGGGGCGCCTATCGATCGGCAGCTAAGCTTAGAAAGATCCGCGCCTGTTGCGCTGAAGCTCCACGTGTCCGAAGAAAGAAGGCTCCAACGACGAAAGGATCAGCTGGAAACGCGGGGCTAGCCGGAGAAGAGAGGGCGAGCCCCCTCCGCTCCGGCCCTAAATAGGGCAAGCCACGCCCCTCCAGCCAGCCGATTGGCTGGCCGGGAGGCGTGGCCGGATGGGATTCCCCTGCTCTCGCGGGGGCTGAGACCAGCCCCCGCTCACGTGGGGAAGGGCGTGATGCCCGCAACCCCACCTCCTGGGGCAGGCCCGGAAGTGGCTTTGTCACCTCAAACACAACCTTCCAAACCCCTGTTTCTGTTCGCACCTCAGGGCAGGAGGGGAAGGACAGTGCTCTTGCATTGCCAATGGCCCTCTTTGTTTCTTAATGGCCCCAGCCTGGCCAGGTCGTTTTGCATAGACTAGCCCAAGAATTCCTCTGAAGTTTGTATTTCTCCCTTCACGTTACAAATCATCAAAAATCCACCACTGATTAATTTATTGGGTTGCTTTTTGGGGGGTCCCCCTCCCAAATCTATAACACTACTGAATTAGACCACTGGCCTATCTAGCTCAGTCCTGTCCACACAGACTGACAGCAGCTCTCCGGGATTTCTGAACTGTCCATCCTAGCATTGTCTGGAGATGATGGGACCTTATACCTGCAAACCAGATGCTCTATCACTGAGCTAAGGCACTTCCCCAAATGTTGGAGGGCATGCTTGAGCGCCATGCCAGGAAATGCTTCACTTGCTGCTTTATACTGAGTCAGATCATTGGTCTATCTAGTCTCCTAACTCCTCTCAATACCCTTAAACTCCTGGGGTAGGGGGAGTCTTGGCTGTAACTCTACTTTAAATGCATAATGCAGATGGGACCTGGGCTAGAGCCATTTTGCCTGAAGAGCCTCTTCATGGGTGTGTGTATTCTGCTATGCATCTAGACCAAGCATTCCCTGTTGAATGAAATGCTACTCGAACCACATGTGGACTGGTTGCAATTCTTTCAGGAACAAAGCAACCCACTTGACACATACGCTTATCTATGCCACTTACTTGCTGTCTTCTGGCAAGGGGCTTTGCAAAAAGGTCACATTCTTATGAAATATAATTACTGTATAATATTGCACTCTAATCCTAATTACAAATGAATTATTATTTCTAAAGGCACTTGGCACACAGCACAAAACCAAAATAGAAGACAATCCCTGCTGGCAGGCATGCCTGTTAAAATGTCACAAACATTTGCAGAGAAATGTCACAGTCTGTACCTCTTGCATCTCATGACCTTTTGGCCTCACTGTTAACACCCCCCCCCCCTCCCAGCTATACATATGTAAAACCTGCTAGGGTCTATGGAAGCCTCTGCCAGCGTATGTGGTGCTCTGGCACTGCACCAAGCTCCCCTGTATAGTCCTCCCACTCTTAACAAAATGTACAGTTCAGATCTGGGTTTCAACAGATATTTCTATACCCTCCCTTTATTCCTGCTGCCACCACAGATTCTATTTATCTTAATATTCCACTCACAGCATAGCCAAATATGAGACATGTGGTATAACGCAACCATTTGTTAAACATCAATAATTAAAAGGGTTTTATAATTACTTGGTGTAAAGCAGAGGTTCCCAAACTTATTTGGCCTACCGCCCCCTTTTTAGAAAACAAACTTCAGCACCCTCTTGGAAATCTACCTTCTTTAAGCAAACAAATAAAAAGATGCGGCAACAAATTTGCGCTTCCTTTAGGTATCTATATTTCTACCTATGTCCTACACATAGCAAAGAAAGATGTTGTTGTAAATAAGACACCCTGAAGATAGAAAAATCCATGGGGTGGACAGGAGTGAAGTCTGCTGGTTCAGTCTGATCTGCCCCAGGGGCAGGGCTGGCACCGCAGCCCACCACCCATTGGCCAAATAGGCAGGCAAGCTCCAATCCCATTCCTGAGCTTGAATGAAGCCAAAAAGAGTTCACCCTAGGCTGGGAAACACACATACACACACACACACCCCAGCATGACCGCTAGATCCATGAGAGGTGTTGTCACCATTCCACAACAGATGCCCGACCTGGCAGTAAGTGTCATTACACAACAGATGAAACATGTTTTTTTCTAATTTCTCTTCTTTCTTTATGCTTCCATAGCCCCCTTATTTTTATTCAACGCCTCCTGATTGCACCTGAGGATACTACCGCCCCCCTGAATCGTTCCAGCGCCCCCGGGGACGGTATGGCCCACTTTGGGAAACACTGATGTAAAGCATATGTTTTCAGTTTATCTTATTACCTTGTTGTTTATACAAAATGGCTAATACACTACTAACCTTATTTTAGATAAAAGAATTTTGCTCCCCATCCACCGCCAACTCTCATGCTATCAACCACCCACTCCCAAACTCAACTCCAGCTCAACTGACTCCAAACTCAGCTAAACTGAACCTCCACTGTCTTGCCATCAGTAGTCAGACTTGCTTTTTAAACTCCAATTCACGACCAACATTCCAAACCCACCCTCTCTCGTTCTCTGCCTAACATTTTCCTTACTTCCTCTAATATACTTACCTATACATTAATTACTCTGTTAAAACACATGCATACAATTATTTAGTGGTGTCCGCCCTGTGGAACGCCCTCCCATCAGATGTCAAAGAGATATACAGCTACCTGACATTTAGAAGACATCTAAAGTTCAGGGAAGTTTTTAATGTGTGACATTTTAATGTATTTTTAATCTTTGTTGGAACCCACCCAGAGTGGCTGGGGAGAACCAGCCAGATGCACAGGGTACAAATAATAAATGCAATCCTAAAAAATGTTTATTCAGAAGTAAACCCCATTGAGTTCAATGAGAGCTTACTCCAGAGGATGTGGTTTAGGACTGAAGCCTAAAAGAGCACCTTAACAGACTTGCAGGAGAATCATAATGCCATCCACACAGAAGTAAGTTACATTCTGTACAATTGGGCTTCCACTGTTAGGCTGCAATCCTGTACACACTTACTTGGGAGTTACCCCCCTTCAACACAGTGACTTCTGAATTCATTGCATATTCTAAGTATTTTTGCCGAGAAATCTCACTGAGTGAAACGGGTCTTACGTTGCAATCCTCACCCCACTTACCACACAGTAAGCCCCACTGAATTAAATGCAACTTATTTCTGAGAAGACATAGGATATAACCTTTCTAACTAGTAAGTGGGCTTAGGTATGGGTTCACTGTGGCAGAACTATAACGTATTATATCATTCACATTGGGATGATGGGTGCATTTTGGGTTGCCAGGTCAGGAGCATCCCAGACCCTGAGATTTCATGGCCCAAACCTGAGACCTAGAGTCAGGCCCCAGTGATGCCATCAAGCATGATTATATTAAGTATCTGATAGCATGTCATTCCAATAAGAAACACAAAATCAAATACAAATGAGCAGATATGTCACAGCCTGGAAATTAAGATCCATAGCAAAAATGGATGTTCCCAGGTCCAGCTGAAGTGAGGGGATCATTCCTTCTGAGCACTTATACAGCCTATGCTTGCCGTGAACGGTGCTTGCGAACAGCTGGTGCTAATGATGCAGTTGGCAGTCAGTAGCTTATGCATTTACCTGACTAACTATACCCTCCTCACCAAAACTTATGCCAGAACTTCCCAACCCAGAGTTTTATTTTCTTCTGCCTCAGAGGCAGCCCACACCTCACCTGTTTTCTCCCTTAAATGATTCACCTCATCCCCACTCCACTCCACTCCAAATGAAAATAAATAATCAATACCTCCTCCAGTCCAGACTTCAGTTTCCATGGTCTCTCAGCATTCTGGTCTCCCCTGATCAATCTTTCCGCTTGCTTCCTCCAGCTCAGTTGATAAAAACAAAAGGCCATCCAGGAGTTGCTGTGGGCGGCAGAGGCAGCACAGCTCTTGCTCCTTATGCGCTCCTCTCACTTCACACCAGGTGCCTATTAGCACTCATGGCTCCCTCCACTGGAGCCCATTTTGATCACATTCGAAACGTACCCTTGACACCGACAAGCACACACCAGCTGACAGCCATGAAGAACATCTTGTACTGTGACTATTCTTATTGTAATTATTTGTATGTTTTTAATAGATTTTAGATATGTATACTATATGGTAACTTAGCAGTTCAAAAAGCACACCTGTGCAAGTAGATAAATACATACCACCACTGCGGGAAGGCATACGGCATTTCCGTGCACTCTGGCACTCGTCGCGGTGTCCCGTTGCGCCAGAAGTGGTTTAGTCATGCCGGCCACATGACCTGCCATACCCCATAGTCAAATTTGACTGGATTTAATTGTCTATGGGTCCTTCACCTTTACCTTTTAGATATGTATACATTTGTTATTCTATCAATGTCTTTAATGGTTGGTTGTTTCTGAGTTTTCAGTGGTTCTCATATTTGTCTGTAAGCTTCCTTGAGTCCTTTCAGTGAAAACGGCAGGGTATACAGTGGTACCTCGAGTTAAGAACTTAATTTGTTCTGGAGGTCCGTTCTTAACCTGAAACTGTTCTTACCCTGAGGTACCACTTTGGCTAATGGGACCTCCCACTGCCACTGTGCCGCTGCTGCCCGATTTCTGTTCTCATCCTGAAGCAAAGTTCTTAACCTGAGGTACTATTTCTGGGTTAGTGGAGTCTGTATCCTGAAGCGTCTATGTTATGTATTGGGTTTAACACATTTTATGTTACAAGGCGCATTCTAACCAATCGTATAAGCTTTGGTAGACGAACGTTCTAATGGCAAGTAAGTGCATGCACTTTCAACTGTCAACTGTCAACGGTCAGTTCATGCTCGTTATTATTATTGTGTTGTCCAGTCGTTCAGTTCTTGTTTTCCTATGAGTAAGCTGTTGTCGCTGACAAATGTTGAATAAACATAGTTGAGGAACTTATACTGCCTTGGACTTCTGACTTTTTCTTAACATTTAACATTGGCGACTAGGATGGGATAGATGAACTCCCGCTGGCTGCCAGAGGCCCAAGACCGCACCGCAGCACCGTTGCCTGCAGCCTCACAGTTAGCGCGAACTTACTATCACGCTGGACTCAGCAAATAGTCCCAAAAACGAGACCGCACCTGCCGCATCTTCGCAACCACCCACAATCACACAAGTGACTGCTCCTGTCCAAAGATGGCCACTACTCATAGTCAGCTGCCACTGGACTTCGATATGAGCCATCCTGCAGAATGGTCGCAGTGGCTCCACCGAATAAGGAGCTACGTCCGACTACAAAGCTTCACTAGGGAGGCAGACAAGGTGGATGTGCTACTGACGGTGCTGGGAAGTTCCGCCATCACTCTACTGGAAGGTCTAATGGCACCCAGGGACATAGAGGCATGCACTTTCAATGAGCTGACACAGGCTATGACAAGACACCTCACGCTTCAGCCAACTAAGAACCACCGCTGCTATGACTTTGCACAGAGAAAGCAACAAGCGCAAGAGTCAGCGAGTGAATACATCACAGTGCTCTGGGCGATTGTGATGTATTGCCAATTCGCTGACATCAAGGAATGACTTCTCAAAAGGTTCATCAGTGGCATGCGAGACAGCAAGCTTCTGGCAAAAGACAACATCACGATGATGGAAGCAATGAATATGGCCACTGCCTTTGAGAAGGATAATGCCAACGAGGCGGTCCACAGCCCATGTACCGAAAAGAGAACTCACCGCATCCAGCGAGACCGGTCGTCTTCCGCAGATTCCTACAATGAGGATGTCCACTGAGCTTCGGACCAATCCGACCGACACCACCGCTCCCAAGCTACGAGAGCATTGTTGAACCAGCGACCATCTGACGCACCTGACTGTGCGTCTGACACATGCCAGATGTGGAGAAAACCAGGAGCGTTGGACATGCAGGTTCCGGGATGCCACATGTCACTGCTGTGGGAAGACTGGGCACATTGGTCGAGTTTGCCCGCTCCAAGACCTCCGGAGCATGACCCAAGCAACGTGTCCACAAGGCCTTCATAGAGGAGGAGTTACAGTCCACCTCTCCAGCTAGGGTACTTCAATTTCCGTCCCCAGGGTCCAATAAGCTTAGGGTACAACTCAAGATAGAGGGAACCCGGTGTACTATGGAGTTGGATACTGGCTCATCCTACTCCATAATATCTGCTAAGACTCTGAAAGAGCTTTGCCCTAAAGGGTGGCCCTCCTCTCTGCCCGGCCCCCGTAGTGCTGCGGGACTTCCAGAGAAAAAGAATCCAGCTAAAGGGGATGAAATTGGACCTTCAAGGTCCAATTTAAGAAGTACACTAAGAATTTGAACCTCATCGTAACTGAAGGCCCACTCACTAGCCTTCTAGGCCTAGAATGGTTTGGACCGTTGGGCTTAGGTATTTCAGGGCTTAATCAGATTTCCCCAGGGGCAGATTTCAAATCGATCTGCAAGGAGTTTCCATCAGTCTTCGACGGAACCCCAGATTTCCCTATGGTTCAACCCCACGGTGCAACCCATTTGGGTCAAGGCCTGTAGAGTCCCGTCTGTGCTTAAACCCAAGATTGATGAGGAGCTTGATCACTTAGTCGCCCAAGGGATCTTAGAGCCGGTAGCTTCAGGAACCTGGGAAACTCCAATCATCACACTGGTTAAGCCGGACGGCTCAGTCCGTATCTGTGGCAATTACAAATGCACCCTGAACCGGGTCTTACAGGACCACACGTACCCGGTTCTGGTGGTGAGCCACATGTTAGTAACCCTGGCTGGAGCAAAGATCTTTGGGAAGCTGGATTTAGCGCAAGCTTATCAGCAGCTAACTGTTGACGAGGCCACCACAGACGCCCAGACAATCATGACTCATGGGGGTGCTTTCAGGGTCAAACACCTACAGTTTGGAGTTAGCATGGTCCCAGGGTTATTTCAGAGCCTAATGGACCGTCTCCATAAAGGCATTCACGGAATCACGCCGTTTTTCAACGATGTGCTGATAGCCACACAGTTGAGAGAGGAATTTGCCGCCGGATTACGGATAGTGCTCCAATGGTTCCAGGCGGCAGGAGTTAAGGTAAAACAGAAAAAGTGCCTGTTGGGAGTGAGCAGTGTGGATTTCCTGGAGTTCTGGGTTGACACGGACGGCCTCCATCCAGCAGAGGACAAAGTGTGCACCATTTGCGACGCCCCACACCCAAAGAGCAAGGCAGAGTTACAAGCCTTCTTGGGACTTCTTAATTTTTACCACGTGTTCCTGCCACGCAAGGTAGCCGTAGCTGAGCCTTTGCACAGGCTCCTGAACAAAAAAGTGCAGTGGGTCTGGGGCCCTCGACTGGCCAAGGCGTTCTGAGGGGTCAAAGACAGCGGCGTAGCGTGGGTTATCAGCACCCGGGGCAAGGCAAGTAATTCGCGCCCCCTAACCCGGGGCAAGGCAAGTAATTTGCGCCCCCTAACACCTAACCATGGTCATTAATACGCCAAGACGCGCGTCTTTGGGCGTCGCGGCGCAGCCTTCTCGGTCTCCCTCCCCGGCCCGGCTAGTCCCGACGCGGCTTCTTTCTGGCGCGGGGAGGCTTCTTTCTGGCGCGGGGAGGGGGCGGCTCTGGGGCCAGTGCGTCGGCAGGCCTCCGGCGCGGGTGGGGGGGCCCCGTCGGGGCGGGTGGGCGGTCTTGGCGCGCAGGCACTAGAGCGCCGTCGATGGCGCGTTTGGCGGGCTGCGCGCGTCCAGACAGCGACCCGAGCCTGGGCGGCGTGGCGCTTGGTGCCGGAGCCTCCGCCCGCAGCGCCCCGTCTGGAGACCCGGCCGGAAGGAGCCTCGAGCCGGCTGTCGGACGGGCGGCATGGCAGGCGGCGGCGGCTCCTCGGCGACTCCACGCGGCCAGCCCAGCGCGCTGGCCGAGCCCCGCAGGCGAACGCTGCCCGTCGGTGAGGAGGGGCTGCCTGGCGCGCCCTCCGTGGCCCTGACGCGCGGGGACCGCGGCGAGCGCTGAGAGCCGCTGCCAGCTACAGCCTGCGCCCGAGGCTCTTCGGCGACTCCGGAGGCAGCGAGCGCGCCCCCCCAGAAGTTGCGCCCGGTGCGGCTGGCACCCCTGGCACCCCCCACGCTACGCCACTGGTCAAAGACTTGCTTGTACCCAACCCAGTGTTGGCACACTTTGATGAAATGCTCCCAGTGGTGCTGGCTTGCGACGCTTCCCCTTATGGAGTAGGTGCAGTACTGGGCCACCAGCTTCCAGATGGGAGGGAAGTCCCAGTAGCTTACTTCTCCTAAACTCTGACATCGGCGGAGTGCAACTACTCCCAGATCGACAAGGAAGGTTTGGCAATAGTTAAGGGAGTCAAAAAGTTTCATGACTTCCTTTATGGTCAGCCTTTCACTATTGTTACCGACCACAAGCCACTCCTGGGACTCTTTGCGCCCAACCACCAGACGCCCTAGATGCTTTTGCCACAAGTATTGCGCTGATCCATTTTCCTGGATCAGCACTGTCTTAGAAGGGCTGAAGGCATTGGCCCATAGCTATGTGTGGTGGCCAGGCATAGATGCGGAGATAGAGGGCTGGGTGAAACGTTGCAAGCCCTGCCAGGTCTCCCGGCCAGTTCCACCCAAGGCACCAGTACAGTCCTGGGAGTCCACACAGTCCCCATGGTTCCGGGCGCACGTGGATTTCGCAGGGCCTTTTCAGTGCCAACACTTCATAATAGTGGTTGACTCTCAGTCCAAGTGGCTCGAGGTGGTGCCGACCTCAACTGTGTCTGCTAGAGCAACTATAAACGCGCTCAGGAAGCTATTTGCGACACACGGCCAAGCCAGACACACTGGTGAGTGGTAATGGGACCGCTTTTACTTCGGTGGAATTCAAAGAATTTGTAACCAAGAATGGAATCCGCCACATTCGTTCTACTCCTTTTCACTCGGCCACTAACGGCCAAGCTGAACGCATGGTCCGTACTACCAAAGATGCGCTTAGGCGCATAGTGCATGGAGACTGGACTCTCTGGTTAGCGGAGTTCTTACTGGCCCAACACATCACCCCAAGTGCAGTGACCGGCCGGAGTCCTGCAGAGTTGCTTAGGGGGAGGAGGCTCACTACCCTCCTTGATCATATGCACCCCATTGCACTCTTGAGCAACGGCCATTCACTGTGGTGCGGGGGGCTCCAAGAGGGTTCTCCCTGGGGGACACTGTGTATGTCCGAAACTACAGGCCTGAACAGGGTTGGGTCCCTGGTATCATTCCACGCTGTACAGGTCCGGTTTCCTACGAGGTAGGGTTGGAGGGGGGATTGGTTTGGAAGAGACACCTCGACCAAATCAGAGTCAGGGCACCTCCGAACACAGAACTTCAAGCGGAACCAGAGGACAAAGAAATGGGTACTTTGGGAGATTCTGTGCCCAGGCCAGGGTGGGAACCAGACAGGTTGCCAGTGACTGAGTTACCCCAGCAGAGCGACTTCAGGCTGGAATCCTCAGTGGCTCCGTCGGCAGTGACCCCTTCGGAGCCGACCTCGCTGACCGCCCCACTTAGACCGCGGGTACCGGAGGAACCTCCTGGGTCACCCACTCGGGCACAAGAACCACGACGGTCCCAGCGGGAGCAGAAAAGGCCAGCACACCTTGATGACTATGTTTTTATGTTACAAGGCGCATTCTAACCAATCATATAAGCATTGGTAGACGAAAGTTCTAATGGCAAGTGCATGCACTTTCAACTGTCAATGGTCAGTTCATGCTCGTTATTATTATTGTATTATCCAGTCAGTTCGGTTCTTGTTTTCCTATGAGTAAGCTGTTGTCACTGACAAATGTTGAATAAACGTAGTTGAGGAACTTATACTGCCTTGGGCTTCTGACTTTTTCCGAACATTTAACAGTCTATAACCTGAAGCGTCTGTAACCCAAGGTACCACTGTAAATGTATAATAATAACAGACACCTTCACTCACCTTCAGTGGCAAAGCTGCATGCTCTGGCAGCGGGGGTGTGGTGTGCCCCCAGCACAGTGGGGGGGTGCCCGGCACACGTCCGGGGTGTGTGGCCGTGATGGTACCCCCCTCCCTAATGGTGCTGGGGGCCAGTGCTCATCTTTTGTTCTCCATTCATTCACAATCATGCCCCAACTTCAATATCCACCCGTTTTTGTTGATTGGCTTCCAAACCTAAATGCCAACCAACCGACATTCACAAACATCAGCCTGCTTCAGCCTTGAGGCATCTACGTACCTGTTTTTGAATGCTGACTTTACCAGCTTCCACCCACTAACATCTGCTAGGTCCATCATTAGACATCAACCAGCTTATGACCATGGATTATCAGATGCCTTCAAGACGTGGTCCTGCTCAGCAAGTGAACTTGCATTATTATTGCTCCACAACATCCCACAACCAGATGATTGCCTCCACCCACCTGCCAATTCACCTTATCCAAGTGGAAGAAGACTGGGCAACCCTGAATCTTACAACTGTTTCTGCTGTGTTCTGTTGGAGAAGAGAAAAAGGCCCACCTTTATATCCACTCAGTTGCCATGTACAATTATGATGTCACAGGTAGTCTGCAACCGACGGCATCACCATAATCTCCTGAGGTTTCACAATGGTGGGTGCACCTCAGCAGGGTTGTATTCATGTGCTTGTTTAATATTAAAAAATATAGACCAACCTTCATCTCTACAGATACCACGGGGGGGGGGGGCACCACTAAATGGTTTTAGGGGATCATTTCAGCACAAGGACCACATCCCTCTGTAGGCAGACACTGCTGCAACCCCCCTCTGAGGGTCTGTGCAATAATTTGCAGCTGGCTCTTGCCGAGTTGAAGCTTGCACAGTCTTCTTAATAATAATATAATTAAAATGTAAGGCGCTCTCACCTACCAGGATATACAAGCTCTCCTCCTGCCACCTGGGAGTGGCCAGGCAAACCTGGAGAATTCAGTTCTGGCAAGCCTAGGTATGTTACACACACACACACACAGAGAGAGAGAGAGAGAGAGAGAGAGAGAGAGAGGTTGTAAACATGGGAGCCAAAAAGCTATGAAAAGAGATACAGCCTGACAGTTATATGCAAGGCTGATATTGTTAATAGCCACCATAGAGTGTTCTATTAATGCTTATTATATCGTATTGCATAGTAGAGTGTTGCACAAACATAGCCAATGTGATATTAGGCCAGTAATTAGCTGTCAGCCTACATCACAGGGTTGCTATAAGGATAAAAGAGGCTAGGGAACAATATATGATACTTATGAGTTTCTTGGAAGAAATGTGAGACATAAATGTCTTAAATAAATAATACAGTTGTTGTGATTACTTTTTAATCTTATGGCTTTGATTTTATGCAGTGTTAACTTCTAACTCTTCCTAACATCCACTGTTCTAGTAATAATTGTTGCTGCTAATTGGATGTTTTAAGAGCTTGATTTTATTTTATTTTTTTATAATAATATTTATTAAAGTTTCATAAACAATCAAAAGCTTCCAAATTTAAACATAAAATACAGAAACCAAAAGAAGCTACAAAAATGAGAAAATACAAAACACATAAAAGTACACAATAGAAAACAGTTAACAGAATAGAAAAAAAGAAGAAGAAACACCAAAAAACAAGACAGAAAATATATATATAGTATTTTCATATCTTATACTTCATTCACTAGTTTCTTGACCTCCTCACACCTCCCTTTTTGTATTCCAGTTCAGATATTTAATTCAGCAAATCCTTACCCTCTGTCATTTATCCTTACTCAACATCTTAACCTATAATAAATATATATTTTCCACCATTGTCAATCCATATTTACATATTCTTATTAATCTTTTAACCAACACCGCTTATTTTCAATCCAACGTCCCTTTAACATTCATTAATTTTACAGTATTTCTGTAGATAGTCTTTAAATTTTTTCCATTCTTCTTCCACCGCCTCTTCTCCCTGGTCGCGGATTCTGCCAGTCATTTCTGCCAATTCCATGTACTCTATCACCTTCATCTGCCATTCTTCCAGAGTGGGTAAATCTTGTGTCTTCCAATACTTTGCGATGAGTATTCTTGCTGCTGTTGTGGCATACATAAAGAAAGTTCTATTCTTCTTTGGCACCAATTGGCCGACTATGCCCAAGAGGAAGGCCTCTGGTTTCTTCAGGAAGGTATATTTAAATACCTTTTTCATTTCATTATATATCATTTCCCAGAAAGCCTTAATCTTTGGGCACGTCCACCAAAGGTGAAAGAATGTACCTTCAGTTTCTTTACATTTCCAACATTTATTATCGGGCAAATGATAGATTTTTGCAAGCTTGACTGGGGTCATGTACCACCTATAGATCATCATAAGAGCTTGATTTTAATTGTTACCTGCTCTGGGAACCCCAGGTTGAAAAGTGGCAAACCTGCTCAGACATCTAATTTTTTATGCACTGTTTTCAACTACATTTTGGCCAGTCTGTTATATCTACCATTTTAAAATCTGTTTTTATTGCTGTTTTAAAAAGGCATCTTATACCATTTCACATCACCCATTTATGAGATTGTTTTAAAGCAGTTCTGTATATAAATCTTTATATGTATTAATCAGTCATTCTTGACACAGATTTTTTTTTGGAGAATATCTTAATTGCTGTTTAAGATATAGTGTATTAATATTTTCCCAGTGAATTTGTACTGTTGCTGGGGGGTTTTTAAAGTACAAATGATATCTGCAGATGAACCTGTATGAAACAGGCTGCACTGGCCACAAAGTAATTGAAAAGTAATTAAAAATAAAAAATATATAAAAAATTGGGTTATAACCAACTAATACAGTAAACCACTGTATCTCAAAAGCACAACTGAAACGAACAAACACACACACAAGAACTCTGGGCACTGTAATGCATTAATTGCTGTTGAGAATTCTGAGGGACAAACTACATTTCCCAGAATCCTTTGAAGGAAAGAAGCGCACTTTGAAATATGAGGTGCAAACATCATTTCCCATAATACTTTGCGGAAGAGGCTGCGCTTCGAACGCGTGCGCACTCAGCCTAGACTAGCCCACCCCCCCTCCACCCCGATATTAAAGGATTCTTTAGGCGGATCCGCTCCGAGTAGGACTAAAACCGGTTACATCCGCTTGTCGCCCCCAGTCCCTCACAGCCCTATTCACATCCGAAGGCTTTTCATTTATCATTTCTACCTCTACCTCTGGGGCTCCCAAGAGGGCGCTCTGTGAGACGGTCTAGGCATTTCCCGAAACCGTGAGAGACAGTCTAGGCACCTCTCTCGCTCTCCTCCCTTCTGCAAAGCGACGCCGGCGAGCCTTTTTTTTTTTTTTTTGGCCCGCCGTCACGTGACCGGCGGCCGCGGTGGAGGATGGGAGGGGAAGGCGTCAGCTGACCAGGATTCGCTCGGCGCGCGCAGCTTCTCCTGTTCCCTTCCTACCCAGAGGGTAAAAAGGCTCATACCGTCCCTGTCATGGAGCGCTACGACAAGGCCGCCCTGAACGCGCTCTCGCCTCCCGATCCCAGGTTATAAATTAAAACAAATAACATAAAATGGAGGGGGGGAGGGAAGCGGGTGGGAATGGAGGGGGAGAGTGCTGGGTATGCCTACTCAGAGGTAAGCCCCTTTGGCTTCGATGAGGTTTACTCCCAGGTAAGTGAATGTAGGATTGTGGCCTTCGCTTGCTTTGACGGGGGGGGGGGCGACGTGCGTGTCTTTCCAGTGACTGATATGGGGGGGGGGGGGTTGGGAGTTCCCTGCACGTCAAAATGAGGAAACGAAACAGGGACATAGGAAGCTGCCTTAATACCGAGCCAGGCCACTGGTCTATGTGGCTCAGTGTTATCGATTTATTTGCAATAAAAAGTTAAAGGCGTGGGTGGGTGGGGAGGATTTTCTTTTTTAAAACAACACCCAAAAGGCCGTTATTAGGGTGTGGGTAGGGGAAGCTCTCTTGGATTGCCTGGCGGAATAGCAGAGACTGGTACAAGAAGGTGCCCTCTGAATCTCTACTGGCGGGAGGATGTTCATTCAGATACCTGAACGCTTGGTTTCTATACTGGCTGGCAACAGCTCTTTGGGGTTTCAGGTGTGGGGCCTCCTCAGCCCTACCAAGAGGTGTCAGGGATTGCTGCAGAGACTTCCTGTCAAGGGGAGAGGGATGGAGTGGGATGTTCTCTCATAAGAGTTGGGAGGATCATCTTGTGCAACCCCCTGCAATGCAGGAATCTTTACCCAATGTGGGGTTCAAACCAACAGCCCTGAGATTAAGAGTCTCATGCCCTACCAACTGAGCTATTTGACTTACCATGCAAGCTTTTTGGTGCAGCCCATAGGCATAAGTGGGGATAGTCACTAGCTATGATGGATTTAAAGGGTGATTTAGGCAAACCTGGAGGAAACGTCTTTATCAGCAGCTACCTGATGATTGGCTGTACGGAACGCCCATTTAGTGGAAAGCTGAGATGATGGATTTAATAAATAAATGAACATCCTGGAGAATTGGAGGCAGTATGCTGCTGAATACCACAGTAGGGGCGGTGGAACAGTGGGATAGGGTATTGTCTTCATTTTGGGATAGCATGTGGTTTGGTTTTGGCAGGGTGTGTGTGTTGTACTTCAGTTTGATCATGCAGGCCTCTGGAAAGCATGAGGAGAAAGAGGGTTGGATTGAAAATTGTCCTGGTGGGGGGTTGGATATGATAATCAAAAAACCAGAAGGCCTTTTTCAAAGTTATCTTTTAAATATGTTCATTACTGAAATTAAAATTATCAAAACACTGTTATTTAAAACAAAAACAAGTGTTCCTGTTGCCACATGTAGTTTATGGCAAAACAAAATTTCTTGTCAGTTTTAACCTTGATAACTGATCATGACTGGAATTCATATTACAATGGTGCCTCGCAAGACGAAATTAATTCGTTCCGCAAGTTTTTTCTTCTTGCGAGTTTTTCGTCTTGCGATGCACGGTTTCCCATAGGAATGCATTGAAAATCAATTAATGCGTTCCTATGGAAACCGCCTTCAGACCAGGTCCGGGGACAGTCTGTCCCCCGACCTCTTCTGAAGGCTGGGGGGGGGCAAGGGCTTTTCTTCCCACCCCCAGCATTTTAAAAAACCCCGGGACAGCGGAGGACTTCTCCGCTGTCCGGGACGATCTTAAAATGCTGGCGGGCGGCATTTTAAAATCGCCCAGGACAGCAGAGGACTTCTCCGCTGTCCGGGGCGATGTAAAAGCCCCTGGGAAGGCAGGCAGGGGGGACAAAGACTTTTGCCCCCTGCCCGCCTTCAGAAGAGGTCCTGGACCTCTTCTGAAGGCGGGCGGGGGGCGAAAGTCTTTGCTCCCCACCGCCTGCCTTCCAAAGCCGTCCGGGACAGCGGAGAAACGTGCTACCTTTCTCCGCTCTCCCGGGAAGGCAGGCAGGGGGGAGCAAAGACTTTCGCCCTCCGCCCGCCTTCAGAAGAGGTCCTGGACCTCTTCTGAAGGCGGGCGGGGGGCGAAAGTCTTTGCCCCCCCCGCCTGCCTTTAAAAGCCGTCCGGGACAGCGGAGAAACGCGCTGCCTTTCTCCGCTCTCCCGGGAAGGCAGGCAGGGGGGCGAAAGTCTTTGCTCCCCCCGCCTGCCTTCAAAAGCCGTCCGCGATAGCGGGAAGCGCTTCCCTGCTATCCCGGACTGCTTTTAAAATGCTGGCGGTGGGGAGCAAAGCCTTTCGGCCCCCGCCGGCCTTCCTGGACCTCTTCTGAAGGCCAGAGGGGGGAAAGGCTTTGCTCCCCACCACCAGCATTTAAAAGAGGTCCCCGGAGATTTCCCTATGGGCTTTCTTCTTGCGAAGCAAGCCCATAGGGAAATTCGTCTTGCGAAGCGCCTCCAAAACAGAAAACCCTTTCGTTTTGCTGGTTTTCCGTCTTGCGAGGCATTCGTCTTGCGAGGTACCACTGTACCTCTTATTCATGGTGGCAGCCTATAGCTCTTTAAACAGTATACCTTATGGATATACTGGGCAAGGTCACCCAGTAAGGTTTGTAGCTGAGTTGACGTTTGAATCCAGATCTTTCCAGCCAAAGTCTGAAGCTCTAACCACACCATTCTGGCTCGTTACTTAGATCTCAAGGAGCAAATGCTGTTCAGACAAGTCAGCCCAGAGTACCTCTGTATGTAAGCAGGAGGTGACCAGTATAAGCCAGTTTACATTATCTAAATGCACCTGTTTTTGACATTTAGATTTGGCCAGGTCACTTTATTTTGGTATAAACAACTAACTCAACAAAGCAAGCATTGACTAGTGGAAGCCCACAGAAAAATAAGCTGTGATTCGTGTATCAGATTGAATGTAAAATCTAACATAACAAACCAAATGCTGTATTTGCTTATGGAGCCTAAAGTACTACTAAAATGTGCTTGTATTTGTGATTCACAGTAGCAGCTAAGAAATTTCCAGTTTCCACTAGGTTGCAGTGTTGCATCATAGGCATTTCAATGCTGAAGCAAAATCTTATTAAAACAGTATCTTTATTTTATATTTTTCAGTTGTTTTTGGTTAACAAAGACTTCTATAGAACTTGGCCCTTTTGCGTCAGAATGCAAGGGGCTGAAAGCAAACAAAAATATAGAACAATGTTTCTATACAGAGTCTCACTCCATTATACTGGCTCCAAAGAACTTGTGAATGGTTAAAATGTATTGGATTTCTTACCAACCCTTCTCCATAAGGTCCCAGAGAGGACTACAACAATATAGAAACAAAAGATCAAAATCTGTTAAAACAATATGCAATCGGAAGAAGAATTTAATGGACCCCCTCCCTTTTAGCTGTTCTTATTTTATCTATAAGCCACTTGGAGTCCCTGTTAGGGGAAAAGGCAGAATATAAGTAAATAAATACAACAACAACACCACTCTGGTCAAGAGGCCAGAGTAAAGAAATTCATCTTCAGTGTAGGATGAAAGGTGCCAGAGTGGGAACAGCATTCCACAGTTTAGGGGCTGCTGCGGAGAAAATCCTCTTCTAGGCTGCCATTCCCCACATTTCAAAAAGTGGGGGAAGTACCAAGAGGGCTCCCTTTGCTATTCTTAATAGCTGAGAGGGTATGTAGGTAAGGAAACTTTCATATATTTGGGTCCTAAGTCATTTAGGTCTTTAAAGACTAAAGTGAAAAATTGGATGCACACAATTCCCAGCCATTTGCCTCATCCAGCAAATTTGGAAGCAAGCCCAGTTACTCCAGTATGCCTGTAAATCTATCATGCCTAAAATGAGGATGCTTAGTGTAAAATGCCACATAGGGTTGCAAACAACTAAGTTATACTTAGTGTAGAATTACTGAAATTAATGGACCTAAGTTAGTCATGTTCATTCATTTCAGTGGGTTTAACTCTGAGCAGCACTGGATACAACCCATACTCATCTGCGCATGCAGGTTGGCTCCTCCATCAAATTGAATGGAGATTTCTGTGTGGAAAAGAGAGGTGCTGGTATTTTTCTGCACACATGGATCTCTGTGGTGGGTCACCAGTTGTGCAGTTGTGTTAAATTGGTTGTAAGATTCATTCTCACAGCAGCATCTGAAATAGCACTTGCTTCTGTGAAAACACGCCCTTTAAAATGCAGGTGATCTATGTTTAAATTACCGTTTTTTTCGTTCTATAGGGCACACCGGACCATAGGGTGCATCTAGTTGGGGGGGGGCGGGAAATAAAGGGGGGAAATTATCCATCCCGCTAGCTGTCTTGGCTGCTTCTTTAGTCCTGGGGCTGGGGCGGGGGAAGCCCGAGCTTCCCCCAACCCCAGCCCCCAGAAGGGGTCCAGGAGCGGCAGCAAGGTTGCGTGCAACCTCACCGTCGCTCCCGGAGCTTGCTGCTATCTGCAAGCCTTCTGAGCCCAGCGGGAACTCCCGCCGGGCTCCCAAGGCTTGCGGATAGCTTCCTGAAGTCTGGAGAGCGAGAGGGGTTGGTGCGCACTGACCCCTCTCGCTCTCCAGGCTTCAGCGAAAGCCTGCATTCACTCCATAGGACGCACACACATTTTCCCTTCATTTTTGGAGGGAAAAAAGTGCATCCTATAGAGCGAAAAATACGGTACATATTTTCCTTCCTCAATATGTATGCAGCTGGTATCCAGAGGGAGCTGTTTGATCACTTGTTAATCCATTGAGAGGTATTTGATTGCTTGTTAATTCTAGTTGTAATACTTGCAAGGAATGCAGCTTTCACTCGATAGAAAACTTTAGTATTAGCATTAGAGTAAATGTTATCTTGTTTGTAGACTTTGAGAATTTTAAAATTCCTATCAATAGTCATTAAACTGAACAATATGGCATACATATTGGCGCATCTTCATAGTGTCTGTCAAAAACAATAGCCTTAATTGTTTCCCATAGACAGTATTAATTACCAGTAGTAGACTTGTTCAGCAGTTCTGAGAAGTGTAATTCCACAAGTAAATCCATCAATTATTGGTTGATTTCAGAACAACTAAAAGTAGGCTACAATCCTAACCCCTGTCTTGCAGTGGCAGGGCTTCACAGAGCAGCCCAGCTATTCATGTTGGTCATGACAGCAGAAACAGGAAAATGCCCCTTCACTACAGCAGCAGCAGGGCTGATACCGCAAAGAAGCCTGGATTGGGCCCGTTACCATCATGTGAGGGCAGTGGGGCCAGCTAAGGATCCAGCGGATCCGGTGCTGCCTAGTCTGTTTCTGGGTGGGACTAATACAAATAGAGTCCTAACTCTAAAGCAAAAACATTTTCATTACTACTGCAGTAGGATCCCCTGTCCACCCAGGGTGTGGTGGGATCAAGAGATGCCTCATGGCACAGTACTAAGACATTGTATTATTACCTTCTTCTTAGCATTCAGATTACTGCAGTATGAGCCTGCTTAGTTATTCATTTTCACTTATCAGTTGTTACACTCCTAACATGCTTTTTCAGCAAACACTGTTTTGCCTCCTTATTTTCTTAACTGTCTTCCTTGCACCTCATCCATCCTACAAATGCCAGGTTAAATGAACATTGGACGTTCCATATGTCAGGCCTGGCCCTGCTCAAGTTTCTCACACTGTGATTTGTTTCTTGCAGAAATGAAACTTCATTAGCTTCGACCCTAAGAACGCTCCTGTTCTTCACTACTTTAATGATTATGTTACCCATTGGGCTGTATTTCTCATCAAAGGTATACGTATTTGAAGGTAATTTTCTTTATTACTACCTGCTTCTTTTTGTTATCTTTGCTTTTTTATCTTAAAAGTAAATCAATTATTTGGATTATTTTTAAAAAATACATATTGTTATATGGTAAGCAGCATTTCTTTGGGTTTTGTATTCTCAGGATTTGAATAATAGCAACGATCACTGAATATTTTGTTGAAGCATTTGTCAAGATGTTAAAGTATCAAAACACTGAAGGAAGAGGCTTTTCTGTGCCATTCTAAATTATTGTGCAATGTAGAAACCAAATTCTTCGTAAAACTTGTTTTGAAAACAATTTATGGCAGTGTCTCCCATAAAATTGTCTGTGACTTGTCAATGGATTTGTGGCTGAAGTTGGAAGACAGGACATCCATTGCATTAAATATTCATATTGATTTTTCATTGTGTTTTTATTGCTTCTTTCATTTCTTATATTGTATTTTTATGATATTACAATGTTAACAAAATAAAAGAAATAATAAAAATGCAATTAAAAGCATCTAGCACAGTGCATTACAATTGGGACTGTGGGCTGAAAAATCCCTAAGTGGCTTCTTATAGCTCAGTCGATAGAACCTGAGACTCTTAATCTTGGGATTGTGTGTTCAAGCTCCAAAGATTCCTGCATTGCATTGCATTGTAGGGATTTGGACTAGATGACCCTCAGGGTCTCTTCCAACTCTAAAATTCTATGATTCTATGATCCTCAACAATGTTCCAGTTGCTCCACAGGGGGGAAAGTTGGAAAACCACTTTTTTGGTAGTGTCTAGATATATATTTTGTGTTGGAGATAGAGCAGTGCTTCTCGTAGAAACCAGAAGTCATCTTATCCTTTCAGTTAGAAAATTGGGACAAGCAGAGCTCCTCCTAAATTACTAAAGTGAGTTTTGGAAATTTCCAAATACAATTTATTGGATGAAAGGGCAGTTGTCATTACCTAGCTGAACAGAAGCAGCTTACAAATTTTCTCCGTCCTCTGAGTCATCCCCTGGTTTAGACTCTGGAAATGGAAAAACATACTCACGAAAATGTACCCAGAAATGTAACATCTGTTTTCTTGGAATATATGTGGTCTCTCCTTTTTATGTATGTTTTCCAAACAGCACTGCAAAATCTGTTCTCTACATTTCTTTCTTTATATTATTTATATCCCACACCTTCAGTGCAAGTACTCCCAATGTGTACTAAAAACAATTTAACTGCAAGCAAAAACATTTTAACAAAACATGCATAACTTCACCCAAGGAGATTCCCTCTCTGCCTGGCTGGCGTAGTGCCATTGGCAGACTGTTGTTCCTTGGCACACGAATTATCGGGGGCTGCTTTTTCCCACGGCTGGTACCCACTGCTAAGGTGCCCTGCCACTTAGCAGCAGCCCACAGGCACTTGGCCTGTGATCTTGCTGGTGTCAAAAACTTGTGTTCATTTTTTAAAATTTATTGTAACCCATCTTGAATGTTCGGAGCATAAACACTGAAAATAAGGGCGTGGCTGATATATTTGTGTATGTTTTGGTAGGGCTGCTAAGTTGTACCCTCTCTCCCTTCCCAGTAGTAATAATTTTTAAATGTGCATAACTTAACTTCAGAGCTTCTGTTCACTGCTATTAATGGGCAGAAAAAGGTACTGAATATAACTCAGGTGGTGTGTGGCAGTCTTCACCAACCTAGTGCCCTCCAGATGATTTGGATTACAACTTGCATCAGCCAATGGGAGTTGTAGTCTAGAACACTTGGGGGCACCAAGTGAGTGAAGGCTGGCATGGAGTAAAGAAGTCCATTTTGTTTGCATATGTTGATCATGGAAGAATGTCAATATACATGATTTACCTCTGTGTGTTGCTTTCTTCATAAGTGAAACTTATCATAACTAAAAACATTCTTGCAGCACAGACTTTGCATGTCTACTCAGAAGTAAGTTTCATTTAGGCTTACTGTCTTGTAAATGAGGATAGGATTCAAGACTCAAGTACTGATAATCTTCTCTAGGTTGCAGCTGTTGTGTGAACCATAGAAAACCCTCAAATCAAGGACATATTTATGACACTGGAAGGGTTTTATAGAAGCTGATGGCCTTAAAAGGAAGATATAGTTTTACTTTAGCCACTTCTGCCCTAATAATACAATCTTTTTATCATTTAAATAATTTGGTCACTAGAAAATATGAAGGCATTGGCTGATTTTTTTTTACTGGCTTCCTGTAAGTTTTAATGCTTCTTCTCTCTCCTACCCCCTTTGTTCTTTTAGGTTCCTTTGGAATGTCAAGCAGAGACAGCTATTTTTATGCCGCAATAGTTGCTGTGGTAGCTGTTCACGTCGTGCTCGCTCTTTTTGTCTACGTGGCATGGAACGAAGGCTCACGGCAATGGCGGGAAGGGAAGCAGGACTAAAAGTCACCGCTGCAGCGTGGCAGGCAAGGAGGGGACGTTTCCAGGTGGAGCGAAGCCCCAGAGTGTAAAGTCTAATAGTCGGTGTTTGAAATGGGACAAGATGGGGTTGCATCATTCCCCCATTCCAGTAGCGTTTTTAGTTTTTAAATTACATCTCTGACTTCATGAGCCTCAAGACCTGGCAGAGTTGGGAAGACTAGAAGGGAGCCTCAACAGGAGTACCCTGGAATCAATTTTCACAATCTGTCTGCAGAGAGCTCCTGGGAAACATTTGCTTGCTTAGTAACCTGCCTAGAACTGCTTTGAAATGAACATCTAGATAATTCGTAAAGTTGAACATGAAGAATTTCAGAGCTTCGCCAACAGAGTCTGGATCAAAAATGGTTGAAATTCTTTGAAATAGATTTTATTCCTGTGTCTTTTAGATGGGGGTGGGGGTCAACTTCAGGAGCCTTGACTGACAGTATGCTGGCTACACTTCATGGTTAAACAGAACACCAGGTGCTTGAAAAAGTGGCTCCGTATACTTTTTGATGGAGAAGGAAGGATGCATTGAGTCCTGTCCGGGAGCTTGTAACTTCAGTCCACCTGTTAGCACATTTTTGTATGGTGGCTTTTAATGTAGGATACCTTTCCCCACAAAGTATAGAGTCTACCCTAATCTTGACTCTTAATTCAGTTAACCCCTTCCAAGAAATGCTTTTCCTCAACAATGGAATGTTTTGCCTAATTTCCAAGAACTGTGGTAGAATTACCACTGACAGCGTTACCATAGATTTCGGTAATAGCGTTAGGCAGTCCTAAAAATGTTTGTGCATTATTTGTTGACCCAGTGCCATTGAATTTAGTGGACATGATTAACTTAGACCTGTTAATTTCAGTGGCTCTGCTCTGACTAAAACTTGAGTGGATAACACCCCCACAGTTTGTTTTAATAAATGTACCTGATTTGTGTTGCTCTCTCACAACTGATACTTTTAAATATCTTTAACATTTCATACAGTCACCTTTTCCATAATCTTGCCAGATAGCCATTGCTCTTCTTCCTCAACCTGTGTCTTTGTCGATAAATGAGTTTCTTAGTATAGCTACGAATGCATGTGTAATCATGGACAAATGCACAAATCTTTTGAACAAATTACCACTTTTATTGATTAGACTGGTGACAGCACTGATCCAAAATCACTTCTTGATTTTCACTGGAACCTGCTACACAGGATTCAGCACACAAGCACAGCTGAAATGCACCAATGTGCAGCTGGGAATTGTACCTGTTTCAGTAGCTAATGTGAAGTGCTGCTTAAGGACAAATTTTTCCTTAAGGTGAAATTAACTTCCACAACTTTCCTGAATCTTGAATATTTTATCATTACCCTTCCAAGTTTTATATACTCTGTTTTTAAATCCTAACCTAAGATAAATCCTGGGATTGAAAATGTTTACAAATGAGAACCTCCTACTTGTGTTACTATAAATCACTAGGAATATTTTAAAACGTAAGGATGTAGAATAGTGACAGTGTCTTAAGGGAGTCTGTAAATAAGATGTATCCTTTGGAAAGGAGATTGTTAGCCGCTTTGAGACTCCTGAAGGGGAGTGAAAGGCGGGATATCAAATCCAAACTCTTCTTCTTCTTCTTCTTCTTAAAGGAGGAGGAATCTAATGTTGGGCAACATGCTGCTGGTTCATCTGAATTGCAAATTTATTTTATAGTATATTGTGTTGAAATTTCTCTTCCCTTATCTATGGAATTGATGTATTATGAACCTTTTTAATAAAACATAAGCATATAGCATAAAGTAATTGTGGACTCAAAAGTAAATGCAAAAAAATGAAACGGTTGCTGTTGAATCATCACTTGCTAGCCAGCATGTTTGCAAAGTAATATCTTACCTTCAGTTATGTAGTTTTCCTGATTACTTTCTATACATTGGCTCTTATGACACACCGGGTGAGGATCCTTGGTGCATGCCTGCATTAAGCCCTGTCCACCAGAATAGGCATCCTTCAAGTGAGAAAACTGCTTTCAGCATAGCCATGTTGTCAAGTTCCTAATATGTACTCAGCATACTGTCTGGGAGAATGAATGCTTTTCTCTTACAGTGAGTCTTACGTGATTTTTCTTTTTTCAGTAATTGGCTCCTGTACTCCTTTCCATAGACAAAGATTTCTGCTTGCTGCTTGTCATTCCGTCCTGTTCCAACACACTCTTAATAATGTGGAATAGATAATATGGCTTACATGTTTGCTTATATTCTGGTTTCTTCTGATCTGTGTATGTGTTTGGGGCAATGGAATGACAAGCAGCAAGGAGGTACACTTAGATGTTCTTGGAAGTATCCTTATATTGGAAACTGAAACTTTGAATCATATCAAAACAGTTGTTCTATATTATTTCATTCTTCAGAAGTCACAGGGAAGACCTTTTATTTAACACTGGAAAAATACAAGTAGTGTATTCTTGCAGATGAAGGAGCAGGAAGGGGATTTGCCTAAACTTTTAGCCAGCTTCCAAATGAGCTTGGAAGAACTGCAACCCTTTGCTTTATAAATGTGCCTATCGCTGCCTACAGTATGTTATGATAATCTAACAGTGGCTGGTGCTGACAGTGTTGGGCACTAACTGGGGTCCAGACGCAGTTCTTAAAGTACCTACCGTATTTTTCACCCCATAGGATGCACTTTTTC